>NC_137327.1:86242108-86863573 GCF_965287045.1 Carcharhinus amblyrhynchos | reverse complement strand
ATGCCCACACCCACATGTCTGGCCAGAATTGCTGATGGGTCAGGCATTGGTGGTTGATGGCGGTGAGGGGGGTTGTGGGTAAAGGGAGAAGGGGTATTTGGCAGCAAGAGGGGGACACTCAGCAGGCCTCCACCCCCCCCTCCCCAATGCTGGGTGCCTCGCTCAGGCACTTGACAGGCTTTGCTTTTCGGGCTTTCTGCATGGCACGTCGGCCGCCTGAAGCCGGATAAGCACCAGCGACGATGGAATGAGGCCCACGGGTGGCTATCAATTGCCCACTTAAGGGCCTCAATTAGGAGCAGCCTTCCTGCTTAATTGGAGCACAGGGTCAAGGAGGAAGCTCAGTCCCCACTCACCACCCTCCTACCCAGTTAAATGCCCCATCACCAAAGTAACCCAGTGGAAGGGCATAAACTTCCATCCTTAGTTTGAGCACAGAGAGGCTGAGGCCTTGCAGCAGTGTTTTCAGCACTTTCAACTGGCACTAAAAGGAGCAGGGGACCTTTGTGAATGTCTCTAGAGGCATCCTCCTGGGTTCCCTCTTCACCAGCAGCACTCGTTCCTCCCAGTGGTGCTGAGTCCTTCTATCGGGGCTCCCTGCTTCCTTAATTGGATGGCGAATGCAAAGTTTATCAATTAAGACCCCCTCTCATGTGAAGTTATGAGGCCATGTAGGGGAAAAATATAGTCTTGAAGTTCAAGTGCAGAATACATCATTGGTTGTTCATGTGCACGAGGTGATCTTGCCACTGCAAAAATTCTTGTACTTCTAATCTAACTATATGGACGGGGAGAGTGACACATTGTCCTCACTAGCTGCCTATGGTTGCACTGTCAAGGTATGCAGTTAAGCGAGGAGCATATAACTCTAGCACATCCCCAAAAAACTTCCTAGAATGTCTGAGTAAACAACTATACTGTATTTCTGTAAATACAGCTATAAGCTCATTCCGATACCCATCATACAAAACAGTCCAATCGATAGATTTGAATTCTATCTGCATTAACAGAGCATTTAATGGGAGGCTGGAGAAGAGCCAGAGGGAGAAAAAAAGTGGAAGGGAATTAGTAGGGATGGGAGGAGGTTGTTGTGAACATAAATACTGGTAAAGACCAGTTGGGCTGAATGACCTGTTTCTGTGCCTCAACATCTACAAAATTTCACAATCAATAGCTTGTGCAGTTGGTGTACCAACCCTTTGTAAATGGACCAATAATCAAGATGAAATGTCATTCAGATATTGTCTAATTACCCTTATTTGTTGCTCGTACAGCAACTTCTGTAGAACTTGGTTCATCACTGCTGCTTTCCCAGGGATCATATAATGACTTGTCCTGCAGCACAAGGAGTAAAGAATTAAATCTGCACATTAGATATCATCAAAATCTCAGCTAAGACATTATTAGTTGTATAGCTCCCAGAAAAGATCATTTCACTTCTGAAACCCATTCCCTCCAAAAACAATGTAGACAAGTAATTCTATTCAACCACACCATTCTCCCCCAAGCCTCTAAAGCAAAAAGCAGAAAAGAAGTGACAGGAGGAGAAATCTACAAACGGGCACTCTACTATGATTCTCCGAGGTTTTTAGTGGAGATTATGGTGGCAGAGATAGGATTGAAGATTCTTTGGCATCCATAGGATAAAGTCCCAGATAAAGGAAGCATGGCCAAGTTGGAGGGAAGGAACCTGGTAGGCAGTGCCAATTCTACCATATGCAGAGAAATTCTGTGCTGGGATTGTTTTAATGATCTCACAGGTTGGCCTAGGTAATTGAAGTCACAAGTGCCTGAAAAGATATTGAGATATTGCTGATAACAGGGCTCATGTTAGATTTTGTGGTCTGGATGGTGAGAAAATGAAATGAATGAGATGTTTATCTGGATAAGCGTTCCCCATCAACCACCTGAAGCGTACACCCTCCTCTCCTATGTATACTGAGAAAGGGGAAAACTGTTGGTTTGCCTGTACCAGAAAGCATGTTCACAAGAGAATGTCTGTATATACCTTAGGTGAGAACACACCATGAGTTAGTCAGTGATATATCCGAATCTTCTTTCGAAAGGTGAAACATGTATACAACCAGAAAGGAAATTCCAGGCGTTAGCATTTTTTAATTCACACTTTATACTCTATCTAATATGTGCTGTACCCAAAGAGCTAAGTGATCCTGAAGTTAATATTGAGAGCAGAGATAAAATGGTGAGATCCAATTTCTTGCAACGTATTCTATTCTATATATCCAAGTGTTCTAAATATTACAAAAACACAGGATAGTTTTATTCCAAAAGTCTAAATCATGTCAATTTCTTTCTCAAGACATGTGAGCGATTCATTTTTGGAAGAAGAATGAAAAGAGGCAATATAAAATGAAGGACACATTTCATAAGAACAGTGGGGGGGCCAAAGGTGTACGCGCATAAACCGTTGAAGGTAGCAGGGCAAGTTGAGAAAGTAGTTCATAAGACACGTGGGATCCTAGGCTGTATAGAAACAAGGGCATTAAGCACAAAAGCAAGGAAGCTATGGTGAACATTTATAAAGCTCTGATTCTGTCTCAACTGGAGCATGCTGCACAACACTCAATCACGCTTCAGGAAGGATATGAACTTTTGGAGAAAGTGCAGAAAAGATTCACAAGAGGAGGGGCTTCAGTTATATGGATAGATTGGAGAAGCTGGGACTGTTCTCCTTAGAGAAGAGAAAGTTGAGAGATTTGATAGAGCTGTTCAAAATCAGAAAGGGTCTGGAAAAATTGACAAACTTTTCCCATTGGCGGAAGAGCAAAGAACCAGAGGACAGTGATGACACAAGAAAAAGTGTTTTATGAGATGAGCAATTAGGATCTGGATGCACTGCTCGTGGGGTGGCAGAGAAAGATCCAATCATGCCTTTCAAAAGGAAATTGGATAATTACATTAAAAAATAAAGTTTGTAGGACTACAGGGAAAGGGTAAGAGAGAGTAGGACCAGCTGAGCTCTTTCTGCAGAGAAGCAATATGGATATGAAAGGCTGAATGACATCCTTCTGTGCTGTAACCATTCTAGGATTCTAATCGATGATTGGAGACTGGGACAATATCAAAGAAAACAACAATTTTTATTGATTCACAAGAGAAGGATGTGCTGGATAGTGAGTGTAGAAAAAAGGATGTTGACATTCTAGGACTTGCTGAGATAAAAAGGGGGGTGGTATTGGAGGTTTTGAAAAACATTAAGGTGGACAAGTCCCCAAGGCCAGATAGGTCTATCCCAGAATACTGAGATGAGGGAAGAAATCACTGAGGCTTTGGCCAAAATCTTTGTATCCTCTTTAGCCATGGGCGAGGTACCAGAGGATGAGAGAGTAGTGGATAGTGATATCCTCTGTTTAAAAACAGCAGAAGAGACAATCCGGGCAATTACAGGCCTGTGAGCTTTACATCAGTGTGGGGAAATTATTGGAGAAGATTCTTAGGGACAGGATGTGCTCACATCTGGAAGAAAACAGGCTTATTAGCAATAGGCAGTGTGGTTTTGTGAAGGGGAGCTCATGTCTCACAAACTTGATTGAGTTCTTTGAGGAAGTGACAAGAAAAATTGACCAGGGCAGAGCAGTGGATGTTGTATACATGGACTTTAGTAAAGCCTTTGATAAGGTTCCTCCTGGCAGGCTGATATAAAAGATGAAGTCATATGGGATCCAAGGTGAACTGGTAAGATGGATACAAAACTGGCTTGGGTAAAGAAAGCAGAAAGTAGCAGTGGAAGGGTTCTTTTCTAACTGGAGGTCTGTGACAAGTGGTGTTTCACCATGATCAGTCCTAGGGCTTCTGTTGTTTGTAATATATAAATGATTTGGAGGAAAATGTAGATGGTCTGATTAATAAATTTGCAGATGATACAAAAATTGGGAGAATAGTGGATAGTGAGGAGGATTGTCAAAGGATACAGCAGGATATAATTCAGCTGGAGACCTCAGCAAAAAGATGCAGATGGAATTTAACCTGGATAAAATGTAAGATGTTGCGATTTGGAAGGCCTGCTGCAGAAGGAAAGTATACAGTAAATAATAGAGCTCTTAGAAATATTAGCATGCAGACGGACCTAGGCGTGCAGATCTACAGTTCCCTGAAGGTGGCAACTCAGGTGGACAAGATGGCCAAGAAGGTGTATGGCATGCTGGCCTTCATTGGTCAGGACGCTGAGTTTAGGAAATGGAAAATCATGTTGCAGCTGTATAAGACTTTGATTGGGCCGTGTTTAGAGTATCGTGTACAATTCTGGTCTCCAGTGGAAGGATGTTGATGCTTTGGAAAGGGGGCAGAAGAGATTTACCAGGATGTTGCCTGCTTTGGAGGATATGGACTATAAAGAAAGGTTGAACAAACTTGGATTGTTTTCACTGGTGCGTCAGAGGATGAGGGGTCCCGGATGGAGGTTTACAAGATTATGGCAGGTTTGGATAGAGTGGACAGTAAGAGTCTTTTTCCCAGGGTCAGAGGGTCAATTACCTGGGGGCATAGGTTGAGTGAGAGAGAGAAAATTTAAAAAAAAGAGGTGTCGGGGCAAGTTTTTCTCACAGATGGTGGTGAATGCCTGGAACACGCTGCTGGAGGAGGTGGCTGAAGCAGATTCAATAACTATTTTAACAGGCATCTGGATTGATACATGAATAGGTAGGGAATAGAGGGATACGGACCACTTAGAGACAAGAAAGTATTAGATTAGAGAGGCATCTATTTTGGCACAGACTTGGTAGGCCAAAGGGCCTGTTCCTGTGCTGTACTGTTCTTTGCTCTTAAAAAATCATAAAAACACTTTCTTCAGCTCCACAGGTAACTCATCAAGTTTATAACATGTTCATAATATCACAATTCTTGCAAACTGTAACACAGACCCTCCACTGGGATCGCCTTGCCTCATAAGATCCCCCACTCAGCTCCCCTTCTCCCTGGAGCTGCCAGGTTGGCTGTGCCAAATGGGGGGTGGGGGTGTGGGTTACTAGCATCTATGGACCAAGCACTTGTCTTTGGGGGAGGTCAGAAATTGGAAAACAAATTCAAAAAAGGTGAAGGTAAAAAAAAAATCAGTAATAGCCAGCACTGTATCCGCTTGCTTTTAAAAAAGGTCAAACATTTGCAGGTTTCACTGGTAAAGCATCTGCACTCCAATCCTGCCTTTTCTACCTGTTGAATTGCAGACTTCAATTTCATTTTCCGCTTTGTCGGAATATTTTCTTCTTTTCCTGAAGCTCCTTCACTGGTTTCATCAGTTGAAGCACTTAAAAGAAAAGCAAACACACAGTGAGATCACAGCTGCTGCCGGGCACATGAGGAGGCCACGTCAAACCAAATGACTGCGTATTCACCCCTGTGCCACCATGCCACCGCAATAGAGAATAAATAGCAAGAGACCATGTTCTGTAGTAAAGGTAGCATTAGCTGCTTGACCCATCAACAATTCTATAACATTACTTTGAATTCCTACTGTGGTCTGCTTACAACATAACATTTCCCTGGCCTGATTTGGAAGGAGGCCATCATCCTGAGGCACACCCTTTATTTTCCTTTTGGAAAACGAAAGGCATAATGATAACTTGAACAGCTCTTCAACATTCCTTAGTATCATGGAAAACCCAGTAGTAATGCTGCACAAGGTCACCATATTAGTCGTATTGAAGCCAAATATCTGCCAAATGGCTGAAGAATAGTTTAGGTCGTCTGCAGACATGTCATGAAAATAAATCTTGTGACTGCCTTACCCAAATATTGATAAAAGCCTGTGTTAATAAGGGTGTGGAGATATACCTATATGTGCCACTAACAGCCCCTCCGCTTGCTCTATTTATCTTGGCAGCATTTGTCTATTTATCTGCATCGAGTTACTCAAGCGGTGAATGCAAGGGTGTTATGCAAACAATACAGACTCCAAGAAAGATAAAAAGACATTAATTGTTAATGGTTTGTTTAGGAGGCAAAGTGATAAGGCTACAGGGCAAGGTGATCAAATTTTCATACATCACTAACTATACAAACCTCACTATGAAAGCATTTAAGAAAGCAGGAATAGTTGGATGTACCATAGAATACTAGAGCACAGAAACAGGCCCTTTGGCCCCTCTTGGCTGTGCCGAACCATTTTTCTGTCTAGTCCCACTGACCTGCACCTGGACCATATCCCTCCACACCCCTCTCATCCATGTACCTGACCAAGTTTTTCTTAAATGTTAAAAGTGAGCCTGCATTTACCACATCATCTGGCAGCTCATTCCACACTCCCACCACTCTCTGTGTGAAGACCCCCCCCCCGCCCAATATTCCCTTTAAACTTCTCCCCCTTCACCCTTAACCCATGTCCTTTAGTTTTTTCTCCCCTAGCCTCAGTGGAAAAAGTCTGCTTGTATTCATTCTTTCTCTAATTCTTAACGTGGCAGCTACCTATGCAAGCAGACGGGTGGATTTTGATGTAGTTTATCAATAACACACATTGTTGCACAAAATCTATCCTTGTGAACACAATGCTGTTTTAAAGTGCCAAGCCAATTTCCGACTTACCTGACTAACGTGAAATTCAGTTATAACAAGGGCTTGCAGAATTTTTAATGAGTATTTAATGATCACAGTCTGCAATCACACCAGTTGTCCTTACATTATGTATGTGTTTGAGATTCAAATTTATTATTTGGAAATCAGAGTTCTTTGTTTTTCCATAGCAGGTGAAAGACAGCAGTCTTGACTTAGTGCGTGTATTATTTGGTTTGCACACTACATAAACCATTTGATAATTAATAGGCGGACACAAACGTGGCTCTGCACAAGTCAAAGCAAAACCATCTAGTGTATCACATGCCGAAAGGATACAAGTTTACATTTCACAATTCCCTGTATTACAATGTTCTGACTCCTCAAAGATCAATTGGGAGTGAACAGCATTCCCCTTCGGCAAGGTGGGGGTGGATAAAAAGAAAGATTTGGAATGAAAGTCAACCTAGGCTGATCTTTGGGGCAGAAGGTGGAAGTGGGTGGGGGTGGGGGGGAAGAAAAGGAAAGAAACACAAGGACAAAATAGTTTTATACATAAATGAAGCTCCAGATGCCTTTATTATTTCCTTTTTAAAGTTTATTTATTAGTGTCACCTGTAGGCTTACATTAACACTGCAATGTAGTTACTATGAAAATCCCCTAGTCGCCACACTCTGGCACCTGTTCAGGCACACAGAAGGAGAATTTAGCAAGGCCAATGCACTTAAATAGCACGTCTTTCAGACTGGAAACCGGGGCACCCGGAGGAACCCATGCAGACACAGGGAATGCGTGCAAACTCTGCACAGTGACCCAAACCGGGAATTGACCTGAGTCCCTGGCGCTGTGAGGCAGCAGTGTTAACCCTATCTGTGTATCCTATTAACAGAAAGGTGCAATTTGATCGATAATAGCCCCAAAATATTGCACAAGTGTTAAAAGGTTAAATATCCTTACTCATCATAGAGCAGAATCCTTGTCCTAGTCCACCATTACTGAAAACAGGGGTCACATTGCAGAGAGAGCCACATGGCTGACTAAGAATTAACATGCTATTCCTGACTTTGATCGATCAAACCCATTCAAATGGCTTGTTCTTTTTTTAAAAAACTTCTACTAACATTGATACAGTCTCACAAGAATACACAATTAGCAACCATTCTGCAAAAAGCTTTAAATATGTTGCTGAATTGTGACTGCTCTTTTTTTTATTAGTGGGCATCTGAGTAACAGCAATGCAGCTCTTAAAATATGACCTTTTTGGCTAAATTTAAAAAATGGCTCTTTACATTATTAAGGTTACCGACCCCTGTTCTACCAGCGATTGGAAACAATGTCATGGCATATTTGAAAGTTGTAACCTGGTATCTTCATATTTTATAATTTGAGAAAATTCTGGGATGGGCACCGGTGGAGTCAGATGAACTTGCTGTGATTCAGTCTTCGCAGTGGTCTCTGGAAGCAGAAAAAAGAAATGCTAACAAACATTCAAAAGGAAATACAATTATTTGCTCAAAAACTCTCTCTCACCTCCTCCAACCATACTTATTTTCCAAAAATACAGTGGGCTTGAGCAATATAATGCTTAGTAATGGCTGCATATCAGGGAGGAACAGGGTTGGGTTGAGAGATCTGATATTAAGCCATCAGCATGCGCTATGAACCATGTACAAAACATCAATTACTTTAGTAAATACCAAATATTAGCCATTATAAATATCAAAAATTATATTTCCAATGAAAAATATTTTATTGAATATTGAATAATTTCATCCATCCAGCAATTCAAAATGAAAGACAACTCGTTATGCATCTACTCTTGCAGATATGTAATCCTCCTCACAGTTCATTCATTTAGAATCCAAATCTAGTACAAATAACAAGATTAAACTTCTGCAATGTTCACAAGGTGCAGATTTGCCACTATGCCAACAGGTCTCTTATTTAAAGCCACCCCACTGACACTGAGTGTGGCAGAGTTTAGTACACAACTCCTTTCACCTCAAGAAACTAGATTCAAATCCAGCCCAGACTGATGGGATAAAAGCCACCTCCCCCCTGCCAGCTGCAAGAGTATTATGTTTCTTGCAGTCTCAACCTGGTTCCTAGCACACTTAACAAATTGTATAAAACTCCACCACATTAAGCCATGCTGCCAGAGCACATCAATGACAATAATGTAATAATTTGATGGATGTTAGTATTGAGAACAGAAATAATTCCCACAAAAGGGCTTTATGGAAATATGTACAAAAATATACGATTGCAGGATTTTCCAGGATTATCTACTCGTGTGTGTGTATTTATCTGTGTAAGTAACTTGGTCTCATCTGATCTTTTTCCCTCCCAATTTTTCCCCCACACAGCCAATGGCATTAAGTTTCTTGACAATTCTTGTTACTAATTTGTTTCTCATCTCCCCGAATAAACAATATCTGAACCAGCCGAATACTGTATTTGATTCCTCTACATAGATTATGGACATCCCCCTGAATCTGGCATTTATATTTTAATTTTCCTTCTCCACTTAACTTACTTCCATCTGATTACATTGTTACTATTAAAACAAGGTTGATTTGTGAATCATCCACTCCCAAAATCAATCCTGTGGGAAAATCCATCTCAGGATTTTGATTCTTCCATTTCAGTTTAGAGAGGTCATCTGATTCCCACAGAAGCACAGGCCAATCAAATTATGGGAAATTAGTTAATATTTACGTTGACATGGTTACAAAAGCAAATCAACTTTCCAGTTGACGATTGTCAAGCAGAAAAAAAACTTAAAATAGTATCCCTAATCTGTCTAGCCTACTGGTATGTACCTAAGCGAATAGAAAGATTTTTCCCAAGTGTCCTTGGCACGTAACACATTAATGCAAAAGGTATGTTTTGCTGCAAACAGTGATCTGTATCAAAGTGCTCTGTGCTGGTGAAACAGAACACCATTCAATCAATTAGGCCCATACTGGAACTGACTGAGGGTGCAGGACAGCGAATAAACCTGAATTGCTCAATTAAGTCCTTCCAAGTCAGAACACCAAAACAAAGGTGCAAATCTCCTTTATTGAAATCTCAATATATCAGGTATAAAAAGTCCGAAAAGCAATCGCTGAGTTCCTAGCATCCCATTTGCTGTGCTTTTTCTCCCATTTCATTGGAATATAGGCGATGCTGTTATATATATCAATGCGAGTGAGAATAGGGGACAGGGGATAGGGGAGAGTAAAGCAAGTGAGCAAACAAAAGCAATCGTCAATAATAAATCAAATCAAGTGAACGTGAGCAAGTGAAAATGAAAATTCTTACGTTAAGAATTTAAGTTTATCAATGACACAAGTGGTCTTACATTAACACTGCAACGAAGTTGCTGTGAAAATTCCCTACTCGCCACACTCTGGCGTCTGTTCAGGTACACTGAGGGAGAACTTGGCACGGCCAATACACCTAACCAACACGTCTTTCAGACTGTGGGAGGAAACCGGAGCACCCAGAGGAAACACACACAGACCCAGAGAGAATGTGCAAATTCTGCACAGATGGTGACCCAAGCTGGGAATCGAAACTGAGACCCTGGTGCTAACCACTGTGCTATCATGACTGGGCAAATGAGTGCAAGGTTGAGTGAGAGGGAGAAGTAAGACAGCATAAGAGAGAGAAAATGAGAGAAAAAAATAGAAAAATAGAGGGAAGGTAAGCTACATAATCTGGAATCCTGTTGAAATTGATATGAATCAACACTCTGGAGGCAAGAGAAAGGTATCTTTACCCGTGATACAATTAACACAATGGATGACAAATGCACATTTGTGCTAATTTCTGACACCATTCAAACATAAATAAAAATGAAAATTAATATAAACAAAATTTTATTTCCTTTCTAAATAGGGGCTCATGCTGGGGTGGGTTTACCAGTATTCTAGGATTTTCCTCAAACATTCAGGAATTAAAGGTTTACCTCCTAGATACTGCACTATGTAACCCAGGGGAACAGCTGTAGGACAGTGGTTCTCAAACTGTGGGTTATTGTCCCAACTAATACCACAGAAATAGCAAATGGAAGGGCTGAATAAATTACATGTGCAGAACAGAGCAGGGACAGGTAGGGTAACAAAGGAACATAGGACTTAGGAGCAGAGTAGGCTACTCAGCCCATCGAATTGGCTTCACCATTCAATAAGATCTGTCTGTTCTGGATATGATCTTAATGCCACTTTTCCATCTGCCCACACTGACTCCCTTATTTATCATAAAATTGTCTAACAGCATTGCCCTGTCGCTATAGCTTTCAGGCGAACAGAATTCCACAAACTAAACTCACTCAGAAAAAAACACATCTCCTTCTTAAAAGGGAGAGGCCTCTTGTGTCTCCTACTTCTACTTTGCCCCTGCAAGAGGAAACTTCCTCCTAGTCTCTATCCTATCCAGTCCCACAAGTATCTTACATGTTTCAATAGAATCAAGGGCAGCATTTTCCTCCCGCTCCCTGATGCGTTTCCTGGCAGCATAAGGTGGTGTGCTGCTCATTCACGGCAGGATCTTATGGTTCCACCATCGTCAATGGGGTTTCCTGTTGGGAAACCCATGGCAGGGGGTGTGCCATTGGCAGGATTATAAGATTCTGCTGGCGTAAATGCCAGCAAAATTTTGGCACATCTCTTATTCTTCTGAGCTCCAATAGATACAGGCCCAGCTTGTCCAAACATTCCTCATAGGATAACCCCCCATCCTAGGTATTAGTAACCCTTGTCCGAACTGCATTTATATCTTTTCATGAGAACAAAACACAGTACTCCGGATGTGGTCTCACCAATGCATTTTACAATTGCAGCAAAACATCTCCACTTTTACATTCCATTCCGCTTGTAATAAATAATAACATTCCACTTGCCTTCCTAACCACTTTCTGCACCTGTACAGTAATTTTCTGAGATTCATACACCAGGACACCCAGATCCCTCTGCACATCAGAGTTCTGGACTCGCCATTTAAATAGTATTCTGCTTTTCTATTCTTACAGCCAAAATGGACAAGTTCATATTTTCCCACATTATACTCAATCTTACAAAGCTTTGCCTACTCACTTAGCCCATCTATGTTCCTTTGCAAGTCTCCTTATCTCTTGTTGACAATTACTGTCCTATGTATTTTAGTGTCATTGGCAAATTTAGCTGCCATATATTTGGTCCTTTTATCCAAGTCACTGATATAGATTGTAAATCGTTGAAACTTCAGCACTGATCCCTGTGGCACTCCATTGGTTTCAGCTTGCCAACCCAAGAAAGACCCATTCATCCCAATTCTCTGCTTCCTGTAAGCTAACCAATCCTTTATCCATGCTAATATGGTACCCCCTACATATTACAGAATCGTAGAATGGTGTACTAACCATTTATATGGCATCTCATAATTGTGTTATGTCTCTGATCAACTCAACTCTCCTGATTGCCATCCTGACCAACATTCCACTCCCTCACTTAAAGAGTGAGATCGCAACAAGAAAGCTCTTAGAGAAGGTCTACATCAACCCAGCCTATCGTTACACGAGCACCTTACCAATCCACCAGCTGGTCATCTCCCATCATTGGCTAAGACCACTGTGCCAAAATGAGATTATATTGGGAAAGGGTTTGGGAAGCACTGCACAAGGGGCACTAAAAAAAACTTGCGCCTCCCCCCCCACTCATTTCCTCCCCCCAACTCCACAGAGAATCTGGATTGTGCAAGCAGAGAGTCAACTCATTCAGTACATTCTGAAGAAAACTAGGGGTCTTCCTAATGCATCTACCTAAGACAGCAAAAAACACTGATTCAACAATCTTGGGGTCTCAAGGCATTTTAAATTCTGTGGTATTAAACAGCAGGAAACATTGGCTGGTTTATACCCAACCTCTAGTCTGGGACAAATCATTAAATCATTAACGTTGAAATAGCCCACGGTCAGAACTCACATGACACTGACTGAAGCAATTCCGTCAGCTTGCCTGTCTGCAAAATGCTGTCCAACTGGTTTGGCGTGTCATGTTGCCATGTACTCTATAACAGAGGGGAATTGTGCATTTGGGACAAGAAGGGATCAATAATTAAATGATGCACTCTAACTATGAAACCAATGCTTTCTGTTCGCGATCCGATTGAACTTTGTTTTTATATCCACTGTAACCAGTATTTTTAATGACCTTTCACCCTATGCTCCCTTTCTAATGCTGATTATCTGAAATAACTATGCTCATCACTGTGCCAACTGAAGATTAGAATCCTCTAACGATTGCCTATTTCTAAATCAATGGTTCCCAATCTTTTACATGTCACGGCGCACCACCATACTATCTATTAAAAAAAATTGAAGCACACTCCTACTTTCTTTGAACTGCCCTCTAGCAAAAGACACGTTTTAGGGCAAATTTCAGCCTGCACTCGCCGTCAGAGAGAATCTGACGTGGGTAGAAAATCAGGACAGAATTGGGAAATGCAGGTTTCCATGTTATATTGTGCATGTGTGATGCCAAAAATCCGATTTCCACCTTAATAATGCTGAGCACTGATAGCTTTGTAAAACTACCACAAAATCTGGGTTATTGACTTGGAAAAATGCAAACAGAACATAAATATAAACTATCTAAAAGGGAATCTTGATTACCTTAAAAACAATTCACAAATAATTTATCTAGTTCATATTAGGTTTAATATATTTCATCAGTATGAATGTTGACTGTTTCTCTCCACAGGTTCTACTTGATCATGGGAATTTCTTGCATTTTTTTCTTATGTCAGATTTCCAACATCTGCAGTATTTTCCTTTCATATTAATATTTTGAGTACTATTACCTCAGATAGAAAAACTAAGCATGAGAAAAAATGTAGTAGCAATTGGAAAGGAGAAAGCTGAAGTGCAGAACAGAAGTCTCAGCATAATGCTAGTCTCATGTCTAGGCATTAGCTAAACAGCATAGGCCATGTTTTTAAATCTCAGTCTCTCGCCTCTCCCAGGGTTTTTGCACCCTTTTTGAGTTTTCACTTTTTGCGTGGGTGCACAGGGCCTTTGTCTTCAGCTCCCAGTCCCATTGGAAAGATACACGTCCATTTTCAATCAGAGCCTGATAAATGTTGGGAAAATTCCATCCAATACATAGACTCTGAATGGAATAGACTTGGTGCTGTGGCAGTGAGATTTGTGGTATAGATTCTCCGGGCATTAAAAGGCAACACTGAGTTTGATAAAGCTATAAAAAAGGCTTATGAGATTGTAAAATTTGTCACGAGGGGCACAGAACATAAAAGCCGCAGATTACGTGGAGCCTATTTAAAAGATTGCTGCCACTAAAGTAGTATGCGGCAGTGGACTTCACTCTACAGGCAAGATATTAAGGCTTTAGACAAGTTGTAATGCAGATTCACTACGATACTGCCTGTGTAAACAAATACAAATATGGAGGAAAGCATGAAAAATGATGTAGATTTTTTTCCCCCCTCAGCAGAAAAGTGATGACAGGCCAGCTGAATGATACGAGTGCTTAAAATTATGAAAAGAACTATCAGATTATGATCTTAAGAAATAGCAGCAGACATAGGTCCTTTGGCCCATCAAACTTCTTCCGCCATATTGTACCTTAACCCTCAACCCCCTTACCAATCAAAAATCTGTCTAATTCAGCCTTGAATATATTCAATGTTGCAACCTCCACTACCTTCCATGGAAGAGAATTCCAAAGACTAGCAATCTCTGAGAAAATTCCTCCTCATCTTAAACAGGAGACACCTTATTTTTAAACTGTGTGCCTAATTTTGATTCCTCAATGAGACTAAACGGAGCGATCCTCCCAGCCCACTACGTTGCTTTTGTAGTGCAGCGGGCCAGGAAACTCTAGCAGAGGCTGTTTCGTGGGCTCCCCAGTGTGTGCCATGGCCTCCATGAGTCTCCCAGCGCCAGATTTCCAGTGTTGTCAGCTCCATGCCGGAAATCAGCAGAGCTGCATAAATTATGCAGATGACATAATTAGTTTACCTACTATTTTCTCTCTAGTGATAGCTTTTATTCCTCCCTCCATTTTGCACTATTTTTGGACGCTTTCTGTGTCTGTTGCTGTGAAAACAGATATAAAATGTCAGACATTTCCTAGTTTCCCCATTATTAATGTCAGAGTCTCATTCTCTAAGGGAATAACACTCAAACACTTTCTTCCTTTCTATATACTTATAGAAGCTTTCACTTTCGGTTTCATAGTTCTTTCCAGCTTTCTCTCATACGCTAATTTCTCCCTCTTTTATTTTAGCCATCCTTTGCTGATTTCTAAAATATTTTAAATCTTCTGGGCTACCACTATCTTTGCATTTCTTCTTCCCCAACTTCTGTCTTCCTTAGTTGGCCACAAACGGTGCATCCTTCTCAGTGTGTTTCTTATTCAAATGAAATAGGTCTTTGTTCAGAGTTATGAAAATTCTCCTCAAAATGTCTGATTCTCTACCATTTTAACTCTTAACCTAGGGGTTCCCAAGATGCCAGTGAGGTCATTAAACCAAATTCTGGGGTTGCAAGTTCTGAGGCAGCAATGGCAAACGTGGAGCTCAGGCCAAGTTTTGACATTTGTGAGGTACCATTAATTGCTTGTTTTTATGCTAGTGATCATGATTTAATCATAAGGCCTGATTGTTTGCTATGACCACAGACTGTAAAAAAGTAGTCTTTTACCTTTATCAGGGAAAATGCAGCAACTTTAACCACCCATCCTGGGCAATCAATGTTTCCTGCAAAATAATCCTCCTCCAACAACAACAACTCTCTAAGTTTCTCACACCACCTCCACCCCTTCCACCATTCTGAGATCACACAATGTCAGAGGCATTAAAATGAGAGTCACAGAGAGAAAAGATTTGGGAAGCACTTTTTAACCCAAATTCCCATTTCATTCTAGCCACTTGATCCTCACGTTATTTTAACTGCTTTTAAGTTGAAGTTACTAGTTTCAGGCCAAAATTTCTCACCCATGCATTCAGATAAAGAGCCTTCAGCTCTATCTTTTTACCAGTTTCCCCTATTCTGATCTTATTTGCTGATGCATTCTTATGTCAGTACATTCTGTTCCTTTATGTCACACTGTGGTTATCATTAACTGCAACACTAACTATTACCTTCTCATTTTTCTTGAGCTTTCCAAGCTTGCCTTCACATAACCATCCCTCCTCCCCTTCCAAACTATTCAGTTCACAGACCACCCTAGAGCCCTAGTCATTTGATTCACCAGGACACTTGTCCCAGCACGGTTCAGGTGACAGCTGTCTCAGTAGTGGAGCTCCCTTCCTCCCCAGTACTGGTACCAGTGCCTCATGAATTGAAACCCATTTCTCTGACACCAACCCTTGAGCCACTCGTACAAAACTACTTAGAAAATTGACGGAGCTGTAGGCTGACGTTTCTGGCTCCTGATGGACTTCATTCTAGGGTCTTAAAAAAGATGGCTAATGAGTTAGTAGGCAAGTTGATGTTAATTTTCCAACTTCTAGATTCTGGAAAGATTACGTCAGAGTGGAACGCAGCAAATAAAATCCCGCTATTCATGAAGGGAGGGAGGCAGAAAAACAGAAAACTATAGGGCTGTTAGCTTGACATTTAACATTGAGGAGGTTATAGCCAGGCACTTAGAAAATCCCAAGGTTTTGAAAAGGTGTCGATTCAAAGATTATTGCAGAAAATAAAAGCTCGTGATGCGGGAGGCAACATTGGTGTGGATAGAAGATTGGCTGGCAGAAATCAGAGAGTATGCACAAATGGATCTGTTTCTGATTGTCAGGATATGATGAGTGGAGTCCCGCAAGGGTGTGTGCTGGGCCTCAACTTTTGACAATTTGTATCAATTACTTAGAATAGGGGAGCAAAAGCATGGTAGCAAAATTTTCAGATGACACTAAGAGAGGTAGCAAATTATGTTGCAAAGAGGACATGAGGAAACTGCAAATTAATATTGATAGGTTGAGTGAGTGGGCAAAAATATCTGACAAATGGAATACAATTTGGGAAAAGCAGAGCATTACAGAAACGGAGAATTAGCACAGAATTCCAAAATGCAAAAGGATTTAGATGTTCTAGTGTACGAGCAACATAAAGCTAGTATGCAGATACAGCAAATAATTAAGTAGTCTAATGGAATACTATCCTTTATTAGGAGAGGAATTGAATATAAAAAGATGTTATGCTTCATTTATATAAGGCACTGGCGAGACCACATCTCAAATACTGTGTGAAGCTTTGGTCTCCTTATTTAAGAAAAGATGTAAATGTATTAGAGAAAGTTTACTAGATTGATACCTGGAATAAGCAGGTTGGCTTACGACGAAAAAGTGGACAGAATCGGTTTACTTCCACTAGTATTCAGAAGATTGGAGAAGGGGTAATTATACTGAAGTATACAAGATGCTGAATAGTCTTGGCAAGGTGAATATGGAAATAAGGTTTCCTCTTTTGGGCGAGTCTGGAACTACGGGACGCTGTTTTAAAATTAGGGGTCGCCCTTTTAGAACTGAGATGAACTCGAAATGTTGTGCAACTTTGGGATACTCTACTTCAGAAGATAGTGGAGAAAGGATCATTGAATATTTTTAAGGCAGAGATGGATATATTCTTGTTAAGCAAGGGAGTCAAATTACTGAGGGTAGATGGGAATGTAGAACTCAAATCATAAACAGATCAGCCATGACCTTATCGAATGACGGAAAAGGCTTGAGGGATTGAATGGCCTACTTCTGCTCCTATTTTGCATGCTTGTATGTTCTTTCCAGTTGAGATGTTACGAATGAAGGGCCATTGAAACAAAGTTAAGTGCAAGAGATTTAAAAGAAGAGGACAGCAGAAATTTCTTTTACATAGAATTATGAGGCTGCTATTCATCTCCAGGTTTAATATTTGAGGCAGTGGCTCGCAACTATTGAAGATTAAAATGGATAGAAAAAAGTGGGGTTGAAGGGAATTGGTGAATAAATTAGAACATGCAAAATAGTTGCTAACTGAGCCAGGTGGCCTGCTCCCATATTGTAACTTTCATCTGCTCTGTCAACTCACATATGCAATGGATCTACAAGAAAGATTAATCATGTTGAAACCAGAAGATGATCTGAATTCATAAAATAATTAGAACAACCTTATTCATCAGACCCATAAGGTTTAAATTTGGATGGAATATTAAATAAGTCTCCCCCTCAGGCGGGTTTAAAAGATCCCATGGCATCTTTAAGCAGCATGGCATCCTAGCTAACACCTTTCTTTCAATCACACTCCAGAAACAAATTGTCTGGTTATTAATCTCATTGCTGTTAGTAGGATATTGTTGAATGCAAATTGGCCAGTGCATTTCCTATATTTGAATAATGACTACAATTCAGTAATATTTAATTGGCAATGATGCACTTTGATATTTCTAATATCACGAAAGGCGCTAAGTGCTCTTACTTTAATTTATATGAAGATATAATTTTAGTATTAGATTTTAAATCAAATTTTTAGAAAAGATAAGCTTCACAAGGCTTGTAGAAAGTATATAAATTACATTAAAATGCATTATTGGTCACTTAAGCATCTTATGTATTCTACAAAGTTAAAATGACGAGGGGATTCAATTGATGCATGGCCTTGTAATTATTTACCGTGCGTTTTGGGTTTTTTCTGCCTTATAGAGGTCTTGATCAGGTCCGCTCCAAGTAAAGAATTCCGGTAACGCTTTGCTTTAACTTCATCAAACCACTGGCCAGTAATTAACTTTCTTCTCTTTTCATCTTGAATGGATTTCTCTGCTGTCCTGAAGCAAGAGGAGAGAGAGGGTTTTCAAACAGCATTCAGGTTTCCTCACATCAAAGCTTACATTCCGGTGTCAGTCTCCTAGTCAAAATGAGAGTGGAGGAGAAAAGGGCAATTCTTTTCTAGGTTTGAAAGTGCATTGCTAAAACTAATGTAATAATCAATTACAAGTTAAAATTCACCAGTCAACCATTGCTATCTTGATTTTAAACTTGAAGACCTCTATGTGCTGGTACACACAAACACTAAGAGTACGTTTCAAGGCCGCGTGCTGATGATTATCATAAGTAGTTCTGAAAGGGTGACCGCGGACCTGTTCATACACAAGAAATATCTTATTAAAATTTCACTTGTGGTTGAAACTAATCTTTTAATAATCATGGTTGTAGCACATGCAATAAATTGGATAATGCTCCCATTAGTGTGTCATTACAACATGACACAGGGTATTATTCTGCTGTAATGCTGACAATGTCTATCAAGGGACAAAATTAGTCCAAGGCAGTAACTCTTAATACAATAGATGGACACAAAGTTTTACAGTTTGATCAAAGTTTCTTCAATATGACGTGCTAGTCAATTGCCAGTTCAGAAGCATCAGTATTTTAAGATTGCTTTCCATTTCTGGCAGTGTGGTATCTATAATCACCTTAATAGCTTATAATAAATCTAATGATGTGCTATTTCACTGAGAGTAGTGTGTGTATTGTGCACCCTTTACAAATATAACACTTCTAATCTCCCCCTTGAAACAGTGTGTGGCACAATTACAGCCAAATCTGGGGAGTGCTTTAAACCACTTACTGAGTAATATTGGCATATTAAGTGTTTTCAACAACATGATTGCTAGGTCAAAGCTGAGAAAATAGAGATAACACTTTTCTGGGACCAGGTGACTGAGCCACGAGCCACATCTTAATTATTTAAACTCAAGTTATTTGCATTGTAATTGATTAATGGTTTAGGACAGTAAGTACAAGCATCTGAATTTTCCATTTGCAAAAGGTAATAAAATAACAGTTTTACATAAACAATGTCTGACCGAGACAATGCTTAGAAGAAGAACAATAGAAGGATTGCCAGGTGTAGAATGTTGTGTGTTCCTCATATCACTGATAAAGGACTTCCAATGAAGGTAGTTTATTCCTAAACTCAACAACTATATACAGTATTTGTGCTCTGCCCGAGATCCTGGGAATAACTCCTCTACTCCCACCAGGTGATCTTTTTGTAATCACCTCCCAGTCTACATCTTCCCCATTTATTCAGGACACCCAATGACATGAGAGATAAAAAGTGTGCTGTATAGGAAACTATACAGGCCTCTGTGTGACATATATAGGGGCACAGATTAGGCATCGCCCCGTTGTGTCTCTTTATCAACCCCGCCTTTTCTGCTAGAAAGAAAGCTGAAATTTGAAAAAGTCAGTTCTTGGCTGAACGGCAATAATGTTCTGGAATCTTGTGTTTGGCTTGTGCCGGCAGTCTGAACATGGATTACACCTGTTGGTGGTGTTGTCATCTTTCTCTGGTCAGTGTTTTCACTATTAGCAATATTGGATGTTTCAGTGTGTTTGGCAGCTGCAGGACTTGCTGCGTTGGCCTCTATAGGATATGCATGTCCACTGATGCAGGGGGCTGGTGCCTAAGGCTGGGTGGCTGAAGTGCCGTGCTATCATTGGTGCTGATTCTGATACTTACAAAAGGTGATGGTATTTGTGTACATAGTGGACACCATCTGAGGTTGCCATTAGCTGTTTGGTTTTGGGGCATTGCTATGTACCACCACTAACTGGTCATGGTCATGTGTAGTCTGAATCCTGACTGTTTCACCTGGGGTTAGAGGGCTAAGTTTATAGGCATCTCAATCATAATGTATTTTGCACCTTAATCTGCACTGCAGGACAACTTCATTGATGTTGGTTTCAAGTTTGGACTGCAGTGATCTCATGCACATTCTTGAGAAGACGCTCGGCTGAGTGAACGCCTGTTCCGCCAGACCATTTGACGGTGTCGTTACTCCTATAGATGAGGTCATGGATTGGATTTCAGCAATACTGAAATCCAAAGTCTCATGCGCGTAAAGTTGTGAAATTCAGCAGAAATGAATTGCTGAATGTTGTTTGTTCATGAGTCTTTGTGGGATGCCGTAAGTGGCCAAGTTTCTTTTAAGCCTAATGATTACTGTTTTATTCATCATGTTTGGCAAGTAATCAAATTCAAACCACCTGGAATATGAATCAACTAAGACTAACTTTTTGTTTGCATCCTACTTGAAGCTGTGGGCTGCTGCGAATGGCCTTGTGCAGCGGCTGGACTATATAGCACGGCACACCTCTGGAGATTTCCTTTCCGTGTCTGCGGAAATTGAGGGCCAGTGTAGTGATTCTCTGGTCCAGTATCTGGATGCTTCCAAAACACAGTAACCTTGGTGAAGTTGTTGTGTCTGTTATCTCTGAAAAGCAACATGGATGCCGAATCATTGGCCGCATTATATTAGCCCATTCAGTATAGTCAGCTCATCTCTGATGGCGAAGAATGTGTGAATGGGGATGCTCCTTGAGGATTCTCACAGCCCCTCTGTCAGTAAAGCCTGCTTGAGTTCCTGTATTTAGTGAGAAAACAGCTCTATTGTCATAATATCTATATCTTTCTCATGATCTGCCTGGTCCATAGTGGGTATGAAGTCTCTGGAAAGGGCATCAGCCAAGTACAGCTCTTTGCCACATTCGTAGATGGCATTGAGGCTGTAGCATTGCAACTTTATCAGACAACTGTGCAGATGAAGTATGGAGAGCTTCGTTAATCTAGTTATGATTCAGGGGCATTGCTGAAATCCATTCCATGACCTCATCTACAGGAGTAATGACACCATCATCCAATGGACCTCACCAATGATTTCTGCTTCATGGCTACTGGTATACTTCTCAGGGCACAGACTTGGCGGGATTGAATCATCTAGTCTTGTGTGATGTAGGATTTCATTCTGGCAAGCAAAAACTAGAGCAAGGAGCGCCTTTCTGATCGGTGCACAGAGAGTCTCAGTGTCAGTGAGGGCACACGAAGCAAAGGCTATTGTCTATCATTCTGGATGCAGACTACAATGCTGGGAGGCATTTGCTGACACAAGTATAGGTCAACATCAAAATATTATAATATTGGTGGGATTGGGAGCACATGTTTGAGTTTGTTGAAGACCTAGGTGTGATACTTTTGCTAGTACCATTTGACATCCTGGTGGAGAAGATAACAAAGAGGTTCAGTGACCTCACTATGACACGAGATAAAAGGTAGAAAGATAATTTGTCATACCAGGAAAGTGCTGTGTGTCGGCTGTACACCATTGGCTGTGAGTGAATGATCCATGTAAGGAACCTGGTTGACCCTGAATCTGCATTTTGTCAGGTTAAAATGGTCCTGATTCTGTTAAGGACAAGATGCAGATATGTATCATGGTCCTACATTGTACGATTCCAAACATGGATGTCAGCAACAATGCTCTTGAAAACTTGGCCTGCAAAGAGTTGCTCCATGCACCACTAAAAGACCTCGCTTCCAGTGGAGATCCCACAAGGCATACAAAGAAAATGAAATATTCCTACTGGAGACATGTGGCTACTTTTGAGGATTCCTCATCCAGCAGGATTTGCCAGATCCCACATTTCACATTGAGAATGCTGAACATTTGGCACGTCTGCTTCCTCCAGTTCCACTGTCTTCATAGGGTGATGTGGTCTGAGCAGCATTTTATTCACATACACTGGGTCAATACATATTCCGAGTATGCCAGCTATTTTTACTGTCGCCACCATTGCTGAAACCCATTTCATGGCCTCATCCAGAAGAGTAATGACAGCTAGTGCCATCATCCAATGACTTCTGCTTCATGGCTAATGGTACTCTTCTTGGAGCACAGATTATCGGTGGTATATCTAGTCTCATGAGACGAGATGATTCTTCATTACAACATTGGATAAACATAGAAAGATAATTTGTCATACCAGAAAAGTGCTGTAAGTCATGCTTGTCTACAGGAATGATTATCTATTATATAGCCTTTATCTTGTCTGTTCACCATAAGCCTCAAGGTATGTCTAGGTGCTAGAGTCAGGTGCTGCTTATAGTCTACTTCCTGTAACTTTTGGCTGGTAGCACATTATGCTTTGCTCCAAAATCAATCTTGGCCTGGTGAAACACGCCATTTACAGGTCCAGGCAGTGGGCAATCTAGGGGGCCATCCATCCCGACTGCCTGCCCTTCAACTGTGGCTACATTCACGGCCAGGTGTCCCTGGGGAGGGAGCAAGCGGTATCCACAGTTGACACCTTCCGCGCCCGTTGGGCACCGCAGAGGCTGGGGTGCATTTATAATCACATTTTAATTTGATGTTTTCAAGTTTCCTTTGTACTTTGATTTTGTTCGGGCTATTCCCCTTCCTTTTGGGGAGCTGCCCCTTTTACTACGTCCTGATCTAACTTGAGTTTGTTTATGTGGTTTGACCTTAAGAGGCCAAAATCAATCTTGACTTTTAAATCTGGCAATACTGCTAATTATGTTAAGAGTAGTGACAATCTCACTCTTTCCTGTGATATTATCAATATCGCAGTAGTGTTGTGGGAGGCTTTGTAGCTTCACTGCTACGGTTGAATTTCAATTCATTCACCTTACCGATATTCCTAGCCCTGGAGGGTTGGACTGCTGCCTTGTTGCTGATGACAGAGAATGGCTGTTGTGGTTTGGATAGTAAGAAGTCTCACAACACCAGGTTAAAGTCCAACAGGTTTATTTGGTAGCAAAATCCACTAGCTTTTGGAGCGCTGCTCCTTCGTCAGGTAAGTGGGAGCTCCCACTGACAGAACTCCCACTTACCTGACGAAGGAGCAAGCTGTCCTGGTCAGTGGATGCTGGCCACTGTAGTTGGAACAGGGTGTACCCTTGTACTGCAAATATTTTGGTTTCCTACCTAAAATTCTGCTTCATTTTACTTTGTTGGCTACTTATAACATTAAGCCTTTTTCTCACAGCAGTTGCTTACGGACTAGAAGTCACTATGTATTCACAAACTAATCAGTCTGCGATTAGGTTTTTATTGAGAGTGCTGAACACATTTCTTTGCCAGTATTTTTAGGGTGGCTTTATAGGATGCACTGACTCATCTGCTTTCTGGTTTGTGAAATTGGAAACATGTCTATCCAGGATTGGATTTTTTTTTAAACTGGGATTCAAACGTTCTCAAATCATTTCAAGATTACTTTGGGGACTTTTTTTCCTTCTCTGGCTGGAAGACAAATGACTCAAATTTTCAATAGTTTCGGGGAATGTGAGATTTGATAGGGTAAAAGCCTATACCTTTTGTGATGTGTCAGAGAGTGCGGCAGTAAATACGCTATTCCTTCTGGAACTCTTCAAAACTACCTGCAATATTTTCATCAAAGACAAGCGGGTTGATGCAGCAAAGTCTCTGTGACATGCTGCCAACTGTCGATACCATGTAGAATGTCACATGTTATTCAAATCACCAACATCAAAGACTTCCAACAAAGGTGATTTATTCCTAAACTCAATAGCTATTTATTCCTAAACTCAATGTGCTCTGCCAGAGATCCCGGGAATAATTCCCGTGCTGTCACGTGACCTCTTATGTAGCCATTCTCATGTGATCAACACTAAGATACCAATACTTTGGACAGAATTCTCCACATCGAATACCATCACTGGTGTTTGAAATGGGACATCTTTGGGAGCAGTCTCTGTTGGAGAAATCAGTACAAGCTGCCAACATGACTCCTTTAAGTGCTGAAATTTCTATGGACTAGAACATTTCTCAAAAAGCTCGATAATCCAGTAGTACATGAGGAAATGCACTGTATGACGTGAAGCTGATTGATCAAGGTGAGCAAATGGCAGCAAAACACAGGCACACAACATCAGATGAAAAGTTTTAGTTAGAGCATCACAATACACTGCCAACATTTTTGAATGCTATTTATCAAGACTACTTCTGGACATCTGGAGTTGGCAATGGATTTATGATAATTTAGGAAATTGAGGATGAAAACTAGGAAAGAGCTTGTAATGAATTTTGATGACTAAAACAAGAAAAATTGTCACAGACCAAAGCCTGGGAGCATTCCCATACATTTGGAGCTCTCGTAATATCTCAAGGGTGACAAGTCTACACCTGCACATAGGTGTGGTTGCTACATTACAATACTGAGCAATTATCAGCACAGACTGAGTTACAGTTGTTAGGTGAATAAATGTTGATAAAACAAAGGTCTTACTTGATTCGCTCATTATCTCTTTTCTTGAGTTCAGCATCTCTCTGTATTACACTCAAGACTGCCTGATATTCATCCTCCGTCAGGAAGCTGAGGTCCAGGTGACTATCCATCACTCCCTTCATTCCGTTCTCCAGTAGCACAGGGTGAAGGTGGGGGAGGTTACACAAAGCACCGCTACTTCTATTGGATTCACAGACAATATTCAACCCAATCCTGCACGATCAGACTTAGTTGCACAAGCAATTAGATAATAAATCTCAGCAGTGGTTCTTCAAAAAGTATCAAGTTCTCTCCTTGCTTGCAGGACTAGTATCAGAATGTCCACATCCAGGAATTATCAGACGCTGCTTCAGATGAAAGAGTCTTCAATCGGAAGCTCGGTAGATTTCCACATCCCGAGTGTGCATGCATCTGCAAATTCTGCTCATCAACAGATCCAGAGGCAACATAACTGAAAGCACCTGCAGCAAGAAAAAAATCACTGTCACAACATTGACATATTAGACTGGTATACTGTGCCAAAGAGATTGTTTCCACAATTAATATTTATATCGCACCTTTGAAACACAATGAAACATTCCAACTCCTACTATATACGCCAGCCAGTTGAATCTGATAGGCATCTTTAAAAACAAGTAACTCTTGGCACCTTTGTTATTTCCTCTAGTCTTTCTCGAAGAAATCAACAGCCATTCCCAACAGGACAGTGAACAGAATGGAGAAATACTTCAGAAGTCTCCAGTAGTAACATCAGGCATAATATTTTGTCCAGATGAACGAAGATCTCACTGGTCTTAGAAAACTTTTAAATTATCCAGTAAACACTCCTGGCATGCCAGATCAGAGGGGCAGAAACTCTGCGGTTACTCCTTGAAGATTTTACACCATGTGTTTATATATTTTGGTAAAACAGTTGGAATATAATACCGTTACGAGTGCCAGTTAGCTGGCATTGAATACAAGAGGACAATGTGACAGGCATCTAATTCCAAGTCTGGTTGTTAAGGAAAACAACAGCCCGTTTCATGGGGGAAAGGGAAGTAAATAAAGCACTTCAAGTCAAAAATGCATTAAATTTGAAGTACTTTATCAAGTTAGAAGTGTCACTATTCCCATACACTATGTAAAAGAAGGCTATTACCAGGGTTTATGGAGAGTCACATTAATCCATCTGACTTTATTTTGGCTGGGAGGTTGGCATGCTACCAAGCCTCTTGTCGGAACGATGCTTCGCAAAATCCACTGGTTTCAAAGCGTAGTTGGGTGTGATTCGTCTTCTGTCCTTAAGGAGGAGGAGGAGCAGTGAAAGGGTGGGGTGATTGGAACACCAACAGTAATAGAAACAGGCCTGTAATCTTACTTCATTGTCTAATTGGTTTGGTAAGTGTTGCCTCATCAGAAAACTTTCCTGAACTTAGCTTTAACAATAGGTTGCATTTTATGAAGAAAGCTCCAGACCTGAAGCTGAATCTGAAAGTTTCTCACTCACCTGGCAGTAGTACCCAGGCAGACATGTACCTGGAGGTGGCCAGTTAAATGGCCATCCCCAGTGAGGACAGCTGTCTGTCCCCAAAGATCTGCCGACCCAATCAGAGCACTAGCAGCTCAGCAGAGCTGCCGTGAGCAGTGGCCATTGCCACAACTGTATCTGAGCACGAGAATGCATCGATAGCTGTGCACCCTCAAATACAGGTAACCACACTTTGGGGAATGCAGTGGACAAGTAGTCTGGGGCATCCAATGATTGGGGAGGGAATTTCCTGAGGCCAGACAGTGCTGTTGCCATGGGCACGGCCATTGCTGTTGGGAGACCCCTCATAGGCCATGAATTGCCCAGAAAAAGAAGCTGCCCTCCCAGTCAAGTGGGAGACCATGAGGTTTTACAAGATGGTCTCCCCACACAGCAGCAGACCACCACAAATCGCTGGTAGAATTCCCACAGAGGCTGAAAGAGGCTCTTAAATCATTTAGTTGGGCTCCCAGCCAAGGGCCGATCTGGCAGTTTTCCCATTACTGGCAAAAGGCACGATAGCAGGGATGCACCAGGCCTGCCACCCCACAACATTTTACCAGCCTTGCCATCTCAGAGCCCATCACCAAAGGGCTGTTAAAATTTCAGCCAATATTTCTTTTAATTCAAGGAGGACGTCCCATCAGTTCCTGAATAATTCCTTGTCATTGTAATAGGACCAAATTCACAATGAGAAACTTGTCTACGATGAATTGAATAAATGCTTATCCAACTTATTCGGAGGAACAGCGCACTACGCACAAGGTTCAGACATTTCTTCTTAAAATATAAGAAAAAAAACCACCATTCTGACAAGATCTTAAAATGATTCTGAATTGAAGGTGAAAAATCTGCATGAGTTTCCCTTATTTGTCTGCAGCTGTTAAAAACCAGTGGGGCAGGGTGACCAGAAAGCAGCAGGACTGCACACAGACCAGCTTTCAGGTTTTAACCAGCCTTTTGAAAAAAATATGCCTGTCTGGTACATTTCTTGTTGTGATTGCATGCATGCAAGAAGAGGTATAATAGTTAAGGAATAGATTCCAGACAAGAAGGGTTTGATTAGTTCCTGATACAAAGATTATTGTCCTTACCAGCTGTAGGTAAACCCACGTGTTGCATGGAAAGCAAATAAGTCGCTGCACGCAATACAAGGGATCGGCACTTACATTTTTTAAAAACTCAAACGCGTGCCTCAACTTGATACTCTGAAGACCCACTGCCTTCCAAATGAGAAAATTGCTAACAGCAGAGCATTTTTGTTAAAACAATTTTTTTGAAAATTGATTTCCAGGTGCAGAGTTTTATGAAGTCATTTTTATTTATGGAAACTTATTTTTCTTACGGCTGTACAAGTCGGTTCGCCTACTAAGCAAACAATAGCTGGCATTAGCCAGCAGGCAGGAAGATGGAGAAGTTACACCCAGTAGGTCAAAAGGGACCAAAGACAGACACAGTCCCATTTTTCTGAGGCACCTCTCCTTATCAAAACTCCCCTCTCCCTCCACTCCCCCCGCCCCAATACCTCTGTCCAGAGGAACCCTCAAACCCCAATCTAAAGTTATTGCACTCAACTATATAAAAAGTTAAATCATGGATGGCAGAATGCATTATTTCTCCCTGTCACTATGAGTAAGTTGTTTTACACATTGAAAGAGTAGGCTCACAGATATGATATCCTTAAATTTCCATCTAGGATAGATCCATTCAGCAGCCGTCTTAATCTTCAGGCTACATGTTTGATAAACTTTATGGCACGAGAAAGGCAGCCCAGGAAAAGATTATTTTGGCCTCGAAGATTTAGATCTCCATTCCCCTGCCCATTGTTAATGGTCAGTAGGGAGGAACCAGATTGATTTTTTAATAAAATTAACAGCAAAGCTGGAAGTGTACATGAAAGTGTTTAAAATGAATAGAGTCTGCTTAAACTCATATTATAGTTCCAATTACAATAAAATCTTTCATTACTATCTAATGTGACACTTCCATCAAAGGCATACAGCTGTTAGAAATATATTTTTACATATAGGCAGGACACAAGAAGCAAGATAAGGAAAGGGCACTGAAGATATTTACTTACTGCTGTAAGGTTAAGCAATTCAATAAATCTTTGCAATTGGAAATTACAGAGGACATTCACCATGATGTTGCCAGAGATGGAACATTTGAACTATAAGAAGAGACTAGATTGGCTTTAGAGCAGAGAATGCTGAGGGGGGACATGGTGGAGATGTGAAAGGTTATGAGGGGTTTGGACAGGATGAAGAGGAAGCAGCCGTTCCCCTTAGTTGAGGGAGTCAATCACAGGGATGCATAGTTTTAGGGTAAGGGGCAGGAGATTCGAGAAAAAAATGTTTTCATTCAAGAGGGTGCTGATAATCTGGAATTCACTGCCTGGAAATGTAGTGGAGGCTGGAAACCTTACAATGTTTAAAGAGTATTTGGACAAGCACTTGAAATGTCACAACCTTCAAGGATATGGGAGAAGTGCTGGAAAATTGGATCAGCACGACTTTTGGTAGATGTCAGTGCAGAGTTGATGGGCCGAAGGGCCTTTTCTGCGCTGTATAGCTCTATGACTAATTCATCAAATTCAAAAACAAGAAAAGGGGTAAGAAATCAAATAGCTCCAATTTGACCTCATGGACTTTGGTTTCCATGCCAACACTGATACATTGCATGTGATTTATTTAGTTTCATTCTCCGCGCTTAATCTTTAGTGAAAATCCTCGTAGTTCATTTAATGCCAAAATCTTCACAAATAAAACTGCTATTGGGCAAGATAAGAAGCATGAAACCAGAAGTCTGGCTCAAGAAAAGAACACTGTGGTATGGTCTGGCATATTTTCCTTCCCACAGGGAATTCATGACCCTAGCTGGATTTTACAGCTAATTTTTCCTCTTGTTCCAGCCCACAGATTTAAATCATTGTTACTGAAGGGGAGAATGGTGGAGAGGAAATGTGAAAATAAAGTGTTATAACAAAATTGCTTATTTTCTCCTCTTGCCCAAAATGAGAATTGTTCTGTTGCAAGAGATCTGGTGCCAGAAAGAAGCATGATTCTGTGACTGTTTCTTTAGAAAAAAGTAAAATCAATTTAGACACAACTTCTAGCTGAGCTACAGATTGAAAAAGTGGTCTCTTAAAATGTTAGGTAGGGTTTTTGTTATACATTAATGTGGTTAGCTCAATTGTACAGCAATGATAAGAGAATGAGAAGGTTGCCACATGAATGAAAGGATTTCTGTCAACTCCTCCAACGTCCATTTATTCTACAACAGCAAAAGGAAGTAATAAGAAACCTCAACTGAAAATTGCACACTGGTGGGGTGGGTAGGATTTTTTTTTCAAAACTCCGGCATGGTAGATCTTGTACTAGAAGCCAAGTAGCATCACAATCTGCCAACTCTGAATTCTTCCAATACATGAGATACCCACTCCGGTGCCCTATAAAACAGGCTGTGCCAGAAGTCATCAGGAGCAGACTCACTGTCAATTTTCCTCCCTCAGTAGCGAAACTTTGGCCCTGCAGAGCAAGCTTTTATGGCCAAGAATTCAGGTAGTCCTCTCTCTAGATGTTTACTGTGCAGAGGTCAGATAAGGAAGATGCACCCTGCCCACCCCCCATCCATGCCATTGTCGAAACTTAAATGAATGATGCTACCAGGGAGCCCCCTGTTCCAATATGCCAGCAAATAGTTAATGAGTTCTGGAAATCAGGGCAAATGGGGAAAAAAAAAGAAAGGGACTGGAAGAATCTATCCCATCACCTTCATGACTGAACAATAACACTTCAGACTTGCATTCTGTGAAAACCATTGCGCCACTACATTTTGCCACAAGAGAAATCACTTTTTCAAAAGGCAGCACATTTTTCCCCTGCTACCAAGTCCAACCATGAACAATACTTTTAATGTGCAAGCGCTGTTGCAGAAAACAAGAGAGTACATATGAAGGTGATGTTAAATTCTAAATTTAAACCACACTGAACGCAGTGCAGTGTTCTGACATTTGACTGCACTGCATATACTCTTTGTTCAGAATTTTTCAGATTAGGTCGTTCCTAGTACAAAGTGAAAACAGTGGTATAGTGGCAATGCTACTGGACTAGTGATCCAGGAGCCTGTACTAATTCTCTGAAGACAAAAGTTCTAATCCCACCATGACAGCTGAGGAAATTTAAATTTAATTCATTACTAAATCTGGAATAAAGATCTAGTCTCTGTAATGATGATCAGAAAGGTACCAGCTCATTGGTGAAAACCCAACTCATTCACTACTGTCCTTGAGGGAAGAAAATCTGCCATCCTTGTCTGGCCAACCTGCGACACCAGGCCCATGGCAATGCAGTTGCACTCTGAAATGGCCTAGCAAGCCACTCGTAAGAACAAAAGAAATAGGAGCAGGAGTAGGCCATCTAGCCCTTCAAGCCTGCCCCGCCATTCAATAAGATCATGGCTGATCTGAAGTGGCTCAGTTCCACTTTCCCGCTTTCTCCCCATAACCCTTAATTCCCTTGTCTATCAGAAACCTACCTACCCGTGACTTAAATATATTTAGCGAGGTAGCCTCCACCACTTCAACGGGCAGAGAATTCCAGAGATTCACCACCCTTTGAGTGAAGAAGTTCCTCCTCAACTCTGATCTAAACTGCCCCCCACTTATTTTGAGGCTGTGCCCTCTAGTCCTACTATCCTTTCTAAGTGGGAAGAATCTCTCTACCTTTACCCTATCCATCCCCTTCATTATCTTATACGTCTCTATAAGATCTCCCCTCATCCTTCTAAACTCCAATGAGTACAGACCCAGTCTATTTAGTCTCCCCCCTCATCTCCAGCATCAGCCTAGTGAACCTCCTCTGCACTCCCTCCAAGGCCAATATATCCTTACGCAAGTGCGGCGACCAAAACTGCACACAGTACTCTAGCTGCGGCCTCACCAGTGCCCTGTACAGTTGCAGCAAGACCTCCCTGCTTTTATATTCTATCCCCCTCGCTATAAAGGCCAGCATTCCATTCACCTTCTTGATCACCTGCTGCACCTGCAGACTGGGTTTTTGCGACTCATGCACAAGGACCCCCAGGTCCCTCTGCACCGTAGCGTGCTGCAGCTTTTTGCCTTTTAAATAATAATCCCTCCTACTATTATTCCTGCCAAAGTGGATAACCTCACACTTGCTAACATTGAACTCCATCTGCCAGGTCCTCGCCCACTCACTCAGCCTATCCAGATCTCTCTGCAGACTTTCCACACCCTCCACGCAATTTGCTTTTCCACTCATCTTCGTGTCATCACCAAATTTCGTCACCCCACACTCAGCCCCCTCCTCCAGATCATCTATATAAATAGTAAATAGTTGAGGCCCCAGCGCCGATCCCTGCAGCACTCCACTAGTCAACAACTGCCAATCAGAATAGCACCCATTGATACCAACTCTCTGCTTCCTATTAGACAGCCAATTCTCTATCCATGCTAACACCTCACTCCCAACTCTGTGCACGCTAACCTTCTGTAGCAACCTTTTGTGAAGCACCTTATCAAACACCTTTTGGAAATCTAAAAACACCACATCCACCGGTTCCCCTCTGTCTACTGCACTAGTCACATCCTCATAGAAATCCAATAAATTCGTCAAACACGACTTCCCCTTAACGAATCCGTGCTGTGTCTGCTCGATCAAACCATTCTTTTATAGGTGCCTCGCTATTTCTTCTTTGATGACGGATTCTAGCATTTTTCCAACTACAGACGTTAAACTAATCGGCCTATAATTCCCTGCCTTTTGTCTGCTACCTTTTTTAAACAGTGGCGTAACATTAGCCGTTTTCCAATCTTCCGGCATTTCCCCGGAGTCCAGCGAATTTTGATAAATAATTTCTAAGGCATCCACTATCGCCTCTGTCATTTCTTTCAGAACCCTGGGATGCATTCCATCCGGTCCCGGGGACTTGTCCACCTTCAGTCCCATTAGTCTATCAAGCACTACCTCTCTAGTGACAGTAATCGCATTCAGGCCCTCAACTCCTACCATCCTTCTATCTTTAATATCCGGCAAACTATTCGTGTCCTCCTCCGTGAAGACCGAGGCAAAAAACTTATTTAAAGCCTCAGCCATTTCCTCATCGCCCACCGCTAAATCCCCCCTCTCATCCTCCAAGGATCCAACATTCACTCTAGCCAGCCTCCTCTTCTTTATATATTTGTAAAAACTTTTACTGTCATTTTTTATATTTAGTGCTAGTTTAGCTTCATACTCTATCTTTCCTTTCTCTATCGCTTTCTTAGTCATTCTTTGTTGTTTTTTAAATCTTCCTCAATCTTCTAATCACCCACTATTTTTAGCCACTCTGAACGCTTCAGCTTTTAATTTAATACTCTCCTTTATTTCCTTTGATAACCACGGCTGGTTATCCCTTCTCCTACAGTCCTTCTTTACCATCGGAATATATTTCTGCTGAATACCGAAAAAGATCTCCTTAAAAATCTTCCACTGTTCCTCAGCTGTCCTACCAACCAATCTGCGCCCTCAATCTACATTCGCCAATTCCTCTCTCATCCTATCATACTCCCCTCTGTTCAAACAGAGGATACAGGTTCCTCTATCTGCATCAGAAATTCAACCATACTATGATCACTCTTCCCAAGAGGATCCCTCACAAGAAGATCACTAATTCTACCTGCCTCGTTACACAGTACCAGATCTAAGATAGCTTGCTCCCTCGTAGGTTCTGTCACATACTGTTCAAGGAAACTATCCCGACAGCATTCCAAGAACTCTTCCTCAAGCCCACCGCGTCCGACTTGGGTCATCCAATCAATATGCAGATTAAAATCCCCCATAATTATCGCTGTTATGTTTCTGCATGCATCAATTATTTGTTTGTTTTTAGCCCGCCCCATCTCAAAGTTATTATTTGGGGGCCTAAAGACCACACCCACCTGTGTCTTTCTCCCCTTACTGTTCCTTATCTCCACCCACAACGATTCCACGTTTTGCTCTTTGGAGCCTATATCTTCCCTTACTACCGCCCTGATATTATCCTTAATTAACAGAGCTACCCCACCCCCTTTTTCCTCCTGTCTATCCTTCCTAAACACCTGATACCCCTGGACATTCAGTTCCCAGTCCCTGTCACCATACAACCACGTTTCCGTAATGGCCACTAGATCATAGCCATTCGTGCTGATTTGCGCCATCAGCTCATTCACTTTGTTCCGAATGATTCATGCATTCGGGTGAAGTGTCTTTATACCAGCCTTTATTTGGACCTTATTAGTAGTAACGCTACTAACCTCTCTCATGCCCCCTACTCCTTTAATTAGTGGAACATCCTCAACATTTACCTGCACATGTACCCTCTCCTTTACTTTAGATTTTGTAATTCCCTCCCCCAATTAGTTTAAAGCCCTATCTACAGTCCAAGTCATATGATTCGCCAGGACTCTGGTGCCGGCATGATTCAGACCACAACCATCCCATCTGAACAGGTCCCATCTGCCCCAATACTGCTGCCAATGCCCCATAAATTCAAACCCATTCCGTCCACACCAATCCCTGAGCCACGCATTCATCTCCTTAATCCTATTTACCCTGCGCCAATTTGCATGTGGTTCAGGTAGTAATCCAGAGATAACCACCATGTCGGTTCTGCTTTTTAATTTGATTCCCAGCTTTGCATACTCCCTCTGCAGATTCTTAGTTCCTATTTTGCCTATGTCATTGGCACCCACATGAACCACAATGACCGGATTCACACCCTCCCATTCCAGGTTCCTCTGCAGCCCAGATGAGACATCCTGGACTCAAGCACCAGGCAGACGACACACCCTTTGGTATTTTTTATCTTTGTCACAAAGGACAGTGTCTATGTTCCTAACTACACTATCCCCAATTACCACTACACTCCTCTTTACTTCTTCCTCTTTGACCTGTGTCTACACCACTGCACTGTGGGCAGTTTGCTCGTCAACCTTGCAGCCCTTGTTCTTGTCCACACTGGGAGCAAGAATCTCAAACCTGTTGTGCAGATTCAGGGGCTGAGGCTTTTGGGTCCCCCCCTCCTTCCTCCCCACACTCCCCTCCTTCCTCTCACCCTTATTCCCCACGCCCCCCTCCACTCAGTTGCATCAATCTGCTACAGCAAAGTCTAAGGAGAATAAAGCCAGACAGGCCACTTGCCATCAACCTAGGCACGCAAAACGACGGTGGTACAACGTGACCAGTCGACTTAATATAGTTCTCCTCATTAAAATCTGGGTACTTGTGTAAATCAAGCATCAGCAAATCAGGTATTTCAGCCAATGTCTCATTCTCTTCCTTCACCATTCCTGACTATGTCCTGTCTCAGCAGGACAGAGGTGGGAGTCCTCAACATGGGATCTGGAGTCAATGAGTTTTCAGGTGAAGTCAAACGTGGGCAAATGTCCTGATTACTATTCATCGTCCTCCCTCAACTGATAAAATAATATTGCTCCATGTTTAATATCACTTGGAAAGGTTCTGAGGATTTGAGAGTCAACCCACAGTATGTGGACTGCAGTGATTCAAGAAGGCAGCTCACCACCATCTTCTCATGGGTAACTAGGGATGGGTAATGAATGTTGGCCAACCAGCAACACCCATGCCTCTCAAATGAACTTTTTTAAAAAAAAAAACATCCTCTGGGTGGGTGGGTACAATATCTATGTTACCATTTACGAGGCAATGACAAATATAATTTATAATGGGGGTCAGTTCAGCATGACTTCCGTCCCTCATTCTGAAGTCCCAGTTCCTGCAATGACTGGAGCTGCAACGGCCAGGAGAGGAAGTGACTGAAGATGGCCGAGTCCAAGTCCTGGGACTGGAAGGCAAGGTAAGTTTCAGGGTCTCAGGTGTGGAAATTGGGCAATTGGGGCATTGGGTCATTGGGTCCAGCAGCCATAGACCTTAAGGAGGTGGTGACCTAAGTCAGAAAGTGACATCTGGTGAAGGTGCCCCCACCATCCCCTTTCCCAGGAACTCAGTCAGCCTAAATATTGAGGCTTGGCGGAAAATAGCCCTAAATGGCTCGGGACTTAACTGGGGCAAGGGCAAGCAGCCCATCTGTGGGCATTGTCCACCCCAGCATAGAAATGCTACAAAGTTGGGGTGGACAGGAACCCAGAGGGAAGTCTGTTCCTTCTCTTTTATACTACCCCTGCCTAAAAGCCAGATGTGGATGTGCCGGCGTTGGACTGGGGTAAACACAGTAAAAAGTCTGACAACACCTGGTGTTGTCAGACTTTTTAATGTAAAAGCCAGATAGCAGGGATGTGGTAAAAAAAAATCAGGCCCAAGGTTTTAATGCATTTGGAGAAAATTTACTGGAGAAATTATTGATTAAAACAAGAAATGTAAAAAAATTCATCACACCAGTAATCCTTTATTTGAGAGTGGAAGGAGATGGCAATCAGGGCCCTGGGGAGTTCTATGCCGGCTATCAAGTTATTAGCAGAAATTGATAGCCAAATTCTGCACATATGAGGACGGCCTCAACTAGGATCTTGGGTTCATGTCACACAATCTGTAACCCCCACAACTTGCCTGGACTTGCAAGATCTAACTAATTGTCCTGGCTGGAGACAATACACATCTCTTTAACCTGTGCTTAACGCTCTCTCCATTCACATTGCCTGTATCTGTGAAGACTTGATTACCTGTAAAGGCTCACAGTCCAACCATTATCTTGTAAATTGAGTTTGTGTCTATATATGCTCTGTTTGTGAACACAACTCCTCACTCGAAGAAGGAGCGACACTCTGAAAGTTTGTGCTACCAAATAAACCTGTTAACCCGCTGGACTTCAACCTGGTGTTGTCAGATGGTGGTGTACGTAGATGTCAAAGAATTACACACAGCAATGTACAAAGACAAGAGACCGCAGCTCAAATATCAGTTCGCCAGTAAGGACATTAGGTAGCCGTTTAATCTGCATCATTGTATTTCCCATTGCAATTAACTTGCTGGATAAACAGAAACATTGGCATGTTACCGAAAAAGTTCGAACTCAATTTTTAAAAAAAAAATCACACACCAATGTAATGCCTTCACATTACACACAGCAAACAAGAGAAGGAAGAGTTAAGTGTGTTGGTACTGCATTAAAATAGGTTTTTGAAAAAACAGTATGACAGAAGTTTTAAAAAGGATGTCAGAGAATAGGATTGAGAAAACTGAAGGCTCTTGGAAAGAATAGTGATGGAGAGAAGGGTTGCAGGAGGAGATAATAGCCCCAGTTCTGCAGCCAATGGCAAAACAACATCTCACCCCTGTTCATGTAGAAGAAAAGCGTTTCTGTAGGGTGATTTTTATCTTTTCGCAACAGTATCTTAAATCTGGCACCTAGCTGCAGAAACAGTAGCATCAGCAAGCAGCCAAATTCAAGTATTTTCACAGACAGCAATCTGGAAGGTCAAAGAACTGAATTCCTCCACTTTTAAATTTTCAGAGGAGAAAATAAATGACGGGTTGATTAAAATAGAAGCTAAAAATCACATCAGAATCTACTTTTCTTTTGCTTATTAATAGAGAAATCTGGCTTTCCAAAAAAATACAAAAATTGTATCTTTAGGACTACTGAGGCGGTTTAGTAGAAACTATAAACTTAATACACCAATAAAAACCCATTTACAGCTCATTTAACAAAACGTAACTTTTTCCAAGGGCAGTGAGCCTAACAGTGGAACTTATCAATTAAATTTATTCCCCACTGACTGTGACTGGAAGTGTAGAAAGGTTTCAGCATGTTGTCAAGTTCAATTGCAGAAGCAGACTTGGATTAAACGAGAGACAAAAGATGGTCAGAGTTAGAGCAGCCTTCCTCAACTGCGCTACCTCACACTTGTCTGGATTGAACTCCATTTGCCACTATTCTGCACACCTGCTTAGTTCATTGATTCACTAGGTGGACCGTTGAACAAATCTAATGTCTTTCTTAAAGTCAGCTGCACAAGCATTCAGGCAAAACTCCTGAAAAATCAACTTTGATGGACTGGACATTATGTCTGGATGGCCAGAAGTGTCTCCCCCACCCTATCTTGATTTTTTAAAATCTCAAATGGCCAATGTTTAAGGTGAGAATAAAGAAAATGCTTCAAAAGGCACTCAGATGCTCACCTTGAAGCATGGCAGCATTGACATTAATGACAGGGAGAGTTTGCTACCAATCATTCAAATGATAACAATTTGTCCATTAAGCTGCATCACACTGAGTCATAACATCTTAACGAGAGGCAGAGCAGCAGCATAGAAAGATAGATAAGGAAGCAAATTCTGTACTCTGGATCTCACTGCCATGTGGGAGATCATTCCCCATGTGCTCAAAAACCTAAGAGTCAAAAATTGGCCTGTTCCGTCACAGTAGGCCAAGACAGAAACTCACAACCTTGAACAGGGTCATCCTCAAATCCAACTGCCAATGAGGATAACAGGTCCACTGACATCCAATAGAGTGTATTCTTACATTCCAGCCAGAAAGAGATGAACAGGGGGTGTGCAATGGACATCCAAAATGAGTTGTTAATAGAGGACAGAAATGTCATACGCTTTTAAATTTGAATTGTGAAAACGTAATTGCGACAGAAATGCTATACATCAGTTATAATTCTTGATGCTGTTTCCATTTCCTCCCACATTCACCATTGTTCCAAGAATGTCCCTTAAAAAATGTGGACCTTCCAAGTTCAATGGTACATTGACTATCTTGGTACTGAACCATACGACGTAGAAAGACCCCGATCGATATTGAGCTAGTCCCCAGCCAGACTGGAGGTTGGGATGATACAACTCAGAATCCTTAGACTGCAGAGAGAGTTGGAGAGGAAGACCAAATTCCTAATTGCCATCTCGGGATCGCCATTGGAATGCGAGTATGGACATAGGTTGTGATACAAAGATTATACAGTCAAAATGCCGTCATCATTCAAGAGCAATGGCCATCTGAACAAGGTATTGGAAAGCAACATATGGAACCATACCTCAGCTAAAACTAACATCTGGAGTAGATAGTTTGACAATTGTGGAAAAACGACATCAAAATCTACTTTCAAAGTAAAATAAAAGAGAAACACACTGAAGACAACAACAATTATTACAATTGTATTCTGGTGAAGCATTCAATAAATTTAATATTCAAAAAAACTCCTGAAACATTTAATATCCAAAACCAAAATCTTCAGAATTTCTAACTAGCTTGAAAACAAACAGCCAAACAAAAAACTAATAGTTCCCCAATTAGAAATGTAAAGGTCAGGCTTGGATTAGGATTGAATGTATATGGATATATCCAGTGTGTATTATACTAGCATTAAGGATGGGATTACATTCAAACTGATTAGTTAGATTGGTACCCTGTGCAGAAAAATTAGCTGTCTTATCCAGAAAGTTATAGTAACTTTCTGAATTCTTTTGGATCTTTTGTAGGTCTTTGTAGCAACATGTCATAAACTCAATTACAATAAGATTGAGGAAGATCTAACGTCAGAGGGAGGAGTTAACATTTCCAGCTTTAATAAGGTTATTAAGAAAAACTGAATGTAGCTTTCAGGCCCTTCTATCCATCAGGCCTGTTAAAACTATCGTTTATGCTTTCCAAAACAAGTGTGTGCAAAATAGCCCATTCCAAATTTTGCTCTAGTTGAGGTAATGCCATATCACACTGAATAGTTTTATACATTCCAAAGTTGCCTTATTCCTGGTTTAAAAGCTGGAATTTTAGAAAGCAAGGGCGTTTAGAATGTCTTGCAAAAACTTTGCTGGTATTTGATTTTATCCCTGTGCAGTCTAGTACTTAGTATAAACTACTGACTCAATTTCCAAAAGCACTTGGTACATGATGCCTGCATGGTTTGGAAAAGAAAACTGTACAGTGGTTTTTAGGCCTAACAAGTTTTCAACTTTCATCAAGCTTTAGATACTAAGAGCTGAATTTTTGCAATGACACCAGTCAACAAGATCATGGCTAATCTTCTAATTCAACATGATTTTCCTGCTCACAAATGGGGTCTGACCAGAGTCTTATACTGCCTCAGAAGTACATCCTTGCTCTTGTATTCTAGCCCTCTCAACATGAATGTTAACATTGCATGCACCTTTCTAACTGCCGACTGAGCCTGCACGATAACCTTAAGAGAATCATGAACAATGACTGCCAAGTGCCTTTGTGTTTCTTATTTCCTAAGCATTTTCCCCATTTAGAAAATAGTCTATGCCTCCATTCCTTCTTCCAAAGCGCGTAACCTCACACTTTTCGCATTGTATTCCATTTGCCACTTCTTTGCCCACTCTTTTAACCTGTTCAAGTCCTTCTGCAGCTCCCCTGCTTCCTTCATACTACCTGTTCCTCTACATATCTTTGAATTATCTGCCATCTTAGTAACAGTGCCTTCAGTTCCTTCCTCCAAATTTTTTTTTTGTATATTGTAGTAAAGGAAGAACATAGAACTATCGTCACTAGGGAAAAAGTACTGAGCAAACTATTAGGATTGAAGGCAGGCATGACCCCAGGACCTGATGGCCTATATACTATGGTCTTAAAGGGAGTGGGGTTGAAGATAGTTGATCCATTGGTTATAATATTTTAAAGTTCCATGGAGGTCGGAAAAGTTCCACTGGATTGGAAAAATACTAATATAACACCCAAAGTGGAAAGGGTTGATGGCTTCAAGTTTTTAGGTGCCCAGATCACCAACAACCTGTACTGGTCCCCTCATGCTGAGGCCTAAGAAAGCCCACCAATGCCTCTACTTTCTCAGAAGACTAAGGAAACCTTTCACGTCAGCTACGACTCTCTCCAACTTTTATAGATGCACCATAGAAAGCATTCTTTTTGATTGTATCACAACTTGGTATGGCTCCTGCTCTGCTCGAGGCCGCGAGAAACTACAAAAGGTCATGAATGTAGCCCAATCCATCATGCAACCAGCCTCCATTCATTGACTCTGTCTATATTTCCTGCTGCCTCAGCAAAGCAGCCAGCATAATTAAAAACCCCCACGCACCCTGGACATTCTCTCTTCCACTTTCTTCCGTCAGGAAAAAGATACAAAAGTCTGAGGTCATGTACCAACCGATTTAAGAACAGCTTCTTCCTACCGCTGCTCAGACTTTTGAATGGACTTTTGCATTAAGTTGATCTTTCACTACATCATAGCTATGATTGTAACACTACATTCTGCACTCTTGCATCCTTCTCGGTATGCTTTGTCTATTAGCGCGCAAGAAACAATACTTTTCAGTGTATGCTAATACACGTGACAACGATAAATCAAACCAAATCAGGGAGGGAGGCAAAATGTGGGAAATTATAAGCCAGTTAGTTTAATATCAGTCATTGAAAAATTCTTAGAATCCATTATAAAGGAAGAAATAAACAGGACATTTAGAAAGTCAAAATGCAACCTGTCAGCATCAGCACGGTTTTGTGAAAAGTTAATAATGTTCAACGAATTTGCTTGAGTTCTTTGAAGATGTAACAAGCAAGGTGGGTAATGGGGCTCCTGTAGACGTGGTTTATCTGGACTTCTGGAAGACACTTGATAAGGTGCCACAGAAAAGATTAATACGCATGGTTAGTTCCTATGCAATTAGGGGTAACTTACTGGCTTAGCAAGAGAGTCAGGATAAATGGATCTTTTTCTGGTTGGCAAGATGTAACTAGTGGTGTGTCATAGGGTTCAGTACTTGGGCCCCAAGTATTTACAATCTATATTAATGACTTGGATGTAGTGATAGGAGTTACCGTAGCCAAATTTGCAAATGACATTAAAATAGTAAATTGCAATAATGAAGAAAGAAATTTACAAATGGATATGGACAGGTTAAATGAATGGGACAAAATTTGACAAATGGAGTTTAATGTAGGTAAGCGTGAGGTTATCCATTTTGGGAGGAAAAATACAGAGGCAAATTATCTAAATGGAGAAAAACTTGACTGCTTTGGGGCAGAGGGATTTGGAGGTCCTTGCGCATGAATCACAAAACTGATATGCAAGTAATAAGGAAGGCAATAGAATCTTGGCAATTATTGCTAAAGAATAGAATATAAAAGTATATAAAAATATTTTGTACAGTTTTGTCCCCCTTTTTGGAGATGGTTCAATGGGGATTCACTAGATTGACTCCAGAGAGGAGAGGTTTGATTTGCGAAGAGAGATTGGACAGATTAGGTCTATACACCCTGGAGTTTAGAAGAATGAGAAGAGATCTAATTGAGGTGTACAAGATAAGGGGACTAACAAAGTAGATGTGGAGAGTAAGTTTCCTCCTGTACTGCAATCTAGAACAAGACATCAGAATTTTAGGATAAGGTGTGGCAGATTTAAAACTGACAAGGAAAAATTAATTCTCTCAAAAGAGTCATGAGTCTATGGAATTCACTATCCCAGAACATTGTGGATGCTGGACAACTTTTTAATTAGTAAGGATTGGAAAGACTATGGTGAATGGGCAGGAAAGTGGCGTTGAGGCCAAGATGAGATCAGCTAAGATCATATTAAATGGCAGATCAATCTCAAAGTGCTAAATTGCCAACTCCTGCTCCTAGTTCCTATGATCCAACATATTCATTTACAAACCTCATCCTTATGATTCGAAATCTCACCACTAAGCGTAACACGGCTTTGTGAGTTTCCATCTCCAAAGTTAAACAGATCAATTCAATTTACACCATTTGAAATCTGGCTATATACATGTGAGACACTTTGCCAGATGCTGTAATAAGATGGTAGTTAATAAATTTTTCTTACCTAACTGACTGCAAACCAAAAACATTTAACACAAATAACACGGCATGCAGTCATGTTCAATAGCAGAGATCTACTGGTGAGTTCATACTAATGTTTCAATTTTAATTTGATCAAGCTTAGTCTCCCAGAACATCACAATACACAGTCATCAATAGACCAGCACTCAATTTTTTGTTGACATTTGATTCATTATTGCTCCTTTGAACTTTCTTCATGTTTTTAGTAAATTCCAGATATTATAGAATTAGAGGAGAGACTTTCAGCCCATTGTGTCCATGCTGCCTCTTTGAAAGAGCTAACCCATTAGACCATTCACCTTCTCCTTCCTTATAGCCCAGCAAATCTCCCCACTTGGCAGTATTGATCCAATTTCCTATTGGAAGTTGTTAAATGCATTTAAGTCACTGTTTCAAGTAAAATATTCCAGATCGTAACAATTTGAAACACAAAAATATTTTTCCTTATGTTGCTTCTGGTCATTTTGCCAAAAATCCCAAATCTAGATCTTTCAGTTACTGACCCTCCTGCTACTGAAATCATTTTCTCAATCAAAATCTTTCAACACTTCTGTCAAATCTCCCTTTCATCTTCTGCTATAACGTAATAGCCCCCAGTTTCTCTCATCTTTCTCCATAACTGAAATCACTCATCTGAGGTACCATTTTAGCAAATTTCCTCTCAGAAGTCAGAGGGTAGGCATAAATATGTTTTTTCTGGTTGGCAAGATGTAACAAGTGGTGAGGCCACAGGGATCACTGCTGGGGCCTCATTATTTTACTATTTATGTAAATGTCTTGAATGAAGGGACCAAAGGCATGGTTGCCAAATCTGTTACACAATTAAAGATCTTGTGTAAACAGAAGAGAAGAGTTGAGAGTATATTAAAATGTGATCTTGTAATCTTACAGAATTATAAACAGAATTTGTTCATTCACCACACCCCAGTGTGCACCTATTGTTTCAGTATGCAATGAAGTGAATAGAACAAAAGTTGACATTTGCAATGAGCGAATATGAGACATGGCATATAAGAACATAAGAACATAAGAAATAGGAGCAGGAGTAGGCCATCTAGCCCTTCGAGCCTGCCCCGCCATTCAATAAGATCATGGCTGATCTGTCGTGGCTCAGTTCCACTTTCCCGCCCTCTCCCCATAACCCTCAATCCCTTCTCTTATCAAAAACCCATCAACCCGCTTCTTAAAAATATTTAGCGAGGCAGCCTCCACCACTTCAACGGGCAGTATGGATCAAATATTCCCTGAATACTTTGCCCAAATAGTAATTTCTAATGAACTTCCTGGGAGGGCAACGGAATCAAATGTCTTCTCAGCTGCTGTGATGAACCACTTTCTTCTCAACTTCCTTTTCAATTTTGTGGTCTTGTTTTTTTTTTACACATAGACTGGAAATGCAATTAGGAGACATTGATGGAAATTTATGAGAAAATGTTTTAAAACTTTCCTGTTAAGAGAGCCATTTGTCATCAGAATATTGCCTTTAATTTGTTTCCCCAACTTTGCTCGGTTGTTCCTGGCATGACAGAAGAATTTCCAGGTTGTGGTCCAGAAGTGCAGTGAGGTGATACAAATCACAAGTGTCCAAATAACATTTGTCTCTTTGATCTCTGCTCAATTCACCATGCTGCAATTAGGCTGAATGACTCAGCCCTGCTGAGGTGCAAGGGAGAGCATAAAATTGACCAAGATTCCAGCACCACTTCGCATCTAGTAACTTGCTGCTGAATAAAGACAAAGATCAACCTCAACTCCAATCCTCTCAAATCATCTGCTGACATTGCATAGCGAGACTCAGAGGGGCCGGAATTTTAACAGCACACCAGCCCTGACTCCAGTGGCTGGCGTGGCTCAGAGAATGGCATTATCCGCTGGCCTCACAAAGGATCATACAAACTTTGGGCGGATGTGCCGGTAAAATTCTGAGGTGGAGATGCCGGCGTTGGACTGCGGTAGACACAGTAAGAAGTCTGACAACACCAGGTTCGAGTCAAATAAATCGGTTGGACTTGAACCTGGTGTTGTCAGACTTCATACGGTAAAATTCTGCCCAGGGAGTAGAAAGAGAATGGGGATGTGTTATTGATCACACTGCAGATTGTCCATATCCATGTTTCAAGATGGCGTCACAACATGGCAAGCTATGTATGGTATGATTTATATGGATAGCATACAAAACAATACTTTTCACTGTATCTTAGTACATGACAATAATAAATCAAATTAAAAAAATGAAGACCGAGTACTGGAAAAAATAGTAGAAAAAACCTGTACAACTATAAAGCAGTAATCAGTGTCTTTAAAAAGAGAAAAATTAGAGGGAAAAAGAATGATACTTAATGGACTAGAAACAAAACACCAAGGCAAGGAGGTTATCTGAATAGCAAACTACCCAAGCACATCCCTCCACACATAGAATGATTTATATAAATATAGCATCACGCAAACATCTTCTTTGTCAATACGGATGCTGTATGCAGTAAGAACCATTAGTTCTTGATACTAACCCCAACTTCCTTATGCTGGAGGGAACTAACAGCACAAATGTTTAAAAATTGTATATATTTTTTGATTTTCGAAAACGGCTTGAAGTTGATTTGCTCCTAATTTTCACCAACAGTGACAATGTTCAAAACCACACGAGAGAGCAGAAGTAGATTAAATGATAAAATAGAGTTGGCTACAATCCCTGGGTCAAGGTCGAAGGAAGAATTGTAGCAGCAGTCACTCTCAGATAACAACAGCACATGGACAGGCAGGAATCCCTCCAGAGTGCACTAATTATAAACCGATGGAGTTCCATCAATGCTTTGGGGTAAATACAATGCTGTGCGAGATATTGGGCCACACAGGCGATGAGTCAATCAATCTCTATATTGTTAGTTGATCCAAGGTTGAACAGCAATTAGAGTATAATTGATCACAGCTTCCCCAGGGTACCAAAGGAAAAAAAATTAGCAAAATTTTCCATTGCTCTCTAATGACTGCTGCTGGAATGGGGATTTTTAGGGGAGGGCAAGTTAGGCTCTTGTAATACAGGAAATCCTCGGACTTGCAACCCAATCAGTTTCCAGGTGGTAAACCAATTTCCCCTTAGGAACAATGTTAAAAATAGGGGACTGGTTCTGCCAGCAAAGAAACAGCAGGAGGAGTTTAATCCAGGCAAATGTGAGGTACTACACTTTGGGAGGGCAAGTGTTAAGGATAAATATACAATTAATGACAAGACCCTCAACAGCACTGATGTACAGAGGAACCTTGGGGTTCAAGTACATAGCTCTCTGAAAGTGGGCTCCACCCTGCACTTTCTACATCTCACTGATTTGGTCCTCTTGTAGTTTTTAAAAATCTTTCTTTTCCTTCTCATTGTATCCTGAATATCTCTGGACTTGTTATTACCACCTATTACCCTCGAGGGAACAAGTGGTAAATAACATTCATGCCACACAAGTACCAGGCATTAACACATATGTCCAATAAGAGAATCTAACCATCACTCCTTAACATTCACAAGTACATAAGATGGTAAAGAAGGCTTCCCTTTATTGATGGGGGCATTGAGTATAAAAGTCAGGATGACATGGTGCAGCTTTCCAGGACGCTGACTGAATAAGACATGAGCTACATATATATATAATTGCTATGGGGTTGTTTTCTCTGGAGTGGCTGAGGCTGAGGGGAGACTTGGTAGAAGTGTATAAAATGAGAGGCACAGATAGGGTTGACAATCAGAATTTTTTCCCCAGAGTTGAAATGTCTACTGGTGGAGGCATGCACTCAAGGTGAGAGGGGAAAAGTTCATAGAAGCTGTGAAGGGCAAGTTTTTTCCCCCCACAGAATGGTGGGTGTTAGGAATGCACTGCCAGGGGTGATGGTGAAAGAAGATACAATAGGAGTGTTTAAGGGGCTTTTAGATAAGCACATGAATATGCAAGGAAGGGAGGGATATAGGTCAAGACCATCAACACCTCCAATATCTTGTCCTTACCTATGTCAATTTGCTCAAAAACCTCACAGTCTCTCTCGCTGAATTCCATGTCATCGTCCTCATTTTCTTGAGTGAAGACATACATAAAATATTCATTTAATACTCTAGCAAAGTACTCTAGCTCCACCCACAAATTGCCTCCTTGGACCTTAATGGACCCCACACTTTCCCTGGTTATTCTCTTCCCATTGAAATACTTATAGAATATCTTGCGATTTTCCCTACTTTTAGCAGCCAGGGCACTTTCTTATCCCCTCCTGTATTTCTAATTGTTTTCTTAAGCTCCACTCTGCACTTTCAACATCTCACTGATTTGCTCCTCTTATAGTTTTTAAAAACCTTTCTTTTCCTTCTCATTGTATCCTGAATATCTCTGATCATTCATGGTGACAGAACACCCTCTGCTTGCATGGTTAAGTGCAGCTCCAACACCAAGAAGCTTGACACCATCCAAGACAAATCAGCCCACTTGATTGGAACTCCATCCACAAACATTCATTCCCTCCACCACTGACATGTGGATGCACCTTCACCACATGGACTGCAAGGCAGTTCATCACCAGCACTATCTCAAGGGCAATTAGGGGTGGGCAATAAATGACAGTTTAGCCAGTGACACCCATATCCCATGAGTGAATTTTAAAAGTAATTGGATGACCAATTTGGGAAAAAAAAATCACTGCTTGGTGCAGGATCTTGACACCTCAAGGTCCTGACCCAAAATCCAAACTCTTGACCCTGGTCTGTATGTATACAAGTGGTAAAATGGTCCTCATATTGACACTGAGGGCACCCACAGGACTGAAAACATTTGTTCACTACTATACTCTGCCTCTACTTTAGTCAATGTCACAAGTGTTTCTTCAGTACAGTTGCTGACATTTTGCTACTGTCCATGCCAGCAGGAGCTTACTGTCCTGCCAACTGTGCACCCCCCTGTGGATTTCCTGGTAACAAGGTGAGCAGTCAATGGAAAGACCTGTTGACAGCGGTGGGACCATATGATTCCATTGCCAGCAAGCATGCACTGACTCCCTCCACCAGGGAGCACGCCGTAGAGTGGGAAAAACCTCACCCTATATTTTCTATTTTACAATTAAGCCTTTCATGGGGTACTTGGTGAAACACCTTTTGAAAATCCATAGATACAACATTTACTGCATTGATTCATTTTGGCTGCCCCTTATTAACCTCCAAATGAGAATTAACCTTGCCTTCAATAACAGTCTTTAGTGGTTTTCCCATTCACATTAAACAGATTGGCTTGTCGTTATCAGGATTTTCCGTCTCCTCTTTTTGAACAATCCTCTGCTTCTCTGACACCACTCAAAATATTGAACGAGGATTATGACCAGAGCTTCTGAATCCATCCCAATTTCCTTCAACAACTTTGAAAGTATATCTGGACAGGGTGAGTTGTTAACTTTGGGTTGATGCCAAACTATTTAGCATCACTTTTTTATCTATTTTATACTATCCTGAAACTTTCCTTGCCACTTTTCTAATACAGCATTAATCTCATCCTCTGCTTTTGTGAAGACAGACTCAGGAGCTTAGCCATGCCCTCTGCTTGCTCAAGGTTTCATTTATTGGTTCCCTAACTGTCCTGTTACTTTTTATACATTTACGTCTTTCCATGGATTGCCACCTTGCTGTGGTTGAGCGTTCCATTGATCCCAAGAGAGATACCATTGGGAATCTTAACTCCAGGCAAGGTCACCCACTATGCTAAGGTTGAGGGCAGGAACAGGGCAAAGTACAATCCAAACAAAAAGTCCTCAATGGCTGATCAGGTGACAGATGTTTGTGCGATATCAATGGCTGCATTGGTGAATGAAGGCTGCAGCAGTAGGTAGATCCCCAACCAGAGATTCCCTTGCCACAAGAATTGGATCTACCTCACATCAAGGATCGTGCATTTGATGATGTGCAATTGCATTCCTACATTACAAGAAGTCCCGCAGGAAGCATCTACCTAGAGGAAACCAATACACCTCCAACTCAGACAGGCCTGCGGTGAACAACGAGCAGTGACAGGACTGTGCAATCTGGAAGTCCCTAGCTTTGGGCTAGCACGTGGGCAGCGGAGTTTGATTCAGCCATTTTACTCTTGGAATACGAGCATCTTTCTTCACAACTGAGCATTCCTCTTCAGGATCCACTCAGCTCACCTGCACTGGGAAAGGGCTAGGAACGGATGGCCTAAAAATAGTCTGCTCTGTCTGCAAACTGGCTGGTAAACCACATCCAGCAGGCTCATCAACCTGCAGTTACAAAATCAAAGTTCAATTCAATCTCAGAACTGCAATGTACAAACCCTCATGGAAAACAAGCAGAACAGTTAACCAGAACGGAGAACTGCAATAGTTGTCCGTGAACTCAAACACTTTAGTATTGACATCCCTACCCTGCAAGAGACCCAAGGAGCTGACAAAGCAGTTATGGAAAGAAAGCTATGGTTATATCTTCTGGAGTGGAAAATCCGAGGTTCAGTCCATGAAGTATGGACTTGGATTCACCATCAAGAACAAACTCATCAACCGATTCTCAGAGCTCCGTGGGCATCAATGAATACCTCCTGACTCTCCATCTACAACTTGGTTTCTTGCAACAGACAATGGTCGTGAGTGCTTATGCCCCAACCTTTGATGCTGACTCTGAAGAAGGCTTCTACTTCACCCTGGACACCATATTCTCATGTAAGCTAGCAGGATTAGGCCATTCAGCCCTTCAAGCCTACTCCACCATTCATCTTGATCATGGTGGATCATCAAATTCAATATCCTGATCCCTGTAGCTCCAAGAACAATATCTAATTTCTTCTTGAAATCACACGAAGTTTTGGCCTCAACTACTTTCTATGGTAGGGAATTCAACAAATTCACCACCTTCTGGATGAAGGAATTTCTCCTTACCTCTTTCCTAAAAGTTTTATCCCTTATCCTCAAACTATGATCTTAGTTCTAGACTCCCCACCATCAGGAACATATTTTCTGAACCTACTTGTCTAACTCTGTTAGAATTTTATAAGTTTCTATGAGATCCCGTCTTACACTTCTAAACTCCGATTAATACAATCCTAGCCAACTTAGTCTCTCATCATATGACAGACCTGCCATATTCTCTCCAACATTTGTAAGGAAGATCAGATTATCCTCCTTGGGGACTTCAACTCCACAGTTGGAAGGGACTCCCAACTCTGGAAAGGATCCATTGGAAAGGACGGAGTTGGGAAATGCAGCTCCAACAGGGTTCTCCTGCCCACTAAATCTGTGGAACAGCAGATTGACATCACTAACATTGTCCCACTTCAAAGACAAATTCAAGACCTTCTGGAGACATCCACAATCAAAGCACTAGCACCGGATCAATCACGTCATCTTCTGATATCCTCATCACCAAAGTAATGACCATTGCACATGACTGCTGGATGCCATGATCATCCAAAATCTGCTGGGCTGGCTAGATGCTCAAGATGCCAAAGCAAATCATCTCCCAGATTAAGGAAGGATCTCAAACAAGAGAAGGACAAAGGAAGTGCTTCAAAGACACCCTGAAGGCTTACTTCAAGTAATGCAACATTGACATCAATGCTCAGAAGACCTTCGCTCAGAAGAAACTTACCCGATTGAAGGGACACAATTCTTCAGAACACCTGACGATAAGATGAGGTTCCGAAAGGAACCCGAGAAAGGAATGTCAGCAATTACAAGTCCAAGGATCAATCCCACCTCCAGGAACTACCTGAAAAATGTGCAGTCAGAGTTGGGGTTCATGAGCCACGCAAGGACCCACAGAATGCATGACCAGTGATATGGAATTTCTTAGGTGGACAATCATACTCGTTAGATAGTATTCGCCAAAGAAGGATATGTTTATAAAGAAAAACTGGATTCCAAGTCACGTAACCTGTTAATCCTTTCTCATACACTTGCTCTTTCACATCATTTTCCCATTGCACTCTCTGCATTCTGCTTGTTCTCTGATGGTATTCTGTAAGTAACATACATCTTAAACCTCCTTTTCTATGTTGCACTACTCTCCCTTAATGGAATAAGTTTGTTTTGTATTCAAATTCTCTCTGCTTTGGCGGTCTACCATTGCTTATTTACAGCTTTCCGAGCCAATATATTTTGTTATTCCAGTTGCTAAGACCGTACCTGGAGTATCTCATTCATCTTTGCGTCCCAGACCACGAGGAGGATATAATGATCTGGGAAGCAGCATAGCTCAGCTTCACTGGAATTGTGCCAGGTATTAAAAGGGTTAAATCAGAGGACAATTTGTACAAACTTAACATCCACCCCCTTGGGCTGACAGGGTTTAGTGGTGATCTAACCAAGATAATTAGCATTTATGAATGGACTGAAGAGAGGAAAGACAGGGATACTATTTCCTCCGGTGGTGGAATCCAGCACAATTGGGTATCATCGTAAAATTAGAGGTAGACTATTTAGTGATGAAATCAGAAAGCACAGCTTTACTCAAATGGTTGCGCTACATTTGGAACTCATCTCCCAAAATGTACATCTTAGCCAACTGAAATTGAAGACTGAGTTAAATTTTTGTGATGTTAAGGGTAGCGGAATACAGAACAACAATGGATAAGGTGAGGTGAGGTACAGGCCAATCATACATTCCTTACAGTGCAGAAGGAGGCCATTCAGCCCATGGAGCCTGCAATCCCACCCAGACCCGATCCCTGTAACCACATGTATTTACCTTGCTAGTCTCCTCTGACAGAGAGCAATTTACCATGGCCAATCAATCCAACCTGCACATCTTTGGACTGTGGAGAAAACTCGAGCACCAAGAGGAAACCCACACAGACAGTGATCCACGACGACCAGAATTGAATCTAGGTCTGTGTAGCTGTGTAGCAGCAGTGCTAACCATTGTGCCAACATGCCACCCATAGTCCAACTCAATGGAAGAACAGGCTGGAAGGGCTGAATGGCCTCACCCTCCTTCTGCGTTAGCTCTGTACAATTCACCAGGGAAACAACATTCTCAAACCCTAACAATAAATAACGCAAATAACTCACCAAATAGCACTGACTGAGAAGGGATTGGGGCAGGAGAAGATATTTAACTAGACGGGAGATAGTTACTTTTCTCTGAATCTAACTAGCTATTGTACAGTCAGAGCGCTGTCATTACCATAAAGCACTCACCTGATTGAAAAAACAGACATGGTAGAAAGAAATCCAACCAGCTACTGAAACAAAAATAACTCAGGCTCTAAATGCGTGTTTTTTTTAGGGCAGGACGGATTATTGGCTTCCTCTAAAATGAGACAAAAATTCCAAAACATGGATTCACACTAGTAACAATTAAGCTTTAAATATCCAGCATCAGTATAACAATCAGCACAAAGAAACTTTTACCTTCTCTGATCAATTGCATCAGGTGTTAAGAGGAAGCCACCATTCCAAAACATTGTTACTCTCAACAGGAAAACTTTTACAGCTTATCCTCACACCCAACCTAACAGGATCTCTGCACAGATATTTGTGCACACCCAGCTCAATGAGCAGCCACCACCAGAGGGAAAACCCGGACTGGATTTACACAACCAAAAGGAGTCCGTAAATCCACCACCAGATCTAACTCCAATTCCAGTAGCAAGGGAACCTGGATGGTTGGGGCTCTTCTTACTGGGTCCAGGATGGTCAAATTAGTAATGTTTCCAAAGGAATAAAGCAACCGGAATAAAATCGTCCATCCTGGAAGAGGTTACATGCAATTAAAATGTAAAATAGCTGTGGCAACATATATTCCAAACTTTGTTTTTATTCTTCAGTCTAGAAAACATCATGTTGAGTTTTTTTTTAATTCTTTCATGGCTGTGAGCATCACTGGCTGGGCCTTTATTTATTGCCCATCCCTAATTACCCTTGAACTCAATGGCTTTCTCGGACATTTTTTAGAGAGTTAATTATATTTCTGTGGGTCTGGAGTCGTGTGTAGGCCAGACTAGGTGAGGATGGCAGATTTCCTTCCCTAAAAGGACATTAGTGAACCGGGTGGATTTTTATAATAATCGATAATGGCCTGTTTTGATTCACATTGAAATTTGTTGCATCTTTACTACCTTATTGTTACAGCCATTGCAGGTGACATCACTCCAATACAACTGGAATACTGTATTCTGCCCATTCTCAATCATAATAGAGATACTGTTCTCCAATTATTCCCCTCCCCTCCCATTCTCCCTCCCATCCCCCACTTCCCCCACTGCCTCCACCAAGTGGCTACAGATAGTCTCCGAGAAGTTTCTAACCTCCATATGTGGTAAGGGTGGTGTCCAGCTACTAGTAAAATTCTGGCAGCCGCACTTTTATGGCCCAAATGGCTCCTGCCACACTGATACCAGGACAAATAAATAAACAAAAGTTGGGTCTGGAGGAAATAGCAACAGCAGAATCACCAGCAAAAGTACTGTCTGAAAGAAATGGGGTAGATGTTATGATCGGAATTTGTTGAACTCCATGTTGAATCTAGAAGGCTATAAAGTGTCAAAGTGAAAAACGTGCCTTTGAACTTATGTTGAGTTTCATTGACACAGTAGGAAGCCAAGCTCAGGGAGGGAGAAAGTGGAGCATGAAAAGGACTTGATTTACTTGAATCTCAGGGTCGGGCTGAATGAAGCTGTTCTACAAAGCAGCCACCCTGTCAGTTTGGATCTCTTAAAGTAGGGGAGAATTGTTACTGGGATATTACACATTTCACATGGTGTGAGTAGAAGCAGCTGGTGGTACAATGGCACAGTGGTTAGCACTGCTGTCTGATAGCGCCAGGGCCCAGTTCAATTCCAACCTCAGGGCACTGTCTGTGTGGAGTTTGCATGTTCTCTCTGTGCCTGTGTGGGTTTCCACCACGTGCTTCAGTTTCCTCTCACACTCCAAAGATGTGAAGGTTAGGTGGATTGGCCAAGCTAAATTCCCCCCCCCCCCACCCCCGTGTTAGGGAGATTAGCAGGGTAAATATGTGGGGTTATGGGAATAGGGCCTGGGTGGGATTGTATGGATTCAATGGGCTGAATGGCCTCTTTCTGTACTGTAGAATTCCATTGGCACACACCTGATGAAGGGGCAGCGCTCCGAAAGCTCATGCTACCAAATAAACCTTTTGGACTTTAACGTGGTGTTGTGAGATTACTTAGCATGGATTGAAAAGGGAGGGACCAGTGAATTGTTCAGATATTACATTCATTATTACAAAGTTTTCCAATAAACTTCAAAAGGCTTGTGACGTTATTAAATAATAGAGTTTCATTTGTGCAGTAAATTGCTATGGTATTCTTTTGGGGAAAAGAAGGGAACCTGTTTATAAAATTATGTCACGGGGTTCGTTTAGCTCACAGTGTAAGTGGCCGGACACGATTTCATAGAACTTCGTAGAAATAGGCTACTCAACCTCTTTGTCCAGTCAGTGCATCCACTCCACTCAAGCCTCATCCCTCTCGAATTACTGCAGTGCATACCAGTACACTACCAGTGGACATCGCGAGAGACAACAATCAAATCCTGGAAATACTCAGACAGCATCTGTGGAGAGAGAGAGACAGACAGACAGACAGAGACAGAGTTGCAGGTCGTGATGACTCTGCTGTTTGACCTGCTGAGTATTTCCAGTATTTTCTGTTTTTATTTCAAATTTCTGCAGCATTTTATTTCTATTACAATAGTTTCATTTATTGTATACCAATAAACATACCAGGGAAGGTATATCTTTCTTTTCATGACTTTTTATGTTTATGTTTAGTTTAATTATTAGTGGTATTTTAAGAAGGACATTTGTGAAAGTTTTTGTTTGGTCAGGCTGGGGTCACTTCTTTGGGCCAACGAAACATGGACATTAACTATTTCTTCACAATCTGATCTACGCATCTTAAATACATCAATGTGCTTCAAACATCCCATGGGATAGCGCGATCCGCATTTTCAAGCACCTTGGGTTCATCACAATTACTCATGAAGTGAGCAATCAGGAAACTGATCAGTGATCCCTGGTGGAAAGATAATATCTGTGATTGTCAAGTGAGTGCACAATTGAGCTTAAATCCCCCCCCCCTTCCCTCCGCCGCACACTGGTTTATTTGATGAATTACACGAATGAAGAACGGTTATTGGGTTAAATATGAGGGTTACAGCTGCCCATGGATCAGAATACAAGTCAGTTTGTACTTTCAGATTTTAAATATTAGACTGTTCTTAGAGGCCATGTGAGCAATGATATCATCTCTCTGGTTCCCACACCCCCCTCATTACCATTTCTGTACATTTCCAGGAACCTGAGACAGGCTGAGAGATTAAGCAAATGGCCCATTTCCATGATTTAGCTGATGCAATTCATGGCTTGGATGTTGGGAGCTACTTAAGGCTGATACAGCAAAAGTTTAAGTTTATTTATTTAATGTAGGCTTACACTAACACTGCAATGAAGGTACTGTGAAAATCCCCTAGCCCCCACACTCAGGCATCTGTTTGGGCACATTGAGGGAGAATTTAGCATGGCCAGTGCATCTAACCAGCATGTCTTTGGTCTTGGGAGGAAACCGGAGCACCAGAAGGAAACCCACACAGACACGGGGACAGTCTCCAAGAAGTTGGTAACCTCCATGGTGAGGGTGGTGTCCAGCTATACAGATTCTGTATAGACAGTGACCCAAGCTGGGAATTGAACCCGGTCCCTAGTGCTGTGAGGCGGCAGTGCTAACCACTGTGCCACCCCATTGTTTCATGACACATTCAATCTCACACACTATCTCACGACACAATCTATTTTTAGCCCTCTGCCCTCTTATTCAATGTGCGTGTTAGGTTGATTGGCCATTCTAAATTGACCCTTAGTATCAGAGGGATTAGCAGGGTAAACACATGGGGTTATGGGATAGGGTCTGGATGGGATTGTTGTTGGTGCAGCCTTGATGAGCCAAATGGCCTCCTTCTGCACTGTGGTGATTATGTAATTTCCTGCAGCCCAGAGCAATGCTAATGAAACTAGACACCTGGGCTGGATTTTCTGTTTATCTCAGGACCAGGGTTCTGGATCCTGACCCTGGTCTGAATGGGAAGCAGCCAATGGTCCTGATTGTCACTGAGGTGGGCCCTAATTGGAAAGAAGGTGGGTTTGACAAACAATTAATGGTGGTGAGTGCAAGAAGAGGACAGGAGTGTCTGAAAGTGCTAGCTTGATTTGAAGGCATGTGCCACCATTACTGTGGCAGCCATGCTGTGATACAAGGAGAGAGCAGAGGCCATAAAATGGCTGCCTCGAGCTTTAGCGATTCCATCCTCAAGATCATGCTGGAGGCAGTGCAAGAAAGGTGAGCGTCTTGGGGCTGTAGGGTGACTGGAGAAGGCCACCCAGCTAAAATCAGCTGGCTGCTATGTGATCCAGAGGACTAGGGTGCAGTACTGTAAGAGGTTCAATACACTTATTTGTCCTGGCAAGGTGCTGCCTGACACATAGATGGCAGGCTTCCAGATCTGCAGCCACAAACAGACACACCAGTTGAGCAAACAGAGTACATGATGTTCCTGCACCTTGGAGAAATGTGTCCCCAGGACAATAACTGACTTGTCATCAAGGCTCAAATATTTAGCACTACTGAGAAGCCCAAAGCAATAATAAATGCAGCTTTTTATCTACCTGCTGGAATTGGTGAGAGTTGCTGCTATATCTTTTGTCCTTGCAGGAGAAGAGGGCACACAATTCCAGGAAGACGGTTTATACAGATTGCAGAGTGCTCACCTCCAGCTTGCTACCCTTGTTAGAATGGAAAGACAGCACTGGACACTCCGAAGCTGCCGTTGGGCAATGGAGGAGCGGGAAACCTGGAAGAGACAATGTAAAGATATTGAAATCTGTAGATGAAGGGGATGGAGTACGTTCCTCCTCAGCCAACAGTGTGCCAAAACTTCAGCTGTGTTTTATACCTCCTGCAGGCCTGGTTGTAGAGAGGGATTATACCAGTGCTGCAGCAAAATCACTGGAAATCTCTGAAGAGGTGGATGTCACAAAGTTAAAAGTGTCACATCATTTCAATGCACCAGCGCAGATAGGCTCACATTGGTGGGTCATTAAGCCTGCCACACTGGACCAAGAGCATGTCATGAGTGCACAGAAGAGGTGAGAAAGGCAGAGCAAGCTGAAGGTCATTTCCACCCCATCTCCCAACCACCCTTGGACAATGGAGGACTGACACAGCCCAGTTGCAATAGCAAGGTGGCTCTACTTTAATCAGCAGTAGAAGATGTCAGGAGTTCCTGAAATAGTGTAGAACCATGGGCCGAGATCAGAGGCCTCCATTCAGCTCATCTGCACCATTGCAGCCCAGGGTTCTGAACACATGAGTTCCATCATGAGATTGTGGCCAACTGCTTGGAGAGCCATACATAGGAATACATACAGGAAGAGTGCACTGACAGTCACAGGAACATGATGTGGAGATGCTGGCGTTAGACTGGGCTAAACACAGTAAGAAGTTTCACATCAGTCCAACGGGTTTATTTGGCAAAAGCCACTAACTTTCGGAGCACTTCTCCTTCGTCAGGTAAATGGGAGTTCTGTTCACGAACAAGGCATATAAAGACACAAACTCAATTTACAGAATAATGGTTGGAATACGAGCTTTTACAGGTAATCAAGTCTTAAAGGTACAGACAATGTGAGTGGAGAGAGGGTTAAGCACAGGTTAAAGAGATGTGTATTGTCTCCAGACTGGACAGTTAGTGAGATTTTACAAGCCCAGGCAAGTTGTGGGGATTACAGATAGTATGACATAAACCCTGGTCATGTGTGCAGAACTTGGCTATCAGTCTCTGCTCAGAGACTCTGCACTGTCATGTGACATGGAGGGTGCTTACTCGAAGATCAGAGGCCCAATGCCCGTGACTGCTGAAGTGTTCCCCAACAGGAAGAAGACACTCTTGCCGGGTGAGTGCCAAGCGGTGTTCATTCATCCGTTGTCATTGTGTTTGCATCGTCTCCCCAATGTACCATGCCTCAGGACATCCTTTCCTGCAGCGATTCAGGTAGGCCACGTTGGCCAAGTTGCAAGAGTATGTACCTGGTGGATGGTGTTCTCACGTGAGATGATGGCATCCGTGTTGATAATCTGGCATGTCTTGCAAAGGTTGCTGTGGCAGGGTTGTGTGGTATTGTGATCACTGTTCCCCTGAAGGCTGGGTAGTTTTCTGCGGACAATGGTCTTTTTGAGGTTGTGCAGTTGTTTGAAGGCAAGAAGTGGGGGTGTGGGGATGGCCCTGGTGCGATGTTCATCTTCATCAATGACATATTGAAGTCTCCGGAGAAGATTTCATAGCTTCTCTGCTCTGGGGAAGTGCTGGACAACAAAGGGTACTCTGTCCATCATGTTCTGAGTTTGTCTTCTGATGAGATCGGTGCGGTTTTTCGCTGTGGTGCGTCAGATCTGTTGATCAATGAAGCGAGTGCCATATCTTGTTCTTATGAGGGCATCTTTCAGTATCTGGAGGTGTCTGTTATGATCCTCCTCATCTAGCAGATCCTGTGTATACGAAGGACTTGTCTGTAGGGGATGGCTTCTTTAACGTGTTCAGGGTGGAAGCTGGAGAAGTGCAGCATCATGAGGTTGTCTGTGGGCTTGCGGACAGTGAGGTGCTGAGGTGACCTCCTCGATAGAGATGCGTGTGTCCAAGAATGCAACCAGTTCTGGAGAGTAGTCCATGGTGAGTCTGATGGTGGGATGGAACTTGCTGATGTCATCACATAGTTGTTTCAGTGATTGTTCACCATGAGGCCAAAGGAAGAAAATGTCATCGATGTATCTAGTGTATAGCATTGGTTGAAGGTCCTGTTCGAATCTGTGCATGAAAATGTTGGCATATTGAGGTTCGAACTTGGTCCCCATGGCTCTTCAGTATGTCTGGATGAAGAATTGGTTGTTGAAGGTGAAGACATTGTGGTCCAGGATGAAGCGGATGAGTTGTAAAATTGCATCTGGAAACTGGCATTTGTCAGTGTTGAGTACTAAGGCAGTTGCAGCAATGTCATCATTGTGGGGGATGTTGGTGTAGAGTGCCAAGGCATCCATTGTGACGAGGAGTGCCCCTGGTTCAACTGCTCCATGTGTGCTGAGTTTCTGTAGGAAGTCCGTAGTGTCACGACAAAAGCTGGGGGTTCTTTGTACAATGGGTTTCAGGATGCCCTCGACATAACCGGAGAGGTTCTTGCACAGGGTCCCTTTGCCCGATGTGATGGGACGGCCGGATGTGTTTGCCTTGTGTATCTTCGGGAGGCAGTAGAGATCTCCAATACAGGGAGTGCAATACGGGGAGACGAAACACATCACTTTAACCTGTGCTTAATGCTCTCTCCACTCACACTGTCAATACCTTTAAGACTTGATTACCTGTAAAGACTCACATTCTGACCATTATTTTGTAAATTGAGCTTGTACCTTTATATGCCCTGTCTGTGAACAGAACTTCCGCTTACCTGACAAAGGAGCAGCGCTCCAAAAGCTAGTGGCTTTTGCTACCAAATAAACCTGTTAGACTTTAGCCTGGTATTGTGAGATTTCTTACTGTATTCACAGAAACATGCAACTCTCTGTAGCATAAACCAGTTAGTGACACTGATGGCATGTAGATGCGTGGTGTGGTCTGCCACGTTGGAGAACAGGCCTACTACGTGAGAGATCAGAAATCAATACTTAGAAACTGGATTAGCTGTAATCTATAAATGTGGCTGTGTGTGTACATACATGATGTGGGTATGCCGGCGTTGGACTGGCGTAAACACAGTAAAAAGTCTGACAACACCAGGTTTTAGTCCAACCTATTTATTTGATAATATACTCATAGGTTGGACTAAAACCTGGTGTTGTCAGACTTTTTACTGTGTACATACATGCATGCCTATGCGCGTCATTGCATTAATGCGGGGTAAGCGTGTGAGAATAAATAACCTTTATTCTAAACTCATGAAATCTTCTTGCTGAATGAGCTATTTGGAATATATGAAATAATAGCATTTGTGAGTGTTGAAAACGCAGCATGTGGACAACATGGAAAAGCTTCGAAAACACAATGCCAGAACAGTGCTCAGATAAAGATCTGTTAAGGAGCTGGATCGTTTGTGCGGAGTTTGCAGTGCACAGACTGCCAGTTTTGTGAGCGCGGCAGTATGTAGAGAGGACTAACATCGGGTTAGCTCAGTTGAGAATGGCGAGTGACCAGGGTGTGAGCCAGATCAATAGTGAACAAGGGAGAGCCAAAAAAAGGTAATTAAGCTTCAGTAAAGGTTGTGATAGCAGTTACAGCAAAACATATCCCAGAAGGAAGGAAGATCAAAGGGATAGTGTTAGAAATTCCACAAAATTCCCCAGTTTGAATTAGAATGCAACTTATGAACTATCCAAATAAAACATTTTTAAACAGCATTCTTATGACCACGATGGGAGGAGTGTACAGCTTATCCAGCCCCACTACTCCATAGGTCACACCATAACTGCAAATATTTACTTCACTCACCAAAATGGTTTACATTCGCTGCTGCTAGACCAAGAATAAAAGAGACTTTAACCAAGCTTCTTTCAATACTCTTAGAATAATTGATTTATCATGAAACAAAAAATATTTTAAAACAAGTTACAAAACTGGTTAACGTATAATTTTTTAAACTGAGAATGTAATGATTTACACCTTTTAAAATCATAACACACACACATACACACACACACACAGACAAATAAGGTCCCTGCAGAAGATGGTGTAAAGGGGCACATTTTGAAAAAGGATAAAGTTCAAAAAGCTCTTGATGCTGTTAATTTAGTTCTCCTACAAGTGAAGACAATCACAGTAGTTGTCTGGAAGTCCTAAGTTAAATCAATGAATGCCCATCTCAGCAATGCACACTTTCATGAACCCATCTCATTGAATGGAGCAGCCATGATCAGCTACCTGATGTGTTGCTACTTATTCCTACTTAGACTGTTCTGATCCATTGTGCAACCTGGACCTATCCACAAAAATGGAAACAAGCCTTTAATGAGCTGACAGGAAGCTCAGCAACTAGCTCAACTGGACACTGATGTGGATTGGGTGGGTTATTGGGTCCCACTTCCACCTTTCTGAGTGATATTGCTGAATGTCAGAAGTGTTGGGAAACCAGCATGGCAACTAACATCATGAAAATTGTCCACTTCCATTTCTGTTCCAATTTGACCAGAAAACTGCTGTCCTTGGTGAAGCAGGGGGCATTGAGCATGAACACCAGCCCAACTGCAATGTCATGGCCTGTTCATAGATAATTAATCACTTTTTTTAATATTTCATATATTGCTTTTATTTGTTTGCAATTCTCATTTTTAAAGTGGAGATTATGGTATTGAGACACTGCTTTTAATCTCTCACATCCTGAATTTTGTTTTTAAGAAATATAGTTAACTGGTTTTATGTTTTGTTTTAAATTATGAAATTTCATAATTATGTAAAAGATATTGGGATGGTCGTGTGGGGAGGGGGTGATATTGATCTGAATCCCTATTGGTTTGGCTGGGAGGAAAGCGAAACATGCAGTGCCATCAACCTTCAGCTTTACTGTCGAGAGTCGAGAGGAGGGGGGAGGATTTGTTTCTTCACCAAAGAGTGGTGAGCCTGTGGAATTCATTACCACAGGAAGTAGTTGATACCAAAATGTTGAATGTATTCAAGAGATAGCTAGATGTTGCACTTGGGGTGAATGGGATCAAAGGTTGTAGGGAGAAAGCAGGATTAGGCTGTTGAGTTGGATGATCAGCCATGATTGTGATGAATAGAGGAGCAGGCTTGACAGGCCAAATGGCCTCCTCCTGCTCCTATCTTTTATGTTTCTATGTTTGACTTGTTGTCACTCTGGATTCCCCACTGGCTATATTTCAAAATATTGGCTGGTCATATGTGGGAGAAATGCTTTCTAGGCAATGAAGTGAGCAGAATAGGTGCCGGACTGTCAGGAATTTGTTGGTGAGAATAGGTTTCGAGCATGCTAGGCTGTTGGTGAATCTGCACCAGTGCAGATGGTCCAGCATCAATCATAAACCTGGGGCTGAATTTTAGGTCCCACCCAAAGTTGGTGGGTTTCGCAGAGCAGAGTCCTGAAGATTGATCTTCAATTCAAAGAGGCTCCAGGCCAACCCTAAAAGTTTGGCAGCCTTACACAGTGGTAACACTGCTGTTTTTTGTGTCTTTTCTTTATCTACCTTTCTTTAAACAGTGGATGAGAGTGTGAGCATCTTCTTTCGAGGTGCCCTCCCTGCAATTTACCTTGGACCATAGGTGATGCTCCACTCATGCTAGACGGTCTCTGATTGGCTCTTCGGTTTCAATAGCCTGCCCTCCACCCTTGGATTTACAAGAAACTTGTTTTGTGCAAATGATGGGAGCACCCATGAGAACGCTTTAATTTTTACTAGTTTCTCCTGGAGGCATGTTTTTGAACCAAAAGCCCAATGGTTCCCACAACAATTCAGCCCTTGATGTTGATGGTCTAATGCAGGATTTATTTGATTTTATTTATTAATGTCATATTTATTAATGTACAGTGAAAGTATTGTTTCTTGTGCGCTGACAAAGCATATCATACATAGAGAAGGAAAAGAGATGGTGCAGAATCTAATGTTACAATCATAGCTAGAATGTTGAGAAAGATCAACTTAACGTGAGGTAGGTCCATTCAAACGTCTGATGGCATCAGGGAACAAGCTGTTCTTGAGTGTTAGTATGTGATCTCAGACTTTTATATGTTTTTCCTGACAGAAGAAGGTAGAAGAGAGAATTTCCGGGATGCGTGGGGTGCTTGATTATGCTGGCTGCTTTTCCAAGGCATTGGGAAGTGTAGGCAAAGTCAATGGATGGGATGTTGATTTGCGTACTGGACTGGGCTTCATTCACAACCGTTTGTAGTTTCTTGCAGTCTTGGACAGAACAGGAGACATACTAAGCTGTGGTACAACCAGAAAGAATACTTTCTATCGTGCATCTGTAAAAGTTGACGAGAGTCTTAATGGACATGCCAAATTTCCTTAGTTTTCTGAGAAAGTGAAGACATTGGTGGGCTCTCTTAACTATAGCATTGGCATGGAGGGATCAGGACAGGTTGTTAGTGATCTGGACACCTAGAAACTTGAAGGTCTCAGCCATTTCCACTTCATGATGTAGACCGGGGCATGTCCTCCATTACTCTTCCTGAAGTTGATCACTATTTCCTATGTTTTGTTAACATTGAGGGAGAGATTATTGTCAGCACATCAGTTCACCAGATTCCCTATCTGTTCCTGTACTCTGTCACATCATTGTTTGAGATCTGACCCATTACGGTGGTGTCATCAGCAAATTTGAAAATCGAATTGGAAGGTAATTTGGCCAGAGAGGTATAGAAGGAGTACAGTAAGGAGCTGAGGACACAGCCTTGTGGGGCACCGGTGTTGAGGATGATCATGGAGGAGATGTTGTTGCCTATCCTTACTGATTGTGGTCTGTGAGTTAGGAAGTTCAGGATTCAGTCGCAGGGAGAGGAGTCAAGTGCCAGACCATGGAGTTTAGCGATGCGTTTTGTAGGAATAATGGTGTTGAAGGCTGAACTTAGGCAACAAATAGGGGTCCAACACAAGTGTCTTTGTTATCTAGATGTTCCAGGGTTGAGTGCAAGGCCAGGGAGATGGCGTCTGCTGTAGAGCTTTGTGGCGAACGGCAAACCGTAGTGGATTCAATCTAGGAGGCTGGAATTGACTCGTGCCATATCTAACCTTTCAAAACACTTCATAATGATGGATGTCAGAGCCACCAGACAATAATCATTAAGACACGCAGCTTGGCTTTTTTTTGGTGCAGGTATGATAGTCATCTTCTTGAAGCAGATAGGGAGCTCAGATTATTGTGAAGAGAGGTTAAAGATGTCTGCAAATACCTCTGCCAGTTGATCCACACAGGATTGGAATGCTTGTCTGGGTACCCCATTTTACCCTAATTATCAACTGACCCCAATAGATTATTTGAATGTGCAAATTGAATTCATTTAAATACTCACTGCTCATACGATTTCACATTTAATGGTGGTGACCTGGCTGATAGTGATCCCCACTATTCACATGATTTAAAAGCAGATTATCTAGTGGTTAGTGTATTTTGGCTTTTGGGAGCTTAACATGTGCATGAATTGACCTGTCACATTTCAACAGTGACGACACTTCAAAAGGTACTTCATTGGCCATAAAGCACTTTGGGATGTTTCAAAGTTATGAGAGGTGCTAGATAAATGCTTCTTGCTTTAAACACAATTGTTACTTTTCTGTCCTGAAGGGCTAAGTCTTTGCTCATACACTATTGCAAGGCTACCAGAGTTCTCCCTTGGTCAAAGGGCAATTGAGACTTAACCACATTATTGTGGATCTGGATTCACATGTAAGTCAGACCAGGTAAGAATGGCAGATTTCCTTCCCTAAAGGATATTAGTGAACCAGATGGGTTTTTCTGACAATCAGCAATGGTTTCATGGGCATCAGTAGATTCTTAATTCCAGATATATTTTGTTGAATTCAAATTGCACCATCTGCCCTGGCGGGATTCGAACTCGGAGACCCAGAACATTAGACTAGTTTCTGGATTAATAGTCTAGTGATAATACCACTTGGCCACGTGGAAAGGCTTTTTGAATAAATTCAGGCTGGCGTTTTTAAAATTCATTTGTTATGTCAAGTTTGTCAAAGCATCATTACAGAAGTTTGGACTCACCTTTAATGCTTTATTTTAATGATAGCAGATTGGGCTAAAAAATATTTTTTAGGCAACTGCAACAATGATAATTTAAAGAAAATACCCTTTAGTAAACTATATTGCTGGTTCACAAGTGTTATCTGGTTACAAACTGTTAATAGCCCATGATCAACTATGGTTATTCCCTCTTGTATTTAGTATGCATCAACTTGTGCTCCTCCAGTTGGCATTGCTTAAAATTATTTGACTGACATTGTTCCCCAGACTGGACAAGATCTGGGGGTTTGATGGCACAGTGTAGAAAAAGTTCAATCTACCTTGATATTTTTGCAAGGTTTGTCTCCCCCTAGAGTAAGACAGCTGTTCCTGTAAGTGGACCTTTGTCCCTGTGTTCTCTGAGGTCGAACAATGACGCCTATTGCAGCCATTTGCTCACTCAGTTGTAAAAGATTTGATGTTACGGCCAGAATTTTATTGCCCTGTGGAATCGGAGCGGGCGAGGGACAGACAATGGAAAGTCCATTGACCTCGGACGGGATTTTATGGTTTCGGATGCGTGGGGTCATAAATTCCCAAGTCTTGTGCCGTAATCCATTTTGAAAATGGCAAGTATTATCAGTGAGGTAAATTCTTAGTCAGGGATAGAAACATTTTGATCAATAAGCCAAGACAGATCCCTAGTAGGCTCTACCTTTAAGATGTTTCCACTCATAGAAAGACAACAGGCATGTGCTAACATAGCAGTAGTGCTGTCCAACCTCCAGAAACGTTTTGCATAATCGGTGGGATTCCCTGGTCTCGTCCATGGGCTGTTGCAAGTGAGAACGGAAAATTCAGTGCTCCAGCCAAAACTTCATTAATTTTTAGCAGCACTGGAAAGTCCCAGCCATGAATGGAGATGGAAGATTTCAGCCTATATCTTAGTTGAATCTTATTTTCTCATTTTTTGAGTGTATTCTATGCACTTCACTATTATTCTGCATTTTTAATCCTTCTATTGGTCACATGGTCTGATACCTCTCAGATTGCAGAAATTGGAACAGGCCACCTTCAGTGACTGTCCAATGGTCAACAAGCAGCAGGGAGAATTCCAGGTGTGACTTTCTCTGCTTCTATTTGTCATCCTGTCAGAGTGCATATGAGGGAGTGCACATCATGAGACTTGTCCCAAATGCAAGAGGAAACATATGGGAAATGGAAGTCGAGGCAAGCACAGAATCAAAAAGTTCAACTTGATCCAACATTTCCAGGCAAAAAGAAACCAGTTATACAACTTTTAAAAGAGGAATCAGATAGGCTTAATGAAAGAAGATCAGGTAATTGACTTTCTCCATCCATAATCATGTTATGATCAGATTCTGTTGCTCTCTACATTTCTGAAATTGAATTAAAAATATTTGCCAAGGACTGGAGGAAGAGGCCACCCTCTCAACCAAGGTAGTGTGGATGGAAAAGGAAAAGGGCTCCATTAGGCATATGCTCCTTCCAACCTGGTTTGAGCACTCAACAAGATCAAAGGCCTTGGGAAAGGACATAATGAGAGGCATAATACTTTCACATGCCAAATTGGATTTTTCCAATATTCACCTGCACAACACTTCCCAGACCAGCCAACATGCAGCTTTCTCTCTTTATGCACCTCCTTAAGTCCCTGTCTGAGCAGCTAATGCTCACATTCATGTATATTTTGTACTATCCCAGATTCACACCTCATAATGGGTGGCACGGTAGCACAGTGGTTAGCACTGCTGTTTCACAGCTCCAGAGATCTGGGTTCGATTCCCAGCTCGGGTCACTGTCTGTGTGGACTTTGCACATGCTCCTCGTGTCTGTGTGGGTTTCGTCTGGGTGCTCCGGTTTCCTCCCTCAGTCCAAAGATGTGCGAGTTAGGTTGATTGGCCATGCTAAAAAATTGCCCCTTAGTGTCCTGGGATGTGTAGGTTAGAGGGTAAATGTGTAGGGATAAGGGGATAGTGCCTGGGTGGGACTGTGGTCGGTGCAGACTCGATGGGCCAAAGGGCCTGTTTCTGCACTGTAGGGTTCTGTTAATCACCCTCTACAAATACAAAAGCAAAATACTGCGGATGCTGAAACACTGGAAACCTCTGATCTCGCCCACAGCTGGGATTCTCCAGTGCCGCTGCAAGTGAATGGAGCTTTGGCTGAGCACCAAATTCTTCATTCCTTGCTGGCAGCAGGGATAAGGTGAATAAGATTGGAGATTCCCACCCAAATGCAAGAACTACTCAGCAGGAATACCCAAGTATCCAGATACTTCAAGCTTAACTCCGGGGAAGTGCCGGAAGATTGGAAAGCGGCTAATGTTACGCCGTTGTTTAAGAAGGGTGCCAGGCAAAAGGCAGGGAATTATAGGCCGGTTAGTTTAACGTCTGTGGTAGGTAAAATGTTAGAATCCGTCATTAAGGAGGAAATTGCGAGGCATCTTGAAGGGAATTGCTTGATAGAGCAGACGCAGCACGGTTTCATTAAAGGGAAGTCGTGTCTGACAAATTTACTGGAGTTCTATGAGGATGTGTCTAGGGCGGTGGATAGAGGAGAGCCGGTGGATGTGGTCTTTCTGGATTTTCAGAAGGCGTTTGACAAAGTACCTCACAAGAGGTTATTGCAGAAGGTCAGGGGACTTGGAGTTGGGGGTAAGGTGTTAGCGTGGATAGAGGATTGGTTGTCAAATAGGAGGCAGAGAGTGGGGGTCAACGGGTGCTATTCGGATTGGCGGATGGTGACTAGTGGAGTGCCCCAGGGGTCTGTGCTGGGGCCTCAGCTTTTTACCATTTATATAGATGATCTGGAGGAGGGAACCGAGTGTAGGGTGTCGAAATTTGCTGATGACACCAAGATTGGGGGAACAGCAAATTGTGCGGAGGGTGTGGAGAGTCTGCAGAAGGATCTAGATAGGCTGGGCGAATGGGCCAGGAAATGGCAAATGGAATTTAATGTTGGAAAGTGTGAGGTGGTCCACTTTGGTAGGAAGAATGGTAGGAAGGACTATTACTTATGTGGCGAGAAACTGCAGCAGGCGACGGTGCAGAGGGACCTCAGGGTCCTTGTGCATGAGTCGCAAAAACCCAGCTTGCAGGTGCAGCAGGTGATCAGGAAGGCGAATGGGAGGTCTTGCTGCAGCTGTATAGGGCATTGGTGAGGCCGCAGCTGGAGTACTGTGTGCAGTTTTGGGCGCCGCACCTGCGCAAAGATATTTTGGCCTTGGAGGGAGTGCAGAGGAGGTTTACTAGGCTGATACCGGAGTTGAGGGGGTTGAGCTATGAGGAGAGGCTGAATAAACTAGGCTTGTACTCGTTGGAGTTTAGAAGAATGAGGGGAGATCTCATTGAGACGTATAAGATGATGAATGGGATGGATAGGATAGAGGTGGAGAGACTCTTCCCGCTCAAAAAAGACAGTAGGACTAGGGGGCACAGCCTCAAGATAAAGGGGGGGCGGTTTAGAACAGAGTTGAGGAGGAACTTCTTCACTCAAAGGGTGGTGAATATCTGGAATTCTCTGCCCGTTGAAGTGGTGGAGGCTGCCTCGCTAAATATTTTTAAGACGCGGGTTGATGGGTTTTTGATAAGAGAGGGGATTAAGGGTTATGGGGAGAGGGCCGGAAAGTGGAACTGAGCCACGACAGATCAGCCATGATCTTATTGAATGGCGGGGCAGGCTCGAAGGGCTAGATGGCCTACTCCTGCTCCTATTTCTTATGTTCTTATGTACATTGGAAACATTCTGAACAGTCTTCAACGTTCACTTAATCCACAGAAACTTTCCAGATCTGCAGAATTAGTTAGTGACTAGATCTTCCCTGACCTCTTGTGCTCTCGACCTTGTTGCATGACAATGGGTGGAATTTTAACTGTCACGGGCAGTGGTGGGGGGATTGAGAGCAGGGGGTTGGGGGGAGAGATGTGGAGTTGCTTGAGTGCCGCCATGAGCTTTCTCCTTTTAGACTCCTGGTCATGTGGTTCCATTACATCATCATGTGAATGGTATTGTTCCATCAGTTCCACATATTAACCCCTTCAGCCTGAATACCCTAATATTACATCTCCCCCTAAGTTTTGTCCAAATATATTTTATATACTTCCCCTTTTCCCCTTTTACCTCAAAGTCTCTGACTTCATTGTTTTACTCAGTCTGGAGTTTTCTCGACTCTCCTGGATTGTATTCTTATCAGACTTGGAAGATTGGCAGCCTCTCTTCTTAGCTTTGACTTGTTGGTCTTTGGTAAAAGTTGCAGTAGCTGGTACATTGTTCGTTTGACTCCCAACATCTGGGTCACCCCTATATAGAATGGAAACTTCTTTTTGAGAGGCTGAATAAATTAGGCTTGTACTCGTTAGAGTTTAGAAGAATGAGGGCAGATCTCATTGAGACGTATAAGATGATGAATGGGATGGATAGGATAGAGGTGGAGAGACTCTTCCCGCTCAGAAAGGATAGTAGGACTAGGGGGCACAGCCTCAAGATAAAGGGGGGGGCGGTTTAGAACGGAGTTGAGGAGGAACTTCTTCACTCAAAGGGTGGTGAATCTCTGGAATTCTCTGCCCGTTGAGGTGGTGGAGGCTGCCTCGTTAAATATTTTTAAGACGCGGGTTGATGGGTTTTTGATAAGAGAGGGGATTAAGGGTTATGGGGAGAGGGCGGGAATGTGGAACTGAGCCACGACAGATCAGCCATGATCTTATTGAATGGCGGGGCAGGCTCGAAGGGCTGGATGGCCTACTCCTGCTCCTATTTCTTATGTTCTTATGTTCTTAATCTAGATCTAGACTTGATCCTCTTCTTCTGCTCCTTGCTGTTGTACCTCTCACAATCCAATGTTTCTCTCTCATGGTCGGAACCTGTGAATATTTCTCTTTTTTTATGTTTTATAGTCGATTTGCAGAGATTTTGGGATCCTTCACCGCTGCCACGATGATATATGGTGGTTGTAATGGTTGCTGAGACATAGGTATGTCTGAACAGTAACTATTTACAGATATACAAGTGTTACTCAATTTAATCTATGGGCTTTCTCTTTTTAGAGTCTTAGTCATGTGATTCTTTCTCACACCATCATGTGAGCGATACTATTTCTCCAGTCCCACATTTCTTAACACCCTAATACTACAGTTCCAAATCCACTATCTGCAGACCCAAAGGCAAGTATTGATGTCAGTCACATGTAATGGTGGTGATAGAAATATTCCTCACTGACCTTCAAATAATGCTATCAAGTCACTACTAATCACCTGGAAGTATCAGTCAGATGTAATGTGAAGGAAAAGAAACCTCTCTGACAATATCATATTGGAACATCAGTTCAGATGATAAACTGCATTTTCTGTTGGGGGCCTTAAATCCATTAAACATTGGCTCAAGCTGGTATATTCCATTTCTAAGTTAAGGTACAGGGTAAAAGCAGGAAGGGTCAGTGAAGACAATTTGGAGACACAAGCGAGAGCTCTTCACCAGAGTGGAGGCTTTGAGTGATGGAGAGTTAGGCATTCCATTAAGCTGAGCTTAATCAGATCTTGTTGATTTAAAACAAAAGAATGCGGTTGAAAGGATCAACTTCTGAGTGCAAGAATGCAGTGGGCTGCATTTTGTGAGATCCTGTCTCACAAAAAATGAATTTCTTTGTTAAGTAGCCCTGACATGTCCCCAGTAATTAGTGCTGGTTTGAATTCTGTAGATCGTGAGATGCAATAATATTTCTCAACTATAAAATGACGAAAGTGCTTTTTATAAAGTCTTTCCAAAATGATTAAAAAATAATAGCTCCAAATGTTCCACTTACATTTTATTTGCTGCTCTCAAATGATAGACATTTAACTAAGGTTGGCTATGAAGATAACGATTTTCCCACTTCTTGACTCGGCTAAAAGATGTTTTCCATTTGTGTGGAGTCACTCCTTCAAGGCCATTTTCAATCAGAGCCTTTAAGTAGATGCACTGGTAGTCATGCATTTTTGGAAATGATGTGACAGTAAAATCTTTCCTATTATTGATTATAGCCCATTTGAGTGAAGACCATGCTGATTCTAAAGGACTGAGGTGAGGGTAACTGGGAGGAAAGTACAAAAACTCATGGCCATAATATCTAGCAATTTTAGGACAGCAAGAAACATTAGTCATATGGATGGTTGATGAAGATTGTAAAAGAGCCTTCTGGATGACCTTGGGTTTCTGTGTTGGAATCTCTGATGGTTCATCAGTAGAATTATGGTGCTCCAATCCTGAAGAAGCAACCCAATCTTTTGGTTTGATCACCACTGTGCATTTCCCGTAGGATGTCTTGAGCACTTGACATAATTGTTTGAAAATGTCTTCTTTAATTCCTATAGTGTCTGGAGATGTCCACAGTTCTTGTGACTGGTAGAAGACCCTGTATTGCCATGGAACCCATCCTCTGAGTCCCCCAGCATGCATCAGTGTCAATCCTTCTAATGGGGATTTGGATTCGGCTACACGGTAGAAGATGTCACCCGTTAGCAGATTTTCAGAAATATGAGTTTCACCCAAATAAACAGTGTAAAGTCCATCATTCTGAAAATTCCTCAGTGACTTCAAGTATTGCAAACATTGGTGTCTTCTTGTGTTACAAATTTCATTTGAGTATATCTTAGATCTTAGAAGTAATTTAATGAAAATTTGCATATTGTTCCATGCAGGATTGCTCACATGACTACTAATTGTGAAAGAAAACTACAATAACACAATGATGGATGGGGTTCATTATACATGACATTGCTGTGAATGGGAGGGATTGCTCATGACAACATAATGCATGCGTTGACATTTGAATGACATCGCAATGGATGATAGTGACTGTATATGACATTGTAATGAGAGCAAAAAAATCAGTTGTACATCCAGAGGCTGTTTGATCCACCTCTTGGATTCTCATTGCCTGATGTCTAAGAATAAACTCAGGCCCATCCTCTCACCAGAGGTGTGCAATGTAAAGAAAGGAAAAAAGTAGAAAAAGGAAGGCAAATTATAAAGTAATTAGATTCCATAATAGCACTACAGTGGCTAGGTTGGTCTTTTTATATTCTATGTTATTCAACACAAAGACACCAATTATATGACAAGGATTTGGTGGGGGTGGGGGTGAGGGTGGGATGGTTGTGGGGGGGGGGGGGGGGGGGGTGGATACTATTAAAACCTGCCAGCTGCCTGTTTGTTGCATGAAAAATGGTGAACAACAGTTATAAGTCTGTTGGAACCAATTTGTCTGCCTCAAGGGCACAGAAGAGAGAAGGCACAGAAGAGGTTTACCAGGATATTGCTTGATTTGGAGGGCATTAGCTATGAGGAGAGGTTGGAGAAATTTGGTTTGTTCTCACTGGAACAACGGTGATTGAGGAACGACCTGAGAAGTCTACAAGATTGAGGGGCATGGACAGAGTGGATAATCAGAAGCTTTTTCCCTGGGTGGAAGAGTCAAATATTAGGGGGCACGTGTTTAAGGTGCAAGGTGCAAGATTTAAAGGAGATATACAAGGCAAGTTTTGTTTTTACACAAATGGTGGTGGATGCCTGGAACTCACTGCCTGGAGAGGTAGTGGGAACAGATATGATAGTGACTTTTAAGGGGTATTTCGACAAATACATGAATAAGATGGGAATAGCGAGTTATGGTTTCTGGAAGGGTAAGGGGTTTTAGTTCAGTCGGGCAGCATGGTCAGTGCAGGTTTGGAGGGCCTAAGAGCTTGTCCTTGTGCTGTAATTTTCTTTGTTCAAATCAATTTCAGGCTGGCCTTTAAATGGCACTTCAAAAGGCTGGAGGTTGTTTAGGAATGCAAACTGGAGGTCTACATCTGCTGCGGGTCTTTGCAGTTCTCAAAGCACAATGAGCAGATCGTGCATTTGCATATTAGTCTAATTTTTCCAAGCATTGAGCAGTGTTGTGACAATTCAACAATCAGAAAAGGATTCCCATAATCCTTCCTGGGAATACCGGTGGCTTCTCCAAAATAGTAAATTTTCCCAGGCCATAAAGGTGCAACAGCAATCTTAACAAAGTTCTTCTAACCTATGGCACACATAGGGCCCGATTTTACCATTGCGTTGCACCCGTTTTCAGGCATGAAAACTTAGTAAAGTTGGGCATGAGACAAGTAACGTGATTCGTGGCTATCTGTGCTGTTTCCTCCTTTACGAAGGCCCAAAAACGGATGCGATCGGAAGCGCATCCGAAACAGGTGCAACAGCCATTTAAATTGAATTAATGGGCTGCATGCCCAACTTCACCAGCACTTCCCTCTTTACCACTGCGTTCGCCCATCCAGAATCAGCACAAAACAGACATGCTCCATAAAAGTCTGATTCAGGCACTCCATCAGTGAGGGTAAGTGAGGAGGTAAGTGCTTAGTGTCCGATGGCTTTCTGCTGCTCACGAGTATCTGTTTGTTGCAGCCATTATCTTTCTCGAGTTGGTGGCGGCTCTGTGAGTGTGTGGGGGGTGGGGGGGCTGTTGCTCAGCAGGCTCTCCGATATCTAACTTGCAGCACAGAGCAGGGTCTCAGCACTTCTTCATAGCGAGGGGGATTGAATATAAAAGTAGGGAGGTCTTGCTGCGGCTGTATAGGGCATTGGTGAGGCCACAGCTGGAGTACTGTGTGCAGTTTTGGTCGCCGCACTTACGCAAGGATATTTTGGCCTTGGAGGGAGTGCAGAGGAGGTTTACTAGGCTGATACCGGAGTTGAGGGGGTTGAGCTATGAGGAGAGGCTGAATAAACTAGGCTTGTACTCGTTAGAGTTTAGAAGAATGAGGGGAGATCTCATTGAGACGTATAAGATGATGAATGGGATGGATAGGATAGAGGTGGAGAGGCTCTTCCCGCTCAGAAAGGACAGTAGGACTAGGGGGCACAGCCTCAAGATAAAGGGGGGGCGGTTTAGAACGGAGTTGAGGAGGAACTTCTTCACTCAAAGGGTGGTGAATCTCTGGAATTCTCTGCCCGTTGAAGTGGTGGAGGCTGCCTCGCTAAATATTTTTAAGACGCGGGTTGATGGGTTTTTGATAAGAGAGGGGATTAAGGGTTATGGGGAGAGGGCGGGAAAGTGGAACTGAGCCACGACAGATCAGCCATGATCTTATTGAATGGCGGGGCAGGCTCGAAGGGCTGGATGGCCTACTCCTGCTCCTATTTCTTATGTTCTTATGTTCTGACCTCAGGCCTTACGGTGCTGCTGGGTCCTAGTGCACCCAGCTCACTTGCAGCTAAAGGATGTGCACAAAGCTCTTGAAAATTGCACTGCTGCAGCCTCTCAACTTTGCAAGGAGCTGTGTTTATGGGGAGCACATGACTGGGGGTATTGAGGGGGCTGTGATATTGGGGAGAATGTGGCTGGGGGAATTGGGGGGGCTGTGATTGTGGGGAGCATGTGGCTGGGGGAATTGGGGGGAGCATGTGGCTGGGGGAATTGGGGGGCTGTGATTGTGGGGAGCATGTGGCTGGGGGAATTGGGGGGCTGTGATTGTGGGGAGCATGTGGCTGGGGGAATTGGGGGGCTGTGATTGTGGGGAGCATGTGGCTGGGAGAATGGGCAGTGTGGACAGTGACTGTTGATGTGCTAGGGGCAAGCAGTGTTCCTTAACCTCTACATGTGTTCCTCTCCATCCCCCCCTCCCACTTCAGAGCGACGAGATGGTTTTTGTGATGGAACCGATTGATCTTGCTGTTCTTTTGGATGCTGCTGGAGCTGAGGAGGAGGAGCAGGAGAAAGAATTGCAGCCACAGGAGGCCCAGCCTTTCCATTTGCAGGAGCAGAGGGAGATGACCTCCAGAACATTTCTCATGTTTGTTTAATAGTGTCAGAATAGAAGATATGGAGCCATAAAAGAGCAGGTGGGCTTACTTAGTTGCAGAATTGGAGGGACGATGTTTACAGTTCTTGTAAAGAAAGGAAGTCGAAAGAGATTTTTTGTTTGGGAAGTTAGAATGAAATTAGTTTAAAATAATTCAGTAAAGTCTGAAAGGCTACATCATCATGGAGATGGTTGGAGCTTATGAAGGTTCTCTGATTTTGATTTATCTGTGTGTTTTCTGCGGGAGGTGTTGGTTGCAGTTTGGGTCTCATGTGGTTTGCAGCTCACAGAAGCCCTGAGGAGGTAAGGTGGCAGAAGATCATTGGTTCCATACCAGGCAGTTTGTGCTCAGAGAAGCCCTGGGAGCCACATGTATCTTGGTGCAGCTGGGACACTAGAGTTTGAAGGCACCTGGGGCAACAACAGCTTAGTGAAGCTCGCAGTCTGCAAAAGAGTTGGAAATGTGCCTGCAATTAGAGGTGGGAGTGCAACTTTGTGAATCCAATGGAACACAATCTCAGGGGAAGAATTTGAACCATTGGTGGCGAGCAGTTGTTGAGGCAGTCTAAATTGGAATAGTGTTTGAGGGATTTCAGAGGCTAAATCTTTGAAAGCGAAGAGTTGAAATCTCACATGAGAGCAGCAATGTTTTACAGTGGACACTGATGTCTGGGTGAGTGCTGAGAAATCTGTGGGTTCTGTCTTGGTCAGATTTGACCACAGTTTGCCTGTTAATTGATATTTACCTGTTGATTCTAAATGTTAGAGCTTAAGGTAAATAGTCTAGATTGTTTTGCTTCACTACTTTGTACGGTAAAGTTCATTTTATTCTTTTAAAACCATGGAATCATGCGGTTTTATTCCAGTAATAAACACCTGGGATTTCAAACTAATTCTACTTTAAACAAAAAATTACTCAACCCTAAATAGGTTGTTGAAGAATTGAAAATCTCAAATAAAACTTCCTAAAAATATCTAGTAATCTCTGTGGAGTGATTTTTCCTTTCTAGATAACAGTTTAGAACTGGTGCAAAATCAAAGGGTTATCTTCGCATGCAGCAGAAGTGATGCCATCAAACAGGTAGGCAGACAATCACAATGAAGTATTCATACAGAGCAAGCTAGTGATACAATCCCAGCTGATATTATAACTCGAGGGGAAGATCTGAGGATGGAATCCTGGCTCAGAAGTTCATAACTTTTTTCAAAAATGAGGAAAAATAGAGTCATGGGATCACTAATTAGTTTTAGCATCAAGAAAAACATATGAAAGGTTGGGTTATGCTATGATACTCTGTTACTCCCTCCTCTTCTCAGCTTAACAGATACACATAGATTTTAAGGTTAATGTGGATTACAAAATATCTTCTTCAAAAATGGCTTTAGTAACACAAGTTGGCTGTGGTCAAATACACTGCCTGTTCTGAATCCAAGTAAATGGCTCCTCCAAATCGTGCTAGTTAATTGTCATGTGAGAGTTTCCAAATTCCATTCCCAAAAAAAAGCTTTAAAATCTTCTTTCACAGCATTGCATTCCATCAGCAGTTTGCATTCCAAAATCCAGTCCCAATTTTCCAAATGCCTCTTTTAAACAATGCTTCTGCTCCATGTTTTTCAACAAAGAATCCAGCACTCAGGTTTTACCACTTTCCCGTCAGGATTTCTTTGTCTTGGCTCGTGGTAAACTATTCACAATTGCTTTGCTATCAAATTCCAGAATCTACTGAGATTGCATCAAACTTTTGATTTACCTCTGAAGTCTGACCTGCACTTTAATTCTGGTTACTACAGCTGATTCTTTCATCCAGAACACTTTGGGCCTGATTTTACCATTTTCATTCTAAATGCTGAATCTGGGCGCAATTCAGATCTGATTTGGAAATCTGCTTTCAGACGCCCCCATTAGCACTCAGCCTGAAAATAAAGTCGCGAGTTTGAATCGCTCTATAGGCAGGGCTTAGCATGCCTGAAACAATCGGAGCCCTGAACTGCACATGTGCAGTGAAAAAAAAATTGAAAAACACGCCCCTGTCACATCTCAGGCCCCAAAAAGCAGCCCTGAAGCGAAAAACAGGAAGCGACGGCCCCCACAGACATTGCCCCATCCCCATAACATAACAGTTCCCCTTATTCACCTATCCCTCCCGTTACCCAGACCAATCACAACCCTCTGACCCTCTCCCCACCCACCAATCACCCGCAGAGTGTCAGTGGTTCTCCCCCCCCCCCCGTACCTCCACTCTACATCAGAGATCCAACTGGCCTCCCTCCTTCCCACCAGAGAATGATCAGGCCTCCCTCCTCGCCCCCCACAAGAGATACATCTGACCTGCCTCCCTCCCCCGCAACACATCCCCCTCAACCAAACCTGCCAGAGAATGATCGGGTCTCCCTTTTCCCTCTTTCTGGTGGGGGGGAGAGGAGAGGAGGGAGGGCCCAATCATTTTCTGGTGGGGGGGAATGATTGGGCCCTCCCTCCTCTCCTCTCCCACCACCAGAGAATGATCAGACCTCCCTCCACCCACCCCCGTCTCGACCAGAGAATGATCGGGCCGCTCCCCCTTCCCACCAGGGAATGATCGGGCCTCCCTCCTCCACCCATCAGAGAGCAATCTGGCCCTCCTCCTCCCCCACCAGAAAACTATCTGGCCCTCCCTCCCTCTCCCCTGCCGCTAGAGAACCATCCGGCCTTCCTTCTCCCCCCACCCCCTCACCAGAGAATGATCTGGCCTGCTTCCCTCCCCCCCCCGACACAGATCTGAGGTCAGAGAGCTGTTGGCAGCTCTGAACTTACTTCTTCAGAAGCTGGAGCACCCGAAACAGACCTTTGCCAAGCGTATCTGTTTCGCACCGAATCTGGACGGACGAACGCCATCGTAAAAAGGGGTGTGTGCTGGTAAAGTTGGGCTTTACCCAAATGCAAATGCATTTCAATTGCCGTTGCACCTGTTTTGGGTGCGGTTTGGATCACAGCTATTTTCGTGCTTGGTAAAGTGGGCATCTGTGCAGAAGTGGGCGCAGATCGCGCTAATAGCCTCACGCTTGACTTTACAAGTTTTCGCGCCCAGAAACAAACGCGACACAATGGTAAAAATCAGGCCCCTTGTCTGTTTTTCTCTTGACTTCTCCTGGACAATACCTTGGTCTCTGTTCTTTTAATTTCAGTCTTCTTAAGATGTTCTTTCTGTCCCAATTCCCTAATCATCTGGACTGTATCTGGTTCTTTGGGAAGTCTACCTCTTTGCAGCTCCTTAGTCCTGTCCAGTCTTTCTTCTCCTGCCAGAGCTGAGAGATGTTTATTTCCCAATGTCTTAACTTCAACTGCCAACGAATTCAGCTAAAACCTAAACTCAAAAGCCCTTCTGCCTTAAAAAGGCCTCAAGTTGCTAAGCAATACCGACCTACTTCTGCTATTTTATTTACTCTTCATGCCATTCCCCTCAATTTGAATTGAATCAACCCCCACGCATACAGACACCTTTACTCAGCATGAATGTAACTATAAGCTTTATTCTTTCTTACACAGAAACATTACATTAAACCCATATAAAATTATACCTCATTTCTAATGTTTACCAATACAAAGATAAACCCCTTAAAATAACTTTTGTTTTCCTAACACTAGGAAGATCAAAACCATTAAAATTGCCCACTTTTAATTTGCATTTTAACATTTTAGAGAAATTTGACAATTCAAAGTGTAACTTTTCACAAGAGTAGGATTTTTCTGGGTTTTTTACCCCATCACCCAAAAAGTTGATAGGGAAACAGCCATAAAATACCCTCCTTTGGACATAAGTCCCGCCCTCAGAGAGCTGCCAGCCCATCTGCAAGGCTGGCAGCTCTGTAGCCCCAGCAGCGCCAGTGGCAGCAGTAGTCAGAACTTGAAGCACAAGCTGTCCTCAGATTTTAAGTCTGGACTCCAGGATCAGATAAGTAGAGGGAAATCTCATAGTCGGGTGTGAAGGTGGGGTGGGGGGGAATGGGGTCAGGGTTTGGTGACAAAAGGGGTGGGGTCTGGATGGAGGAGCACAGGGGAGGAGAAGGGAACACCTGAGGGGAGAAAGTGTCACCTTATGTTGCAAGGGAACCCATGAGGGAAGTGCTCCCTCCCCCTTTCCTGAGGCCTGAGCATCTCCTGGGATTGTGCCCCACCATCCCCTCATTGCCAGCCTCAAAATTGAAGTCAGGCAGGAAACAGCCCTTCGGTTGCCAATAAATACGCCACTTAAGAGTCTCAATTAGAGGCAGGGTGGGCAGGCCAACCAAGGCTTCACTTTCCGCCCCAGTAAAATTGTAGATTGTTCTCTTACCCATGAACAACAGGAAGGCCAGCTGGGGATTTTTATGAGCACAGTTTGCCTGCAAATCTGTTGCCTTAAAAACAAGACTTTTTTACACTTTGTCAGCCAAATCTCAGACTAATACCTGGACAATAGACAATTCTCTAATAACATGTAAAGAATCAGAAAATCAGAGTTTTTATAGCAAGATAAGCAGCATATGAGTCAAAATTCTTGATAATTCTAATGATCACTGTATGTGTGCGGGGATAGTCCCTCAGTAGCATAACCTGTGCAGAAGTGTGGAAACACTGACAACAATTTCTGGAATTTCGCTTTACTGTAAACAAGTGTGGACTCCAGAAATTGCTGTCAGTGTTAGTGGAATAATGACAGTGAATGCTCAGTTTCACTATCACTACTACAGCAAAGTTTGAACCACTAGATCTCCATTTGTTGTCAGGGAAAATTCCAGCACATTTATCCATCAGAAAATTCATATTTCTGTGTTATCGTGGTCTGCCATTCTCTATAGAAAACATTTTCCTCCCCAGCAACTGTTACAGACTCATAGAATCCTGCAGTGCAGAAGGAAGGCATTTGGCCCATTAAGTTTGCACTGATCCCAATCCCACCCAGGCCCTATCTCCATAACCCCATGCATTTACCTTAGCTAGCCCTCCTGACACTAAGAGGCAACTTAGCATGGCCAATCCACCTAACCCGCACATCTTGTCCCATAGAGTAATCAATCGCCTCAGTATAACATCCAGATAAGAAAGTGGTCTTAGTTATTGATAGGCATGATTCCTGTGGTGACTGTGCTGATATAAGGAGATGAAATTACACATTGTTGAAATTAAAATCAGAAGTTTTATTTAAAAAGTACATAAATTAATCCACTCTTGTTTTATTAAAATGCCAACTTTAGGCTGCTCCTTAGAGAATTATTAAGTACAAAGTTAATCTTTTCAATCTTAATGGTTATACAAGCAATCAATCAATTACATGTGTCTTAAAGACAATTCATTATCTTATTTTGTCAAAACTACTTCTGTCCCATACCTGAATAGTAAACAATTCTATAATACGTGATGAATCAATAACAAAAGTTTGCTAACTAAAAAGAAAAAGTAGGAAACTAAATGCTGGAAATAAGAAATGGAAAATGCTGGATCAGCAGGTCAGTCTTCAGAGAGAAATTACAATTGAACATTTCTATTACCATTGAACAATATTGAGAAAAGCAAAACCTCAACATATACGCATATAAAAATGAGAGAGCATAGCCTGTTTGAAAGGAAAATAGGGGACCTTTAAGTAGTTGCAATGAAGCTAACATTAATGATACGCCAAAGCGTTAAAAAAAATTACATTTGAAAGACCTTGCGAACTTGTGAATGCCTGAAGTAGTGCAAGTATGTGGTAAATGCGAAACAAAGCAGCAATAGCTGGCAAAGTGAAACTCAATACAACAGCCTGAGGGGAAAAGAAATATAAGGGTGCAGGCTGACCTGTCAGCATAGTAGGTTCCCATCCCAAGCAGTCAGTTATCTCTCACATTGCCTCAGGAATGCTAACACACATATGCCCCATCGCCAGCATTGGGATGGTCAAAATTTCTGTGAGGTAGGTGGAAGATATAGTGGTACTTGAGGTAGGAACCTTATATTGAAAAACTATGCTGGCAGATTAGAAGGCACCCTTGGTAACAGATTATATTCCCCTTCTTCAAGTTATTGGATTCGGATATAGTATTGCACCATATTTACAGCATGGAAACAGAACATTTGGCCAAACAGGTCCATGTCGATGTTTATGCTACACGTTCATCTAATCTCATCAATATATTCTTCTATTTATTTTCCCTCATGTGTTTTGATAGTTTCTCCCTTAAATGCATCTATGCTATTTGCCTCAACTACTCCAGGGGGTGGCAAGTTCCACATTCTAACCACTCGCTGGGTAAAAATGTTTCTCCTGAATTCCTGTTGGCCTTTTGCCCTGTCTCTGCAAGGGATTGTAGGCATCCCTTGCTGTTTCAGGGAGACAGACAACTTAGGAGTCAGGAGATAATGCTGCAGCTGTATAAGACCCTGGCCAGACCCCACTTGGAGTACTGTGCTCAGTTCTGGTCACCTCATTACAGGAAGGTTGTGGAAGCCATCAAAAGGGTGCAGAAGAGATTTACAAGGATGTTGCCTGGATTGGGGAGCATGCCTTATGAGGGTGGGTTGAGAGAGCTCAGCAGTCTTTTCTCCTTAGAGACGAAGGATGAGAGGGGACCTGCTAGAGATATATAAGATGTTAAGAGGTATGTCGGGTGGATTCTCAGAGGCTTTTCCCCAGGGCTGAAATGGCTGCCACAAGAGGACACAGGTTTAGGGTGCTGGGGAGTAGATACAGAGGAGATGTCAGGGGTACGATTTTCACTCAGAGGGTGGTGGGTGAGTGGATTCGGCTGCCATCGGTAGTGGTGGAGGCAAATTTGTTAGGGTCTTTCAAGAGACTTCTGGATGAGTACATGGGATTTAATAGGATTGAGGGTTATAGGTAAGCCTAGTAGGTAGAGATAAGATCAGCGCAACTTGTGGGCCAGAGGGCCTGTTTGTGCTGTAGTTTTTCTATGATGTTAAATTTGTATGCTGACCAGGAATCTCTTCCATTTTTACAGCCTACCATGGATGTTTTTTGGAAGAATAGAAGGTTGATTATTAACCTGTTTGGTTGTGTCATGAACAATCCTTCTGTGGCCAACAACTAAAGTGAGACTTGAATCTGGAACTTTGAGACAGAGGTGCAACTCTCTGAAACACAAGACTGCCTGGATTTATTGATAACTATCATATGTTTCTGCCATCTCATTCAGGTCTTGCCCACAAGTAGAAACAGCTTCTCTACGTTGATCTTATCAATCACTTCCACAATCCGAAAGACTATTTGGTGTTTGTCCATTGCCATCATTTTACTCAATTCCATAGAAAAAACCCAAAGTGTTTAGCCTTTCATAATAGGTGTATCCTGTCACCTCTAGTACCAACCATTCTAGTAAATCATTTCATACCTTGTCCAGTGTCTCCATAACCTTTTTATTAAAGAGACACCAGAATTCTTCACAGTTCTCCTAGTCTAACCACTGGGTAACATAAGTTAAACGTAACTTCAGTTTTCAGTTCTATCCTTCCAGAAAGAACCACAGTTATTTGTTTATGTATGTAGCCATTAACCTAGTTATGTTCCACAATACCAGTTTTTCCTATTTCCATTTCATTCCTGTTGTATCACGCACCAACCCATCACCAGCACATAAACTCCTTCATAGAATCATAGAATAGAATCATTGAATCCCTACAGTGCAAAAGGAGGCCATTCAACCCATCAAGTCTGCACTGACCACAGTCCCACCAGGCCCTATTCCCATAAGCCCACATATTTACCCTGCAAATCCCCCTGACATTAGGGTCAATGTAGCATGGCCAATCAACCTAACTCACACAATCTCTGTCTCTTAAATGTCTTTAGCCAGCTTCTCTGCATCACGTCATGTTAACATCACTTCATATGGGAGAAATTCATTCGTGAAGCAGTGCTTTGCAAAAGATTCCCCAGGGACAGTCAACATTGTGGGATACTGCTGTTTAGGCCCACTGATGGTTTGCTGAGCATTGCACTGGCTGCATAGCTTGGGGCACTATCTGCCCCCAGGGAATGAACATCATCAGCTTAAAGCGGCCGACATACTCAGATCTTTCCCCAAGAAATCAGTGCATCATTTAAGAGAGTTTATAAGATTATGCAAAGATATAGGCACACATCTAATTTAATAGGATGCTTATTATAAATTTTGAAAACGGAAAATACTTTCTTCACAACATTTCAGTCTGCATCACAAGAACACATCACCTAGAAGTAGGCTTGTATTATCACATGATTTTGTATACATTCTAGATTCCTTAAACCATGGAAAAAAAATATGTACAAAACGTAGTGAGAATAGTGTCTCAGCAGCAGGGAGGCGTAGAAACATTGACAGCGACTTCTGGGATTTCACTTTACTGCACATAAGTGTGGACTCCAGCAGTTGCTGTCAGTGTTAGTGGAGTAATGACAGCGAACATTCAGTTTCACCATCATTACTATAGAACCATAGATTCCCAAAAGTTGTCAGGGAAAATTCCAGTATATTTATTCATCATAAATTCATATTTCTATGTAACCATGGTCTGCCGCTCTCTACAAAAAAAAAAAATTCCTCTCTCCAGAAAGCGTTATGACACATAAGAGTACTCAACCGTCTCAGTACGGCATCCAGAGAGGAAAGGTTCTCTTTCACTTACTTCGGAAAAATTATATTGGTTACAATATTACAAGTTCAAATTTTTCTGAGGATACTAAGAAATGAAAGAAAACCATTACTGGATATTAAACCAAATAGCCAGTATTACCAGTTAATAAGCATCTTTTCTTCAAATTTGATTAATTTGGCTTTGAAACGAGTTGGAATAATAGTTCTTTTAAAATTATTGTCACAAGTAGGCTTACATTAACACTGCAATGAAGTTAGTGAAAATCCCCTAGTCACCACAGTCCAGCGCCTGTTCGGATACATTGCAGGAGAATTTAGTGTGGCCAACGCACCTAACCAGCACATCTTTCGGACTGTGGGAGGAAACCGGAGCACCCAGAGGAAACCCACACAAACACGGGGAGAACGTGCAGACTCCACACAGACAGTGACCTGAATCAAAAATCAAACCCGGGTCCCTGGCGCTGTGAGGCGACAGTGCTAATCACTGTGCCAGTATGTCTATAGGATTGTCAAGCTTTTTAGTTTGAGTGTAGCTATTTGGAGAGTTAGTCAAATGAAAATGTTTTTAAAGCAATGATGAGTATGAAATGCAGCAAGTTATGTAAAAATTAATTTGATGAGCAACTTGACTAGTGAAGAATTTTCATTAAAAAAAACACACAACCTTAAAGATTTCAACAGAGGGAGGAAAGCAATCCAGCCATCATACCTGTGGCAGTGCTAGGTCAAGTCTGCAGCTATCCAAATCCAATGTTAATGTTCCTTCCTTAATTGCATTCCTTAATCCTTTACTTTAAGAGTTTAATTCTCTTTTAAATGATTTGCTGCCAAATTCCACATTCAGGAATCAACTTCAGCTGTTAGTCAAAAAGCTTTCAATTAAAGGAACTATTGGGCAGAATTACCACTTGTATTTACCCTAGGAGCATACCTTAAAAACCCAGCTCATAGTTTCCCATTAGCAACGATTGACATAAATTTGGAAGCTGGCTGAGGATATGCTTTTGTCTTGCACCAGGAATTGTAGGCTTTGTAACTGCATCGGAAACTGGTTCTTCAACAATCCATTCCTCATTGGTGTTTACTTTATATATACATAACACAATACAGTACAAACTATTTAAGAAGCACCCTATCGATTAGAGTACTTAGTCAAACAGGAACATTCACAAATACAAGTTAGTATGAATTCATGTTGGGACGCAATTCGAATCTAGACCATATTGACAGGGTAAAAGTTATCTGTCCATGCTGGATGTCAGTGCCCTATATGAACTGAACTTGGACAGTTTCAACAAAAGCCATGGCTGTTAATTTCCTCTCCTTCTCTCCTAAAGACATTTGCTGGGTATTGTTCTGTGATCAACTGCTGCCTTGATTTGACTCCAAGGAACTTTAGCCAAATCTAATTCTCTTCTTTACATACAAATTTGGGTGTGTGGAAAATGATTAGGAGCAGGAATTAGGATTAAATTTTCCCTTTCTTGGTTGGAAAACGCTGTGGCTAATTGTTGCACCCCCCCCCCCCCCCCCCCACCCCGCCAACGCTACGGGTTCATGAATTCTGAGCACAGAAGAAAGCTATTCAGCCCATCGAGTCTGCACCAACAGAGCATCCCAGCCAAACCCTTTCCCTGTAATCCTACGTATTTACCTTGCTAATCTCCCTAACTCTCTGAAACACAATTTGCATCTTTCTCTTATTTCTCTCCTCATGCCCTTTCTGAGTTCATCTTCTCCTGTTCCCTGAATACGGACCTCATTATTTATTTTAGCATAGCCAATCAACCTAACCTGCATATTTTAGGACTGTGGAAGGAAACTGGAGCACCTGGAGCAAACCCATGCAGACAGTAAAACAAAGCTGGAATTGAACTCGGATTCCTGGCACTGAGAAGCAGCAGTGCTAATCACTGTGCCACCATTTTACTAATTTGGGAAGGGTTATAGTAGTAGAAAAAATAAAAGCTGTTTAAGACGTTACACACAACAAACTATACCTGGGGCAGCTTTACACAATGCTAACTTTAATGGTGAATTTAGATATTGGGCCTGGACATAATACTTGCAGTTGCAGCAATAAAGGAAAATTAGTTTGTTATCACATAATCATTGCCAATAATAGGCTTGTATTGTAATAGAACATGTTGGTGTGTTAAAAAACATCATGGATTATTTGTTTCACTTCAGGTTTTGACACTGCTCAAATGGCACCTTGTTTTGGTAGAAGGGCAAATTAAGTGTCCTGTGAACCACCTCCCTCACTTTCTTCTTTTGCTGTTTTTTCAGTGCCAGAGGGGACAGCATTTTTGCTCAACAGTGGAATTTCAGTTGGCGGTACATGCGCCTCAGTTGCCTCTGTGCTGCTCGGGCCTACCTCTGGCAACTTAGCATCATTCGCATCTGTTGAAGCTGCTGCGGCATCATCTGTGGGGACAGCCAGATATGTCGTAGATGGCTTCCTGTCTTCTTGTCTGACCCTTGGAGAAATAATGAGCAGTTATTACATTCTTTATAGCCATAACGTGCTTTCTATGTGATTGAGAAATACAAATTAACAATCACCTTTTTCCTCTCCCTCTGATTTTCTGAATTTAAATCCCAGCTAATGGTATTGATTGCTTGTACAGCACAGTGCCATTGGAGACAGTGATCTGCTGGTTCTTTAGTAGTTTGTGATGTTCAGTTATGAACATACATAGAGAATGTTGGCGTGCAGCAGGAGTAAGGTGGCATTGGGCAATGTTACAGAGATGGAAGTAGCACTGATTTTTAAGTATATTTACAGAATATAGCTGTCACCGTATATTTTTTTAATTTGTGGGACAGGCGTGTCACTGGCTGGCCAGCATTTGTTGGCCATCCCTAGTTGCCCAAGTGCAGCTGAGAGTCAGCCACATTGCTGTGGCTCTGGGGTAATATATAGGCCAGACCAAATAAGAATGGCAGATTTTTTTTTCTCTAAAGGACATTAGTGAACCAGATGGGTTTTTCCTGACAATCGACACTGGTCATCGATAGGTTCTTAATTCCAGATTTTTTTTATTATTGAATTCAAATTCCACCATCTGCTGTAGAACCCAGGTCCCCAGGATATTAGTTGAGTTTCTGGATTAATAGTCTAGCAATAATACCTCTAGGTCGTTGGCTCCCTGTATAGGCTAGCATTTATTGCCCATTCCTAACTGATCTTGAGAAGGTGTAATGAGCTGTCTTGTTGAATTGCTGTGGTCCACATGATGGAAGTACACATTGTTGTTAGGGAAGGAGTTCCAGGATTTTGACCCAGCAACAGTGAAGGAACAGTAATATACTTTCAAATCAGGATGGTGAGTAGCTTGGAGGGAAACTTGGTCGTTCTGTCTCCTCAGGTGCTGTTCCCTGAATACGGAGTCAACTTGGGAAAAAATGTGACATGAAAGTCACGAACGGTCTATTTCAGCCCCAAACTGTCGCTGGATAAGGGGACGAGTCAATGGTTAGGGAGCAAATTTTGTTGTGAGCACTGAAGACAATAGCTTCAGTCTTTCCTATATTTAGTTGGAGGAAATCATTGCTCACTCAGTACTAAATGTCAGACAAGCTGTCTGACAATTTACAGACAGTGAGTGGAGAGGTTGAGAAAGGTGGTCATGAAATGGGTATTGGCAAGGTGCTTGTGAAACCTGACATTGTGGTTTTAGATAATGTTGCTGAGAGGCAGCAGTTAACTAATAATTAGGAAAAGTCCAAGGGTTTAACCTTGTGGTGAACTCCAAAGAGTAATGGTGCAGGAGAGGGAAGAGAAGCCATTGCAGGTGATGCTTTGGTTTATAGACATCTAGATAGATAAGGATGAAACTAGAAGAATACAATCTGATGCAGCTGGAGGAGGATGGTGTGGTCATTCTACACATATGTCAAGAAGTACAAGGAGGGATAGTTTGCCACAGTCACACGAATATAAAATTTGTTAAGAATCATTTTGCTACTGCAATGGAGCAGAAACCTGACTGAAGGTATTTAAACAAGGAGATAAATGTTCCAGCCCCACCCACCTGCTGCAGGAACCATTGCAGGCAGGACAGAAAATTTGATGGTCCATTTAAAGGTTTAGTAGGAGGTCTTTTCCAGTCTCAGGGTAGATGTGACTGGAAAATCCTGCCCATGGAGTTCTAGAGAACATAGCATGGAATTGGGAAGTGACAGCACGTTCAAGGACTGGAGAGGAACATAATGTTGGATATGGCATGATAGTTTGCAGAGGGAGAGGACTCAAGGGCTGAGTATTTGAGGAGAGAGGCGATGATGGCATATTTAAAAAAGAGAGGAACAGTAACCATCGATAGTATCAGCTAACGTGGGGGTCAGAAAAGGAATTTGGGCGGTGAGCAGTTTCATGAGGTCCGTATTCAGGGAACAGGAGAAGATGAACTCAGAAAGGGCATGAGGAGAGAAATAAGAGAAAGATGTAAATTCAGTGCCAAGCCAGGGGAAGCTTAGAGAAAATTTGGCTGGGTGGGTTAGTGAAAGGGAGAGAATGGCACAGGCAGCTAAACATAGTGACAAAGAAATCCATGAACACCTCATATTTAATGGAACTCACGAAGGTTGCAACAATTGACAGTTGCCTGGGAAAGATCAACATCCTAGAAAGCTGCTGTTCAATCTTATTGTACTCCCAGTGGTGCCAGGATTGACCGGTAGCCACTGCTGAGGCTACATCAAACCCTCAAGGATGCAGAGTCATGGAGCCTGGACTCAAAGATGAATCCAGCACTTTAGACAAGCCTGGTTCAGAGAACCCAGCTGGGGAGGGTGGTGGGTGGTAGTAAACGGGGCGAGGGGTTTTAGAGGCAGAGGGAAAACATTAAAGGGGAAATCTTGGGAGGGGTGCCTCATAAGGGCAAAAGGCATTTCCCCCAAATGCACCCACTTTGCTGCCCAAAAGCAGCCTATGCAATTGAATACTGCCAGGCTGCCCATCTTGCTTCCACTTTTTCCTGCCACATATAAAATCCTGGTGGAGGCATAATGAGGCCCTTGACTGACAATTAATAGAAAAATCAAGGGTCAGGCATCTCACCCTTCCCCACCCATCGCAATAATATGGGAGACTAGCCAGGGGTGGACGGAAACATGGCCAGATGGCCACCCATTTTGTTTCACAAGCATCACCCCACTCTTAAATATGCCAGCAGGCACTGTAAAAACTAACAGATGAAGTCCAAAAAATTAAGACTGATACAGAATTGAAGGTAGCACTCACTGAAATTCAGTGTCTTCTTCCACATTTTTCTTAGCATTTTTCTTCGCCTTCTTTGCAATTACCCAGACAATAATTCCAATGACCAACGCTGCCAGAACTGCCCCAATAATGGCTCCTATGATATGATCACTCTCAGCAACTAGAGCAAAAAGGAGAAAATGTGGGGAAAGAACATTCAGTAATTCATTTGAACCATCCAATCATTTAGTCCAGTGACAGAGTGCTGATGCAACCATGCTAAATAACCAATCACCCTTTAGTGATACTCACTGGTATATTGCTGTAAAATTGTGCATATAATTTAGGAAGCATAAATAAGAAACTAAGATGCACACAGGAAGTTTTTAAAAAAATCTAACGTGTCCATATTGTGTAAGTTCAGGTCAAATTAATTGCAGTTGTAAATGCAATACTTCTCATTAACACCATTGTCAGTAGAACTTCTTCATCCAAAACATAGTAGAAGTATATAGTAAGTAAACAACTGAATAATTTCCATTCATGTCGCCATGTCTAGTTTTGAAGGATTGGATTTCTGGAATGAATTTGATAAATATTGGGGCTATGATTATGGCCTGAAGTTTTAACAAGGTGTAATCACATAGTATTTGCTAAATATAATACCCATACATAACCTAGAAACTAGCCAACACTGCTGAAAGGTTTAAAAACAGCCTCATAAAAAGTGACAACTCAAAATTGCAATTTTACGATAGTGAAAAGTAGTAGTGACAAGCTTTGTGAATTAAACTGTCGGGATACATAACATCCTTGCAATTGTATTGGAGGAAAGAAAAGGAAATACATGAAAGCTTGAAGAGAAAAATCCAGAAGTTCATGGCATGAAATTAGAGGTACAAGGATATGCTGTCCCAGAAAGGATTATATTTGTATATTAAAATGGTGTATTTGTTTATTATTACGCACCTTTATACTTCACAATTACTAGATGTTTAAGCAATGTGACAGTTAGATGTTCAACACACCATCCGTCACCTTCCCGAAAGCTACTTCAACAATCATTCTCCTATCCCAATACCTTAATCAGCAGTTTGCATATTCACTATAGCTGGTCCCAGTTAAATGGAACATCTTCTCTCCTGACATTCTCCTCCTTTTCCCCACTCCCCTCCCTCTCATCTCTGCTGAAGATAATGTTCCTCCTCCAGTCTGTTCAGGAATGTATTCCTCTCTCCTGGTTCATTCTCCTTTTCCTCCCATCTCCTCAATTCAATCGAGCATCCCTCTTCCTTTACTCCCCAGTTCAAGCTTCCTCCTTCTTTTCTCCAGCAGCTGCAAAATAGCCGCTGTTTGCATAAAGTTTGGAAAATCAGTTCTGCAACTTTTTCACCTATGGGTTATGACTCTGGTTTGCATGTTATTCTCAAATCCTGATTAAAAGGTTGACAGCAAATTACTGTCATAAGTTTACTTTCAGATGTCTTGCTTTTACTAATCTCCATCTCCATTCACTGAAAACTGTTTCCAATCCTGTTAACAAAGATCATCATAATTGACATCCCCATTTTCTTTAAAGGCCCAAGCTTAACAAAATTGCTACAGGAAACTTACAGACTGTTGACAGATCGATTGTGCATGTTTGGTTTCCCAAATGATTGGATGCCATGCATTGGTAAAAACCACTTTCATGTTCTGAAATGTTTGAAATAGTCAACAGCCCAGTCCTTGGATCTGAAAGGTTAAACAAAATAAATTATCTGAGAACACAGTATTGATACACAGAGGAATCTTGGCATTCAAATCTATAACTCCTTGAAAGTAGCCACACAAGTGGATAGGATGATAAAGAAGGCATATGGCACACTTGCCTTTATTGGTCGGGGCATTGAGTGCAAGAGTTAAGATGTTATGTTGCAGCTTTATAACACTTTGGTTTGGCTGCACTTGGAGTACTGCGTTCAATTCTGGTCGCCACGTTACAGGAAGATTGTGGAGGCTTTGGAGAGGGTGCAGAAGAGGTTTACCAGGAAGCTGCCTGGACTAGAGGGCAGGAGCTATAAGGAGAGGCTAGACAAACTAGGGTTGTTTTTTCTGGAGCGAAGGCAGAGGGAAGACCTGATGGAAATTTATAAAATTATGAGAGGCACAGATAGTGTTGACAGTCAAATTCTTTTTCCCAGATTTGAAATGTCTAATACTAGGGGGCATGCACTTAAGATGAAGTGGGAAAGTTCAAAGGAGATGTGAGAGGCAAGTTTTTTTACACAGAGTGGTAGGTGTCTGGAATGCACTGCCAGGAGTGGCGACGAAGGCAAATACAATAGAGGTGTTTAAGGGGCTTTTTAAATCAGCACCTGAATATGCAAGGAATAGAGGGATATGGACCAAGGACAGGCAGAAAGGATTAGTTTAATTTGGCATCATGTTAGGTACAGCATTGAGATGAATTTCAGGAAAATTGAAAGTATCCTGTGTATATTGCTCTATGTTCTATGGAACTGGTGAGGAAATGAATAGGGAGATACATTAGTGGGACAAATAGATGAGAAAAGCTGGAAGAGATGAAATTTGACTTGCCTAGTTGTTATTGAATATTTAAAAAATTAGGTTTTCATTCTTACCAGCATGGCCAGAGATATTTTCATAGACATGGTTTACAATTTCCACCCAGTGATAAGTTGGAACAGGTTCGCCCTGCTCAGAATGACAAGTTAAGATTGCCGAATTTGGCTTCACAGGATGTGGTACAATACCACACTTTGGCTTTGAGGGTGGAACTGCAACAAAAATGAAATGACTTCAACTGAAATTCATTTAAAACAAAATTATTGAAGCAAAATGAACAAACATTTCATATTATCCAAATCTCTTGTGCAGTGTGAAATTGTACCACAGAATCTGATTCATAAACTTGTGAGAGATTAAGATGAAAGAATGATCACTCCTTGGTAATTTGTATACATAAATTACATATAATTATCAATGAACAATATTTTTCAGGATTTTTAAAAAATTATTTTTGCTCCCCGATGATACTTGCAAGAACAAGGCGTAGTTGAAAACTTTAAAAATAGAAGAGGACATGATTTCTCTGAATTGTTCTACGCATAAGTATCCACTCAGACCATTGCCCTTTCCAGATATGGAGAGAGAACTGGGTCACAGCCATTGGAATACCTGACATAAACTTTATCTCTACTTGACTATTTGCTGTATTTGAGGGCAGTGCAATTGAAAGCCGCATTTAAGACAGCTGGACATTATGGTTCTTCCACCGGTTGTGTTTATAGCTGGGGTGCTGGTGGGGAGGAGAATATAAAACATGCTGGGTGGCTGGCTGGTCCCTATGGGTAAACCACCTGCCCTTGGGCCTAGTGAGGCCCTTAGGTGGCCAATTATTGCCCATCTCCACTGCCAAAAAACGCTGAGCAGTGGTAAGGATGGGAGTCAGAAGGTCATTTTTATAAGCAACCTTTCCAAAAATGTGGGAAGGAAAGGAGGCACATCATTCAGGGGATGCCCTGTGCACATGAAGGTATCCACCCAGCAGCCTCCAAGAGGTAGCACCCTCTCTTTGTTCCTCTCCGCCTGGACTCCCAGATACACGCCCACAACCTCAAGGTGCCCCATCCCTTTGCACCCTAAAAGCGCAGAATTTACAGGTCCAGATGCCATTGATCCTTTTCCCATGATCTGCTATCTTCTACTGATTTCGTGCGCTACTGGGACTGCTGGATCTGCCAGATATTCTGATTTGCTAGCAGTTCTAGAAGGTTGGACTTTCTCCCACTGAGGCGCAGAGATCCCACTGCAAGCTTTCTTAGACTGCCCCCAGTGTGTTATTGCTATCGGGTGGCCTTTTTTCAAGTTGGTCTGTTTGGAACTGGAAGAAGGAAGATAGAATTGGGAAGGAGAGAATCTAAAGAACAGTGAGTGGAGGAAAATAATACAGTCTGAGCCAGGTATTTTCAAGTTCCAAGCTGCTTGAATGCCAACCATGAAATTACAAGGGCCAGGATGGCACAGTGGCACAGTTGTTAGCACTGCTGCCTCACAGTGCCAGAGACCCGGGTTTGATTCCTGGCTTGGGTCACTGTCTGTATGGAGTTGCATGTTCTCCCGTGTTTGCGTGGGGTTCCTGCAGGTGTTCCACTTTCCTCCCACAGTCCAAAGATGTGCTGGTTAGGTGCATTGGCCATGCTAAATTCTCCCTCGGTGTACCTGAACAGGCGCTGGAACGTGGCAACTAGGGAATTTTCACAGTAAGATACTCGTGACTAATAAATAAAACTACTTTATTAAATTTAGCATTAATGTTCCCACTAATTTATATAGATCTAAAGCTGCTAGAGGTTTCGGCACAGGATTTATCTTCCAGTGAGATGACGGCACTAAAACAGTTCTTTCCATAACTCCACACCCATATAATTCAAAATTGCTAAATAAGAAATACAAACCTGGCCTTCAAAGGTTAGGTTGTCAGGGTCTGAGAGCCAGGAATTATCAACAAGCGGGAACTCAGACAATGTTAACACAGAATGAGTAAAACGCTATTTATAACAGTCTAAATCAGCTGTATGTTAATGTTCATCCAGAAGATTGCTGGTGACTGTCTATATAACAATCTATTTCTATGACAACAGTTTGCAGGGCTGATAAGGATGGGCATAAAAGAAAGGAATCATGAAATTATCTCAATTTGGCAAGTTGATGCTCACTTGCTGAATGTCCAAGCTTCAAACTGTTTAAAGCCAAATTAAAGCCTAACATTGAACTCCTCCCCAACCACCCAACAGGTAATCCTTGTTAGGAACATGGATTTTGCTATCAATCGATGAAATTCTTTTCATTATAGTCCAAATGCTTTTAACTGTCTTTTACTTTCTGATATCAAATTACACAGAGCAGCTTAATGGTTCTGTGACTGGACTATTAATACAGAGTAAGTGCAAAGTTAAATCCCCACAATGTCAGTTTGAGAATTTGAGTTCAATTTTAATGAATCTGGAAATAAATAGCTGGAAATAAATCGATGGCATCAACAAAGGTAATCACAAAGCTATTTGATTATCATAAAATCAACTCATTCATCAGTGTAAATCAGCTGTATCATCATACAGGGCAACACAGTGATACAGTGGTTAGCACTGCTGCCTCACCAGAGACCCAGGTTTGATTCCCAGATCGGGTCTCTGTCTGTGTGGAGTTTGCACATCCTCCCCATGTCTACATGGGTTTACTCCAGGTGCTCTGATTTCCTCCCACAAGTCTGAAACACGTGCTGGTTACGTGCATTGGCCATAATACATTCTTCCTCAATGTACCTGAACGGGTGCCAGAGTGTAGTGACTAGAGGATTTTCACAGTAACTTCATTGCAGTTTTAATATAAGCCTACTTGTGACACTAATAAACTTCAAAATACTTTAGTACCCTTCAAGATAAGGATGCCAATTGTCCATATCCCACCTGAAAAGAAGGGCAGTGAAGTGATGTGCTTTCAGATCTCTGTTAATGTTGCCCTGAATTCTGCTTTTGGGAGTTGCTCAGAATCAGCCTGGCTGTGACACTTTACATGCCCCTATCCTGTGAGAAAAGATCATTACGTTTGCATACAACAGAGCAGAGATCTATATCAACGCAACATTCTGCACCCTGTCTTTTCCTTCTTCCTTATGTACAATATGTTTTGTCTATATAGCGCATAAGAAACAATACTATTCACTGTGTCCCAGTATGTGACAATAATAAATCAAATCAAATCAAATCAAATCTACTACTCAATGAAAGAGGAATTAAAACTCTAACCATAAGTTCTAATGCACACTTGTGTTCCTACCATGGGGCCACTGGACTACTAGTACAGTAGAATATTTCCAAGTCTAGTCCATTTGGTGGAAATATTTGTCAACTTTAGAGCTTTTCCACATTCCATCCCCCCCCGCCCACCCCACTCCAACCTCATTTTTTGGAATCTCCGCTGAGCTACAAAGCTGCTGAGTTGACATACAGCATGCAGCATGGTGAGATCAGGAGTTGTGCAGGATGAAAGCTAAGGCCTTCCTTTTGTCTTTATATACTTGAATTTCAGTACAGAGGGGTAATGTTCACAAGGAGTTAACATAGGTTTGGAATGGACTATGATCACATGAGATACATGCATTGGCTAGTAACCCATACAGCATCTTTAACAATCAGCCTACATACACATACAAAACCAACAAGTTTTGGTTGACAGAAAGCTTGATAGTTTGTTTGTGTGACTGTTCATACTAAGTGGAAAGTATTGGACACGGGAAAATGTTTGCAAAGTAGCAATTTGATCACACAGTTCAGATGGCTTTCCTTTTGCAAAATCAAAACTTAAATGGTTTGTGTGTGTTTTTGCATTCTGAAATGAGATGATGAAAAATATTTTAGGTTTCCTTTTTTGTACAATTTTAACTATAAAGCTTTTTATATGAGTTTTTATGGGGGAGGTGTAAGGTTTTGTTCTTTTACAGTGGCAATAAATTTTATTATACTGCATGCTAATCTTCAGCCTAGAGGATTATTGCTTTTTATGTAATATTGGATCAACAGTTGACTATATGGAAATAATGCGGTCAAACTTTGCAATAATACTGTGCCTTTAAGAAAGATGTTTATATCATGTTTCTTGTAAGGGATATGTTTAAAATTTAGCTCTGTTTTGTAGGATGCCAGTTTGCCTATTAAAACCTTTATATTATTAGCTGGAACGACAAGATATGTACTCACTTTAGAAGTGGAGTGTTTGTTTAAGCAGCACCAATGCATTTGTGTTTACTTAGGTTCCCCCTGAGGTTTCAGAGTGGAGCTTTGATTAGATTGATTGACTGAGACAGAGTCACATGATTAATGTGAGGAGCTAAGAAAGAAAGAGTTCCAGTTTCATTTTAAAATACAGACAGTTGCTGCCTTGGCTGCCAGAAGAAAACAGTCTCTCTCTCTCTCTTCCTTTCTTTGGAGGTATTCTGAAAACTCCAGGACTCTTAACCTAAGAAAGTAAGTATGCCTGTGTTTTACCAATTAATTTTAAAGAGAGATTTAAGTCTATAAGGGAAATTTTCCTGGACTGAAACTCATAGAAATAGGATATCAGTTAAGAATTGTATCTTGCCATGTTTAAGTATTGTTCAATTGTTAAAAGTTAAGCTAATTCATTTGTTATAATTAAACTGTGTTTTTAAATAAAGTTTCTTTTGAGAAAACTTCCAAGTTTGTCAATAGAATTGAGCCTGAGTGAACCATCTTATAACATAAGAACATAAGAAATAGGAGCAGGAGTAGGCCATCTAGCCCTTCGAGCCTGCCCCACCATTCAAAAAGATCATGGCTGATCTGAAGTGGCTCAGTTCCACTTTCCCGCTTTCTCCCCATAACCCTTAATTGCCTACCAAAAACCTATCTACCTGTGTCTTAAATATATTTAGTGAGGTAGCCTCCACCACTTCAATGGGCAGAGAATTCCAGAGATTCACCACCCTTTGAGTGAAGAAGTTCCCCCTCAACTCCATTCTAAACTGCTCCCCCCTTATCTTGAGGCTGTGCCCTCTAGTCCTGCTGTCCTTTCTGGGAAGAATCTCTCTACCTCTACCCTATCCACCCCCTTCATTATCTTATACGTCTCTATAAGATCCCCCCTCATCCTTCTAAACTCCTCACACAAATCCAAAATAAAACATTCTTGAAGTCTATTCTGGCTTCATAATGTATCTTTGGATTTCTGATCTGGTATCCCAACAGTATTACACAATTACATAATGTTACAGTTGGCAAAAGAATTTTGGAAATTCATATTTCTAACTCCCTGACTCCCCTATTTCACCATTCAACTGCATCAGCTAGCAAGCAGGGTGGAGGCTGTGAAAATTTTAATTTGATAGTCCAGTTATGATCTTTTTGATATTCTGCATAAATATGCAGCAAATAATGTTTTTTTCATGGTAATACAATGACTCTTCTATTGACAAACAGCTCTTTGGATAAGATGTTCCTCATGTTAAACATGTTTTGCCAACTGTAAGCTGTGTTAGACTGAGACCAACTCATAATGGCAAATAAGTATAAGTTTTCCTACAAATATACCACACAATAATTAAGAGTTCCCTAGAGTTATTGGTTGGTGTTTCTTTCTAATCTATGTATTACTGTCGTAAGTAGGATAACATTAACACTGCCAAAATTCTCTAGTTGCCACACTCTGGCACCTGTTCGGGTACACTGAGGGAGAATTTAGCATGGTCAATGCACCTAACCAGCAAGCCTCTCGGACTGTGGGAGGAAATCGCAGCACCCAGAGGAAACCCATGCAGACACGGGGAGAACGTGAAAAGTCCACCCTGGCAAAAGTAATGGATGAATATATCTGTTCACCTTTGGGATCTGAATTTGCACAGGCCCATGAGGTAAGTGTTTCCCTTCAAATGGAGCCATTTAGGTGAGTCTTTGAATCAGCATAACTCACCATTAAAATGGCAGATTGGCTTAAAAGACCTCTCTGAGAGTTCAGTTCTTAAAATCATAAGATGCCAGCTTTAATCTCGGCTGAATAAGCTAATCTTAGTTGAGGGGACCATTGAGGTGCTACAGTTGTCTGCAGCAGCTCTCAGGTGAAAAGTGAGGATTAATTATTACTCCATCAAACAATATTTTCTGATACTAATTGATCTCCCCCTCCTCAATCCAAGGTATGTGCTACCCTAAGCCTGCAGCTGCAATCAGATCCATCTTCCCTCCTCCTGACTGTCCCTTACATAGCCTAGCCTCAACATCAGCTGCAGGTTTAGCTTTAGGAGATACACTAAAATTCTAATAACATTTGCAATGGGTAGTGCAGCGCATACAACATTGTTTTTGCCACTCAGAGTCCATCCTAGGCAGATATGATAAAAGTTGTCTCTATCAGCAGATTCTAAAGGTCCAATGTGAAATGAGTTTTGAGAGTGTCAATATCTCTCAAATATTCCATAATGTGGCATTAATCTGTAGCCTTGTGCAGACAGAACAGATGATGACTGGTGAGTGAATTGGGAAAGATGTTGCATTGGTTCATTGTGGCTTATTAAGGCAGAGTAAATGAGCTTTGCTAAACATTTACACACACACTATACCTGACACTGGATGAAAGACATGGAACATATTCCAATCTCCAGCATTAATATTTCCATTTGATGAGCACAGACTTGAAAATCGAAAGAAAGAAAATGATTGGAAAGTTGATACAGGTGACTATGCATTACCTAACACTGTGAGCACTACAGATCTGATGTTAGTTCCTGTGAAATCCGGTGGATTCTCAACTTCACACAGATAATTGCCAGTGTCAGATGGACGCAGCTTTTCAATGGTAATGGATGCATTTCCGGGGTTATGTGCTGCCAGTAATCTGCCTCGGAACTCTTGGTTTGTGTACGTCTCTTTGACCTCATAGTAATATATCTGTAAATGAAAACAGACAGAGTCATAATGCACAGAATGACTTTGGACTTGATACCAATTACAAACCATGAGCATCTCTTTCCAGCACAAAATGTTCCCCATTTCAGCACTGACAACATTGATTTAACAGATCACAAATTTTCACATCCACATATACACACATGCAAGCAGTAATTAGATAGCAATCAAGAACTGAAATCCTGGAATTTTGTGTACAGTTCTAGTGGCCACACTACCAAAATGATGTGGAAACTTTGGACAGCTTACAGAAAAAATTTACCAGGATGTCGCCTGGTTTAGAGGATATTAGCTATGAGGAGAAATTGGACAAACTTTGTTTGTTTTCACTTGAACATCAAAGACTGAGAAGTGACCTGGTAGGAGTTTACAAAATTATGAGAGGCATGGATAGAATGGATAGTCGGAGTCTTTTTCCCAGGGTAGAAATGTCAATTGCTAGGGTCATATGTTTAAGATAAAAGGGGGAGAAGAGATGCAAGTTTTTTTGCACGGAGGGTGGTAAGTGCCTGGGATGCGCTGCCAGGGAAGGTGGTAGAAGCAGATACAATAGCAACATTTAAGAAGCATCTTGACAAATACATAAATAGGCAGGGAAAAGAGGGACATGGACCGTGTGAAGCAAACGATCTTTAGTTTAGAAAGGTGCATGTGTCAGCAAGGCTTGGTGGACTGAAGGGCCTGTTCTTTGTTCAAGCTTCCATCAATGGTACTGAGACCAATAATAATTTCCTAGAATGTCTCTGGCTGAAATCATACTAATTCAGTATAGGAATTAAGCTACTCATTGCTTTCAATAACTAGTTAAAATTAATTGATACAATTCACATGGATATACACACAAACACTTTGGCTTTACTTTTCTCTCTACATCTATGCTGTTGCAATATTGTATTACCCCCTCCTCCCCACCTATTTACAAAAACTAAGGCATTTAAACAGTGTCTTTAACATAGCAAGGTATATTGAACCACTTGGCAAGAACACTACAACTTAAAACCACAGGGAATAGTGCACATAGCCACCGGCATTCCAGACCTACCCCATGAGGTGTAACAATAAGCGAGGTATTAAGAGCTGATTTTGTTCTATTATCTAAATCCATCTAAATCATGTTCCATTTTATGCACCCACACATCTTCTTTTACATCATCAGGAAGTCAAAATTCTCGTGTAACTGCTAATCTGCTATGCCAAGAAGTAAAAGATGACCAACATTGTAAAGAAAGGCAACAAATGCGTTCAACACCAATTAAGTCTCTCTTTATGCAGGAAATGATTGCTCAAAATGAGTGGGAATATCAGACAACAGTGTGTGGACCAGCAGGCATTTGTGTTTTAACCCATCATGTGGAAGAAGCAATAAAGACACAGATCATGAACTCCTTTAAAGCAGCATCGAGAGAAACATTGGAGGCTCTTCAGCCACAATAGGTTCATTCATGGCAAGTGAAAATGTTGCAAATGAACCTGTCATAATATTGTGGGTTCCTTAAAATGGTGTCCCCCTGCTGTGATGTCTCATTGATGAGATCTTGAGACTTGTATGTTTAAACATGGATCATTTTTTGGTAGGCTTTAACTATTTACAGTTCCATGGAATGGCCACGCTTAGTGCTGCTCCACCATGCAGGCTGTTTGCTTACTTGCAGAATTCTGTTTCTCAACTGTTCTCTCAGTCTCTTGCCATGTGATTGCATACGTCATACAGTGGACAGTGCAATTTTCTGATCCTTAACCCTTACTCTGCTGAACATCTTGACATGAAATGGTATGCAGGCACATATTACAACAAAACCAACTTCTTGCGGACCAAATATATTGGTCTAATAATAATTTGGAAAGCCAAAAAGTAAAAAAAAACAAATTTAACATGATTCATTTTATCTTCACACAAGAAACAAAAGTTAAACATTGCAGGAAAGGCAGAGGGAATGAGTTATGTTGTATCCTGAAAATGGGGCAGCGCCTTAAGAAATTCCACTATTGTGTCACTCATTACATTACATGGCTGGTAATCACCAGCTCAGTGAGAGATACTTGCAGTGAATTTGATAGTTTACATATGGAAATATCACTGGATGAGAACAGAGCACGAGGCATTTCTTTAAATGGAATTTTCCTGCTCTCAAGGTGGGATTTAGACTCATATTCATTGAGGATTAGCCTAAGCCTCTCCATTACGAGTACAGTAAACTAACCACTCCAAACCTGGTGCATAACCAATGAAGAGTGCATCTCATTCTTCTCTAGTCTACCAAGATGACCTCTTTCTAACTGAGGCATTGCCACTAAATCCATATGATGCTTTTCATCCTCAAAGCAGCCACTTGTGGGCTCTCTAGATCAAATTGTTAATTTTGCACCAATTAATAAATGGCAGGTAGTTTTGTGCTATGGATCCACAATTACAGGGGTAAAAATTGTATAAACTCATCACAGTTAAGAAGTTATTTTCCACCCTTTATCTTGGTCTTGGCTCAGATCCATGAACTAGTGGTGAAGAGCTGGAAAGCTCTATGGGGCGGATTCTCCCAAAAAAATTCATGTAAAATTTGCAACAGAAGATTCCATTGCATTTTCTTAGGAGCTCCAAATCCCAGAGTATTGGGTCAGCAGACCTCACAAGAGTGAGCTAAATCTTTTAAAATTCCAGGCTACAAGTCCTGAGAAATCTTTAAAAATTTCAGAGTCAGAAGTGCAGATTGGAAAAAGCCACCGCCTAAAACCTGATCCCCAAGTTGCTCCCTTAACATGTGTCCAAATTCACTCTAAAAAAATACTCTGGGAGAGTTGCAAAATTTTAAATGCAGCTAAAGGCAAGCAAAAGACAGGATTTATCAATTGCGCTACTCTAAATATTAAAGCTGAGCAAGAGAATGCTACAGGCAGTCATTCCAAACAGACATTGTTAAGGACAAAATTCTAAGCCGAACACAATGGCCATTTTAACAGAGCTCACTAAAATCAGCAAGCACAGGAAATTCCTTTGTCTCCAAGTGATCAGTAATGTCACTTTGAAATTCAGAAAGCTCTTAATCCAGATCCTGCACAGATGATCCTAAATAGAGCTAATAAAAGAATGTTTCCTTTAGACTTAATTTGTTGGAAACGTGAGGCCAATAACAGAAATCAGGAGTGAGCTGGATATGTATTTGATACAATCTTATTCAGAGAGAATGTACAAGTTAGAAATGTCCATGCAGTTCATGAGATTGGGAGAAACAAAGATGTACCCAGAGAAAAGAAGCAGCACAGTGGCATAATACTGCTATCTCAGGGCACCTGGTACCTGGGTTCAATTCCTAGCTTGGGTCACTATCTGAGAAGTCTGCACCTTCTCCCTGTGTCTGTGTGAGTTTCCTCTGGGTGCTCTGGTTTCCTCCCACAGTCTGAAAAATGTGCTGGTTGGGAACATTGACCCTAACAGGTGCTGGAGTCTGGTAACTAGGGGAATTTCACAGCAACTTCATTGCAATGTTAATGTAAGCCTTACTACATGTGACTAATAAATAAAATTACTTTACTTTTTTTGCTTTCTGCAGGACTCCAGACAAAAATAGCCAATCTGCATATTTTGCCTCTTATTTATTATGTTTACAAATGTATGATGCAATGGACATGCATGATTTTATCACAATGTCATATCACTCAATTACAGCATGGTTTTGAAGAAAATAATACATTTCTTTCTCCAAAACGAAACATTTTTCAACCATTTTTACATGGCCCTTCAAACCATTCATTCAGGAATTACATCAAAGTGCTTTATCAGCTCTGCAACTAATGTCAGTGTTTTAGGTGGTCTTAATATTAACTCCAAAAATATCGAGTTTATGAGATTAGAGATCAGTCAAGGCTTTCCATCCCAACACATGGTTTTGTTAACTTCAGTGGAAAGGCACAGTAAGGAAAGTGTCACAGACTGAGGAAAAGACAAGTCAGTTGAACTGCAGACTGGGAGGCGCAAGGTAAAATTTGAGTCGCTGGGGAAATGTCTTATAGTTAACTGCACATGACACACCCTCGAGCATTCACCATTTGTAAATGTGATGTGGAATGTTTGATAAAAGGGCTGTTAGGTAGAGCAGTGAGATAGTGAATTTCTTTGTTTAAATCTGAATTATTAAGAGTACTGTTTGCTTTCTTCTGGGTAAAGATATTATTATTTGCATATTCTGGTTGTACTAGGCACTTTGTGTGACTCCTCCTTCCTAAGGAGATAAAGAGAGCATTCAAAATAAGTAAGTCCATAACAGCTTGCTTGTTGCCATGAGTGATCAAAGAGTAACCACAATAATTTACTCTTTTGAAGGAACCTGGAAAGCTAAGGGTTGAACTATCGACCAAGCCCATTTTATATCTATCAGGGAGGCACAATTTAATCTATTCTCTGGCTTTTCCAACAATATAGAGCTGGTTAGAATTTGACTGTCACCTTGAGAAACAAGGTTCTCTCAATCTAATCCCAGTTGCCACAGGTTTATGGAGAATGGAATTTTCTCTAATTCAGTTGTGGCTGACAGATGTATTCAATTTAACTCAACTCAGGATTTGAGATGGCCTTAATTTCAGGGGCCAATTGTGATTATTAATGTATTGCACCTCTATTCCCACAATACTCTGCATACCAACATTGTGAAAGAGATCACTATATTTAACTTCACAATTCATACAAAAGTAATGTTGAAGAAATGAACGTTGACAGTGGCATTCTGTTTTTGACCTCAGAATGTTCAGGCTAGACAGAGAATAAATCTGATCATGTCTTGCTCCAGATGTCTATAGACATTGGGTAGTCTACCTTACGGCATTCTCGCTCCACATTTAAATATATTTTGCAGGCCACAGACTCATATATATTCACATGATTGAATGAGTTCAGAAAGGACAGGGAGAAATTTGGGAAGACTGTGACATAGTAATTTTTTAAGGTATTGCAGACATGTCAAAAATTATATAGAATTGCAAACATTTCTACCTCAACAAGATTGCAATATAATTCTTATTAAAATATGATGAAGTAAGGATGTCAAATGTCTCAACATATTAATTATTGCTGAATGATGTTCAGAGTATGTGCTGGTGGCTCCAATTTACACAATACTTAATAGGATTGAGGTCTGTTCATTGATACTTCAATGAGAGTAAGTTTGGGAATGATGGTCATTTAGGTTTGGCAACTGTGGGTAAATTTACATTGTTGCGTGTTAATGAAACTCTGTTTGACACAGCAGTCAATCACAGCGAGGGGAGAGGATGTGGGGGTCGCCATTTTTTGGGTTGTGACACTTATCCCCTTAGTACAAACATACAGTCCTACTCAGAGTCATGGAACCCTGAAAGTAGGTTTTCCCTTTTTCATTTCATACACTCCACCTTCCCCTCTCTGTTTTTCTTCTCTTTTTGCTGAATGACATCTGTATGGAACATGTCAGAGGCCATTATAAAGGATGTAATAGCAGAACATCTAGAAATACATAACATAATCAAGCAGAGTCAGCATGGCTTCATGAAGGGGAAATCATGCTTGACAATTTATTAGAATTCTTTGAAGTGGTAACAACAATATAAATAAAGAGGAACAAGTTGATGTAAGATACTTGGATTTCCAAAAAGCATTCACCAAGGTACCACGCAGAAAGTTACTTAGTAAGGTATGAGCCCAGATGTTGAGGGTAGTATATTAGCATGGATAGAAAATTGGTTAATTAATAGAAAACAGAGAGCTGATATAAGAAGAGCATTTTCAGAATGGCAACCTATAACTTGTGAGGTGCAGAGAAATCAGCGCTGAGGTCTCCATTATTTACAATTATGTATTGATGGTTTGGATGAGGGAAGTGAATGTACAGTTGCCAAGTTTGTGGATGGCACGAATATAGATAGGAAGACAAGTGGTGAGGATCACACAAAGAATCTACAGAAGGATATAGATTTGAGTGGTGAGTGGACAAAAGCTTAACAAGTGGAATATAATATAGGAAAATGTGAATTTATGCACTTTAACAGGAAGAAAAAAGGAGCAGAATATTATTTAAATGGAGAAAGATTGCAGAAAACTGCAGCTCAGAGGGATTTGGGGGTTCTTGTGTATAAATCACAAAAGGCTAGCTTGCAAGTTCAGCAGGTAATAGGAAAGGAAATGCACTGTTGGCCTTTATTTCAAAGGGAATGGAATATAAACATATGGAAGTCTTGCTAAAACTATACAAGGCACACCTGGAATACTGTGAACAGTTTTGTTCACCTTATCTAAGGAAATATATACTGACATTAGGGGCAGTCAGAGACGGTTCATTAGGTTGAGCCCAAGAATGGAGGGGTTTCCTTTTGAGGAGAGATTGATTGGGTTGGGTCTGTACTCACTGGAGTTTATAAGAATGAGTGACAACTTTATTGACACATACAGGATTTTCAGGGGATTTGACAGGACAGATGCTAAAAGATTGTGGGTGAGTCTAGGACAAGAGAGCATACTTTTAGAGTAAGGGGTTGCCCATTTAAGACAGAGATAAGGAGACATTTATTCTCTCTGAGGATAGTGAATCTGTGGAATTCTATACTGCAGAGGGCTGTAAAGGCTGATTTGATTTGATTTGATTTATTACTGTTGTTTTTGTTAGTATACATGAAAAGTATTGTTTCTTGAGCACCAAACAGACAAAGCATATTGTACACAGAGAAGGAAAGGAGAGAGTGCAGAATAGAATGTAAGGTTACAGTCATAGCTAGGGTGTAGAGAAAGATTAACTGAATATGAGGTAAATCCATTCAAAAATTTAATGGCAGCAGGGAAGAAGCTGTTCTTGAGTCAGTTGGCACATGGCCTCAGACTTTTGTATCTTTTTCCTGACGAAGAACATGGAAAAGAGAATGTGCGGTGTGTCTGGGGTCCTTAATTATGCTGGCTGCTTTGCTGAGGCGGCAAGAAGTATAGACAGAGTCAATAGATGGGAGGCTGGTTTGCGTGATGGATTGGGCTTTATTCATGACCCTTTGCAGTTTCTTGCAGTCGTGGACAAGCAGTGATACAGCCAGAAAGAATGCTTTCTATGGTGCATCTGTAAAAGTTGGTGAGAGCCATTGTAGGCTGGATCATTAAGGTATTCAAGGCTGAAATGGACAGATTTTTAATCAGTAAGGGAATCAAAGGTTGCAGCGATAATGCAGGAAAGTGGAGTTGAGGATTATTAGATCAGTGTTGATCTCACTGAGTGGCAGAGCAGTCTTAATAGCTGGCTGAACATCATACTTCTGTCCCTGTGTTTTATGATCATATGGTGTTACATGTAGTTTTGTTTTTCTTTTTAAAATGTCACAATGGTATTCCTTATTGTAAACTTTACTTTTATTGAGTAGGTGTTGTCCCTAGTGGCACTGTATTCCATTTGGAAAAGGAGTATATTTTCTTCCTAAAACTATAACACAACACATTTAAATTGGCAAAACACAATCAACATGAAAAATAAAAGAAAATCCTCCATACACATTAAACTTAACTGTAATACTAAATATACCAGTAAAGATCAGGAAAATTGCTCCCAGTCTCCTGTGCAATACATATCCCTCCACCAACAACACAAAATAGATCATCTGGTCATTATCACATTGTAGTTTGTGTAAACTTGATGTGCACAAGTTAACTGTCACATTTCCTCAATTACGACAGTTGACTTCACTTCAAAAATGCTTCACTACAGAAGTGCTTTGAGATGCCCTGAGGTTGTGAAGTTGCTATACAAATACAATTCTTTCTTTCTTTAACAGTGCTACCAGCAGAAATGCCTGTTTCTTTTTTATGAAACACTCAGAAAGGTCCACTATCCCTCTTACTCTAAGCACTCAGCATACCTACGCCAAGAGGACATTTTTCTGATGTGAGGAACATATAGTCAGATTGTTTTGTTTATGGTATCTCTCTGTTATACAGCAGGATTGTGCATGACTGACTTAGATGAATGTGCGACTAAATTCCACCCAGATTTATAGTGGCTGGTGCCATTTGATTTCTGCACTCAACTGTAGAATTACAACTTTTAGATTGGTAATATGTTTAATTTGCAAAGTGATAGGAAATGTCTGAAATGTAACCTGGACCCCAAAAGTGCAGCCTTTAAAATATAAAACTTTTTTCTCTGCCCTTCAGTCTCTTACGAGTCTGTCCATCTTCCATTTCCCTGTTCCCTGTCCAGTTCTTATTTGGCAAAAGTAGACACCTAACCTGAAGTCAGTGACTGTGAAATGAAGTTTATTTTTACAGGTGACACAGTTAAAGTGAAGCTCGAGTTAGTATCATCTTTCCACGGTATTGGAAACCTGTTTGCGGTTATTGTTTCAAGATATTTTTGTTCTTATCTCCTCATGGGCATGTAAGTCAGCTGACTTAGAAAACATCATAACTGTGCATATTTTACACATAAATTGCACATCTTGTGGACTTGACATTCAAAATGGAGAGCTGTTTATGTACATCGTTCCGTATTGTGGTCTGTGCATCACACAGAGACAGAACTTACCTTGAAATGCCAGCTACACAATCCTCGTCTATCAAGTATGTGTATCGTCCTGGGGCAATGCATCACGCTGCTCTCATCCACATTGTAACCAGTCGGACAGGAGGTCTGCTGGATTTGGTAGAAATGTGCTGGTTGGATAGCTGACTAAGTAAAAGCTTACATTTTGTCAGGCTATACTAGTAAAGATCCCACTTTATGTGGATTTAGATCAATTGATTGAGACTGCTAAAGGTTCAAACTGGTCATGGCTATGTACTAGTCTTGATCTCACTTGCTCAATAACTTGGGACTTAAGACACAAATGTCCAGGCTCTGATAGCTTCCACCCTCATTATTGAAAAAAACAGGCTGGAAATTGCACGTCATAATCTTTCAAAGCTTTCTTGATTTGGGAATCATGCCTCTGATTATAAAATTGAAAATGGAATATGCTTTTGAATTTAGAAAGTTTATAAATGATGTGATTGTAATTATAGAAAAAAATTGTTGAAGTTGATACAGAAGCTAGAATTTTACCGCCATGGGAATCAGAGCGGGCAAGGGGCAAACAATGGAAAAGTCCATTGACTTTGGGTGGGATTTTACAGTTTCAGGATAGGCGAGGCCATAAAATCCCACCGAGCGTGTCTATTTCCTTTAGCTGAGTGAGTACAATGGGGGACGATCTTAAAATGAGAGAGCGATTCAGGAGTGAAATCAGGAATTATAAGGATGAAAATCTGAAATTGTCGCCCCCTGAAATCTGTGGGTGTTGGGTCAATCTAAATGTTCAAGACAGGTTATTAGGCACGTTATTATTAAATGAGGGCTTCAAGGAATATAGATCAAAGGCAGAAAATTGTAGTGAATCTAGATCTCAATCATTATCTTACTGAATATCAGAATAGACTCGAGGGGCTGAATGATCTACACCTGGTCCCACTTTCCTATGTGACTCAATATTTGGGACCATCTAGCCGAAAGTCCTCCTCCTTCTCCTTTCATGGACATTTAAGTGACACACTGGCTTCCAAATAATACCGCGCTACTGCGATCCTGGATTATCCAGTGGAGTTAGGAGCACAGATTACATTGCTCCCAATCTGGCTACACTGATGATAGCAGGGCTGTGAATGTTCTACCACAATGTTATGAAATGGAATACCTGCACCCGATTCTTGGTGGTGCTTCCAAGGAAAGTCCACTGGATGTTCAGGTTAGACAAGCTCGTCTGCGTAGTTGTGTATGTACATTGCAAAGTGACACTCTCTCCTTCCAATGCATTCAAATGGCTGTCCTTCACCGTCACCTCAACAGCAAACACATGTCCTGAGAAACAAGCAGATTCAGAGATGATCAGGAGATCTTTGCTGCTAAATCAAATTAACACATTTATGTCATGTAGATTGTATGATAATACATAAAACAGATGGGGAATCTGTAATGCATTGTTCACACATAGAACCATAAAATATTATAAATATTCCTGTAGAAGATGCCCATTCACCAAATATGCACTGTATTGAAGCAATGAACCCTATAGGCATTAGTTTGACTAACCCCATAGTTTTAGTACTCTGATGGACGCCTGAGCTCTCAGACAAGAGTAACTAATTAACCTGTTCAAACGTCTAGGCCCCAGGGAAAACACTATTTGATTGACAGCTCCTGATCTGTGCTGTCAATTTCACAATGTTTATTTACACAGGATAAAAAGATTTCAAGTGCTTGCAGTTTATGCTGTCAATACTTCAAAGGATCTGGATGATTGACACTTTAATTGGCTTCTGACAAAAAGCAGCATTTTTTAAGAAACTGGAAAGTTGTCATTGAATGGCTTTTTTTTAAAAAGAGCTTTATAAAAAACTTATCCTACTGATATCATAGCAGTTCATTATTCGAGACAAGATAAGGTGGGCATAGATTTTGATGAGTGTATCATGGCACTACACTTGTTTAGCTCAAATAAATCATTTCAATCAAAATCAACATGAACCATCATTGAAACAGCAAAAGCTTTCATTGACAGCAGTGTGCTGATTCAGATACCTGCCTGAATATTGGCTTACATCATTATATTCCACTGCCCTGTGAATTTAATACTCAGAAAATAAAGATCAATGTGTCTGTTACGGTAATGACATCCTGCACAGTCAGAAACCACAAAATATGGCAACAATTGGTCAGTACGGACCAGAAAATGTAGGTAACATTATTTAGAAGACGGAGTTGGGAGGTCAACTTGAATACCTCTATTGTACTGGTGGCAGTGACCAAACCTGGACTTCTGGGTCTATATTTTCTCGCCCCGCCCACCACAGTGGGCAGGATATGGACCATGTAACAGTCTCTTGACCTCAGGTGGGACTTTCCAGCTCTGGGGTGAGTGTGGCCGAAAAATCCCATCCCTGGCGTCTGTGGCTCAGTACTGAACTGGCTGTGAAATCAGCCAGAGTCATCAGGTTCTTCGGTGAGAAAAAATGTAACACTTTAAATGGAGGAAAAGAAAAGGGAAAAGATCCAATAATTTCCCAGCAGCTGTGGCTACACAGAGTTGCTGGCTCAGAGAGGCTCTTTATGCCAAGTGTTACACAACTCTGATTTATGCTTTCAGTCTTGCAAAGATGCTAACTGCAGTTGTTCAGAGTTCTAGGACAGATAGGCAAATTTACAGCAATATTGATCAACTGTTCAGGGGCTAGGAAATTGAGGAATAGCTTATACAACACACCAATCCAATTGCAGGGGACTGATAGCTGGGGTATAATGTATACAATGATACAGTATAATTTATACTGGATTGGCTAGACTGAGGAGTGACAAATTAACTCATAAGGATAACTGATCAGTTGGTCAGCATTTTATGCAGTAGATTGATCAAATGTTCAGGAACTGAAGAAGAAACTTAACACAGTGAATTGATCAGCTGCTGTGACATTGGAGAAGTGAAAGATCTTGAGCGGTTCATTTTATATGAGTACTAGTTAGGGTGGAAGAGTTAATTGTGTTGCTGCATATGGTTAGTCTTCAACAAAGCAGGAATAAAAGAAACAGTACTGAAATAAATCTCACACAGAAACAGTTTTTGTCAGACTATTATTCAGTAGAGTATGGTGCATGTCTGTGCTTGAACAGCAAAATAGTGACAGTGCAATTTTACATTTTATTCTGAGATTTGTCACTCAACTTCAGACTATACAAATGTACAAATGAGGATGAACAGGCCATTCGGCCCCTCAAGCCTGGTCCATCATTCAATAAGATCATGGCTGAACTAATGGTGGTCTCTTCATCCCCTTCTTAAATGGGAGACTCCTGATTTTTAATCTGTACCCCTTAGTTTTGGTTTCTCCCACAAGAAGAATCAATCTTACAGCATCCATTCTGTCAAGCCCTCTCAGAAACTTGTGGCCGGAATTCTCCAACCTTGCTCCGGTCCTTCTGCAGTGAACGGAGATTTGATGAGCACCAAATTCGCCAGCAGGGGTGTGTCAATTTTTGGCCTAAATGTTTCAATGAGATCACCTCTCATTCTTTTAAATTCCAATGGATACAGACTCAACTTACCTAACTCTCTAATCCCAGGGAACAGCCAAGTGAACCTACTCTGAACTGCTTCTAATGTAGTTATGTCCTTTCTTAAATAAGGAGATGTACACTGTGTTCCAGATGTGGGCTCACCAATGGCCCAGATAACTGTAGTAAGATCTCTCTATTTTCAGATTCCATTCCCCATACCACAACTAATAACATTCCATTTGCCTTCCCAATCACTTGTTGTAACCACACACTGACTTTTTGTGATTCATGTATAAACACACTCAGATCCCTCTGCATTTGAGTTGAAAGTAAAATTTACTTATTAATCACAAGCAAGACTTACACTAATGAAGTGTAATGCAATGAAGTTACTGTGAAATTCCCCTAGTCGCCACAGTCTGGTGCCTGTTCGGGTCAATGCACCCAACCAGCACATCTTTCAGAATGTGGGAGGAAACTGGTGTACCCTGAGGAAGCCCACATAGACACGGGGAGAACGTGCAAACTCCACACTGACCCAAGCCAAGAATCAAACCTGGGTCCCTGGTGCTATGAAGTGACAATGCTAACCATTGTGCTAACCATGCCATCCCTGTGCTGCAATTTCTCACCATTTATAATGTACTGTTTTTCTATTCTTCCTGCCAAAGTGGACAAGTTTATATCTTCAACATTATAGTCCATTTGCCAATTTTTCCCACTCACTTAACCTATTTACAACATGGTTCAGACTCAGATGTCTTCTTCACAATTTACTTTTCTACCTATCTTCATGTCATTGGCAAATTTAGCAATTAATCCCTTCATCCAAATCATTGATATTCATTGTAAGTGGCACTGATTGCTGCGGCACTCCACTGGTTACATATTGCCCACACAACTTTTTCTTATTCTGTCATGTGATGCAAGTGGGATGCGGGCATCTCGGGAAAGGCCAGCATTTGTTGCCCATCCCTAGTAGCCTATGAAATGGCTCAGCAAGTCACTCAGCTCAGATGAAAATTAAGAGACAAACACTGTGAATCTGGAGTCACAGAAAGGTTAGAGTGGGTAAGGATAGCAGATTTCCTTTCCTAAAGGACATTAATGAACTAATGGGTTTTCCAACAATCGATGCTAGTTTCATGGTCGTGATCACTGAGACTAGGTTTCAATTTAAATTCCACGAGCTACCATGATGAAATGTGAATCCATGCCCCCGAACTTTCACCTAGCCCTGTGGTTTACTAGTTCAATGCCTACTCTTTGTATCTTGTTAATTAAACAATTCTCTGTCCATGCTAATATGTTATCCCTCACACCATAAGCTCTTACTTTGTGTAGCAACCTTTGATGTGGCATCTTGTCAAATACCTTCTGGAAATCTAAGTACATCCATAGGTTCCCCTTTATCCACCTTGACAGTAACTTCCTCAAAGAACCCTAATAAATTAGACCATTCCAAACACCATTTCCCTTTCACAAAATCTTTCATAAGCAAGTCACTCAAGACAAGCTCTTGGAATCTGCTGTCTACGTTGTCAGAATTCAGTTTCTTTTAACAACTGAGTTGTGACTAACCTCCTTGAGGTTGAAATCATTCTGGCTATTATGCAATTCAATGGAAGTTGGGAATGAAGTTACCCCTCAATGATAATCTGATAGCTGAACTGAAATATAAGAACAATATTGATGATTGACCAGACAAGTGGGTTCACTAATAGAACTTACAGGGGCAGACCCAGCATAAAAGATTTGAATTGTTTCTATTTGGTCACGAATAACCCTAGGACCTATAGCCCTAAAGGAGATTGTTCCAGTTGAACAAGAAATGGGAAGGTTACAAGACTTAATTATAAGCTGTGCATATTTAGGAATTATTTAGCCTTGGCTCTGTCAATCTTAAAATTAAAGTCTCTGTATACAGGTAAAGGGAATGTACCACGTGAGATACTGTGTACACTATAGTGTACAGCAAAATTTCTACAGCTCTAGGTTTCCCAATCAGGAGAGTTAAACATTCTACACTTCTTAGATACCCAACCAAAATCTGAAGAAAAGCTGATTCCCATTAGCTCAGTCATTCAATGTTTTAACTTCTACCAACTGGAGGAGGGGAGAGAGTTCTTACACAGAATCTCTCATTTTAACAGTCTGTTACTGTAAAAGCAAAGTCAGTGTGCAGGTGCAGCATGTAAGAAAAAAGTCAAATAAGATGTTGGCATTTATTGCAAAGGGACCGGAGTATAAAAGCAGAGAAGTGTTGTCGCAATTGTATAGGATACTGGTGAGACTACATCTGAAGTATTGCACCCAGTTTTGGTCTCCATCTTTGAGGAAGGACGTGTTGGCATTGGACGCAACTCAAGGGAGGTTCAGCAAATTGATTTCAGAGATGAATGACACATGAGGAGAGCTTAAACCGTTTGGGCTTATACTGGCTGGAGTTTAGAAAAATGAGAGCGGATCTGGTCGAGGTATATAAAATTTTAAAAAAGATTGATAAAGTAAATGTTGACCAATTTTTTTCCTGTTGTGGGGCAAACTAGAACAAGAGGTCACAGGTATAGGTTGAGAGGTGGCAGATTTAAAACTGAGATGAGGAGGAACTACTTCTCACAGAGATGAAACTCAGTGCTCCATGGTGCGGTTCAGTCTGAATCATTACATGATTTCAAGGAGATAGGTATATTTATAATTAATAAAAGGGATAAGAGGATTTGGGGAACAGGTGGGGAAGTGGATTTGAGACCAGGGAGAGATCAGCTATTATCTGATTGAAGAGCAGAGCAAGGCTCAAAAGGCTGAACTTGTCTACTTCTGCTCCTAATTCCTACGTACCTTTAAGAGACAGAGTAATGAAATGCTGCTTTTGTCTTTATCTTGGACACATGTGTAATTTACACAAAATTGGTCTGATTGGTCTGCTGCAAAATAGCATGATGTTTGACTCAGCTGCTCAAGGGCATTAAAGTACAAGTCTAAAAAATCCCCTGCTCTCTTCCTGGAAATTTCACACAGCAGGACGGAATGCAAATTCTGAAACTGATATTACTTCACACAAACCAAGTGATCCTAGTGTTCACCGGCAGAAAGCAGAGTGAAGAAGAGCAGCTTGTAATAAAAGCAGTTTTCCTTTCCATGTTTGACATCATAATGTGCCGCAATGTCTACACTTGGAAGCTGTGGCTACTGTTTCTTAGTAATTAATCCATAGATTGAAAACATCTTTTACGCAACGTGAATCATTTTAGCATTCAGTAATTGGATCTTTGTTCATGTGTTTGGGAGTGAGCTTCTTATTTGCACTTGTGGGCCTGGCCTCAGATATGCAGCTTTTGCAATGCAAACCTCAATCACTAGTATTTTTTTACCAAGGTGCACCATGTATGTAACCTTAGCAAATTTCAGATATGAAGCCACTCCCTGTGAACCTTCCCACACAATATAATGCAAGTAACAACCAGAGGAGGTTTCACTCCAGGACATTGTGTCTTTCACCTCCCCCAGAAAGGTAGACAGACAAAAAAAAGTAGTAGGTTCTCTGGATAGAGATACAGCAAGATCCAAATGTTGTTGCAGTTGCTGACTTAAAATCACTGCTCTAGTTATTTCTAAATGCATTCAGTTATGTATAAGTACATTTGGAGTTTTGTTCAGTAGAACTTCAGCTGCATATGCCCTGAAAATGTAACATTGACTTCCTGAAACACTTCACTGCCACATTTTCTCCGTCAAGCTATTTCCAGCATGTTATTTCTGTAATGCTATTTCCTATTATACCATCTCAGTCACATTATTTCCATCACACCAATTTGTTTGTAATGCTAAAATTCGCTGTTTCAGACTATTACTTTTCTGCTTGGCTTGTTCTTTCCACGTAACTCATTCCAGGATTTGTACCTTCAGTCCCTGGAATTCTGGTTTAAACTGCGTTCTCTACCTGATTCCTGTAAGGACCAGCTACTTATCCAACTTATCCAAAGAGACTTTGCTGTCTCTCTCCATGCCATGTGTCAGCTACTACCTGATACCCTCTCCACTCTCAACCCTCTGGCAGTTTGCAACCTGCCTCCTCCCTTCAAGCTGATGTCTCCATCCTACTCCATATCTGTTGCTGCCACTTCTTCCCACGCTTCCTTTTCCTGCTCCTGTATGTCCAAGAAGTCAATACTTTGTTACAATCCCAGACAACACAATAGTGAGAAACTATATTATCTCCGACAGTCAGGAGTCCTTTTGGGTAGAGTTGAGAAATACCAAGGGGCAAAAAACATTAGTGGGTATCATATATAGACCCCCAAGTTGCTGTGGTGTTGTTGGGAATGGCATTAAACACGAAATTAGAGATGCATGTGACAAGGGAATTTCGATGATCATGGGTGATTTTAATCTGCACATGGATTGGCCAATCAAGTTAGCCACAATGCCATAGATGAGGAATTCCTGGAGTGTATACGGGATGTTTTCTTGACCAATGTGTGGAGGAACCAACTAGAGAGCAGGCCATTTTAGACTGGGCACTGTGTAATGAGAAGGAAATCGTTGCCAATCTAGTTGTACGAGACCCCATGGGGATGAATGACCATAACATGATAAAATTTTTTATCAAGGTGAAGAGTGAAGTATTTGATTCATAAAAAGGATGCTGATTCTTAATATAGGAAACTATGAGTTGGCCTTAATAGATTGGGCAGAGTTACTTAAAGAGATGACAGTGGATAGGCAGTGGCAAACCTTCAAGGAATACATGGAGGAATTGCAGCAACTGTTAATTCCTGTCTGGCACAAAAGCAAAATGGATAAGAGGGCCAATCCATGGCTTACAAAGGAAATTAGAGAGAGTATCCAATCCAAGGAAGAAGCATACAGATTGGCCAACAAAATTAATAAGTCTGAGGATTAGGAGGAGTTTCAAATTCAGCAAAAAAGGACCAAGGGATTGATTGAGAAAGGGAAAATACAGTATGAAAGTAAGCTTGCAGGGAATATAATGAGTGCTGCAAAGAGTTTATTTCGATACATAAAGAGAAAGAGGTTGATGAAGACAAATGTATGTCCCCTACAGACTGAAATGGGGTAATGTATAATGGTAGACAAAGAAATGACTGAGCAACTGAATACATACTTCACAAAAGAGGACACAAATCAGATGCCAGAAATGTTGGAGAATGCAAGATTTAGTGAGAGGGAAGGAGATCAATATTAGAAGAGAAATGATGCTGGGAAAATTGATGGGATTGAAGGTGGATAAATCCCCAGGGCCTGATAATCTGCATCCCAGAGTACTTAAGGAAGTGGCTTTAGAAATAGTGGATGCATTGGTGGTCATCTTCCAGGGTGCTAAAGACTTGGGAACAGTCCCAACAGATTGGACGGTAAAGAACAAAGAACAAAGAAAATTACAGCACAGGAACAGGCCCTTCGGCCTTCCAAGCCTACACCGACCAAGCTGCCCAACTTAACTAAAACCCCCTACCCTTCCAGAGACCATATCCCTCTATTCCCATCCTATTCATGTACGTCAAGACGTCCCTTAAAAGTCACTATCCACTTGCACTACCTCCTCCAGCAACAAGTTCCTGGCACCCACTACTCCCTGTGTAAAAAATTTGCTCTGTACATCTCCTCTAAATCCTGCCCTTTGCACCTTAAACCTGTGGCCCCTAGTAATTGATTCTTCCACTCTGGGAAAAAGCTTCTGACTATCCACTCTGTCCATGCTTCTCATAATCTTGTAGACTTCTATCAGGTCTCCCCTCAACCTCTGTTGCTTCAGTGAGAATAAACCAAGTTTCTCCAACCTCTTCTCATATCTAATGCCCTCCAATATAGGCAACATCCTGGTAAATTTTTTCTGTACCCTCTCCAAAGCCTCCACATCCTTCTGATAGTGTGGCAACCAGAACTGAACACTATATTCCAAGTGCGACCTAACTAAGTTTTTATAAAGCTGCAACATGACGTGCCAATTTTTAAACTCAGTACCCCGGCCGATGAAGGCAAGTATGCCGTACGCCTTCTTGATGACCTTCTCCACCTGCATTGTCACTTTCAGGGACCTGTGTACCTGTACACCCAGATCCCTTTGCTTATTCATACTCTTAAGGGTTCTGTCTGTAAATTTCCTATTTGTATTAGACCTTCCAAAATGCAATACCTTACATTTGCTAATGTTCAAAATATTAGCAAGGAGATAGAGAGAAAACATGGAATTATAGACCAGCAAGCTTAACATCGGTAGTGGGGAAAATTCTAGAATCCATTATCAAGAATTTTATAGCAGAGCATTTAGAAAGCAGTGGCAGGATTAGACAGAGTCAGCATGGATTTATGAAGGTGCTTGACAAATCTGTTGGAATTCTTTGAAGATGTAACTAGCAGAGCTGACAAGGAGGAGCCAGTCGATGTGGTATAGTTGGACTTTCAGAAAACGTTTGGAAAGTCCTGCATAAGAGATTATCGTACAAGATTAAAGCACATGGGATTGGGAAACGTGTATTGAAATGAATAGAAAACTGGTTGGCAGAGAGGAAACAAAAAGTAGGAATTAATGGGTGCTTTTCAAATTGGATCAAAAGACCATAACTTTTATTTTTTTTAGAAAATGTGGAGGAACAGAGTCATAATACCATTACTTAGCTTTAATGAGAGAAAATAAATTAAACATGAAAGGTTGGATTATGATACAATGCTCCTGTAAACCCCACACTCCCCCCCCGCCACCCCTCCCCACCACCCACACCTTGGCTTCACAAATATACACAGATTTTAAGGTTAATATGGATTGCAAAGCAAATCTTAAACCACAATGGTCTCAGTAGCACAAAGTCCCTTTAATCACACAGACTGTTCATGTGAAAATGCACACTCCAATAATATCTGTGGATTTCTCTTCAGAATTGCCCCAGGTGATTGTCACATGAGAGTTTCCAAATTCCACTCCCAGAAAAAAACACTTTAAAATTGTCTTTCACAACATATCAGCAGTTTGCATTCTGAAATCCATTCCAGCTTTTCCAAATGATTATATACAAACAAAGTTTTCGCTCCACTTTCAAAAATGAATCCAGTATCTAGGGATTTCAACTCCCTTTAGAATTTCTTTGTTCAAACTGCTATACAAACTGTTCATAATTGCTTCAATTCTCGATTCACAGACTCTATTAAAATGGCCTCAATTTTTGGATTTACCTTTGAAGTCTGCTTTTCCACTTTAGCTCTGGTGACTACAGCTGTCTCCCATTTGAATTCTCCTCTGAACAATACCTTGGTCACTGTTCTCTTAACTGCAGTCTTTTTAAGACATGCTTTCTATCCCAATTACGTGGTTTTCTGAACTGTATCTGGTTACTTAGGAAGAATGTCTCTCTGCAGCTCCCTTGTCCTATCCAGCTTCTCCTGGCAGAATTAAGAGCTGTTCATTCTCTGGTGTCCTTCATCTATATCCAGCTACAAAAAATCCAAAAAAACTTTCTACCTTAAAAGGCCCCGAGTTGCACAGCAACCATTGTTACTTCTGCTAGTCTATTTACTCTTCATGCCATAACCTTCTCTAAGCACAATAGAAACACAGGTGGAACTGAACCAACCCCATACAAACAACCAAATTTGTGCAGCATGTAAAACTACAGGCACAGAAAAATTACATTAAATCCACTTAAAACTATGCCATGTTTCTAATGTTTAGCAATACAAATATAAATCCTGTCCTCAGATCACGCCAGATATCGCAGTCTGGTTTTTTCATAGTGCAGAAATAGTGACATGAGCAATTTTCTACATTTAGGCAATGATTGCCATTAATTATGCAAAGTGAGTCATGCATTTAAATATATGGCAACATCCAAATCTCCCAAATTAGGAAAAACCTTCTTCAGTAACAACCTGCATTTATTTATAACAAAATGCCCCACATGTTTCACAAGTACATTACCAAACAAACTTTGACACTGTATGAAATGACACAAAACTTTGTCAAAGTGATAGGTTTTCACAAACATCCTAAAGGAAAAATAAAGAGGACAAGAGGCAGAAAGGTTTGAGGAGGGTATTCTGGAGTTTAGAGTCTTGTCAGCTGAAGATACAGCATTGATAGAGTGATTAAAATGAGGGTGTTCTACAAGCCAGAATGGAAGGTCTGGAGGAGATTACAGGGACAGAGAAAGGATGAGTCCATGGATGGAGCTGAAAGCCAGGATGAGAATTTAAAAATGGAGGCATTGCTTAACAGAAAGCCAGTGTAGATCACTGAACACAGGGTGATAAGGGGTCAGAACTAGGTACAGGTTAATAAAATACTATGACTGAGGTCAATGTGACCCATGAGGTTGTCCATTCATATCGTAGCATCCCACTCTTACACCATTCAGAATCACAAAGCACCACTCTTACCCCTCTTTAATTCCAAAATTCTCTGCTTCTCAGACTTCATGCAGAATCCAGATGTATCTCCTGACATTACCAAACCATACAACATTTCCCTCTGTATTATTACATAGCACTGATCTTCCTTACCATCTGCCTGTGTATCCTCAACTTTAGAACAATATATAAAATTAAAACAAAATATAATAATAATCAAAGAAACTGATATACGGATGAAAACTTCTTCACACATTTGCATAAACAATTGTTTCTTGCAATTTTCCCACATGACAAATTGTTCTGTATGACCATGTTATAGAGAGAAAAAGATGGGCAAGTGAAGTATTCCACAAATGAAAGGATAGAAGTTCAGGAATAGTAAGTTATTGTTCTTGATCTGACCCGCAATGGCTAAGTGCATTAATGCACTAACGGCATTAGTGTAGTTGTGCATATATATTGACTTCCCTCGCACCCTCCCAGCCAGGGCATGAAGACAATAAAGAAAGAAAAGAAATTTAAAATGTAGAGAATGTTTCTTCTCCAACATGAATCAGGTTAATAGTAGCCATTGATTTGTCTTATCTTACGCAAGGATATTTTGGCCTTGGAGGGAGTGCAGAGGAGGTTTACTAGGCTGATACCAGAGTTGAGGGGGTTGAGCTATGAGGGGAGGCTGAATAAACTAGGCTTGTACTCGTTAGAGTTTAGAAGAATGAGGGGAGATCTCATTGAGACGTATAAGATGATGAATGGGATGGATAGGATAGAGGTGGAGAGACTCTTCCCGCTCAAAAAAGACAGTAGGACTAGAGGGCACAGCCTCAAGATAAAGGGGGGGCAGTTTAGAACAGAGTTGAGGAGGAACTTCTTCACTCAAAGGGTGGTGAATCTCTGGAATTTTCTGCCCATTGAAGTGGTGGAGGCTGCCTCGCTAAATATTTTTAAGACCCGGGTTGATGGGTTTTTGATAAGTGAGGGGATTAAGGGTTATGGGGAGAGGGCGGGAATGTGGAACTGAGTCACGACAGATCAGCCATGATCTTATTGAATGGCGGGGCAGGCTCGAAGGGCTAGATGGCCTACTCCTGCTCCTATTTCTTATGTTCTTATGTTCTTATTTCTTATCTTTTTCCTCATAAATTTAATCATTACAACAGCAACTTATAAATAAAAGTCTTTTGAACTGACAGAATTGAAACAATGGAACATTTGTAAAGATTAGGGATACTTCCTTATAAAGCCCATATAGAACATATGAGACGTATAAGATGATGAATGGGATGGATAGGATAGAGTTGGAGAGACTCTTCCCGCTCAGAAAGGATAGTAGGACTAGGGGGCACAGCCTCAAGATAAAGCGGGGGGGGGCAGTTTAGAATGGAGTTGAGGAGGAACTTCTTCACTCAAAGGGTGGTGAATCTCTGGAATTCTCTGCCCATTGAGGTGGTGGAGGCTGCCTCGCTAAATATTTTTAAGACGCGGGTTGATGGGTTTTTGATAAGCGAGGGGATTAAGGGTTATGGGGAGAGGGCGGGAATGTGGAACTGAGCCACGACAGATCAGCCATGATCTTATTGAATGGCGGGGCAGGCTCGAAGGGCTGGATGGCCTACTTCTGCTCCTATTTCTTATGTTCTTATGTTCTTAGAACAAATGATTGGGAACCCTTAACCTTGCCTCCTATCTTCTGCACCTCAAAAAAAATCTTAGATCTTATTAGCTGCTGAGCTATTCTAGCATCAGTCTCTATCTGATAAATCCTATTTTTTTGTTCTTTTTATTAAGGCTCTTAAATGTCAAGGCTTATGGTACAGGAAAACACCAATGTTGAACGATAATCATGGCAGTAATATTTGCCTTAGTGTTAGTTGGTCATCTCGATCATTTTTGTTTAACATCCAGCATTGACTCAGAACACAGCCTGATTTCAAATAGCTTGGCTTGAATCAAAATAGAAACATTGCCTTCAAGGTGTCCTAGGTAGAGTGAGGGAGCACAATGCCTATTACATGGGGAAAACAAAAAGACACTCTGAACAAAAAGCAGAGCGAGCACTTTCTTGTTAAAATGAGCCACCGTTGTCACCTCTTTGTCCCCTTAAGATCATATTCATGCAGCTTGAGATTTAACAAGAAAAATTAGATACAGCACATTTCTATTTTAAAGGACAATAAATAAACATTTATTGTCTATAATTTTTAATTACAAGCTGCTCCTTCAATTTTTTATTTTTACTAATCAAATTAAGGTCTCAGAGCAATTGTACAAAATCAGCGACCATGAAGGATCAGAAATCATGAAAATCGCGTAACTCAGAAGAGTGATGCTTTTGAATTCATTGAAATGTTTTACATGATGGCGAACTTACTTGGCAGAAAGCAGCATCTTTTGTAACTTATGAGAAAAATAGCCAAACACATAGCCCACAAATGCGCAGATTTCATACCGTCCATTATTCAAATCAAGACACACAATAAAACTATTTTCTCCACTTACCTGTAAATCCAATTAAAGTCATTAACAATTGCAAGCTGACTTTCAACATTTTTGTGTTAATTGGAACCACAAAATAGCAAGGAGCAGAACGATCTGGTTGCTTGTCCTTCTCGATCAGCACTACAGTCGGTTTGCACTGGAAATGTTGGTTTCAATCATTTATCATTCTTGATCTGCATGACAAACATACGTCTCATTTTCCGGGGTGTGTATGTGTTTTATTTTCCCAATTGTAGACATCCGGTCATGTTTGTGTTGGTTGAACACTTGCTGTGTTTCCAGATTTTATTTCCATTAGTATTAAACTTCACACTGACTGAAGTTATTGGCTGGCTGTTGTCCAACAAATCTGTATACATCTCTCCAACAATAGACTCAAATCTAGTTCATTTATATAACACTGAGCTAATGATAATTAGCTCAATTAATAATGGACAGCTGGTCTGTCATAAGAGAAGAGATTTTGTCGGTTAGGATTGTATTCATTGGAGTTTAGAAGAGTGAGAGGGGATCTCATAGAAACTTAAACAATTCTAACAGGATTAGACAGGGTAGATTCAGAAAGAATGTTCTCGATAGTGGGTGAGTCCAGAAGTAGCGGTCATAGTTTGAGCATAAGCGGTAAATTCTTTAGGGCTGAGGTGAGGAGAAATTTCTTCACCCAGAGAGTGGTGAGTCTGTGGAATTCACTACCACAGAAAGTAGTTGAGGCCAAAATGTTGTGTGATTTCAAGAGGAAATCAGATATAGTTCTTGGTGCTAAAGGGATTAAGGGATATGGGGGAAAGGCAGGATCAGGGTATTGATGAATTTGATGATCAGCTGTGATCAAAATGAATGGTGGAGCAGGCTCGAGGGGCCAAATGGCCTACTTCATCAGTGTTTCTGTGTTTCTATAGTGTCGTTTTGGGTGAGGGTTGTTTCTCTTCCCGCACTAAGTGGTACACAAGGCAAGTTTTCATCTGTTCCCATAGCGAGGGTTTTCATGGAACAGGTCACAAGCCTGAAGCCAGGGGCTGACAGCTTGAGGGGCAGCATTCCAAAGTAAGAATAGCTGACCAGGAGTCTTTCCTGGCTCTTACTGCCTGCCATTGGTAGTGTCAGAAGGATTTTGCAGGTTGATACTTAACCTTTTGGCCATGTTATGAATGCACCTTCCTTAGCCATCAAGTCCTGGGTGCAATTCAAATCTGGAGCTTCTGGCTCAGAGACAGGGTCACAATCCATTGCGCCACAAAATCTCTGGATAAGGTAGCCTTTTTTAAACTCTTCCTCCCTCTCCTTCACACCTGTGAGCTTAGATATTTAGTTGGCATATTTAGTTAACCCAGAAAGGTGTTACTGTCATGCCCAATCTTGTTCTTACTCAAAATCTACTCTTTCTGGGAACAACAACCAGATAACAATCAGGACTGGAAACCCTGACCTAGACTTAACCCTGACTTAGTCCAATAATGACATTGCAAATCCTACCCCAACCAAAATTAATGAACTCAGCGTACATTAGAAATCAAAACTAGGACCTTCCTATTCAAATGGTTCATTACCATACATTTTCATACATCTACTCACTACGGAACAGATTAGCAACTTTTTTTAGGCTGAAGAATTATGCCGATCGGGGTGGCGCAAGACCACTCGAAGAGCTCAAAACATGAAATAAGAAAAGACCATTCAGCCCATTACATCAATTCCTTCCAAAGACCACTCCCCAAATGAGGAAGGTTGTGAGTCATTGATATGGACGTTCCTTACAGTTGCTCCCACACAAACATCATTACCTCACCACAAGTGCAGCAGGATACCTGTTTATTTTGTGTAAATAGAATCTCCACTGAGTAAGTAAGGCCAGTTCTGAAGCATTACCAGCCTTTGACTCACCCTAACCAAAGAGGGTAAAGCTAACTACAGATAGACTTCAAAGTGAAAACATATAGTCTCCTCCAGTGCTTTGGTGAAGATGACTGCATCTTGTTGCTTGGCTAGTCTTTGGAATAACTCTCTGAATTTTGGCATAAGTCCGCAGTTCATTTTTAATTTGGAAACTTTAATTCTAATCAAAAAAGCCAATTCAAATTAAGCCTAACCATGGTCCCCACATGAGAGGCAAACAAGAGCTAAGCTGATAAAACAAGACATTGCATCCCATCTTGGGCTTGATCAATCAAGATCCAAGGTGACAGGATGAGGCATTGTACTCCCTCCCAGGCTTCATCTAATGCTTCATCTTAGCCAAAAGGCCAAGATGGCTTTGAAAAATTGCATCAGGAAATGCCTTGGTTTAATCTTATTGACTAATCTGATCCTTTACTCTATCCAAGCATGGACAAACTACCATTGCAGGTGTCAGCACTCCCCAAGTGCAATGGGCTTGCCTTGTCTCCTGCCTGATCATTGTTTCACCCCTGCTGACTATTAAGGAGAGGACTCTGCAGGGTCCACAGGGTTGGGAGCATTGTGCCTTTGTTACATCAAATGCTTAGGTCAATGTTATGTAGTCTATCTGTTTTTTGTCTTATTAGATTTTCTCATAATGGTTTGTTTGGACATTTGAAAGTCCAGTTAAGAGTCAACCACATTACTGTCCATTTGAAGCCACATTTTGGTGAGAAGATTACCTTCCCTAAAGGAATCGGGTGAATTTGATGGCTTTTCACAAAAAAGCAGCAACTTTGCCGTCACCATTACTGGTGCAAGTCTTTTATTCTAGACCAATTTAATTATTTGAATTTAAGTTCCTCAACTTGCATGGTGTAATTTCAACTTCAGATCTTTAGTTCTGTAAGAAAACCATTATGCTAACATGCCCTGATGTGGAGATGCTGGCATTGAACTGGGGTAAGCACAGGAAGTAGTCCCTCAACACTAGGTTAAAGTCCAGCAGGTTTATTTAGTAGCAGGAGCTTTCAGAGCACTGCTCCTTCTTCAGGCGAGTGAAGAGTTTTGCTCACAAACAGGGCCTATATAGACACAAACTCAACAACAAGATAATGGTTGGAATGCAAGTCTTAACAGGTAATCAAGTCTTTACAGGTACAGACAATGTGAGTGGAGAGAGGGTTAAGCAAAGGTTAAAGAGGTGTGTATTGTCTCCAGCCAGGGCAGTTAGTGAGCTTTTACAAACCCAGGCAAGTCGTGAGAGTTACAGATAGAGCAACATGAACTCAAGATCCTGGTTGAGGCCGTCCTCATGTGTGCGGAACTTGGTTATCAGTTTCTGCTCAATGATTCTGCATTATCTTATGTCATGAAGGCTGCCTTGGAGAACGCTTACCCGAAGATCAGAGGCTGAATGCCCGTGACCGCTGAAATGTTCCCCAACAGGAAGGGAACACTCCTGCCTGGTGATTGGTGAGCGGAGTCCATTCACCTGTTGTCGTAGTGTCTGCCCTACTATACAATTCACTTCCGAATTTCACCCCTCCTTGCTCGCCACTGAATCTTGCCAGATGCTGCATTTGTCTGGACACCTGATTAAGGCAAGTAGATCAGGTTTAGCTATGTTCCATGTTGAACAGTTTGTGAACACTTTAGGATTTGAGCTCTTTCGTGAAGAAAATTCACCAGTGAGTTCCCAGAAGGATTCAGAATCATAGACAGCAGAAGGTATTAGTTTGAAGAGTTGTGTAGGAATTGTACAAAAAAATCACAGAACAGTCAGAAATAACATTTTATAAAGGAGATATCACAATTCTTATTTGTAATAATCTCAGTTCACCAGTTAGTTAAATAACTTTAGTGTTTATTTATGTGAAACCATAATGCAGAGGCTTGCAGCCTCACAGCTGCCAGTCAGTTCCCGAGAAGGGTCCGGATGGAGACCGGAGCCCACCAAAATGATCCCCCACCCTGCTCCCCAATTGGCTCCCCAGATCATGTGACCCTTACTGTGCTGATGGATCCTTAAAGGGACACTCACCACATTATTAAAAGCTTTTAACTTTTTTTTCCTTTATTTCTGAAGAACACATCATACATACAATAAGATACAGTATATCTGCTTGTTGCAGCAAGGGGAAATGACAATTACCAAAAGATGTTGGCACAAGACAAGAGCTAGTTTATTAACCTGTCATGCAGGTTAAACACCTGATACTATGGAGAGGCCACATTTATAGAAAACAGCATGGTTCCCATTCCCATTTCAATCAATCAATCCAAAGCTTCAAATATCTTTGGGGTCCTGTCAGAATTAGTTGATTGTATTCAGTTGTTCCCAATGAATATAAAAACTACATTAAATGGAGCCATATGTTGTCTTTGTGGCGCGATTGGCTAGCACATTCGGATGGTGCTTCGATCCCACCCAGGGATGACATGCAATCATCTTTGGGCGGCACGGTGGCACAGTGGGTAGTACTGCTGCCTCACAGTGCCAGGGACCCGGGTTCAATTCAGGCCTCGAGCCACTGTCTGTGTGGAATTTGCACATTCTCCCCGTGTCTTTGTGGGTTTCCTCCGGGTGCTCCAGTTTCCTCCCACACTCCAAAGATGTGCGGGTTAGGTTGATTGGCCATGGTAAATTGACCCTAGTGTCAGGGTGATTAGCAAGGTAAATAAGTGGGGTTACAGGAATAGGGCCTGAGTGGGATTGTGGTCAGTGCAGACTCAATGGGCTGAATGGCCTCCTTCGGCACTGTAGCGATTCTATGATTCTATGATTCATATTTCACACTGACAATTGGTGGTAATTTTAGACAGTATTTCAAAAAAGCTGCTAAATACACATAGACGCTTACAGATACGAAGGTGAATGCAGTAACGTGCACACAGGTAGATGTCAGTTGAGAACGGGCTGACTTGTAATTCCACTTACAGTTAAATAGACAGGCAACATTTGCTGACACACTTTAAAATGAAGAATGGTCAAATTGGTGAGGAAATGGAGGCAATTGGTATGCATGCGAGTGGGACAGGAATTAACTCCTGTAGGAGAATATAATGGGGATAAATGGATATTAAATATTAACTTCAAATCTAGTGGCAAGGAACTTGCTCCCTTCAAAACCAAAGAAGACTTGTACAATCTGTTGGAAGAATTTTTAAAAATCCGAGGGACTTGGTTCTTTGTAGAGGTTTAACAATAGATTCCGCCCAACCAGTATCTGAGTGACTCACATCTTGATTATTACAAAGCGAAGCCTTACCCAGGTTTAATTGAAACTGTGACAAGTGGCACCTGGAACCATTTTTTTAAATCAGGAAACCAAATATGACTCACTTAAAACGAACATAGAAGAAAATAATTAGTGCCCGACCACTCCCTTCTTCACCTCTGACTCAGCTGTGCACTCTAGAGTTATTTCAGTTAAATGAGGGTTGGTCCTACAAGCAGTCCCCAAGGAAATTACAACAGGTGTTTTAAGGTGTAGTATGTGTATAACAATTGTTACAAGTCGGACACTCTCCACAGCTTTTTAGATATAATTAGCCTCCATGAGCAAGTATATACTTTCTATGAATAAAAACTTAATCCAGCATATAAAGTAACCAGGACATAAAGGTCCAGGAATGAATTAACATTTTAGGGTGGCACAATGGTTAACACTGCGCCTCACGGTGCCAGGGATCTGGGTTCGAATCCCGGCTTGGTGAATGTGTGGAGTTTGCTCATTCACCCCGTGTCTGCGTGAATTTTCTCCTGGTGTTCTGATTTCCTCCCACCATCCAAAAATGTGCGGGATAGGTTGATTGAGCATGTTAAATTGCTCCTTAGTGTTAGGGATATTAGTAAGGTAATGTGTGGGGTTACAGGGATAGGGCCTGGGTGGAATTGTTGTCAGTGCAGGCTGTATGGGCTGAATGGCCTTCTCCTACACATTTTCCTGTTAGAAGCATGAAAAGGACACTATTCAGCACATCACGTCTGTGCCAGCTCTTTGAAAAATCCACCCTTTCCCCATGGTCCTGTAAATCCTTTCTCTTCAATATTTATCCAAATTGCTTTTGGAAGTTATTATTGAATCTGCTTCCACGCCCTTTCAGGCAGTGCATTTCCACTCATAACAAACCCACCGCTTTAAAACATGTTCCTCATCTTGCCTCTCATTATTTTGCCACTGTGTCCTTTGAGGGTTATTGATCCCTGCTGTTCAAAACAATTTACTCCTTATCAACACCCTTCATGATTTTGTATAGCCCAGCACACCTGTTTTCACCCTCAAATCTAAGGAGACCTGAAATATTGTGGCTAATGCCTTCACTCTCTCTTCCTTCAGCTGTCTCAGATGTATCCTACCAGGATTAGGTGATGAGTGCTGCTAACTATTTAAGTACATGTTCTGTCTATTTTTATCTATTCCAACTTCTAACAGATGCACAAGTATTCACTTAGTACCACAGCCATCTGCCTCTGTATGATTCCCTTCCTGGCCATTTATCAGCCTCACCAGAATTTTTACTGTAAGGTATATGGCACTAGGAGAGAAGATGGGCACTAAGGATGGTCAGTGTAAGGGAGTGTTTATTACGTCATTACATCCTTATATCATCAGCATAATCTAGAAACATATTACAATTGTTTTCCCTTTTTGGAGAAGTATTTTTGGTATTTTTTTCTTCTTGAATGAAATCAACAAATCAAATTTAGAAACTAGCTTACAATGTCTTCCTGATTGTTTCATGGGTTTTGCTGTAGGGTTAGGTTTTAAAGAAGGTCCTATTTCTCTCTCAGAAATTGGTACTTTGGACACTGAAAACTGAACAGTTTCACATGCTGGCATGAACCTGTGATCTTGTTTTGGTTCATCCCTTGCTGGGATCATGTAACCTGCATGAACATTTCTCACCTTAGAAACCACAGAAACCATAGAAAATTTACAGCTCAGAAACAGGCCTTTTGGCCCTTCTTGTCTGTGCTGAACCATTTTTTGCCTAGTCCCATTGACCTGCACTTGGACCATATCCTTCCACACCCCTCTCATCCATGAGCCCGTCCAAGATTTTCTTAAATGTTAAAAGTGACCCCGCATTTACCGCTTTATCAGCAGCTCATTCCACACTCCCACCACTCTCTGCATGAAGAAGCCCCCCTTAATAATCCCTTTAAACTTTTCTCCTTTCACCCTTAACCCATGCCCTCTGGTTTTTTTCTCCCCTAGCCTCAGTGGAAAAAGCCTGCTTACATTCACTCTATCTATACCCATCAAAATCTTATACACCTCTATCAAATCTCCCCTCATTCTTCTACACTCCAGGGAATAAAGTCCTAACCTATTCAATCTCGCTCTGTAACTCAGCTTCTCAAGTCCCAGCAACATCCTCGTGAACCTTCTCTGCACTCTTTTAACCTTATTTACATCCTTCCTGTAACTAGGTGACCAAAACTGTACACAATACTCTAAATTCGGCCTCACCAATGCCAACACTCCAACTTTTATACTCAATAGTCCAATTTATAAAGGCCAATGTACCAAAAGCGCTCTTTATGACCCTATCCACCTGTGACGTCACTTTTAAGGAATTCTGTACTTGTACTCCCAGATCCCTCTGTTCAACTGCACTCTTCAGACCTTCAGAAGTTGACCCTTCTGGTCAATTTCAATCAAATATCTTTTGATTTCACAGCTTTTCTATTACATTTTCCAAATCTCACGCGAATGACTGGTGAGGAGAGTCTCCAAACTCAAACATACTCAGTTTTCCCTAAAATTGTGTTCCTTTTTGTTCTCTGATGTTTCTTTTCTCTGCCATTCTTGACCAAACTTGAACAATTAAATTTAGTAGAAATAGACTCAAACTTGTCTTTGACTGTCACTTCATCAAACATTTGGCAGATGTATGCCCTGTAGTAGAGTATGGGGCTTGTTCAATTCTTCAGCAAGGACATAGCCAACCATTGTTTCATACTGAGTGTTGAACGCCCATGTAGCACTCGTTTCTTCAGTGCTTCTTTGACTGCCCTAACAGATCTTTCAGCCGCTCCATTTGATATCAGATAATAAAGAAGTATATTTACCAGTGTTGTTTCCTGAAATTTTGGAATGGAACTTTATCTGAGGCAAAATCTCTTCCCTTCTTGTTGCTGCCCTCCACCACCCACTCCTCCCCATGGCTTCCTCACCCCCCCACTACCCCAATAGGGCCATCTGTTACATGTCTCAGGTTGTCCTTTGACAGTCTGTTTATCTTTGTTCTGCCACCTACACATTCTGATTTCTTAATGACCACTAAGCACCCTTCTTGGCCATGATCACCACTGTTGTCTTTTTGTCCATGACATCTTTGTCAAATCCCCCCAGCCTCCTCTTCCTAACAGTATAAATTTTGTCCTATTTTCTACTGTCTTCAGCTCTAATGAAGGGTCATCCAGATTTGAAACGTTAGCTCTCTTCTCTCTCCACTGATGCTGTCAGACCTGCTGAGATTCTCCAGCATTTTCTGTTTTTGTTAGCTGAGACATGTTCTTTTGGTAAACTATGACGTGCAGAAATGGACTGTAACATGTCTATTACTCATTCAGCATTGTGTATTGACCATGTGTTGCCTTTTGATCCACTCAGAGTGGTACTGATTCCAAGAAATTGTCATTTTCCAACTTTCACTGAAGTCTACATGAGCTCTTTGAAAACCTGAATCAGGATGATCATGATGGCAAAGGGGTTTCTCCAACTTTGGCAGTTTGTACATTTGCTCACCTATGATTCTCCATCATTGTCTTGATGAGACACTGACTGGATATCAAACTGATTATCAGTATAGGATTCTGCCATTATCGTCTTAACAAAATAGCTACTGATACTTGATTATCTCGGTTGTGGAAGCTTTGTTCATAGTAGTTTCCTTCTTCCATCTTCCTTTGTGCCATACCTTGACTCCAGCTAGTGGAAGGTTTTCTCCCTGATTCCCATTGATTTCAGTTCAGGGCTCCCCTGTGTGCGAGGGAGAGGGGTGTTCAGCAACAAAGGCAGGGTGTGTCTCTCAGTGGACCCCCTCAATCAGGCACTGAGCAGCAGGATAAGCCCCTTAACGAGCATTAATTAAACTGAACATTAAAAGAATCAAATTATGATACCAGATTTCACAGTTTGCTTTTTTTAGTATGCATTATTATGGAATGAGTTAATTGGTTCAAACGTGGACAAAAGAGCTGAACTTTACAGTTGAGGTGAGAGTGACTGCCCTTGACATCAAGGCAGCTCGTGACAAAATATGGTATCAAGGAGTCCAAGCAAAACTGGAGTCAATCGGAATCAGGGGGGAAATCTCCACTGGTTGGAGTCATGCCTGGCACAAAGGAAGATGTTTGTGGTTGTTGTAGGTCAATCATCTCAGCTCCAGGCCATCACTGCAGGGGTTCTTCGCCCACAACCTCTCACTCCCTCCTTTACCAATGCACCGTAGTAGCTGTTTGTACCATCTACAAGATGCACTGCAAGAACTCATCAAGGTTCCTTAGGCAGCACCATCCAAACCCATGACCACTATCATCTAGAAGGACAAAACGGAAGACACATGGGAACTCCAGGTGCTCTGGTTTCCTCCCACAGTCTGAAAGATGTGCTGGTTAGGTGCTAAATTCTCCCTCAGTGTACCCGAACAGATGCTGGAGTGTGGAGACGAGAGGAGTTTCACAGTGACTTACTTGCAATATTAATGCACACCTGATTGTGATATTAATAAATAAACTTTTCCCTTCTAAGCCACCCATCCTTCTGACTTGGAAATATATTGTTTTCACTGTTGCTAGGTCAAAATTCTGGATCTCCCTCCCCAGCAACAGTGTGTGTGTACCTACACCATATGGACTGCAGCAGTTCAAGAAGGCAGCTTACTACCTATCTCTTAGGGCAATTAGGGATGGGCAGTAAATGATGACCTAGCCAGCGACACCCATATCCCAAGGATGAATAAAAGAAATAATTAATAAGATTAGGGCATTTAAAAAAGTAGAAAGAAATCATTTGCTCTGCTAGCAGAGTCTAAGAAGATATTATGTTAATATTACAAGACTTCAGGCATCATGTCGGGAAACATCTTTTTTTCCACAAAGAGTCACGGGAAGCTGGAGCTCTTGGTCTCAATACGTTGTAGTGGCTGGGGGTCAACTGAATTTTTCAAAATGGAAATTGATAAGATCTTTGTTAAACCAAGGCAGCTGGCTGGAGTTATACACAGATTAGCTATGATCTAAGGGTTTGATGGGCAGAATGGTTGCTTTTCTGCCTAACCCGAGACTGGTTAAGGTTCACATCATCAAATTGGTCAGGTGGAATCATGGTGCAGCACTCTGCACTGCTGCTCCAACCAAATGTTGACTGTGCCCTGCCTTGTGGTGACCATCTGGAGGAGGCTAGAGTCTCCTGAGACTACAAATCAGGGGTTGATCAGCTCAGCAGACATTCCCTGCCATTTTTGGGTGGATTAGTAAGAAGACCACACAGTGCTGGACCTGCCCAGCAGCATTAATGTACAGGTTACAATCCACCCATTTCAGCAGATTTATTGATGCTTGCACTTCTGTTCAAACATTTGGATCATTGGAATCTGGATAAAAGCTTGCTTATAGAGACATTTTGGAATTGGAGATCTCTCAGTTTCTGCTCAAGTTTGTTTCAAATCCAATCTGGTCCATAATCTGGGAGATGACTTGGCCATTGCATTGTGATTGGAGGAAGGGAACTGCAGCTGAGACTGCTGGCAGGTCAAGCAAGGGTGAATGAAGGCATCATCATATTGCTCATAGATCCAGACTGCACAATAATGCAGCATAAACTTGGGACTGAGTTGGTGTGTGCCAAAGGATTGTGCAGGTTTCTGATATAACTTCATACTGAGAAAGCAATGCAGCAAGAGGGGGTGGCTGTGTAAATTAAATACCTCCAGTGTGAATGCAGTTGACTGAGAAATGAAATCCATTCCAGTTGTAACTGGTTAGTAGCTGTATGTTGTTTGTGTCAATTCTGACAGCAGCAGCAGGTGTTGCATCTGTAACTATTAACAGGAGTTGTACTATGTGTCATGTTGTTATTGGAGGAGAGGCCTGTGCCATGGGGGAGAAAGGATTAAGAGTCCTGGGACAAACGTGTTGTGTTGCAAAGCTTCAAACAGACAGAAAGGTTTCTCTGCTTAGTCAAATTGAGGAGCTCTTTGTGTACTAGTCAGGCCCTTGATGTAAAGAGACATTGATATGCTGTGCAAATCTCTTGCTATGTCCACTAACTGGGTTATTTAGTCACCCATCCAGAATCAGAAGGAATGAGGACTTCCTTCCTGATGCATTCACAACACTACTAACAAAAAAGAGAGCCCTGCGAGTTGAATTTCTCAGCAATTTACAAATTGTTCTTGCCATACACAACTGAAAAACCACCTCCCTTTAATAGTACAAGCTTACTTTAAATGTATCCATTAGATTTACTACCTGAACAAGCAGTTTATCAGCACCGCAAATACATGGGCAGCTTGCCCATAGAATATAAATGAAATCCCACCATCAAAATGGTTTGGGCCTCCAGCTGATGACATTGGATTGCAATCCTGATTATTCATGTTCAGTGCCAGCTCTCTCCTCAAGCAATACAAAACTAATCCCACTGCTTCGGTCTGTTCAACAGATGGAACCATAAAAATTACTCTGTAAACACGAAGAGCCGGATTTTGGACCTTTAAAATAGACCCACATGTAAAGATCCCATCCCTCCTCCCCTCTTTACAGAAGGTCCAATTTTTGTCATTAGGGCAAGCTGCAATTCACACAGGAGGGCCAATTGAACTTAGTGTTGACTTCAAACGGACCCCATTTTAGTTGCTGCAATCATCTTAACCAGCTGTATAGGAGTCAGAAATTTAGAGAGCAGGCATAAATGCTCTTGAAATGCCTATAAAGTCTATTTAAGTGTCAAGATCTGATTTGTTTTTTAAACCTCTGCTCTTTAAACAAAGTCTTAAACTGTCTGAGTTTAAAAATAACCTTTTCCTCGGCTATTTTGATTGACAGACCATCTAGTCTTGCAATTTTAATTAGAGTTCTTTGTTGTTTTCAGAGGGACTATTAATGTGCCAATAAGTCCTTGGCTGGGTTTCAAAAGTTATTAAAGGATTCATTGTGCAAGATGTAGGATCAGAATAAAAAATTGTTTTTGTTAGACATTAACTACTTGGGGAGATTTAAAAGTTTGAATGGGTTTCAAGTGTGCATGAGCAAGAGATGTATTAGATTGTTGGAAGTTTATCTTCCTCGTATCAAAATAGCCCCAGAGGTTGGCCCACAGTGGATATTGGGTGAGTGGATATGGACGTGGCGTGAATCTATAAATGGACATAGGGAGTGAGTAGGGGGCATGAGATGGCATGGAGGAGACTTTGGGTAGACCTATCCCTTAGACACAAGCAGATTTCCCTGCTCTTTTCCAATAGGCCTGTAAATGTTTCATGTTCATGCATTAAGAATTATTCCCATTGAGAGCTGCAGTCAACTTAAGGGGAGAAAAATTGAAACAAACTGTTTTTGAATATGATTTACTATCCCTTTTATTTCCACAGTAAGAAGTCTCACAATACCAGGTTGAAGTCCAACAGGTTTATTTGGAATCACGAGCTTTCATGGGTTCAATTCCAGCCTCGGGTCACTTACTGTGTGGAGATTGCATGTCCTCACTGTGCCTGCATGGGTTTCCTCCAGGTGCTCTGGTTTCCTCCCACAATCCAAAGATGTGCAGGTTAGATTGATTGGCTATGCTAAATTCTCCCTTCATGTCAGGGAGACAAGCAGGGTAACTATGCAGTGTTATGGGGATAGGATGGGTTTTTTGTCAGTGCAGGCTGAATGGGCTGAATGGCTTCCTTATGCACTGTAGGGATTCTGATTTTAACTAAAGAGCTCTGGGGATTGCTGCCCTCAACACCATTGTGAAACAGTGGGGGTCCAAGTCTTCTTTTCTTACTGTATCTCTGCCATTTGATCCCCCACCCACTACTCAGTATAACCTCCCCTCCATCAATTCCACACAGAATTAGCAACATCCCTGTCCTCAATTTTGATACCTGGGTCACACTGAGTACGAAACATTAAAATGGGATTATACAGGAAGAAATTTGGAAGGAAGCAGTGCCAAATGCTCTCTAGTGATGCCACACCTGCCTGGACTCAACTTCTGTGGCCACTTTTGCTGAAATACAAGTGAAGTTTATTTATTATTAGTCATAAGTAAGGCTTACATTAACACTGCAATGAAATTACTGTGAAATTCCCCTAGTTGTCACACTTGGCACCTGTTTGGGTCAATGCACCGAGTCAGCACGTTTCAAACTGTGGGAGGAAACTGGAGTACCCTGAGGAAGCCCACGCAATCACAGGGAGAATGTACAACCTGCACACAGACAGTGACCCAAACCTGGAATCAAATCCAGGTCCTTGGCACTGAGGCAGCAATGCTAACCACTGTGCCACCCCACATATAATGGAAGTCCTGGGTAGTGCTGGCTAGAGGATAACAGGAGCAAAATTATCGATAAATTCTACATTATTTGAGAAATTCAAAATGAGACTTGGTGTGTGTTTCAGGACAGTGCTCAAGTTGTCACTCTTGATCTTAAAAGAAGAATATTCCACCAAGAATACAGTGAGGTCAGTGAGCCAGTTAGTAAGAACAGCAGTTCATTCACAGACTCTGCCTATCCCCACAACAAAACTTAAATAGAAGTGATTCGGGAGGATAGGTTCACATGGCACAGTTGTCAAGTACATCATTTCACAATCCAGAATTCAAAGGAATGGAACAGAAGAATTTCACATGAAATCAAAAACAAGTTGGAAATATGTCGATCTGTCAGCATCTGTACAAAACACCTCATGCCTCGCCACAACTCTTTCAAACTATATTTTCTCTGATGCTGATAGGTTGACTGTGTATTTTCAGCATTTTCTGCTTTTATTTCAAATTCCACCAATTTCAGTTTCTTCCTTCTCACGTGATTTAGGATTTGTGCCTCAACATTGATTTATTTTCCTATTGCTTATCTTCATGTAAAATTTGTCAGTCTCCATTTAGAAGTTTGATTAATTGAACATTTTTCATACTTTTCTTCTAAACAGGGTGGTTCTCTCTTGTAAAAAAAATTGTGTTCATTATGTAAGAGTAGGATCTCCCAATTGTATATTACATTTCAAATCCGATATCAAGGTGATAATGGCAGCTATTTTCTGAACTGACATTCTGCACTTTTCCACTGGCAGACCAGCAACTCTCAATTTAAGTCTCGTCAGGAAAGGATGATTTCCACTTTAATTCTAGTTATAAAGGACAACTTTCACAAGGTGCTATGCTTGATCTTAGAAAACAGGGAGCTTTAGTTTGCATCTCTACTTCTGGAGACTACTCAAAGCGTACAACAGCAGAAACAGAATGTAATTCCACACCCTAGCATCATCATTTTTGGTTGGTTTAAAAATAGGATTTTATACACAGAAACCCACACAGTCCACTAGCATTTTGCATTACATTTATTAATACACAGCCACCGTAAGAAATATACTTTATCAAACATTTGATAACATGGATTTAAATCTGTCCAGTACACATATTAGTTTATTAGTGTAGTGCACATAAACAGCATTAAGTGTGCAAAATTGATACATTAAACATTTCTTCAGACTTGTCTGTACAAAACCACATACCTTTTAAAAAAAGGTTCAGAAGAAAAATCCTATTTACATCTAGAATAAGAAGCAGAAGGTAAAGTAGTTCCTATGCACAAGTGAAAAGGCCTTTCAAGATACTGTATAATACTGTTCGAGCAAAAAGGGACACCTTCGGATGCTGATTGAAGCTTCAGTTTAATACTTCATTGTTAAACTAACACAGAAGGTATGACTCTGTGCTACTTTGCCTGCTGGTGACTACAAGACACAATCTCCATTTCAGAGTAGCCTTTTGCTGCCCAATTCCCAACCTTCAACTATCACAATATCAAGATTACAGAGATATCAAGGGAAAGGACATTTCATTTGCAAGAAAATATTTATTTAGTAACCATTAACCAAGGTATGGTTGATAAAGCACAAACGGTTCATGTTGCTATTAATATTTTGATATCAATGGCAGTTTTTTTTCAAAACAGTAACATTTTCTTGTGCATAGGAGGCAATTACAACAACTTACTGCACCCTCTCAGCCAGCAAATAGGCACACAAAAACCCTTAGCCCATCTCAAGCCAAGTTCAGGTCATCATAATAAAGGGCAACCTTAACCCAGTCTCCAAATACTTGTTGGGAAGCTATAACTTTTATTTTTCCTAATGTATTACATTCAACAGACTTGGACAATCATGGGTGTGTTCCCTAACATGTACTCTAGCTGAGAGCCTGGGGGTGTTGGTGGGTGGAGCAGAGCTGGGCAATGCTCAGTGTCAGAAGCCTACATTAAAATAAACCTTCCTCTTAAGTTGGCTTTGAAATTAAAACAATGAACACAACAGAACTAATGAGATAACATCATTACTTGCATTTTTCAGAGTGTAACTGGACATCAATAGAGATGCACTTGTAAAAGGCATTACTTTTGAAGCCATGTGACATGCAGCACTTGATGCTGAAATAACTACAATGGAATACTCTCTAATATTGGGCATTCATTCTAACCAACCAGATGGAATCAATAGGACGTGCGTTCAAAACAGAAACTTGGAAACCATGGAGCAGAAAGCAGCATACTTTTAACACCGTCAACATCTTATTTTAAATGTAAATTACAGAATAAAACATAATCACAAATACAGCTTATACAAAACAAACCTTTTCTTTCGTAAAGATAGTTTCAGATTGGCAGGTTCAGGCCAACATAATCTGGATTTGCATTAAGTGAACACGGTGGATAGCTGTTGGTTTAAGTTAGTGACTTTCCTTTCATCTTCTTGCTCCCCTTAACCAGTAGCCATGAAATCAAGTAAAGCTATCTAAAATACTGACAAGGGTATTTTTAAAATTTTTTTTAACCTTTATTTGCAGTATTGGTAAATTATTCCAACACTGACCTATGCAAGGAGTGTTTATTAAGTAGTGCACAGTCAATTTTATCTACCAAATAACTGGTTTAAGAATCCACTATATGACTTTTGATTGAGGGAAGACAGGTGAAGGAAAACTCAGTTACAACCCTTTGAACCTCCAGGGCCTAAATTAGACTAAGGCAGCCCTTTTGTGTCAATCGATCATGATCCAGACATTTTAAAAGTTGAGGATTACACTTCCAAGTCCAATTTTCAGGGAATGAATGATTAGTTTAACTTCCAGGCCAATCCAGGAAGGGTTTACTTTAACCCCTATATGGCAAACTCTAATGTCTGTGTGTAGTGCTCTTGCTTGGTGAATTTGTAGCCACATAATTCTTCCATCTTGGGGAGGGAGTAGGAGGAAACATCAGGTTACTACACAATAGGCCTCAAATTTTTCAATAGCGATGGAGTCGCCAATACATCCCCCAACATTTTGTGGAACTGTTTGAAATAGGAACCGCAGGCCATTTGGCCCCTTAAGCCTACTTCACCATTCAACTATTCATGGCTAACCTTCTACCTTAATGCCATTTTCCCACACTCTTCCTATATCTCTTGATGTCTTTGATGTATAAATATCTATTGATTTCTGTCTCAATCATAATAATTGAAGAGCCCTTCACAGCTCTCTGGGACATATATTTCCAAAGATCCACCATCCTCTGAGTGAAGAAATTCTTCCTGATCTCAACCCTAAATGGTCTACCCTTTATTCCAAGATGATGTCTCCTGTTTCTAAACACAACAGTCAGGGGAAAAATCCTTCCTGGATCTAATCTGTCAAGCTATATAAGAATTTTGTACCTTTCAAAGAGATCACCTCTCTTTCTTCTGAGCTCTAAAGCATAAATGCCCCGAGTCCTTAATCTCATAGATTCCTGGGATAATGGAATTATCCTATTTGGTGAACATTTGTTGCACTCTCAAATGGTAAGCATATCCTTCCTTAGGTAAGGTGACCAAAACTGTTCACAAATATTCTAGGTGATTTCTCCATTACACAAAGTGGAAGGTAAAATGATAAGCATTCTGGTGACTGATCTTTACTTGGAATGAGTATCTATAAATAAAATGGCAGATTTCAGACAAACCAAGTGGAGAATATTGATTTTTCAAGCAAAAAACTTCCTCATCGGAGGTTTATTTTCAGCATTAACAATGCCACAGGCCCAAAAGTAAGAAGGTGAATTCACAGATGATTTTTCACCATTTGTTGTCTTGAATAATTTGTTTCCACTTACGCACATCAACATGCACTGCTTCAGTGTTGCTTTTAGGCAGTTTTCATATCGGTTTTGTTAACAGTTTTCTGTTGACAATGCACAATAAAAAAGATCTTCAGCATTTGTTCATCAGACAGTCACACCACATGACCTGGCGATCATTTCACGATTGGATCATTCATGCTTGGCATGTCAGCTTTTTAAAAAAAATTGGTGTCAGAGATTTAACCTCTTCATCAGATTTGTCTTGGGCAGTTTAAGCGAAAGTGATTCTCTTTCTTAATGCAGAGTTGGTGCATTACCAAAGTTTCACAGGCATAAAGCAGAGTTGGCAGAACAACTACCCAAAAGATGTTGAGCTTGGTCTGCAGGTCAATCCCCCTCCTGTCCTAAAGCAGCTCATGAAGTTTGTCAAAAGATAAACTGGCTTTGGAAATTCTAGAAAATGTTTCTGTATTAATATGGACTTCTCTTAACAGATTGCTACCCACGTAGGTAAATCTATCCACAGCCAGAATCAAACAGCGCCAGCTGATGGAGTCTAAATCTTGCCTGAGGATGGTTGGAAGAATACCATTATCTTATTAAGGCTCCTAGTTATGTAAAATTGCAGACTAACTGTTGTTTGCAAATTATTATGGGAAATAAATTAGCCATATCAGCAAATAAACAAACTTTTAGTCCTCTAAGGTTGAAAAGCTGTTCATTAGTCCCAAATCTGATTTTAAAATCCTGTTTAGTTTACAAGAAGCATAACTGCATCCTAGCTTGACCCCATTTGGAACAGAGAAGACGGAATTTGCCCCATCTCGCTTCCATCAACAACATTTGACCATTTCAATTAATTTTATTTAGACACCTAAACATGGAGAGAGCTTTCCAGGGACCATCTCCACTGATGGTGTTATTGATAAAGGCATTTAAAAGCATAGAGGGTTACATTTTGCTCACCACCTGTGTTTGGAGCCAATCAGTTGGTACGATCAGTCCTTAATCATCCCTTTCTGAATCCACAGTGACTCTCTGGTAGGATATAATGTACATAGTACAGGGCAAAAACAAGATGCTTGAAGATCCAATTTTGACTCAAGTCTTCAGAATCCTTTAAATGGCTCATTAATTATTGAAAAGTTACTGTGTTAATGGATTATAAGCAGCACTTTGTAACTGACTCTTGTGGAAAAGGTAGTTGCCCATGGACGCTTTAACTTATGGAGCCTCATCATTTGTTTTAGGGAGGCTGGACTATAAACCTCAAGTAAAGCTAAAAGTTCATTTATTAGTCAGAAGTAAGGCTTACATTAACACTGCAATGAAATTGCTATGAAATTCCCCAAGCTCGATGGTGTTCATGTTTCTTCTCTCATTTGGGACATGGGTGTTGCTGGCTGGGGCAGCATTTATTGCCCATCCCTAGTTGCCCACTGAATGCCTTGCCAGGCCATTTCAGAGGGCAGTTGAGAGTCAACCACATTACTGTGGCTATGGAGTTACACATAAGCCAGACCGGGGAAGGACTGCAGATTTCCATCCCAAAGAACTTGTGGCATATGCTGAATAAAGGATATGTCATCTAGCTCAGTAGGAAACAACTATTGCCACACCAAGTCACCAGAACAGACAGTCAAGTATTTTGGTTCTCAAGTTAAGCTACGAATGATAAGGTTCAAGAATTTCCTACAAACTTTCCGCTCCTGATCATTATCCAGTGGCTCCTGCTAGAAACAGAGTACTGCAAACATGTCAAAGCTTATTCAAGAATGTTTTCAATTGTTCGAAAGAGGAGAAAATCAACAAATTTAAAAAAAGAGGAATTTTAAAAAGCTCCACAGTCAAATGTGATAAAAAGATCACAGACACTGAAAATGGCAGAGAAGCAAGAGTTGGCCATTTGGGGATTCAAGAAGGCAGCGCACCACCAACATGTTAAGGGCAACTAGGGATGGGCAATAAATGCTGACCTAGCCAGCAACATCCACATCCGTAATTTAATTATTTCAAGCATCTTAAGCCTGAACCATGCTATTTAATGAGATTAAGGCAGATCTGCAATCTAGTTCCACATTTCCACTAATTAATTAATAGCATTGATTAATAAAAATTTATCAATCTTTGATTTGAAATGAATAATCCAGCACCAATTGCCATTTAAGGAAGAGTTTCAAACTCATACATCTATTATCTGTAGAAGCATTTTCTAATTTGACTCCTGGAAGGTGTGGCTCTAGACTTTTCACTTTGTCCCATGTACTGTACTACACCACCAGGAAAAATAGTGTTTTTATCCATCCCATACCTTTAATAGCTTGAAACTTAGACAAAATCACTCCAGTCTTTCAACCTCCTGGAGTATAAGCCTAGTTTGTGTGATAGCCCCTCATAATTTTACTCTGGCATCCAGGTCTTATTCTGATAAGCATAAGTGCCACTTCATTCTAGGTAAATATATCATTCCCAATTAAAGCACCCAGAAATTTTCAGCGCTCTAAGTGTGGTCTAACCAGGGCTTTGTATAGCTGCAGCAGGACCCCTTATCCCCTTGTATGTAGGTCTCGAGATATAAAAGTTAGCATTCCATTAGCTCAACACCAACAGTATCTACCAATGACAGGATCCACTGTCTGGTCTACAGTGGCTCAAGAAGGCAGCTCACCACCATGTTTTCAAAGGCAATTAATGCTGGTTAACAAATTTAAAAAAAGACTTGGATTATTTTCTATACCTATTCACAGCATTTTGATGATCTATGTACCTTTACACCCAAAGTCTTTCTGGACCTCTGCTGCCTCTAGATTTTCATGAAGTGTGAGGTCTGAGCATTTAGTAAGACAGCAGGAATAGCAACTCATACAATGTGCTAACTTCAGATGTTGACTGTCCTGCTGGCTATTTGTCAGACTATACACGGTCTGATACTGATAGGTTTGCTGGATTTTTGTCTTATTTTATTCACAATTCCAAAGAATTCACCCTGTTTAAGGCAGATTGTGGCCCTCTAATAGAATCAAATAATGAGAGGCACCTTAATATGACAGAAGTAGTAAGAAATGAAGAAATAAAGACAGAAAGTAGTAAGAATTAACATTTTTCTGTTAAAAAAGCTGAATGAATGATCAGGAACAGAATTGCAGATAGCACAGGTGAGTATACAGTCCTATATTTACTCAGCATGTGCAAACTCACAGAGCCAAGTAATAGCCTCATCAGTGACTAGCTGGAGTTCTATGAGCCTGTATTCAAGTTTAGTCAGCAGAGGGGACACTCAACAAGGTGAGTTATTGTTGGATTGCACCAGTCAGATGTTGGGTGACTGCACAGAGGCCTTGGCCAGTCTGGAGATAACTGAAAATGATCCATGGTCACCCTGGGAGATGAAAATCAAATGGACAAGCAGTGGGGTTGTGGATCCTTACTCCTGTCATAAATACTCAGTTGAGAGATCACATGACACCAGGTTATAATCCAAAAGGTTTATTTGAAATCATAAGCTTTCGGAGCACTGTTCCTTTGTCAGGTGAACTTCACCTGATTTCAAATAAATCTGTTGGACTATAACCTGGTGTCGTGTGACCTCTCATCTTGTCCACCCGAGTCCAACACTGGCACCTCCACATCACAGGTACACAGCTGTTACCCCTTGAAATTTAACCGTATGAGGTGGCATGAAGGAAGGTGTACCGTTATTGAGTTGAAGAGGTCATTAGAATAAAGGTAGGCTTGGATTAAAGTAGTTTGCCTGTTTCAATTATGCTCCTGGTGTGTGGGTATGGGGAAGCAACGTTGTTTGACACTGGGAGCCAGGGTTGAAGAGTACCTGTGGGAATGCACATTGTTGACTTGGACATCAATACTTCTGGTGTGGGCAAATTGGTATCATACAGGTGCCCTGTATTCTGCAGTTGAATACATGATGGCAAGAGCAGAGATCCCCAGGGTCTTGGCCTGTGATCCTCACGAGGTACGGGCCAGTTTACTGAAGTGATTGTTGCGGGTTTTAATTTTCTTTTTGCAGGCTTGATGGAGGTGTCATCTGTATGCAAGGGTTCTGTCAAGAGTGGTACATAGATAAACAGGGTGGTGATCAATCTTCAATCTCTGGCCATAGAGTGATGGTCAGATCCTTTTTGCACTGGCATGATGAAGGTGGAACATGTTAGAGAATGTTTTACTGGTGCTCAGTTGTAGGCATCATGTCACGCCGTAATCAGCCAGCTTTGCAATATCATTTTTTAAACGCAGATTCCAGATTGGAGAAAATCAGCCTGTTATGCCACAGCAAGTGTCACCTGCCTAGATAAACCTCCGGGACTGGGTTGGAGCTAGCTTTTTAGTGTTGCAAAGAGCTAGGGCAAAGGTAGACACTTGCTGTAGCCCATTCATCTGTTTCCACCAGGTGCTAGTCATCATCTGAACTGAAGCGTCCCTGAACCATCTGACCTGGAGTAGCAGTTCAATGGCATCGTAACCATGGAAGAACGTTTGGTATTTTGACAAATTGGTCAAGTAAGACTACACCACATGTTGCAATGAAGTCAAGGACAATTGCCCCTTTTGAGATTCCTTTGAAAGCAATTAATGCAAGGGTCTGATCACATGTTCTTCCTTCTTGTTGAAAGCCTGCTTGGTGTGCACTCAGGGTGTTCTCCACTTCTGTGTTGATCCACTGTGGGATTAGATTCTCGAATATCTTGAAGCATAAAGACAGCAAGGATATTGGCCAGTGGTCCCTGCCAGGTTTTGGGAAGTTAGAATGCCAAGATTTTAATGCCAGCTTAATGTCAACAGTTGCTGTGCTGCTCCAAGGTGGCAGTGGACTCTCCAAAATGTCTGACTAGAGCAAATGAAGCCTAGGTTCTTTGTTGTCTTTTCCCATCAGGCCTAGTGAGTACAGTACAGGGATTCAATCAGATAGTCTGCCATGTCTGGGTCAGTGGAGAATTGGAGCAAAGAAGCTCACCCTATTCCAGGTGAGGTATAGACACAGAGGTATCGCTTGGAATGGTTCTGTTGGCTGCTTTGTAGATAGCTCTGCAGAAGTGAGTGTGGAGATATTTAAGGATGGTAATTATAACATCTTTTTCCAATTTCTTGCTATATTCATCTCAGTAGGCTTCTGTCAGGCTCTACAACTTCTTCTTTGAGATGGTGATGATTGGTGGTTCACGTCCAATGTGGATCATAAGTGGTCAGTGTTGGCTGTGTGTTGGGCAGAATTTGGCATGATGCAGGAAGTGGATTACTGTGTACTGAGCTGACCCTGCAGAAATCCAAATGATATTCACATTTCAATCTGGCAGAGACTAAAGTTCCAGGCTGCTTGGGATCACAGATGAGACAGCAAGGTCATACTGTGAGGTCCAGTTTGCAAGCTTCCTATGCTGATAGGCCACTGGAGTGCAAATTTTATAAAATCTATTTCATACTCACTATCTAATATATCTCACAACAACATACAGTAACTAATGCAAATCTGGCATCAACTCAAACAGCAGCTTTACTGGAAAGGACACCAAATTTAATAGCAAGTAACTTTCTATCTAACATAGTCTCTACTTACTTCCCAAACCCTCGCCTATTTTCCACTGAATCATTATTGTACTTCACTGCATTACTAAACTATGTGTGATATGTGCATTCAACCAGAGCTGCAGGTTACCAGATTAAAGTACTTTGGGGGAAGGAAAAGTTGTGTTTACAGAAATTGGCTGCTTCTTAGCCCGATGAAGTCCTGCCTATTTAGTTAAACACCGGTCTATTTGCTATTCATGTTAAGTTACATCAAGAAGGAAAGAAAATGCAAGGTCACTTTTAGGCTATTGGTTTGTAAATAATTCTGCTTACTCAAGGGCTGGAAAGCGTTACAATGCTAAACTCATTAAGCCCAAGCGAAAGAACACACTGCCTAGATGGTTGCTGCCCATTTCAATGGATTGCACCCATGATAGTGAATGGTTAGCTACCATCTAGCTGCAGATCAGCTTGGATCTTTGGCTCGAAGTGTCATTGTTAAAAATGGAGATGTCACTGGGAAAAAAGGTATCACTAGCCTCTTCTGCCAGTTCCAACAAGGTTGGTAGCATATCCGTCTCATCTGTCCCCTTCACATCCTCCTTTGAGAGAGGCAGATTGTTGCAATCTCTCCTTTCAATTTCATCTAAAAAGAGAAAGCAAAAGAATAATTTACAGAAACCAAATGATGTGTGGGTAATCAGGTATACACACATATTTATACCATCAAATCCTGAAAAACAAACAATGATGCCAGTGGGTCCAGGCATTTCCCGATGTTCTAACCCAAACCAAGCTGGGCTTTTCCTATTTGCGCGGTTTAGAATTCTGCAATTCTAATGAAGTCATTTCTTTCCCTATATTTTATCAGAATATTAATCAGAAATTTACTGCAAAATGACCAAGGGCAGCTGACCTTGTTCAGTCTGTAATCCTGTGTAATCTCGTTCCTCTTGTGGAATTCTGCAATTTTGTCCATTTGCCTTCTGCAAGAACAAATCCAGTAACTGAGTTACAACCCATAATCTTCTATACTGATGAGAAAAAGATATCCAGCAAATAAGCAATTCCAAAATTCTGAGTAACAGCAAGCTCAATGTTGTTGGAACAGTTTTCCCCTCAGCTCCTGAGACACCGGCTTGCTGAAAGCCAGCCCATGGTTTTCAGTCAAATGTGACACTAGGCAGCGAGGATGATAGGCTTTGATATGTCAGATGATTAATTCTGTTTCCACTTAATACCCTGCTCCCTCAAAAGGATTGCAATCAAGAATTAAGGCCATTATTTTGACCACTAATCCAAAAACGCCCAAGCCTATGGCAGTTGTTTACCAGCTCAGGAAAAAAAACATGCTTATCAATAATTTCTGAGTCCAGAGTAATTTATTGGCATGTTCCATCTGGAATTACCCACTTTCAAAACAGCATGCTTTTAAGAAGTTCGTGACTCAATATTAGAGTTCACTCAAATGCTCCTCAATGGTAATAATAGGCAGATTGCAAAAAAGCAAGTAATCTGTACCCTTTTAATTGTATGGCAGAGAGAATGCCAACTTAATATTGTCTGTGCATTTCCAAGATGGTTTGAGTACAGCCGGCACTCTCTGCACATCAGAAGGGAGATCAATACTGTGATTGCCCTACATTACTTACAGCCAGCTTGTACCACTCAAAGATGCACTGTGGCTGCCGGTGGTGCCAGGATCATTGTGAACATTGTGTTATGGAAGATTTAACGGTGACGGACCATGACAGAGAGCAATGTTTTTGAGCACTGCATTGGAGGTGCTGGTGAAAAGGAGTGATGTCCTGTGTCTATAGGGGAGCTACAAGTCCTCCAGATCATGCTCAAGATGGCAATGGGAAGAATTGGTGATGAAGGTCAACACCAACAGTGCAGCATTAAAGATCTGAATTCAGTGCAGGATGAAGTTTAATAATTTCACAAGCTGTCAACGTCAAGAGTGCATTTTCAAATGCAAGTTGCTGCCAACTGCACCACTAGAGTTGTGTGTGGTGGTGGGGGGGGGACACGGCGGTGGTGGTGGTGGGGGAATCCTTCATGCCATTTAACAGATATTGAGGTATTTAAAGGGAGGGTTTAGAATGAAGCATGACACTTTGAAATGGCAGCACTGATGCCAAATCAGCATTACATAATGACTCACTTAATGATCTGCCTGCTCTGCATACTGTTGCTAGTACACACACCCCTTTCTAAATATGGCTCTCCAAATATAACTCCCAACGCATCTTCCAGCAGAAATACATGCACGTGTCACAGACACCAATTTGACAGTTTAAAAACTTGTGTCACTAGGTTCAATTGCGCCCCAAGGTATTTCTCAATTCAGGAATTAAAGTTAATCAAAAGAAGCAACAAGTATACGCTCAAGCAACAGGATGCACAAGAACATAACCATTCAGAGTCATTCTGTTGATACAAAGCAAACCTGGTCATCACAGAGCTCCGATAAAAGGTCACCAACCTCAAACCTTAACTCAGTGTCAAACCTGCAGAGTATTTCCAAGATTTTCAGTTTTTATTTCTGGCGTTCATGGTACTCATTTTGTCCAATGTCCCTGCTCATTAACTGCTGATTTGGGTAACAATTCGCTTCCTCTCACCTCTCTCAAACCAGTTGGCATAAATGCTAGCTGCTTAAAATACCATTGCCATGGTCTAAATACCTTGCTGGTGTCCAGTCCTACTTCAGGATATGATGTTACTAATCCTCCAGTTGAGGGGTTGAAGAGCTATGGGGAAAAACAGTAAAGACACAGTCAGCTCTCACTAATGCCTCCTGTGCTTGTCTCAAATGTGAAAGATCTCATTACTCGAGTGTGGTGGACAAGTGAGTTTGTGACAATCTTGTACATGTTGGCGACTACCCAGAACTTAATGCTTCTACTTGTTTAGTCCAGATCAGGTTATTTGTGATGATGTTACATTTGAGCAAAAAAAAGGCAAGATAATTTTGCTGAGAAGTTTTTTTTTGTCCCACGAAAGAGGTAAAGAAAGAACAACAACATTTATTCCACTAGATTCCACAAATTCTCAAATGACGAAGGCTGCTTTACACAGCAATTTGGAAGTTAAGTTTTAAAATTCTCATGTGGCACGAATAGAAAAACTGGTGCAAAAAGAAAAATAGCTCATTTTTCAAGATACTTAACAATCATCATTCAACCCAATCCTATCGCGATTTTCCTTTTAACTTGGTGAGTGACCACAGAATTGTTAAATTTTCAAAAACATTTTGATTCTCATGGGTGCTATCATTGCTTTTAATATTCTTTACAAAGTAGATGTGGAACCAGGAAGGCCATTTGGCTTAGCATGTCTGTGTTGGGGTTCTGAGAAAAGATCATTAACCTGAACAATTATCTCAATTTCTCTTTCCACGGATGCTGCCAGACTTTGAGTGCTTCCAGAATTTTCTGTTTTTGCTCCTGTGCTTTACTAATTCTTTGCAAATTATCTCGTGTTTCTCCACTGGACTGTCATTCCAATAGCATGTCTACTGAGAGAGAATCATTCCTGAAATTTCTGGTGCAACAAGCATTATTATTGCCGATTTCACTTTCTTCTCCTCTCTCCTGAAGGCAGTCTTGGTGTGGTATTGGATCACAGGCACTACCAAGTATTTGACACAAGTGATCATCTTCAGAAACATGCCCTGATGAGGGCGAGCAGAATAATCCACCATGGAGATTCTCGCAGTAGGGTTTGATCTGGTCCTAAACAAGCTTCCACATACGTTTTCCCACAAACGTTAGTGATCAGCAGCAGGAATCCTGGTTGAATGTTTCCCCTCTCTAACAGTTACATATATCAACAATACTGTCCAACTACTGACTCCATCTAACTAAACAAACAGCAATCGTACTTGGGATGTTCTGACCTGTACATCATCTAAACTATTGATTTATCATAGCTGTCTTATTCAGAACACTTTGTCTTCCTCTGTAAAATTTACCATTAACATTATCCTATCCCATACAAACATTGCTCTTTGACTAGAGGCCTCACGAAGCATGCTCATGCGACATTTAATATTCATGCCAATTTTTTGCAAATAGAGGAAAATGCATCCTCTGCATGATTAGCAAGATAGATACAGATCCAGATATTACATTATCTTTAGAATCAAAAATGAACACTTTGACTCACATCATTGAGTAAATCCAAATTAGTGTTTAATCGGGTGTTGCTGAGTGAGGAATGTATTTGAGCCAAGCTGTTGTCAATCATATCCAAATGGTCAATTATTTCACTCCTAAATAGAAAGGGAGAATAAAACAAAAATATATAATCTATTCAACGTATTAGAGCAAGAGAGTCTTTAAAACAAAATGTGCATTATTCCTGACCCCAGCATCACAGTGACACCATTAACCAGGGCTACAATGACAATTTTATGGATCGTTTGGAGCAAATTGCTAATTTTGTGGATTGATCTATATTACACTGCCAATTTGTGACAGATCTTTTTGCAAACACACAACAAAAAGTCTGTACAAGCAAGCAAACTTATCAGCAGAAGTACAAAAATAGCTGGGATGGGAAGAAAATATATCACATTGAGAGTAGAGAGTGCTCTATGAAACGTCTATTCGTAATATATATAAATGACTTGGAAGAGGACGTATGTGGTGTGATCAGCAAGTTTGCAGGTGACACAAAGATGGCAGGATTGGCGGACAGTGAGGAGGAGTGTCAGGTGACACAGCAGGATATAGATAGGCTGGTATATTGGGCAGATAAATGGCAGATGGAATTTAATCCTGATAAATGTGAGGTGATGCATTTTGGAAGGAATAATGTAGAGGGGAGTTACATGATAAAGGGTAGACTTATTAAGAGTATAGAAATGCAGAAGGACCTGGGAGTGCAAGTGCACAAGTCTCTGAAGGTGGCAACACAGGTGGAGAAGGTTGTGAAGGAAGCTTATGGTATGCTAGCCTTTATAAGAAGGGGTATAGAGTACAAGAGCTGGTGTCTAATGCTACAGTTGTACAGAACATTGGTTAGACTGCATTTGGAGTACTGCGTCCAGTTCTGGTCACCTTACTACCAGAAGGACGTGGAGACCCTGGAGAGAGTGCAGAGGAGGTTTATCAGGATGCTGCCTGGTATGGAAGGACTGGGTTATGAGGAAAGATTGGGTAAACTGGGGCTCTTTTCCTTAGAAAGACGGAGATTAAGGGGGCATCTGATAGAGGTGTATAAAATAATGAAGGGTATAGATAGAGTTAACAGTGGCAGGCTTTTTCCTAGATTGGAGACAAATATCACAAGGGGCCATGAGCTTAGGGTGAGGGGGGAGAGGTATAATTTGGATGCTAGAGGGAGGTTTTTCACACAGAGGGTCGTGGGGGTATGGAATGCACTGCCAAGTAAGGTGGTGGAGACAGGCATGCTGGACTTGTTTAAGGTTTACTTAGATAGACACATGGGCGAAACAGGGATGGAGGGTTATAGGAGACTGTCTTAAATAAGGATCAGAGCCTCGGGACGTTCCTGGGAATCTAATGTAACATGTGTTGATGTTTTTTCTCTTTTACTCCGCAGGTGCGTCGGTCCACCTTGTCTATCGAGGGGCATGCACACGGTGGGTCATGCGTGGGCTGCTCTTGGATGTTTCGAGAGTGGCCTAGTACTTCGCGTTGTTTGTGTATGCTTAAAACTGGACCAGCAGATGGGCACCACAACAGCTCAGTGACTATCACTGCTAGCTGTGCAGACACATGGATTTGGGCCAGTATCTGTGGGAGTTTGCACGGGTTTCCTCCGGGTGCTCCGGTTTCCTCCCACACCCCAAAGATGTGCTCTTAGGCTGACTGGTGTAACGAATTGTCCCTAAATTATTCTCCCCTTAATCTGGTTTCCAATGGGGGTATCATAAGCATAGACATGGGTCAAGGGTGGAGGAGGAAAAACACATCGTTAAGATGGCGGCGCAGGCTCGTTGAGCCGAAGCTCCTGTTTCCCATGCTGTGTTGTTCTTTGTTATAGCAAAATACAAAGTTCTTTACTCTTCTGGGGTGGAATGGATGCAATGGCTTCTCTTCCCAATCTTTATCTGTTATCCCTGCAGTTTCCCCAAAGATCTATTCTTCTATTTCTGATCTACAAGTTACCCCTCAGAGATATCAGAAATCATATCAGGTTCCACATGGATACCAGTGTCACACTGTTCTAGTTCACCACCACCTCCTTTGACCTCTCAATTGTCTCTGATCTGTCACACTGCTCGTCTAATATTGAATAAGCAGAAATTTCCTCCGACTAAATAATGGGAGGACTAAGTGATTGTCTTTGTATCTCAAAAGAGTAATGTCTTAGGCCCTTTAGTTGCTTCATCATTGACCTTCCTTCCATCATGTTCAGAATTGGAATGATTGCACGACATTCAGCACCATTCAACGTATCTCAGATGCTGAAGCAGTCCATGCCCAGATGCAGAAAGACGCGGACAATATCCTGGCCTGGGCTAACAAATAGCAAGTAACATATCATGCCACACAAGTGCCAGACAATGGCCATCTCCAACAAGACAGAATCTAACCATTGCCTCTTGACAATCAATGCCATTACCATTGCTGAATCCCCCATTACCAACATCCTGAGAGTTACCATTGACCAGAAACCAAACTGGACTAACCACATAATGCTGTAGCTACAAGAGTAGATCCGAGAGTAGGAATCCCAGAATCACAGAGTCCCTACACTGCACAGAAGGAGGCCATTTGGCCCATTGAACATGCACCAACAACAATCCCGCCCAGGCCCTATCCCCATAACCCTATTCTCCTAGCTTCCTGACACTAAGGGGCAATTTAGTATGGCCAATCAACCTAACCTGTACATCTTTGGCATGTGGGAGGGAACCAGAGTAGCAGAGAAAACCCACAGCCACTGAGGGAGAATGTGCAAACTCCACACTGCCAGTCGCCTGAGGTCAGAATGTTAATGAGGTCCCTAGTACTGTGAGGCAGCAATGCTAAACACTCTGCCACCATGCCCCATGTAACTCATTTTCTGACTCCCCACAGCCTGTCCACCATCTACAAGGCACAAGTCAAGAGTTCAATGGCATCCTCCCCACCAGACTAGATGGGTGCAACTCCAACAATACTTAAGAAGCTTGTCCAGGACAAAGCAACCCACTTGATTGCTATCCCTTTCATAAGCATTCACTGCCTCCGCCACTAATGCACAATGGCAGCATTGTGTACGATTTGCAAGACGTAATGCAGGAACTCACCAAGACTTCTCGGACAGCACCTTCCAAACCCACAACTGCTACCATCTAGATGAACAAGATAATAGCAGATATCTGGGGACACTACCACCTGGAAGTTCCACTCCAAATCACACACCATTCTGATGTGGAAATATATCACTGTTCCTTCACTGTCGCTGGGTCAAAATGCTGGAATTCCCTCCCTAACACCACTGAGGGTGTACCTACGCCTCAGGGACTGCAGCAGTTCAAGAAGGCAACTCACCATCACCTACTTAAGGGCACCTAGATTGGGTAGGCCAGTGCTTATTGCCTGTGTCACCTACATCCTGTCAATTAATTTTAAAAATCCCGCTTCCTGTTGACCATTTCCATCTTCAATAACTGTCTTAAGTTGCAGACAACTTTTGTCAGATTAGGTGCTGAGCATGACCCAAAGTTGGATTTTCCAGCACAGATCTGCATCAAGATTGCCCACTAGCACTTCCATGCTATCAATGGGCTCCAACCTCCACTTATCTCATCTGCTGTGGAAACTATCACCCACCCTTTTGTTACCTCCAACCTGATTATTCCAAAGTTCTTCTGGCCGGCCTCTCCATCTTTCATTCTACATAAAGTTGTGATCATTCAAAGTTCTGCTGCCACAATGAACTCACTTCACATTTCATTCAATAAGTCACCCCTCTGTTTGCTGACCTTCTCTCCCTATCTGACAACACTCCAAATCTAAAAATCATGCTGGTCTTCAAGCTTCTCACTGTCTTCCACGCATCCGTTGTAGCCTCCTCCAGTGCAACAGGCTTTCAAATCTCTATAATCCTCCGACTTTTGCCTCCTGTACATCCAATTTTAAAATTGCTCTGGCAGCCAAACCTTCAGTTGTCTAGACCCCAAATCTCTCTCTCTGCACCTCATTTTCTCTCTTTGAAACACTCCTAAAACCCTCCCTCTTTGATCAGCAGGTTGCTGGATCATCTTTCCTCATTCTGCTGTTCAGTATCAAAAATATTTCTATTGATAATGTCCTTGGGACACGATATTACTACACTGAGTGCATTATATAAACACAAGCTGTTGTTGTAGTCCTTCATCCCGACAATGGATGGAAAAATTAGAATTACAAACCAATAGTTTAATGTGGGCAGACAACATAGAATCAGAGTGCCTACAGTGCAGGAGGCAGCTATTTGGCTCAACAATCCCACCCGAGCTCTATCCTAATAACCCCACATATTTAACTCTGCTGGTCCCCCTGACACTAAAAGGCAATTTAGCATGGCCAATCAACCTAACCCACACATACTTGGAGTGAGGGAGGAGGCCTGAGTTCCCGGAGGAAACCCACGCAGACACTGGGAGAATGTGCAAACTCCACAGACAGTGATCCGAGGCCGGAATTGAACCTGGGTCCTTGGTGCTGTGAGGTGCCAAGAATAATGCGGATCTCTATTGCTTTGTTAACATTGATCCAGAAACACTGACCTGTCTAGGGCGGCACAGTAGCACGGTGGTTAGCACTGCTGCTTCACAGCTCCAGGGTCCTGGGTTCGATTCCCGGCTCAGGTCACTGTCTGTGTGGAGTTTGCACATTCTCCTCGTGTCTGCGTGGGTTTCCTCCGGGTACTCCGGTTTCCTCCCACAGTCCAAAGATTTGTGGGTTAGGTTGATTGGCCATACTAAGAAATTGCGCCTTAGTGTCCAGGGATGTGTAGGTTAGAGGGATTAGTGGGTATAATATGCATGGATATGGGGGTAGGGACTGGGGTGGGTTGTGTTCGGTGCAGACTCGATGGGCTGAAGGGCCTCTTTCTGCACTGTAGGGTTCTATGATTCTAACACCTTATTGGCTTGAGTGCTTGGCCGTAGTTATTTAGCATTGTGTAACCTAAATAAAATTTTGATCAGCATCTATTTGTAAACCTTACGGTCCTGTTATTCCAGTGCTGTAATCTTCCACTGAATTATTGCTGAAGACTTGTACATTGAACATAACTTGATTGTTGCTGCAAAGAGAGACATGTTGCTCTTCATCTTCAACATGCATCACTGCTATAAATAATATTTCATGGAACTGATGGATTCAATCAATGATTTCTCTTGAAGCTCTGAGACTGTGACTTAAGAATATTCATCCATCTTCATACCCACCGTTCGACCCTTATCTCTCAACTTCCACTAACGTTCCACCACACCATCCTGGCATTTAGACCGAGTACCCAATCTTTGTTCAGGTACAGAAAAGGAACATGATCAAATCAGCCAAGCAGCCCACTCCTGCCAAGATTACGTACAATCACAGAAAGGGCAAAACAGGATTGTTAATTTTGTGGGTTAACTTTTAAACAGAATCTCACTGGTCAGAAGTTTCTTCTGCTGCCATTTGACAGTTTTCATCCAGGAGATCATCGTACAGATTATGCGATGCGAATGGTGATGACGCTGTGCTTGGAGCTGCAACTAGATTGTCCGTATCGGTACTGAACAGTGTTTCTCCAGTATTCAGCTTTTCAGTCACAAAGCTGTAGAGGGTGAAATGGACAAGTCTGAATTAAGAACAACAATCCTCAGAGTCAATGCTACGACTGGAGTTAATTTATGATGACAGAGATGACAAATGTCAGTTGTGAAACAAATTGGAAATTCACTAGACCAGAATTGAATAGATCCAATATAATTATTCCAAAATTGAGATTAAGAAAACAAATATGGCAAAATTAACTATATTGATCAAAGGGGACAATAACAAGAGGACATAGATTGAACTGCCATATTTGGTTTATGCCCATTTTGCTACAAAAAAAATCCTGGTATGATTTATCAAAACGTTATTAGTAAATTAAATTTCGTTCAAGGGCATAAAATACCCACGGCAGCAAGAGGCTTTGGGTTGGAAGAGGGTATACAGTTTCAGCAGATTTATGGAGCTGCGCTTATATATGACTCCAGCCTGAGACATCAAGAGCCCAATTCTCCCAACACAATGTGCTAATTTTTTTTGGCACATCAGTTTGGGAGATGCTCGTGGCAGCCACTTCGCAGGATTCACGCATGTGTGTCTACTAACACCGGAGACCAGGTGTGGTCAAGACCATGCTGGAAACTGGCAGGAAAACCAGGTAAGTGATTTTAATCTATTTGTAATGTAATGTAAACGTCATTATCAGGCCCAGGACTGAATTCTCTGGGCCAGATAGCATTTCCCACCCCACAAGGAGTATTTCACTCTGGCCAGGTCTAAAGTAGCTCCTCATGTTCCGGACACTACCGGAAGACCCCGCTGGAATGAAGGGGGAGGGGGCAATCAGGATCCCCAGGGCATCAAGTGATGGTGGGTGGTGGTGCTCCCTAGGCATGGGCACCCTGGCAGTACCAGCCTGTGCGCCCCCATCACTGCCCAAGGGGTACCCTGACACTGCCCACCAGGTAGTGCCAAGGGAGCGGAACTTAAGAGTGATCGGTGGTATGGGTGTCCTGCTGCCACTCTGCACAGGGATTGGTCGGGGCTGGAGGGAGGTTAGTGATCAAGACAGGGGGTGGGGGCGCACGCACAGATGCCCAGAACTGTCAGATTCTGGCGTGAATAGGCCCACACTCCGAGCTTTTCACAGTAATCATGATTGTGACCTCTGCAGTGCACAGACTGGGGGAGAGTTGAGTCTGAACTCCCACTGAAAAAACAATCGTGATTTACACCAGTTATCCCGCGAATTCAGCACTTTGAATTTTTCTCGGGAGAATTGGGCTCCAAGAGTTATTAATTCATTTGAGACCAGAGATTGGGTATTCATATTAATTGATATAACTTCTTTCCTGTAAACAACCTAGTCCTATTACACCAGTTAGCAGACAAGGGAGATAGTTTTTTTGGGGAACCCCATCCAGATGGTGGTTGTCAGTTGAGTTGGCAGCTTTACTGGTCAACCCTCAACCAGGACAAGCCGACAGTAGGCAAGAGGTCAACCTGCTAACTTGCTATTGCAAGTTAACAACGGAACAGTTGACCAAGTGGCCAGGAGTCATTTCTGGAAGCTCTATATCCCAAGAGGTCTGTCTGAAAAGGTTGGTGACTGCGACAGGAATGAGGCTGTCTGCCCCACAAAATCTCTAAAAGTTACATTTTTATGCCACATTTGGAAAAATATAAATTTAATCAGACAAAGACCATTACCTTGGCTCTTCACCAGATTGATCTGAACTCCCAATCAGATGCGTGATTTCAGAGATGATAACGCCTCCTGGATAAACACTGCTTTTTTCACATGTTTCACATTTCTTGACATAATGAATAAAATAATGGGCATTAGTTCTGTGCACTTCATGTGTTAATTCACCTTTATTTGGCTAGGGTACACTCAACCTAGATCCCATAAATCTATTGCACTAAAATTCAAGATGCTGAACTCCTGAAAAATTGCAGAAATTGCCCTAAATTTGCTAAGAAACTACAACCTTTAATTACGTGTCAATCGTCTTCAGTACTCAATTCTTAATCCACCTTCCTTTCCTAGTTCTTGATGCCATGTTGCTATTCTTTCTTCCATCCCCTTAATAATGTAGCCATCTTCCTGGCTTCATTATGGTATTTCTCCTCCCACTATTCACCAGTCTACAGAACTAGTCCTCGCTATCTTAAAGTTTATTTATTAGTCACAAGTAAGGCTTACATTAACACTGCAATGAAGTTACTGTGAAATTCCCCCTCTCTAGATTTAAATCTAAACCTCTAGATTTAGGGAAAGCAGAGAAAGAAAGGGAACATCAAGAGTTGCTGCACAACCTGGGCAGAAATATTTGATCCTGTGGAGCTTCTTGAAAATAGAAAATTTCAAACAACAGTTCGCAATCTCTTGGAGTTGCAGCATTAGGTAGGAGCAGAGACGAGTGTGAGATGAGAGTTTATGACAAGCAGGATAATTTTTGCAGAGAAGTACATTTTCTGCAGATTCAATGGTAAAATACAGTAGAGATAGCCAGTGGTACTAGCCATGAGGATGGCTAGCAAGGGAACAAAATGTCACATAGGATGACTGCTGTGTAAAGATATGCTAGTGGGAAATCTAGCTGGAGCATTACCATGTATATAAAATAAGGTACATCTCACTCGAAAATGCACGATGCAGTCACTGGGTGAGGGAGCTTGAAAAACATTTCAGTACCTGTTACAGGCATCCTTCACATTGAAAATACACAAAAATAAACAAACAGTCTCCCTCATTAATTAAAGGCTTTTCTTTCAATGTTCCCAAGCCAGACCTAGCTCTCAGTTGTTCCTTCTAAGAATATTTTTTGTCGTAGCGTTAATTAATTCTCAATTCCACTGGGAAAACTGATAAATAAATCTATCAAAATAAAAGTCTGAAGGAGGCCCAATGAAAATAATATGCGGTGGTCAGCACCCTACAGTGAAGCTTCAAGTTTAGTACAAGTTAAAGTTCTCCTAGTCACTTAACGGATCTCAGAAGTAATTCTTCCAAACTAGACATTTAACCTTGATATGAAGAGCAAGATAACACAGGAAATGCCAAAAGACAAGCAATTATAACTCAAATCAGGATAAATAACTTCACACTAATGAACTAGTGCAAGTCAAAATACCTGTTACAAAGTAATTTGCTAAAGAGAAATTCCTCAAGTCTCAATTTTATTAACATCGTTAATCCTTCCTTTCATCTGCTTTATTATTTATAAGAGGAGGTCTTCCTCCTCTTTGCATTGTGGTTTTGAAATCGCACTTTTTCCTATATTTAATCCATTCTTTACCAGGAGTTCAAAATTGCTGCAATTCTTCAACCCACTCAGCTTCTTCTACATCTTCAGGCTTTTAAAACCAAACTTATCACCTAATTATTACTTACTGATTTACTTACAAGTAATTCCTACATCTTTGAGAATCTATCCTACACTATGACTCCTGACCCTTCATCTAGTTTCTTCACAAACAGAAAACTTTCTAACTTACCGGAATACCGTGTACAGCTGTGCCATCTTGGCTGCTGTCCATAGTGATGGGCCGACTATACTTGGAGTAGGAATGAGGCATACCGGAAGTCCCAATCATCAGAGGCCTAGAAGAACGATTTGCAACAAGTTACTAAAGGTTAAAGAAAGCAATTTTAAAATTGCACAATTGAATAGTTTGATGGTGTTGGATTATCAATGGTAAGGCCTGATATTGGACAATTTCTTGAATATACGGACGTGAAATTCAAGACATCCTCAAAATGGGCACAGAGGTAATATTGCCTGATCAATCTACACCGGTTGCTTCTAATGCAGGCTGCATGCAAACTTCAGACTGTCTGCTCATTTAAATAATCTGCACACAGGACATCAAATTACAAAATCATGAGTCTAGCACCACTTGCAGGTCTTAAAGGAGGTGTATTGTAGCAGGATAGGTGATAAAGCTGGTTGCAGATGGGAGTGTGAGCTAGAAGAATGGCAGAAGAGGAGCCTCACATTTTGCTACACTGTAGAGAAACCTTGGATGAGGAGGCACACAGGAAGATAGATGTCACCCATCCAGAGAGCCAGGCAATCCTTTAGATAAGTTCTCAGAAGACAGTGGAAGCAGATAGCTGTGGTGATGAATCCTAGGAGTGTAGCCTGAAGATGCAGTGCCACAAAAAGTTCGATTACCTTACACCAGTAGTCAAGGTTAGCAAATGCATCTTCAAATGTCAAATCCCACCAACTGTCACTAGCCTTACACACTGCTCAATGCATCACACCTTCCATCACACATGTACCTATCATTTCCATCACAACTCAAATCTAATTTTCATAAGCCTCACATCTCGCTCACACACTTTATGCAAGCTATGAGATGTGGGTGTTGGATATATGGCAGTGGGTACTGCCAACTTTTGACCCATGACAGCCAGATTGTCCCTCTCTAATAGGACAAGGTAGCACAAGCACATAACCACGGGCAGCAACAACCAACCAGCACGGGCTGGCAAGGCTGCAGATATTCATCCTATGGAGGCAACCATGCTTGCTGTCTTTGGAGCAACCACAAGTGAGGTTATGCAGCAGCAGGAAGATGACAATATGTTCATACCTAATATTCCTTCACACAATCCACTTGCCCCCTCATCATAAAGATTCTTCTGATATACAGGATGTAACCCGTTCCTCCTTCTTTTCCTCACAGCACTTACTATGTCTTTCTCCTGTCATACATCCAAGAATAGCAGCCTGACCAGGCAGTGATGCAAGAATAAGAAGTGACAGAGGAAGAGTCTGATAAAGAAACACCAGCACCTGCTCTCAAACTCACAACTAATGGTTCAGATACTGACATGGTGTATATTGTATAAAGGCAGGATATGCATGTAGTGAGATTCTGGACATGAGTTGGTTGGCAGCCAGAGTAGGGGGAAAGGGCAGCACAGATGCCAGTTTGCTAGAGGGCAAGGTCACATACAACTTGTGCGGAGGTCTTGGGTGAGGGCTTTGATGGGGCATCATACAGAAAAAGGCTGGCAGATGTGCACTATGAACTGGTCAGTGCACCAACTGGTCTGCCAGACAGCCATGGAGGAGCTCAACACCAAACTGACACAGAACTAGGAGGCCATCCTCTACAAGTGGTAACCAAATCCTATGAAAACTTATGGATCCAACCACATTGCAGCCAAAGATAGCTGTTGTCTCAGCCTCCCATCACAGTACAAATAGAAAGCACACAATATCAGACAGCAGCAGTGAAAGCTCAGATTGCAGTTATATCACCAGGAGGGGGCAGCTTGCTGCCACACAGACAAATACTACAATAGCTTCAGATGCCAGGGCTAAAGGGGCTTTTTAACTCAATCTCTCTAACAGATTATTTGAATTGCAGAGGTACTTCTCCAGGGGATGGTAATGGTTCAGTGGAGCAAACTTGCTGTCCTCCCTTGGCATGACAATCACACCACTGCCACTCTGCCAGTGCCCTTGTTGTTGTCAATCAAGCAAGAAACCCAGACACCGTTAAGTATTAATATGGTTTAGCAGTATTGGTAAAATACATTAACAGCAGAAAGGTTTATTAGCAGTAGCTAGGTTGCTAAGAAATAGATCAAAGAATGGCAGGGCTGCTCTGGCCTCCAGAGTGCATTACAGGAAATTGAAGGAAACCAAAGCAGATATGGAGAGAGAACGTGCAAACTCCATAGTCACCCAAAGCTAGAATCAAACCCATGTGTAAGGCAGCAGTGCTGTGTCATCCCCAGGAATGACTGGAAGAGTAATAGTGTGATGGAATGGGTAGTTGTTTCAGCAGCTGCAAATGTGATCTACAACATCTCCCTTGCACCAAAGTTAAGGCTATCACTAAATGGCTGCACTGCACCAGACCTGCTCTCAGGGATATGGGACCTGTATAGTCAGGACGGATTGTGCATGAATTGACCAGGACCGAGCGCCTTGTGAGTTGATTTGCTAGCAGAATTGGGGAGACTAACTTGGCAAATGTGTGGGAAACAGGAAGTAATAACATACCAAGTTACACAGAACACTAGAAGAGGGTATCAAGTTATCGAGTTAGGTCAGCGTAAAGGAGAAAATAATTGGGCAGAATTTTCCCAAACAAATTAAGTGTTATACCAATGAGAAAATGGGAGTCTTCCATGCCAGTATTATTGGCACTTTGACAGCTGGGAGTTGTGCACTGACACAGGGAGAAGGGGGTAGGGTGGGGGCAGAGCCTAATGTCGGTTTCAGAATGCTCATGCGCCATTGCGTAAGGCACCCCAAACTGCATGGTACGCATGCCTGATGGGCACTGTCCGGCCATGCCAGGTGTTTCAATAGCCTCCAATCCCCCCAGTGTGGTCATGACACCTGGTCTCCACTACTGAAGAGCAGTCATGATTTGTGCTGACGTGAAGTTTCGCCAGCGTGGTTGGAAGCATCTGGGAAGGGCCGGACTTGACAATGACACATAGATGCAGATGGTCTAATGGTAATGAGCTTTGTGCTATTTCTGGGTATGAAGCTGTTTTCACTGCTAAAACGGGGCTGGGAAGACTGCGATCCAATTTGTGCCAGGCGTAAATTTTTCGCTTCGCACACTATCTTCTCGGCTCGCCACACAGATCGACGGGCACAGCGAGCTGGTAAGATCGCATTCATAATGTCTAAATCAGAGTTATTATGCATGTATATGGAATGCAGTGTGTGACTGGTGAGCTCTCTGAATTACACAAGAGATAGAGATTAAAATGAAGAAGTGTGCTTATGACAGGTGTCAGATGGATAATTGAATGGAGAACCAGGCTGCATACAGAATGTTCAGAGGGGAAATTGGTAAAGCAAATAAGACAGAGAGAGAGACAGAATGGAGACAGACAGGCAGCTAGCATAAAAGGCAATTGCAGATTCCTCAATAGGAATTTTAATAGTACAAGGATGGCAAAAGTAGGAGCAGAGCCAACTGGAGTCCAAAAAAGGATTTCTGCATGGAGACAGGAAATAGCTGAGGTAATAAATTAATACTTTGCATCTGTCTTTACCAAGGAAGAAGATGCTACCCAGGTCATGGTACATCAGGAGGTAATTAATACACTAGAAGGATTTAAAATCGGTAAGGAGGAGGCATTAAAAAGGTTATTTGTATTTAAAGGTTGATAAGCCACCAGGACCAAAGGAGATCATCCAAGGATACTGAGATTGAGAGTGGAAATTGTGGCCATAACCTCCCAGTCTTTCTTAAGACTCAGGGATGGTACCAGATGACTGGAGAATTGCAAATGTTACAAGCTTGTTCGAAAAGGGTGTAAATATAAACCCAGCAACCATAGAACTGTCAGTTTAACATGGGGGCGGCAGGGCAGGGAAACATTAACTTGGAACTAAAGGACAAATATGAGTGAATTAATACAACATGGATTTCTCAAGAGAAAGTTGTATTTAACTAACTTGGAGTTTCTGGAAGTAACAGAGGGTAGATGAGGTTAATGCTGTTGATCAGTATACATGGACTTCCAAAAAGCATTTGATACAGTTCCGCACAACAACTTCTAAACAAAGTTCCAGCCCACTGAATAAAAGGGAAAGTAGTGAATGGATTATTCTGGAATTGGCTGAGTGACAGAAAACAGAGAATAATGGTTAATGGATGTTTTTCAAACTTGAGGAAGATTAGTAGTGGAGGTCCCCAAAGATCAATTTTGGGACCCTTGCTCTTCCTGAATATTAATAACTTTGACCTTGGTGCCATAGAGCACAGCTTCAAAATCTGCAGATGAAATGAAACTTAGAAGCATTGTGAACTGAGAGGAGAATAGTGCAGTACTTCGATAGAACAAAGACAAGCGAGTGGAATGGGTGGACAAGTGGCTGATGAAGTTCAATGTAGAGAAATGTGAAGTGATTAAATTTAAGCAGGAAGAGACAGTATAAAATAGAGAGCATGAACTCTGAAGAGGACAGAGGGGCTTAGGTGTATATGTGCACAAGTCATTGAAGATGGCAGGCCAGATTGAGAGCATGGTTAATAAAGCATATAGAATCCTGAGCTTTATTAATAGGGACATTTAATATAAGGGCAAGGTGGTTATGGTGAATTTGTTTAAGACACTAATTTGGCCTCAGCTGGAGTATTGCTTCCAATTTTGGGTGCCACGCTTTAGGATAGAGTGCAGAAAAGATTAATGAGAATATTTCCAGAGACTTCAGTTATGAACTAGATTGGAGAAGTTGGGGCTGTTTTCCTTAAAGAAAAGGGCCGAGGGATATTCAAAATCATGAGGGGTCTGGAAAGAGTAAATAGGGAGAAACCTTTCAACTGCGAAAAGATTAAGAAGAGGGTACAGGTTTAAAGTAATGTCAAAAGAAGCAATGGTGACTTAAGGAAAACTGTTTTCATGCAGCGAGTGGTTAGAATCTTGATTGTATTGCTGAGAGTGTGATGGAGGCAGGTTCAATTATCCATTCAAGAGGAAATTAGACTGTTATCCGAAAAGGAAGAATGTGCAGGGTTATGGGAAGGAGGAGGAAGAATGGCATTAAATGCTCATACGGAGAGCTGAAATGACACATGATTCTGCGAGTTGCCCCCTATCCCACCCACTGACATGGTGAAGTGCAAAGCTGCAAGACCAGGAGCTGAAAAAGGACATCCAGCAGGCCACATGCAGCAGCCTTTCAACAACCCTACAGGTAGCACTGCATAGGAGAACTAGGTTGGGCAAAGGCACCTGCAAGATAGGCACATAGGGAGCATGTAAAGGTGATTAGTTGACTTTTCTATGGAATATTGGATGGTTTACTTTCAGCACTGTATCCTATAGGACAGGGTGACGGTCCTTCATAGAGAGATGGTAAGGTATGCAACTGCTGTTCAATGGGAAACTGGATTTACACTTAGTGGCACCAGAGGCAGATGAGCCAAATATGGACAACCTGGCCAGAAAGGGGAGATCCTTGTCATCTTCATCCTTCCTCACTAGATACCTGGTGATTAGAGCTCTGTCCTCATGATGATGAGGTTGTGGAAACCACAACCAATCATGATATAAGTCATGGACAGTATTGAGGGCTTCTCCACAGCAGTCCATACAGCAAGGACATTGCCTAATAGCCTGCCAGATAACATGTTCGTGGCAACATAACTCTCACTGTATTGCAATGTTATGCCCATGCACTTGGATTGCACAGCAGAATCATAAGCCAGACGGTGAGTGGATAGCCCTGTCACCCAGCAGTCACCCTCTGCTTTCTTGTGAGGATTCAAATGCAGATGATACAGTCACTGCCTCAGAAAAACAGTATCATGATTGCTGCCAGGATACTGAGCATTGACCTGTATGATGCAAAGTAGGATTGCATACCAGTTGGGCATTTGGTACTGAATGGCCTGAATTTACATGCAGCATCCACAAGTCAACGTCAGTGCAGTCAATGGCACCCTGCACTGTGGGGAAGTCTGGAATTCTGCTGAACACTCATATTGACACTGCCCATTTATCAGGAAAGAAAGAGTATAACGTACTCAGCCCTCTGCACAGAGAGAGAGAGAGAGATAGTCACCTCTCTTGGACAGCGTAACAGTGGATGCAAACTGCAGAATGTTCCAAATGTCACCTGCTTCAGCTTTGGAGGAGCCAGATAAAAATAAGTCAATGGCCACATTTGCAGCCACTGGCAATGCTCTAGTGCATGTGACATAGGCTGAGTGCTCTTTGTCTTCCCTCTGTGAGCAGCCTACCTACTTCTGTGCCACCAGTGCTCACGCTCCTAGCCATGCTGCAGCCAAGAGGGAAACAGAAACTATAGCTTCCACAGCTTGAGAAACAAAGCCTCGACCACGTGTCACACTTTTACTTGTAAACTTCACCAATTTCAAATTAGTAGTACAAGTATGATGAACTTCAATTAACTCACTAACAGCCAGTAGAAAAATCAAACAACAATTAAACTGAAAGAAGCTGATGATCTTTTTAAATAGCATTGATAATCACGGGTGAGGTGCCTGAAGATTGGAGAGTTGGCAAATGCCGTGCCTTTGTTTAAAGGGGGCTGCAGGGAAAAGCCTGGGAACTACAGACCGGTGAACCTCACATTTATGGTTGGCAAGTTGTTGGAAGGTATTTTGAGAGACAGGATCTACAGGCATTTAGAGACACAAGGACTGATTAGGGACAGTCAGCTTTGTGAGTGGGAAATCATGTCTCACAAATTTGATTGAGTTTTTTGAAGGGGTAACCAAGAAGGTAGTTGAGGACAGTGTACTTGATGTTGTCTACATGGACTCTGGCAAGGTGCTGCAGGTATGTTGTTGCATAAGGTTAAATCTCACGGGATCCAAGTTGAGGTAGCTAAATGGATACAAAGTTAGCTACTTGACAAAAACCAGAGGGTGGTTCTCGACAGTTGTTTTTCAAACTGGAGGCCTGTGACCAGTGGTGTGCCTCAGGAATCAGTGCTCGGTCCACTGTTATTTGTCATTTATATTAATGATTTGGATGAGAATATAGGAGGCATGGTTAGTAAGTTTGCAGATGATACCAAGATTGGTGGCATAGTGGACAGTGAAGAAAGTTATCTCCAACTGCAACAGAACATAAGAACATAAGAAATAGGAGCAGGAGTAGGCCATCTAGCCCCTCGAGCCTGCCCCGCCATTCAACAAGATCATGGCTGATCTGTCGTGGCTCAGTTCCACATTCCCACCCTCTCCCCATAACCCTTAATTCCCTCTCTTATCAAAAACCTATCAACCCGCGTCTTAAAAATATTGATCGAGGCAGCCTCCACCACTTCAACAGACAGAGAATTCCAGAGATTCACCACCCTTTGAGTGAAGAAGTTCCTCCTCAACTCCGTTCTAAACCACCCCCCCTTTATCTTGAGGCTGTGCCCTCTAGTCCTACTGTCCTTTCTATCCTATCCATCCCATTCAACATCTTATACGTCTCAATGAGATCTCCCCTCATTCTTCTAAACTCTAACGAGTACAAGCCTAGTTTATTCAGCCTCTCCTCATAGCTCAATCCCCTCAACTCCGGAATCAGCCTAGTAAACCCTCCTCTGCACTCCCTCCAAGGCCAAAATATCCTTGCATAAGTGCGGCGACCAAAACTGCACACAGTACTCCAGCTGCACCCTCACCAGTGCCCTATACAGCTGCAGCAAGACCTCCCTACTTTTATATTCAATCCCCCTCGCTATGAAGGCCAGCATCCCATTCGCCTTCCTGACCACCTGCTGCACCTGCAGGCTGGGTTTTTGCGACTCATGCACAAGGACCCCGAGGTTCTTCTGCACCGTCACATGCTGCAGTTTTTCGCCATGTAAGTAATAGTCCTTCCTACCATTATTCCTGCCAAAGTGGACAACCTCACATTTGCCAACATTAAATTCCATTTGCCAGTTCCTGGCCCATTCGCCCAGCCTATCTAGATCCTTCTGCAGACTCTCCACACCCTCCGCACAATTTGCCGTTCCACCAATCTTGGTGTCATCAGCAAATTTCGACACCATACACTCGGTTCCCTCCTCCAGATCATCTATATAAATGGTAAATAGCTGAGGCCCCAGCACCGACCCCTGGGGCACTCCACTAGTCACCAACCGCCAATCCGAATAGCACCCATTGACCCCCACTCTCTGCCTCCTATTTAACAGCCAATCCTCTATCCACGCTAACACCCTACCCCCAACTCCATGCCCCCTGACCTTCTGCAATAACCTCTTGTGAGGCACCTTGTCAAACGCCTTCTGAAAATCAAGAAAGACCACATCCACCGGCTCTCCTCTATCCACCGCCTTAGGCACATCCTCATAGAATTCCAATAAGTTTGTCAGACACAATTTTGATCAATTGGGCCAGTGGGCTGACAAATGGCAGATGGAGTTTAATTTAGATAAAAGAGAGGTGATGCATTTTGGTAGATTGAACCAGGGCAGGATTTACTCAGTTAATGGTAAGGCACTGGGGAGAGTTACAGAACAAAGAGATCTAGGGGTACATGTTCATAGCTCCTTGAAAGCAGAGTCACAGGTGGACAGAGTGGTGAAGAAAGCATTCAACATGCTTGGTTTCATCAGTCAGAACACATGAGTTAGGACTTCATGTTGAAATTGTACAAGATATAAGGCCACACTTGGAATACTGTGTACAGTTTGCTTACTCTATTATAGAAAGGATATTGTTAAACTAGAAAGAGTGCAGAAAAGATTTACTAGGATGCTGTCCACACTTGAGAGTTTGAGTTATGAGGAGAGGTTGGATAGACTGGGACTTTTTTTCTCTCAAGTGTATGAGGCTGAGGGGTGATCTTATAGAGGTCTATAAAATAATGAAAGGCATAAGTCAGCTTGATGGTCAATATTTTTTCCCAAATATAGGGGAATCTAAAACTAGAGGGCATACGTTTAAGGTGAGAGGGTGGTGAGTATCCGGAACAAGCTGCCAGTAGTAGTAGTAGTAGAGGCAGGTACAATTTTGTCTTTTAAAAAGCATTTAGACAGATACATGGATAAGAGGGGTATAGAGAGATATGGGCCAAATGTGGACAATTGGGATTAGCTTAGGAATTTTTTTAAAAAGGCAGCATAGACAAGTTGTGCCAAAGGGCTGTTTCCATGCTGTAAACCTCTATGATTTTATGACACTGCTGGTGGTGGTGGTGGTGTCCTCCCTTGCTGAAATTATGGTCTGCTATACAATGTTATAAGTGGGCATTTATTCCACTAAGCATTTTTCCTATGAATACTCCCAGTGCCTGCACGAACAACCTACTCAAAATGGCACCCACTGCATCCTGCAGCCGAAACATGCAACTACAACTGGGATGCCAAATTGGATCCGAAACAGCATCTGTGGTGTCGAAAATATGGGCATGGCGCAAGCAAATTTTGTGTTCAACATTTCAGTGGCTATGTATTGGAGATTGTAGAAAACATTGGCAATGAAATCACAAGCCTGCTGCTCACAGTAACCTAGCAAAAAAGATTTGTTTTGCTAAAATAGCACAGTAAGGTTCTGTGTGATACAATATTATAGATGGTTCAATGCACGGCATATGCGATCAGACAGTCTCAGTCAGGGTGGTTAGCAGCATCACAACAATTGATCAAATGTCCCTGAGTTAGGAAGAGTGCAAGCAGATCCAGTGATCCCTTCACATGTGTGGATATTAGTGGAGGATTGAATCATGACTATGATGCGAATCCACAGTTGAATAATCTGCCACCACACAACATCTGGGCTCAGGCAAGAGCAACTACTAAAAGGAAGAACACAAAGTATCTGACACTGTGAATCCACTCTTCAACAAAAGATTCCCTGCCTCACACCTACCTATTTGATTTCTTTGCTTTTCAAGAGGCAAATTCAAAGACAATAAAAGAAAGGGAACATTTTCCTTCCCTCTAGCCCCTCAGCCATACAACTCTCGTGGCAGCAGGTAGCCAAGTCGGCAGAAATAGAAGCCCAAGGGTTGCTATCCCTTATTCATTCCCTTACCTTCATGAGATTTTTGTTTAAGAAAACTCTCAGCTACCATCCTTAAATCAAGCATGCAGCACAAAAGAAAAAGAAACTCACATTTTTCTCTTGATTCCGGCCACACTGTTCGATTGCACCATAGTGGCAATGAAGTGGAGGATCTGCAGACAAGTTTATTTACAGAATGTGAATAAATTTCAAATCACTGAATTATACAGCACCATTTGACCAATGGTGTTCATGTTGGTTAACTAGAAATAGAAATAGAATTAGAATGAGAAAATAGGAGTAGGAGGAGCCCATTTAGCCCTCCGAGCCTGCTCCACCATTCATTATGGTGATGACTGATCCTACCTTCCACCATACTCTTTGATCCCCTTTACCCCAAAAGCTACATCTAACTCCTTCTAGGAAACATACAATGTTTTGGCCTCAGCTACTTTGTGGTGGTGAATTCCTCAGGTTTTCAAATCTCTAGAGGAAGAAATTTCTCCTCATCTCAGTCCTAAAATGGTTTATGATGATTCCAATTGTGGACACCCCTACCATCGGGAACGTGCTTCCTGCATCCACCCTCTCTAGTCCTGTTAGAATTTGATGGGTTTCAATGAGATCCCCAGTCATTCTTCTGAACTCCAGTGAATGCAATCCTAAACAACTCAATCTCTCCTCATATGTCACTCCTGCGTTCCTAGGAATCAGTCTGTTAAACCTTTGCTGCACTCCATCTAGAGCAAGACCATTCTTCCTCAGATAAGGAGACCAAAACTGCACATAATATTCCAGGTGTGGCCTCACCAAGGCCCCATATAACTGCAACAAAACATCTCTGCTCTTGTACTCAAACCCTCTTGCTATGAAGACCAACATACCATTTTGCCTTTTTTACTGCCTGCTGCACCTTGATAAACTGCCATGTTTATCTTCAGTGACTGGTGAATGTGGATACCAAAGTCTCAGTGCTCATTCCCTCTTCAATTATGGCCAAATAATCTGCCTTCCCATTTTTGCTTCCAAAGTGGATTACCTCACATTTATCCATATTATGCAGCGTCTGCCATGCATTTGCCCTTTCACTCAGCTGGCATTAATCACACTAAAACATCTCTGCATCCTCCTCACAGCTCACCCTCCCACCCAGCTTTGGGTCACCAGCAAATTTTGGAGTTCTTACATATAGCTCTCTCACCTAAATCATTTATATATTGTAAATAGCTGGGGTCCCAGCACTAAACCCTGCAATGTCCCATTAGTCACTGCCTGCCATTCAGAAAAAGACCTATTTGTTCCTACTCAATTTCCTGTCTGCCAAATGGCTTTCTATCCATCTCTATAAATTACCCCCAATCCCATGTGCTTTAATGTTACACGCTAATTTCTTAAATGGGACTTTGTCAAAAGCTTTCTGAAAGTCCAAATAAACCACATCCACTGGCTCCCCTTCATCTACTAGTTACATCCTTGAAAAATTCTAGTAAATTTGTCAAGCACGATTTCCCTTTCATAAATCCATGCTGACTCTGTCCAATTCTACCACTGTTTCTAAATGCTCTGCTATAAAATCTTTGATAATGGACTGCAGTTCCACTTCTCTGTTTGTCCCCATGGCCTTGCAAATTTGAAAGTTACCACTGAATTGGTTTCCACCGCTGTTTCAAAAAGTGCATTTCAGATCATTATTGGTAAGCAAGGGGGATATAGATTATCAAACGTAGATAAGATACTGATTTTAGGTTACTATTACATCAGCCACGATCTTCGTAAATGGCTGGGCAGACTCGAAGGACCAAATCACCTACTTCTGATCCTTTTTTCATAAACAACTTATTGCATTAAAGAATTCCATCTTGTTCCTCTCCACCAAGTTGTTTTTGTGAATTAACATAAATCTTGTGTCCTCAGGTTACTAACCCTCCAGCTATTGCAAACAGCTGCTGCCAATCTATTCTATCAAAACCCTTTGTGATTTTGAACACCTCCCTTTAATCTCCCCTTAACCTTCACTGCTCCAAGAACAACAACCCCAGCTTCTCTAATCTCTCCACCCAAGTCCCTCGCACCTGGTATCATTATAAAATCTTCTCTATATCACTCAAGGCCTTGACAACCTTTCTAAAGTGTGATATCCATAACTGGACACAATACTCCAGCTGATGCCTAAAGCGTGAATCACATGCTTGCTCTTAAACAGCCTTTGTTACGAGATTGACTATGCTTTGTCCCCTCTCACTAGCCTTTTCTGAAAGCAGTGATATGCTAGGTGGGTGATGACTTCTCAGGTGCTAGTCCCCCTCCTGAACTGGTCAGCACTGGAAAGCATTGGGACCAGTGTGGGTAGAGCACTCCAGCTCAATCCTGAGGTGCATTTTCTAGCCTGAGAGAAGACAGACAGACTGGCACTGGACAGCAGGTTCAGCAAGCTACTTCCTTTGTCCAACCCAAAGGCACAGCGGCCTACTGTAGCATGTGAGATGAATTCACTATAGATGAACGATTAAATCTGGTTGTTGGCAAAGCCAATGTTTTCCCAGACTGAGCTGTAGCTGAGACCAATGGTAATGATGGGACCTCTTCTTCAATTATTGGAGGAGGTGCAGGAGGACATTCGGCCCATCAAGCCTGTACCCACCACAATGCCACGCAGGCCCTATCCCCATAATCCGTCATATTCACCCTGCTAATCCCTGACACTATGGGGAAATTTAGCATGGCCAATTAACCTAACCCACACATGTCTGGAGAGTGGGAGGAAACCAAAGCTCCTGAGGAAACCCACACAGACATGGGGAGAACATGCAAATTCAACACAAAGAGACAATTGGCTGTTTGAGCTCTTGAACCAAAGCAGTTTGCATGGTGAAGGTGATCCCACAATGCCATAAGCTAAGGATTTCCAGGAACAATGATGAATTAGCACCAAATATTTAAGTTTGAAAGATCTGACTTGAGGGATGCAGTTCACATGCACTTGCTGCCCTGCCTTTTTAGGTTCAAAAGATTGCAGGTTTGGAAAGTGCTGCTGAAGGGGCACTGAGAGTTGAGTGTGCATCCTGCAGCACATACTACAGTCATGTTACATCACTGGTGTTGGGAATAACACAATGTTTAAGTCACAAGATGGGGCTGCTGCTAATGTATTCTATCAAAACCCTTTGTGATTTTGAAGACCTCCATTTAATCTCCCCTTAATCTTCACTGCTCCAAGAAGAACAATCCCAGCTTCTCTAATCTCTCCACCCAGGTCCCTCACACCTGGTATCATTATAAAATCTTCTCTATATTCCTCAAGGCCTTGACAACCTTCCTAAAATGTGATATCCATAACTCGACACAATACTCCAGCTGATGCCTAAAGCGTGAACTGCATGCTTGCTCTTAAACAGCCTTTGTTACGAAATTGACTATGCTTTGTCCCCTCTCAAGCAGAATGCTTTATCATGAATGGTGTTGGGCTTGAGTGTTGGAGTTACACCTACCGAGGCAAGCAGGTAGAAGACAAGCTTTGGGGCGTCAAGTGAGCCTTCTGCTAGAGAATGTCCAGCCTCTAACCTGCTTTAGTAGCATTTATATGGTCAGCCTGGTTAATGGAGACTGATAGCGTTGTTTATAATGGCACAAACCACCTTTTATGCACATGTAGACACATTTCACACACTTGCTGAACTTTTTTATTTAAATTGTTCCTGTAAGTTTTGGACCGAAAAGAAATAGGTCAACTCTATTTAGTTAAAACATTCAATGACATACCTTACGAATAACTTTGTGCTGCTGCAGTTGCTTCTGTTTCAGGGTTGATATCTCCTTCCATAATGCCTCATTTTCTCTTTGGAAAACAGACAAAAATCAGCATTGAGGACCATGTTTAATAATCTGCTTACAATTGACAAAAGTAATTCTCATCCCCTACAAAATCTGAAGTTGAGTATTATATTCAAAGTTGCTCATTTTTTTCAACATATTACCACTTTGAGAAGCAGAATATCACATTTTAGGTGATGCCTAGATTGCCAGTTATTTCCGTGTGAAGCACTCAGGCATAAGGAGTCAACAATCTTCCAGGTTTAGGCTGGGCAATATTACTTTATGTTTGCATCTCCTTCTATCAACTTAGATTTTCTTTAGATGCCTTTTCTCTCCTCTGGGAGGAGAATAATTTTTTTTATACTCTGCCAACTCAAGATGGTCGTGCAACATAGCCACCAATACTGGTCTGTGCATGAGCAGAAGCCAATGACATCATTTGCAGAAGACACAGTACCCACTGGATATTAGTTGGATCTTGAAGCCCTTTACCCTGTTTCTAAGCCACATGGCAAGCCAGCAGTTGGGGCGTGGCCTTTCCACAGTTTCCAAGGATCAAGATGAGGATGTTTCTGATCGATCCAGTGATGGTTGCTGTTCTATTTGTGACTCTGCAGCTTGTTGCCAGTGACAGACCCAGATTAAAGGCAACAGGCTCCAGAGCGGAAGATTCAGAAACTATGGGGAGGATGCAATTGCAAATGTTATACAGAGGCTGCTTTCCTTCAGTAAACTGTGTTAAACTGGCGCTGGAATATTTGCAATTCCAGGTTGTGATAAGCACGCACGCGCCCTGTGCACAACACCCCTAAAATGATGGTGATTGACTTGCAACTATGCATGCGCAGTGTTGGCAGCAAACACAGCTTTATTTTTCCGCAGCTTCTGTGGACTTGTTGCTCACATCCTTTTGACCTTAGTATTTTGAGGCTGACAAAGGGTCATCTGGCCTCGAAATGTCAGCTCTTTTCTCTCCTTACAGATGTTGCCAGACCTGCTGAGATTTTCCAGCACTTTTTCTTTTGGTTTCAGATTCCAGCATCTGCAGTAATTTGTTTTTAATGCCTTTTGACAGCTGGGGGAAAGTGAGAAAGTTTTGTGTAACAATACCTATACAGAGCATATTTTTTCCAGATGTGGTTTGAGTTGTACGTGTGTTAACGGTAGTTCGGGTGCAATCAATATTAGTATTGAGCCCAGCTGTGGAAGTTGGAACCAGCCATTAGCAGGTGAAAGGAATGAGTCTGTTTTGCAGCATGAGTGGGTCCTTAAGAAAACAATGTTCCAAGTGTTGATTGTGCTTGAAGAAAATCAAGCACATTGCCTGCGAAAAATGTCAAGGATTCTGCACAAATGCGTGTATAGGTGAAGAGGTTGCAAATAAAGGATTGAAATTATGCTAAGTTCCGTTGGTTGACAGTACACACCAAACCTAAGGCTAGTGGTACTTTAACTGGCATGTTCTCCCTCATTGGCTGAAAAGTTCTATAATTGATATTGTTCTGAGGAACTCTTAGAACACCATAGTGAAATTCACTATGTCTGTGAAATTCTACTACAATTGTGCATGGCTTTGGTGAGACCAAATCTGGAGTGCCATGTTCACTACTGGTCTCCACATTTAAGGAAGGATATACTTGCATTGGAGACAGTACAGCTAAGATTCACTAAACTGGGTTACCTTATGATGAGAAGCTGTGTACCCAGGGTTTATATTCTCTGGCGTTTAGAAGAATGAGAGGTGAGCTCATTGAAATGTACAAGATTTTGTACAGGCTTGATAGAGTGGATGTGGGAAAATTTTTCCACTGGTCAGAGAATGTGAAACATGAGGGACATGATCTCAGGGTAAGGGGCCAATCATTTAGGACTGAGATGAGGAAAAACTACTTGGCTCACAAGGATTGTGAATCTTTGGAATTCTCTACCCCAGAGGGTTGTAAGTTTTCCACTGTTTGATACATTCAGAACTGAGATAGACAGACTTCCGGGAGTCAAGGGATATGAGGAATGGACAGGAAGGTGGACTCAAAACCCATGATTACATTGAATGGAACAGCAGGCTTGACAGGCCATGTAATCTACTCTTGCGCCCATTTCTTGGATGTATGCATTGAATGATTACAATCAAGAATGCACTGCCTGAAAGGGGGTAGGTTAGATTTAATTATGGCTTTTAAAAGATAATTAGTTAAGTATTTAAAGAGAAAAGATTTTCAGGGATATGGGGAAAGGTCCAGGGAATGGGATTTGCTAAAAACTACTCTTCTAGAGAGCCGACATGAGCTTGACAGGCCAAACAGCCTCCTTAAGTGCCGGACGATTTTCTAAGATGGCCAGGCAGCTTAACAATGGTAGTAGGTAAAAGAATGGAATCCCTAAATAAAGGGCAAAATTTAAAAAATAAAAACATAATAATGAATAGCAAGCATGATTTCAAAAAGGGGAGGTCTTGCTTGATCAAGCTCATTGAATCCTTTGTAAAGCTAACAGAACCACTAGATAAGGGTAATGCAATTTATCTAGATGTCTAAAAGGCCTTTGATAATACATTACAAAATAAGCTAATGAATAAAGTTGGGTCATGCTACCCCAGGAATGAGTAGCAGAATGAGTATCAGAAAGGATAAACAGACTGAGCCTCTTCTCCTAAGAGAAATAGCCAAGGATGTGACCCAAGAGGTCTATGAGAGAATGTACAGTTTTAATCAGGAAAACATAAAGTGTTTGTTGCTACATGTGGGGAAAAAGCAAAATTAGAGGATAGAATTACAAAATAGTCAGCTAAAAAAAAAAATCAAATAAGGAATTCAGAAGCAACTCCTTTACCCAGAGAGTAGTGGGCATATCTAACTCACTACCACAGAATCTTGCTCAGATCAAGATATGGATGCGTTTAAGTGGAGGTGAAATAAGCCTAAGGAGGTAATTTTTTTATTTATTTGTAGGACATAGGCGCTGTTGGCTGGCCAGCATTTATTGTCCAACCCTCCTGGCCTGCGGGCAGTTGAGAGTCAACCACAATGCTACGGTTCTGGAGTCACATGTAGACCAGATCAGGTAAGGATGGCAGGTTTTTTTTGCCTAAAAGGACATTAGTGAACCAAATGGGTTCTTCTGGCAATCAACAATGGTTTTATGGTCATCAGTAGATTCTTAATTCCAGATTAAAAAATAAAAATATAGTAATGAATGGCAAGCATGATTTCAAAAAGGGGAGATCTTGCTTGACCAAGCTCATTGAATCCTTTGTAAAGCTAACAGAACCACTAGATAAGGGTAATTGAAGGGTTACTGAATTCAAATTACACCATCTGCCACAGCGGGATTCGAACCCGGGTTCCCGGGATATTAGCTGAGTTTCTGGATTAATAGTCGAGCGATAATACCACTGGGCCATCACCTTTCCTGAGGAAAGTTAGTTGAGGAAAGATGGGAGGAGGTTTAACTGAAGCATGGTCTCACCAAAGCCATGCAAAATTGTAGTAGAATTTCACAGACACAGTGAATTTCACTATGATGACCTAACAAAGTTCCTCCGAACAAACTGTTGCTGTGCTGTATACTCTTATACAATACAAGTGTCCTTGGACCAAACCACACTGAAGGTTATCCCCCCCGCTATTAGATTTATACCTTATTAGATTCCTGTCAGCATGGCTAGTCCTTCACTTCAGTTTCTTAAAAACCAGCATTTCTACTTTCCATTTGATAATATCTACATCTTAAAAAAAAACCACCTTTTAATAGTCAGGATTGTGTTGTCAGCCAGATCATGTTTTCCCTTCATCTGACGAATATCCGATAAGAGTTTCAACACATCTTGCTGCCTCAGTTTAAGGTCATCCACTCGACTCACAGAAACCTTCAATTTAAAAGAAAGGAATCAAATTCCAGCAAATTATCCATATCTCTGCACTCATCTTATTAACAATACACTTGTGGATCAGGCTCATCATTACATTATGATTTTGCAGGCTGTGTGTGCACTCCGCTCATTCAAATTTTTAAACTTTTTTTTCCAGAACAGTAGCATTTTTATTGCTTCCTTTATTTAAGGCTTAGACATACTTCAGCAGCCACCACCCCACTGCCCCAAACCCTCCACTGTCACCCCTGCCCCTCTAATAAAGACGTGATTAATGGTACAGTATGGTTCCACAAGCACTAGCAGCTGGCAGGTACCTTGTTCAAATGGACACTCAATGTACAAACCTGCTCATTGAGTGACAGTAGATAATTTGTCTATTTTAGAGGTACCACAGCAAAGTCCAATCGTATCCCTCCCTGATAACAAGTTCTCTTTTTAATATTAGAAATACTGAATAGAAAACAGCAGTAAGAACCCTGGAAAATGCCTCTTTTTACATGCTCAGGGCAGTGCATACAAAAAATGTCCTCCTCAGCTGTTCTCTAGGATAAGATCTCTTAACACAATGAATAATATATTTTCAATGTTTTTACATTACTACAACACTACTTAGATAATCTTACAATCAGTACATTTTAGCAAACATGTTACCAAAATACCAAATGACCACATTTCCAATGCAAATTGAACAAAATGCAGAGGTGTGAAGAAAAATGTTAAATATATTGTGCATTGCTCCTTTTGCAGACTACATTTATTTTCCAATTCTCTTGTGGTTACAGCTGCAAATGAAGTAATGTGTTTGCATCATAAGGAACAGCAATAAACTTCACAAATGTACCAACTTTCCACTTCCAAAAAGAACACACAGTACTCATCATTAATCTCAGATGGCTTGTCTTCAAGCTGTAAAAGACTAATTTAGAATAACAATCATCTGTTTGTCAGCATGAGAAAGTTGCCATGCCACCCATCAGATGCCCAATTGAGTATTTAAGGGATCAATTAAGGGCTTTTTTCCAACTCCACAGGCATTTTGCCTGCATAAGAACAACTTGCTATTTATTGTGTGAGGAGACCACAAAGTGAAGCCTGGTAACATCATGATGGCTCTGGGGTGGTGCCTTTTTGGACAATCCATAGTGCACAGAGTGCTCCCGTGGCAGTAACAGTTTCACCCTTCCACACAATGTCATCACCTGTGCCAAACAATCCCCAGATTGTGAGCAATGGCATCACTTAGACCGCCAGCCCTCTGATTGGATCAATCACTTTTAGGGACAGGTCACAGACTTTAATTGGGATGGCAGCCCCAGCAGCAGTGAAGTTAATTGGTCATTACTTGGATGGTCTGAGGAATGTGCTTCCCCAGGTCCACTGCCAGCAAAACAGGAGTCATCTTCAGCCCCAAGACTTCAACCCTCTGGAAAGTTTCAACCCTCTGTTTCCTGTCAAGTCCATCAACTCATTACCCCATACAAGGTAACAAGAATCCAATACTGCACAGTCCAAATTTCTGCAAGATTTGAATAGTATTCAAAATTTTGAGGGATCTTCTTAACACTTCCCTAAGACTTAGAATATCTGGTAAGACAAATCCTTTTCCCTGCTCCAATCTCTGCTCTCTCTCTCTATAATAACCATATATTGACAAAACACAAAGACAGCTAAGGTCCCTGTAAAAATGAACTTCTCACTTTCATTTGAAGTTTCAAATCAGAATTGTACACGCTCCTTCTCCTCCCACCCAAACTGTGTTGTGATTAAGACTAATCAAACATTTTGCCAGAAGCTCAGAACCCGTACCTCCAAGGGAAATTTGAATTTGAATCAAGATACAAACACTAGATGACGAATAAAGTCATAGTCCTAGCTAGTTATAGGAATTGCCTGTGAGGTGAATTAAACTCATCAATAAAGGTAAAGTTATGTTTGTTATTTTTCATTTAACAAAGAGTAATAAATAAATTCAAATTCACCAAAAAATACATTGATAGCTGACAGACCACATATAGAATAAACCAATTGCTAACTTACAACTGGTATCATCTCAAGAAGATCAGAGGACCATGCAAGAAAACAGAATCCAGTACACATAGCGAGGATTCTTACTGCTGTGACCAAGTCACAATTTGACATCATTAACTACTGGGTGGTAAGGATTTTCTACTGGCCATACAGATGTGAAGACTTCCTATGAGTATAATTGTGAGGTGCAACTCCTAAGCAAATATCTAGTGACCCAAATTCTGTAGCCAGCACTCAGATACAGCATGTAAGAGTCCTAAACTACCATTTCGATTCTAAGCGCTGGGCAGACTTGAAACGGGGAGTATTTCAGATTCAACTTTTAGACCTGTTCTGAGGTGCCCCCATATGCACTGTGCCTGAAAAAATATCAGCAATTCTGAATTGCGCAGCACAATCCTGTGGGTGGGGCTTAACACGCCCAAAACCTTGCAGCTCCAACAGGCGCTTCCAACTGCGCAGAAAACAAATTTGATAGAATGCTGCTCCCCCACCACATCCATCCCAGACCGGATAATGCCTCCCCCTGGCACCCACAGACATTGTCCCCACTGCCCCCCCCCAACATTACTGACCCCCTTATCCCCCCACCCTTTGCGCCACCCAGACTGATTGCAGGCCCCTCCCTCCTGCCCCCACCGATCTCAGGCAGAGTGACAGTGGGCCCAACTCCCCGTCCCTGATCTCAGGCAGAGTGACAGTGGGCCCAACTCCCTGTCCCCGATCTCAAGCAGAGAGCCTTCAGGCGCTCAGCACTTATCTCCTTACTAACTCTCACTGATGCAGCGCCTGAATCGGACTTATACTGAGTATGTTTGTTTCACACCAATTCTGGATGAGCCAACATGGTGGTAAAGGGAGAAGTGCCTGGAAAATTGGGTGTGCAGCCCATTAAGTTAATTTAAGCGCATACGGATGCATTTAAATGGCCATCGCGCCCATTTCGGGCACAGTCCTGATCACAGCCATTTTCAGGTCCTGGTAAAGGGGGAACCGGCGCAGAGGTGGGCACAGATCACACTACTCACCTCACACCCGACTAAGTTTTCGCACCCAAAAAGGGACGCAAGACGAAGGTAAAGTCGAGCCCACAGAGTTTAACAGCACAGAAGGGGGCTCTTCAGCCCATTGTGCCTGCGTCAGCCATTAAGCACCTAAATATTTTAATCCTATTTCCCAGTACTTAGAACGTAACCTTGTATGCTATGATATTTCAACTGCTCCTTAATTATTGTGTAGGTTCCTATCTCTACCACCCTTTCGGACAGTGAGTTCCAGATTCCCACCATCCTCTGGGTGAAAATGATTTTCCTCAAATCCCCCCTTAAAGCTCCTGTCCTCTATCTTAAATCAACTGGTTATTGATCCCTCTACTAAAGGGAAACGTTTCTTTCTTTCTACTAACATAATTTTGTACACCTCCATCAGATTCCCCCTCAGTACTCTGACAGAGACTCATCCAGACTTGAAACACTAACTCTGTTCTCTCTCCACAGATGATCAGACCTGCTGAGATTTTCCAGCATTTGCTGTTTCTGTTCCAGATTCTAGCATCTGCTTTTATCTCCTCGGTCTTCGCTGCTCTAAGGGAAACAACCCAGCCTAAACAGCCTCTCTTCATAACTGAAATACTCCAGCCCAGGCAACATCCTGGTGAATCTCCCCTGCACCCTCTCGAGTGTAATTACATCTTTCCTATAGTGTGGCGACCAGAACTGCGCAGAGTACTCTAGCTGTGGCCTAACAAATGTTTTGTACAGCTCCATCATTACTTTTCTGCTCTAATATTCAATGCCTTGGCTAATAAAGGCATTATGCCTTCGTAACCACCTTTTCTACCTGTCCTGCGATCTTCCAGGATATTTGGACAAGCACCCTAGGATTCTCTGGTCCTCAGCATTTCCTACCATCCTACCATTCATTGTGTGTTCCCTTGCATTGTTAGTCCTCCCAAAATGCATCACCTCATAATTTTTAGAGTTAAATTACATTTGCCACAGTTCTGCCTATCTATATCGTCCTATATCGTCTAGAACTCTCCTCCTCATTATTTCCCATCCCATTAATTTGTGTGTCACCTGTGAATTTACTGATAATACCCCCACCACACATTCATTAATGTACACCACAAACAGCAAGGGACCTAGCACCAATCCCCGCTGTACACCCCTTGACACAGGCTTCCAGTCACAAAAATAACCTCTGAACCTGCCCTGCACCTATGCCAATTTTGGATCCAATTTGCCAAACTGCCCAGGATCCCATGGGCTCTTAACTTCTTGATCAGTCTCCCATGTGGGACCTTTTCAAAAGCCTCACTGAAGTCCATGTAGACTGCATCAACTGCACTGCCCTCATTAACACACCTAGTTAACTTGTCGAAAAATGCAATCAGGTTTATTAAGATACAAAATAAACCTTCCACTATACTGTCCTATCCGTGTTACAGTTCACTCAGGGAATCAAAGTTGTTGTGACAACACGTGCTTGCTGTAGGCCGGAGCTAGGGATCATGATTGAAGAGACGCCAACTCTCTTTCCATCATATGAATCTCTCCTCCTGCTGCTATTGAGGAGTGTTGGAAGGATTTACAGGTTGATATTCAATCTGTTTGATAGCATTATGAATGCACCTCTTTCAGCCATTACGTTCTGGGGTAAAGCCTGAATCTGGAGCTTCTGACTGAGGCACAGGGAAATTAGCCACTGCGTCACCAAGACAGCCAGTGTTTAATCACAGTAAACCATTTAATGCTGCTCCAAGCTTCAGCTCCAACCTCAAGGTAATAATTAAAATCTGTCTAAAGTACTATAATAATGTCTGATTGCTAATAAATCATTCAGCCACAGCTCCAACAGCTCTGGTCACCCAGGTACTATGATTTGTTTGTACACAGATTCATGCAAAACGTTCCAAGTGAACCATAATGCACAAATGAGTAACACTTACCTTCCTCTTGATGTGGTCCAGTAACTGAGGTTCTCCTTGTCGGAAGCGTGGGTGCTGAAACTCAATTATATCATCCAAATCTCGGGGTAGACCCACACCTATATGAACCACTTTGTGAAAGCCATCTGTTATAGAACAAAAGAGAGACAGGGGCGTCATCAACAAAAGTAGAACTTTATTTTACATACAAACATACAAATCAGGAGCACTAGGCCACTCAGCCCCTCAAGCCTGCTCTACCATTCAATAAGATCATGGCTGACCTGTATGTAACTTCAACCACACACTCCTGCCTAACCTTGATAACCTTTCATCCCCTTGAACCTATTTAGCTCTGCTTTAAAAATATTCAAAGACTCTGCTTCCACTGCCTTTGAGAAACAAAGTTCCAAAGGCTCACGATCCCCAGAGAAAAACTTCCCAACTGTCTTGATGAACAACCTCTTATTTTTAAAAAAAGACTCCTACTTCTAGATTCTCTGAGAAGAGGAAATATCCTCTCCACATCCACCTTGTCAATACCCCTCAAGGTTTTATAGGGTTCAACTAAATCGCCTCTTACTCTTCTAAACTCTAGTGGATATAAATCTAACCTCTCCAAATCTTTCCTCATAAGCCAACTATCAAATCCTGGTATTATTCAATTAATAAACCTTCTCTAAACTGCTTTTAATGCATTTAGATATTTCCTTAAAAAAGGAGACCAGTACTTATACAATATTTCAGATGTGGTCTCAGCAATGCCTTGAACAACTGCAGCATAACTTCTACATTTTTGTAATCAGCTCCCCTCACAATAAGTAATAACTTTCTCAATTACTTGCTGAAGCTTTTGTGATTCACTCACTACAACAACCAGGGCTTTATGTAGCTCAGGGCTCTGCAACCTCTCACCATTTAAATAACATTTTTCTTTATTCTTCCTGCCAAAATGGGCAATTTCACATTTGCCCACAATATACTCCATTCGCCAGGTTTTTGCCCATTTACTTTACCTTTATCCTTTCACAGCCTCCTTATGTCCTCTTCACAATTTACTTTCCTACATATCTTTGTCGTTAGCAAACTTAGCAACCATACCTTCAGTCCCTTCACCCAAGTCATTTATAAATTATAAAAAGTTGAGGTCCAAGCAATAATCCTGTGGAACATCACTCATCACATCTGCTCAACTAGAAAATGACCCATTTATACCAACTCTTTCTTCCTGTTAATGAAAACATCTTCTATCCATACCAATATATTATCCTCTACACAATAAGCTTTTACTTTATACAATAACCTTTGATGTCAAGTGCCTTCTGGAAATCCATGTCCAGTACATCCACCGGATCCACCTTGTTGGCTCTGCCTGATTGCCAGATCTTCCGGCCACTAAATTGCAAGTTACATTACATTATAAACAAGTCAGCATCCTCTAGCCCTTTCATCCAGGCCTTGGCTCATCCATAGCAAGGCATTTCAATTATGGCACTGTTATACTCAGATCAATTCCCTGGATTTTGCTGTGCATATTTCGCTCGTGTTGGCTGTCTATTCTCTCCAGCCATTTTCAATGCACCCTTCTCTTCCAGATTTCTGATAGGCCTTGCACAGCCCTGGGTTTCCCTGCAAGCTAAGCACTTTGGCCCTAGTGATCTGTACCCCAGTTCCTGGCTATATCACAACTTGTATGAAACTGATAAAAAAGGTGAGACATCAAACAAGGAGCATTAGCACTCCCTCCATTGGCTCTGTACCATTCACCATAACTTCAAATAGGTTTCTCCAGTCAGCCCAGGCCTATTAGATTCCATTTCTCTCCCTGGTTCTTTCTCTCTTGTCCTTAGTTTTGTTCCCTACATTCCCTCGCACACTTAGGCTGCACAGTAGTTAGCAATGCTGCCTCACGGTGCCAGGGACCCAGGTTCGATTCCCAGCTTGGGTCACTATCAGTGTGGAGTTTGCATGTTCTCCCTGCGACTGCGTGGCTTCCTCCGGGTGCTCCAGTTTCCTCCCGCAATCTGAAAGATGTGCTGGTTAGGTGCACTGACCTGAACAGGTGCCGGAGTGTGACAACTAGGGGAATTTCACAGTAACTTCATTTCAATGTTAATTTAAGCCTTACTTGTGATTAATAAATAAACTTCTTTGGCTTTCACAGAATCATCAATGCAGAAGGAGACCATTTGGTCCACCACATCTGTTGTTACTGCCCTGGTTGCTGTTCCTTCATCAATTTCTCTTTTACTCAAAACTTTTCCACACTTGGGGCTGGATTTTCATCACCAAGGCAGATAGAAGGAGTCAGAAAATTTCCCAGCACATCCTTTGGAGAGTGTGCCAGATCTATTCGGGCCCCCTAACCTCAAAAGAGTAAACAGGCAATAACAGAAGTTGCTGAAAGCCACAGTGGTCTGTTTAAAAAGCCCCCCACTTCCATGCTCCTGATCTCTGTCCCAGTTTTAATACAGATAGTGAAAACAAAGAACAACATTCTGGCCTTCACCCCTCTCTAACCCCACATACTTCTCCTAAGTCATCCATGCCAATTCATGCCTCTGCAGCCATCACCATGACCCCTCATACCCTCCATGTCAAGCTACAGCACAGCTGTTCCAACAAATGAGTGAATGCCTGGGCTCTCAAACCACTTGTTTTCTCACTTTTTCAAGTATCTTTGTTTCCAGTTAACTCCACCATCCCACCAAGTTATCGAAATATCTTCATGTAAAACTATGCTCAACCAATAGTTTCCTTTAGATAAAATGTATTTCTCAGGATTAAATATATTTTTAAAATTGTCTGCAGCTAATCATTATTCAATATCTTCTTTTGCTGAATGAGAGTCATCCAGATTATAAACCTGGCTGGTCTAAACTTGGTTCATTTTCTCAGTCATTAGATTAACCCACTTCAGCTTTCTAGACTACCATCGTACATTGATTATCTTGCAACAAATACGACACAAATAATCCTTCCGTGCCCAGTACAATGCAAATGGTCAATATGTACGATTCACCATCACAGCCTATAATAGAAAGAATATTATTAAAGAGTGCAGAAGAGATTTACTAGGATGCTACTGGGACTTGATAGATTAAGTTATAAGGAAAGGCTGGATAGACTGGAACTTTTTTTGGTCTGGAACGTAGGGGGCTGAGAAGTGACCTTATAGAGGTCTATAAAATAATGAGGGGCATAGATCAGCTAGATAGTCAACATCTTTTCCCAAAGGTAAGGGAGTCTAAAACTAGGGGGCATAGGTTTAAGGTGAGGGGAGAGATACAAAGGGTTAATTTTTTCACATAGAGGGTGGCGAATGTCTGGAACAAGCTGCCAGAGGTATTAGTAGAGGCAGGTACAATTTTGTCTTTTGAAAAGCATTCAGATAGTTACATGGGTATGATAGGTACAGAGGGATAGGGACCAAATGCGGGCAATTGGGGCTAGCTTAGGGGTTTTAAAAAAAAGGGCTGCATGGACAAGTTGGGCCTGTTCCCATGCTGTAAACCTCTATGACTGCCGTAGGGTGCAATCTTATGAAAAAAATTTTAAGTGCCAAACAAGCGAGAAAATTGGAGAGTTTCAGACCTATTGATTGAAGCCGGCTGCAGACTGCTTGGACTGCAGTGCACAGGTATCACGATCTCCCAACAAACCGAGAGATCTCCCGCCATCCTACCCCAACATTATTGGCGGCAGTATAACCACAGCCCCCCACCCCCATGCCAGTGATCTGTGCTGCCACTGGAATACTGCGATTCTCCCAATGGGTTCCCCGTCACAAGTCCTCCTCGGCCTACCTTGTGTACCCCTTCCTGTGCCACCAGCCTGATTTTTCGCCTCTCGCATAATCTTAAGGTCACACCTATTGTTTTACATGGCAGATCAAATCAAATTCATTTGAATTACACAAAATTTCTAGATTTTCTTAGATTTGGAGATCGTATTCTGCGATTCCATGTAAAAAACAAAGCTGGAAATCCTTCGCCCCCACTATCTTACACCCCATCCAAAACAAAGACACTTCAGCGCTCCAAATGTACTCACACATGTTGAGTTGCCTGACGAAGCTTGCCATGTTGTTGTGCTTGAAGTACATAGGAAGGATTTCTTTAGCAAAACGTCTCTCGTTGGACACCTGAAAACAGGTGCCATTCTGCAAACATTAAAAACAGTAACCATCAGGCACACTCTCACAGCTCAGATGAATAAACTTGTCATATACAAATTCAAAATTCAGATAACCGGAGGGAGACACACCGATTCAGAAAACTGAGTCATGGAATGGAAGTTCAAATTTCCCATCTTGCTGTGTGTCACTCAGTTGATAAATTCTACCAAAATATTGAAATACAACTCATTAATCAAGTTATGTTTTTTAAAAATCCATTTTTTTCCCCCTTTTGGTTAGCCTCTGAAGCATGTCCAATGTGGTCTATACTCAAATATACCGCGTACTGGTTTGTCCTATTTTACTTTGGTGGACCTGGAATGATTGAAAATGTGGTCCTGCTGCTGCTGCTACTTAATTGATAGTTAAATCCCACATAACAAGGTCAACCTCTGTTGATATTTGCTGGTTGAGACATGTACGAAATAAACGGGACAGGCTTTCTCTGCTCTCTGATACTCCCATGAAGAGAAAGTATTTGAACACAAGTGTACATGGTGGATTACAACAGTGAGTGACTTCTATGGAGTATATGAACAATGTGATGCTACTGTGCCTTTAAGGAATGTATTTTAACCATGTTTTTCTGCAGTTCTTTTAAGAAGGCTTGGTCTTTTGTGCTTGTTGCTGTACTTCTGTTCCTGTATCTTTCATGGTTGCTGTAGCAGGACAATTGCAGCTATGTTTATTTTTAATTTGGGCCTAATGCAATGTCCTGGAGTTTCACAAGCCTTTTGAAGTGTCTGGTTTGACAGGTCAAGGTCAAGTGGTTCCTTTATAAGGAAATCCAAAGTTACTTTCAGTTTGGCTAGTTAGAAGCTGTTTGGAATCCAGGCTGAAAAGAGTGTTTTTATCTTTCTAGCTAGCTAGTAGCTAGCAGGAGGGAGTGCCCCTGTCTTTTGCAGCGTACTGAAAATATCAGGGTCAGAAAGCCTCAACAGATTCAACTCACCATTCAAAGGAGTAACTTTGAGTGCATTAACCTTTTTGTGTGGCACCCTATCAAATACCTCCTGGAAATCCAGATACACTATATCTCCAGAAGCCCCATTATCCATCTTGCTTGATAAACTCAAGAAAATTAGTCAAACAAATTAGTCATAAAACCATGCTGACTGTGATGCATTGCATTTTGACTTTCTAAATGTCCTGTTATTACTTCCTTAATAATTTCCCAATGACAGATGTTAAAGTAATTGGCCTATAGTTTCCTACATTTTGCCTTCCACCCTTTTTGAATAATTAGCATTTTTTCAATCCACTGGAACCTTTCCTGCCTCCAGGGAATTTTGAAATTTTATAACCAATGGATCCATTAACCCCAATGCCACTTCCCTAAAGGCCCTAGGATATAGGCCATCAGGCGCCAGGGACTTGCTTGCCTTCAATCACAGCAGTTTGCTCAATACCTTTCCCCTAGTGATAATAGTTCTATGTTCCTCCCTTTCTACAACCTCTACATTTTCAATTACTGTTGGGACGGTTCTCCTGTCCTCCTCAATATTCTTCCAGAATTCCAAGATTCTGCCTGTGGGGAATGTGGTAAATCTATATGCTTAACATTAATTCATCTTTTTATTTAAATGTAGTTTGTGACTATAGTTAATTTTATAAAGGGAGTTCCAATCAATGTATATGAAATGCCAAGGGTATTTCAGTATAACATCAAAAAACACCCTGAAGCATTTCAACTATTTCCTTTATTTCTCCATCAGAATCTCCAGAATCAAAAATAGATACAAAGCAGATACAAAGTACAATACAACAAAAGGAGGTGGGGAGCGCCACACTCTAACCCCTCCTGGTAAAGAGATTTCTCCCAAATTCCTTCGTGAACTTATTAGTGACTATCTTACATTTATCACCCCTACATCTGATCTTGCCCACAAGTGTAACATATTTTCTAAATTTATCCCATCAAGTTCTTTCATAATCTGCTAAATCTTTTGAGATGGGTATAACCTCTCAGTTCTGGTATGGTCATTCTATTTTTGAACCCTTAAAAAAAATAGAGAACAGAGTTGGACAGACACATGCACACATATAATTTCAAAGTACAATTTTGTAAAAAAAAACTCTCATTTAGGCTGAAAGGTAAAAAGCGTTATAAGTGGCAAGATGTAACTGCAGTACCAAATACACGTACAGATGGTGCTATGTTAAAAATCCTATTGCATGTTGCATAGTATTTCTCAATCTAGCCAGTGTCTCAGTTTTTATGCAATTCCATTATAATACCACTGGATGGCAATGCATAGAAATGTTTGCAGGTTTCCAAGTCCAATGCTCATACTAAAGTGGAGGAATCAGCTGCTGGATTGTAAACTAATGCTGTCACACCATACCAGGAGTTAATGGCTTCTTCACAAAATTCCCTCTACTTCAATGGGCGTTTTCTACACCCCCTGCCCTCTCATACTCGGTGACCAAAGGCGTCTAGGGGAAGGGCAGTTGAAGGCAGATGTGATAAAAAATCTCCTGGAATATGTGCACTCAGTCACAGCTGACAACCTTACTAAAACACACAATCATTGGCTCCCTCCACAAACTCACAGGACTGCAAGTTTCCAAAGATGGCCCAACACATCTCATGGAGATGCCAGCATTGGACTGGGGTAAACACAGTCAGGAGTCTGACAACACCAGGTTTAAGTCCAACCAATTTATTTGATAGCAAACTCACAAGCTTGAGGTTTCCCTCTTCGTTAGGTGAATGAAGAGTTCTGGCCTCAGACAGAGCATATACAGCACAGTTTACAGATTACTGATTAGAATGCGAATCTTTACACCTAACCTGTTAGGTGTACTTGTTAGCCACTTTAAGACTTGAATAGCAGGTTAGGTGTAAAGATTTGCATTCTAATCAGTAATCTGTAAACTGTCTGTGCTTTATATGCTTTGTCTGAGGCCAGAACTCTTCATTCACCTGACGAAGAGGGAAACCTTGAAAGCTTGTGAGTTTACTATCAAATAAATCGGTTAGACTTAAACCTGGTGTTGTCAGACTTCTTACTGTGCCAACACATCTCAACAGTTCGCTATGGGCATGGTGTCATATAAAACCAAATTTGTCTGGCTTTATAAGAGGTTTCAGTGTGCAACAGGGTGACAAAATGCACAGAGGGAATCTTGAACACGGTCATTTACTGCTTCTGCACAGAGCTTTCTGAAAATGTCTGCTGCACAGCAGATGTAGAAATGCCATGCATGAAGCTGATCAACAATCTTTTCTGTCTCACCATAAACTCATTTCACTGTCTTTATTTTTTCTCTCACCTTCCTTTTGGCTCTTTTCAGCTCAAACTGCTATTTACAGGAAAATAACACATTGAACTTCTGCTGATACCACTGATCAGCTGGGTGTTAGAAAGTGTTAAGAGAGCCATGAACTGACTTGATCATTTTATCTTTCCTCCTTCATTAATGGGAAGGCTCCTGCTTGCAGCAAATCCATGCCAATGTGTTGCAGCCTCAACACAAGAAAATGGTGTTGGGGGGGCAGAGCAGCTGATGAAAGTACAGTAATCATACCTTTGGTCGTGCACTCTGCCTTGCAGAAAGATCCAGCCCTACCTATACAGCATTTTGTCAGCGCACTTCAGAACATATACCGTTGCAGCAAGGTCAGCTCAACAGGCTGAAGGTGCAAAGTCCCATTCCAGATCTCAATGGTTAAGGAGGGTGTGTTCATAACGTAGCCAAATAGCTTGAGTATCAAACTAAATCCTTCTGACATATCAACAGCAGATAGCACGAGTGGAAGAGATTCCTGGTCAGTTATGTGATTGGGGAAAAAAATTGTTGCTTCTACTATCACCATCCAAAGTTCCAAACTGCAACATACATATAAAATGCATGTTGCCACCGTAATACTGACTCCTTGCCAGGGGTGGGGGAGGGAAAACAGTTGGATGGATGGCCAGTGTGAACTAGATTAGTTCCAATACCATGGGGTCCAATACCCCTTTCCTGTCTTCTTGCCCAACCCATGGTGGATATCATGGTTCTGTGCATCAGACCAACCTTTGGCCAGAGAACTCAAGATTTATATAAACGATCTGCAGTTTATATATTATCTAACATGTCGCAGTACAGCTTATTCTCTATATAGTACATGTCAAATTGCAATTCTGTTTGCAAAGATCATTATTTACTGTGCTATTACACAGAGTACAAAACAGTCTGCACTCTTCACATTGAAACCTGTATGCAAAACATGCTTCAGTCTGTACGTAGCAAGAACTGAGCTCTGCTGAATGTAAGCACATTGCAGAAGGAATGTGGGAAAGAAAAATGCTTTGTTAACCAATGAGTAAAACAAGGACATTGTAAGCCAAAGTTTTGCCAATAAATTCAAGCTTTGCATTGTCAGTCTTTATAATGTTAGAATGTTTCTTGTTACGCCTCTTCGAATAGAAAGTTTCACATTATATAGAAGGAATAGTGACGGTGCCCTAATACCGCAAGACATTACTAGGGATCCCTTCCAGATGAAATTATTGGTGCTGAATTAATAGATTCAGTGACAATTACATGGTCTTATAACGATCATTCAAACCACGTAAAAATGGCTAGTGTCAACTTCGAGCCTTACAGAAGGAAAGAACTCATTCATTGTTTTATCCATTCAGTAAAGGCACCTTATTAGGCGACATACACAGGTTTGTTGCAAATGGGGAGAGTGTGTGGGGTTAAAGCATTTCTTGGATCCAATTGTCAGTGCTATAAAACAGCCCCAGCACTGTGAGCTTAAAAGAATTTGGCACCCACAAAAGGGTGGAAAAGTCTGCTTAAATAACTTTAAGGCTTGATATTGAGATTTGTTGTATTGGTCAGGTAAAGGGGAGAGAACTCAGGCAAGAGAAAATGTAGATAGAGACACACTGATGCTGTGTGAAAGCCAGAAAAGATAAAACTTGGACAATCTGAGCAATTTGGACAAACTTGGGACAATCAGGGCCTTCAATGAAAAGCTGGCACTGTCCCAGCAAAGGTGGGACTTCCAGTCACCATACGCCACACTATCCCAAATCACCTCTGCATTACCCCATCTTCCACTGATGTTCTGCTTCCCACACTCTTAAGGTCCACATGCACTTTTGGTCTTTCCCTCCTCATATATCGTTTCATGCAGAAAGCTCTTTTTGATCGAACCCCAATTCCTCACCAACCACATGAAAAACAAATCTACATACACCTTTCCTTACAACTTCACAGGTGGTCCTTCCCCAAGGGATATGTCTCTTCTCCAATGAAGTACCCCTTGCAAGTCTGCCCACCCCACACTTACGCTTACTGCTTCCCACACTTAAAAATAATTTGTCAGTACTTTCCCTTCTCTCTTTATTCTCACATAGAAATTCTCCCATGACTCTTCTACATTACCTATCCCCTCCCTCCTCCTCAACATATCTGCTAGTGGGTCTTCCAAGCCCGAATGGACTCATTTGACTTTTTGGGCCTATCCCCCAATGTGAAAAGTCTGTCGAATATGTCATTGTTTCTTATCTATCCAAAATCCACCCTGCCTCCTTTTAGACACCTTACCCCACTTTTTGTATTGACATTCTCAATTCATCTCTTTTCCCCTTCACTCTCCTGCCTGCTTAAATATCTCCTTCCACAGACTGGGCCCCGATTTATTGTCACAATCTAATTCACTTAAACTGGCAACTGCATCTGGTCTGGACTTCTCATTAACATGCAACCCCCTCCTTCAGGTACCATGCCCCAAGAAGGCATTGGTGACCACAGACTTCTATTGCATTGGTCCATGATTATGAAGGGTACTGCAATGGTGTGCCATGGTCTTCTGGAGTTTGGCTGATCAGGAAATTGTCCCACTCTTACAGCCTGCCATCATATTGGAAGGATTTACAGGCTGATAATCAACCCTCAAGAGCTGAGATGGAACTTGAAACTTGAGCTTCTGGCCTAGCGGTAGGACCACTATCACGGAGTCGCAAGACCTTCCTTGCAATGCCATAAGGAGATCAATTATAATATTCAATTTTTAAAACTGGTCATTTGGAGCTTGTTAAGACACTGAGCAATTACGTTGTGGTCACTGTAATTCTGTACTATTGACCTTCACAATATAATTGTCTTATGAAGTGTATCCACAAAATTTGAATTTCAATACCACAAACAAGATTGCTATCCTCTGCATTCTTGTTGATCACTGTTTATAAGACACAGATCTATGAAAAGCCACGCAATTTACATTGGATTGTAAGCATGGAAAAGAATCTCAATTTTTATGCAAGAGGTTCTACACAGGATAAGTAGAAAACATATACTTGCAATTACTGCCACTGTAAAGCAAAACTGATTTAAGTTCTGGAAGCAATTAGCAGTCAGTCAGCTTTTGTAGAGAAAAGGCAGCTGGGTTAAGACCTAAAATATTAATCCTACTTTCTTCTCTCCACACGTCTGACCTGCAGATCATTTCCAGCAATCTATGGCATTTGCCTTTAACTGTAATATCAAGTATTTCTTGCAATATAAAATTGTCAAACTGACTATTGTGTATACAGTCTTTTTAGACACTAGAGGCACAAATTACAATCACAGTATGAAATCATATGATCATTACATTACTCTATGATTCCTGTTGAGTCACGTTTTCGAATTCATAATTTGGAGGGCAGTTTTAGAAATCTAGGAGTTGGTATAAGCATCAGGAATTGCTCAACAAGAATGCCAACATTTGAATCGAAAGATCTGAAGGTGACAATGTGTATGGATACTTACTTTCAACAACATCTTTTCAGATAACAAAACATCCCAAGGTACCTCACAGTGGTGGCAAACACAATTTGGCACAGAATAACAAAGACAGGAATTAGGATATCTGGCCAAAGGCTTAGTCAAAGGAGGTTTTAAAGAAAGATAGGAAGAGAGAGCTAAGGAGGGAATTCCAAAGCTTATGGCCTTGACAGCTGAAGATGTAGCCAGCAATGAAGGAGTGACTAAAATCAGGAATGCCAAAGAGGCCACAATTAGCAAAGCACAAATATCTGAGAGTTGTGGAGCTGAGAGAGATTACGGAGATAAGATGAAGTAAGACCGTGGAGAAATTTGAAAGCAAGGACTTGAACTTTCAAGATTGAGGTGTTGCGTAACTGGAAACCAACATATGTCAGCAAGCACAGGGAAGATAGGTGAACAGGACTTAGTGCAAGTGAAGACATGTGCAGCATAGTTTTGGATGTGCTTATGTGGGAAAGTGACCAGATCACAAAGGCATAGATGAAAGGTCATCAACCCTAAAAATTGGGCTGCGTTTTCAATCCAGAGTGAGGAGCCTGACACCCAGATCATTTCAGGGCCCCAACCCACATGCAAAGCCCCTAATTGGTCTGAAGATGAGTTCAGCATCCAACTAGTGGCATGGGAGTGGCCCAGATGCAAAGTTTAGTAATGGATGATGATTTTAAAGAGCAAACAATGACAATTACTATGGCTTACCGTAGCCCAAAGGTATGGCACAGCCAGGAGCTGTGCTTCAGTGCTAGCCTTGGCAGACAACCTGGGTTACCCCATGCTTTTCTGACACCTCCCTTGAGGTTTTGGCAGGTCTACTAGAAGAGACATGTTGTTTCCTCTGTCCTGAAGAAATCCCTCAAGGGGGTATGAATGGAATTGGCCATCAACAGCCAGGGAGCCACAACGAGGATGTGGGTGCCATGCAAAATAGACTTCAATGCTCTGATATGGTTTGGAAAGGTGAGTGGAAAGTGACATCTATGTAACAAGCCTCTAACTCTATTTAAACCAATATACACACACAAGCTGAGCAGAGAGAGTGCCCATAATTCTCCTTAACACTGTCTGATCATGCAGCCAGTTGCATCGCTAAAGCACTAGCAACCTATTAGTGGGGTTTCCGAGGTGGTATGCATCATCAGAAATTACTCCTGTCTTTCATCAGCTTTAAATCAATCATCTTCAATATACATAAATCAACAATACCACCTATCGTATACTTTAGCAAATTGCATCTTACCCTCCAGCATAATAGCATTTCATTAGTCCTTAGAATCCAGAAGTTAACTCCTGCCTTAGCTAACCACACTTCGTTTTGTATAGTAACCTTAGACACTAGCCACAAAGTTCAAATGAACATTCCCATGAATCCCCTATAGGTCACTGCCAAACCAGATTAACACATGACTCCATGTCTGGGTATGCATCCATTTTATCTGGACAGTGAATAAACCCTATTCATGAAATTTGATTAAGCGTTCTAAATAATAATCTTGCCTATTCCCAAGGCTTCAATATTCTCTGACAATATGGCTCTGTCCTAGTGCCCTTTAAGAAGTCTCACAACACCAAGTTAAAGTCCAACAGGTTTATTTGGTAGCAAACGCCACTAGCTTTCGGGGCTTTGCCCCTTTGTCAGATGAGTGGGGAGTTCTGATCACAAACAGGGCATATAAAGGCACACACTCAGTTTACAAAATACTGATTAGAATGTGAGTCTTTACAACTAATAAAGGCTTAAAGGTGCAGACAATGTGAGTGGAGATAGCATTAAGCATAGGTTAAAGGGATGTGTATTGTCTCCAGGCAGGACAATAAGTGAGATGTTGCAAGCCCAGGCAAGTCACACTATTTGTAACCCCCATGACCCTGCTGTGCTCCTCCTGACCAGGAAGATGTACCAGATGAAGCTTCTCCTCAATATTTCATCCAGTGTTAGAATAGCCTGCCTCCATCCAAACTTTCATCTGCTGCTCATTGATCACCAGAGTTTCTTCTACCAACTACAATGCACAGGTAACGCCAGTAGCTTCACGCCACTCCCAAGGAGCTCAACTCCTCACTGTTTACACTCCCACAACAAACCTAACAATCTAAATTAGAGGCATGCAGGTTGTTAGCTCTCTACAAACCCTCTACTCAAAATTGCTTCATGTTATAGTTATAGGGTCATAGAGGTTTACAGCATGGAAACAGGCCCTTTGGCCCAACTTGCCTATGCTGCTTTTTTTTTAAAACCCCTAAGCTAATCCCAATTGCCCACATTTGGCCCATATCCTTCTATACCCATTGTACCCATGTAACTATCTAAATGCTTTTTAAAAGACAAGACAAAATTGTACCCACCTCTACTACTACCACTGGCAGCTTGTTCCAGGCACTCACCACCCTGTGTGAAAAAACTGCCCCTCTGGGCACTTTTGTATCTCTCCCCTCTCACCTTAAACCTATGCCCTCTAAATTTTAGATTCCTCTAACTTTGAGAAATGATATTGACTATCTACTTTGTCTATACCCCTCATTATTTTATAGACCTCTACAAGATCACCCCTCAGCCTCCTACGCACCAGAGAGAAAAGTCCCTGTCTATTCAGCGTCTCCTTATAACTCAATCCATCAAGTCTCAGTAGCATCCTGGTAAATCCTTTCTGTACTCTTTCTAATTTAATAATATCCTTTCTATAATAGGGTGACCAGAATTGCACACAGTATTCTAAGTATGGCCTTATCAGTGTCTTGTACAACTTCAACAAGACGTCCCAACTCCTGTATTCAATGATCTGACCGATGAAACCAAGCATGCCTAATGCCTTCTTCACCACTTTGTTCACCTGTGATGCCACTTTCAAGGAGCGATGAACATGTACTCTTAGACCTCTTTGTTCTGTAACTCTCCCCAATGCCCTACCATTAACTGAGTAAGTCCTGCCCTGGTTCAATCTACCAAAATGCATCACCTCACATTTGTTCAAATTAAACGCCATCTGCCATTCATCAGCCCACTGACCCAATTGGTCAAGATTCCATTGCAATTGGAGATAACTTTGTTCACTGTCCACTATGCCACCGGTCTTGGTGTCATCTGCAAACTATTCTGGAGATTTCAGGATGCAGTGGTGTCACCCAAGATTGCAATTTTCAAAGTGTGCCTGCCCTTAGGGGCTTTTGAAAATCCAGCACTTTAGCTCCATTCTCACTCCACAAATACTGCAATATCTACTGAATAATTCCAAATTTTTCTGTTTCTATTTCAGTCTTTCATACTTTTTTTTTAAAGCAATCCTCTCAGCAATCTCTGGATTTTGTGTGTTTTTCATTTATCTTATTATATTTGCTTTTTGTTCCTAACAACATCATTTCTGCTATTTCAAAAACAGAAAATGCTGGAAAATCTCAATAGGTCTCTCAGCATCTGTGGAGAGATGTTTTAAATGTTGGTTCTATTCTCTCTCCACAGCTGCTGTCAGACCTGCTGAGATTTTCTAGCCTTTTTTGTCTTTGTTTCAGTTTTCAGCATCCACAGCATTTTGCTTGTATAAAATCCCTCATATGCAGGGGGCCATTCGAGCATTATTTTTGCTATTTAACTGTCTGATGGTGCACGTCTGTGATGCTAGTGTGCCTGTAAGAAATGTATTTTAATCATGTCTCTCTGCAGTTCTTTTAAGAGGGCCTTTTGTCTCTGACTCAGACAGGTCAATGTCTTTTTATTGTTGTCAGAGTCATATAATGGGGCTTTGTTTATTTTTAATCTCAGCCTGATGCACTCTTTTGGAATTGTTTGGGGGGTGAAGGGTTGATAAGTCAGGTGGTGCAGTTTTTTTTAAACCTCACAAGAGATCTTACTTACCGTTTTTGTTGCTGGCTAGTTAGGTGTTTGGACTTCAAGCTGGCTGCAGTGTTTTTTTGTCGCACTCCCTGATATTAGATGTACTGGCTAGTTGGAAGCAGTCTTTCTTGCCTTTCTGGAATGAAAATTTTGTTGTTTATGGCTAGGGGCAAGCAGTGGCCCTACCTCTACGTCAAGACATGGGCTGGAAGCTCCAGGCTTGGGAAATCAGAGTTTCAATGCTCCATCCAAAGGACTAATTCACAGCAGATGTTACAAAGTTAGAAAATTCAGCATCGCATGAGCATTCTTATTTTCTGTGCTAAACCTGGGACAGGTGAATGTTTGTAAGGAGGCTTGTTTGGTTGGTTTAATACTCGGAACTGTTTGAGTTTGTACAATATGATTTTTTTTCTCCTTTGTTGTAACTGATAGTTATTGCTAATTATCTTATTACATGTTAATGAAATTACAGGAAACTTTGCAGTGCAGAAGGAGGCTGTTTGGCCCTTTGAGTCCGCACCAACAACAATGCCAGCTAGGCATTATCCCCATAACCCCACATATTTAGCCTGCCAATCCTTCTAACCAACACATCCCAGGACACTGATGGACAATTTAGTATGGCCAATCCACCTAACTTGCACACCTTTGGATTGTGGGAAGAAACCACAGCACCCAGAGGAAAACCACGCAAACACAGGGAGTGTGCAAACTCCACATAGACAATGACCCAAGTCAAGAATTGACCCAGGTCCCTACAGCTGTGAGGCAGCAGTGCTAACCATTTTGCCACCATGCTGCCCTATTCTTAAATAAACTTTGTTTGATAAAAGCTCCTTAGTAAGTCATGTGAATCATTTGAAAGAGGAAATGGGAGAGGTATTAAATGAGTATTGTGCGAGTGTATTCATTGACGAGAATTGGTGGATGAGGAGTCTGGGAAAGGGTGTGCAGATAGTTTGAGTCATATTGAAATCAAAAAGAAGGCATTGGGGTTCTTGAGAAACATCAAGATAGACAAATCCCCAAGACCTGTTGGGATATACCCCAAAATACTGAGAAAGGCAAGGGGGGAAAATCGCTGGGGCCTTAAGAGAAATTTTTGTACCCTCGCTGGCTACAGGGGAGGTCCCAGAGGACTGGAGAATAGCCAATGTTGTTCAAGAAGGGTAGCAAGAATAAACCAGGTAATTACAGACTGGTGAGCCTTATGTCAGTGGTAGGGAAATTATTGGAGAGGATTCTTTGAGACAGAATTTACTCACATTTGGAAATAAGTGGACGTATTAGCGAGAGATAACATGGTTTTGTGACGGGGACATCGTGTCTCACTAACTTGATCAAGTTTTTTAAGGAAGTGACAAAGACGATTGATGAGGGAAAGGCAGTGGATATTGTCTACATGAACTTCAAAAGAGCCTTTGACAAGGTCCCTCATGGCAGACTGGGGCAGAAGATGAAGTCACATAGGATCAAAGGTGGGCTAGCAACATGGATACAGAACTGGCTCAGTTATAGAAGATAGAGAGTAGCAGTGGAAGGATCGTTTCTGAATGGAGGGCTGTGACTATTCCTCAGGGATTAGTGCTGGGACCTTTGCTGTTTGTAAAACGATTTGGAGGAAAACGTAACTGGTTTGATTAGCAAATCTGCAGACGACACAAAAGTTGGTGGATTTACGGGTAGTGATGGGGACCATCAGAGGGTATAGATCAGTTGGCAACTTGGGCAGAGAGATGACAGATGGAGTTTAATCTGGACAAATCTGAGGGAAGGCATTTTGGAAGGTCTAATACAGATAGGAAAGATACAGTAAATGACAGAATCCTTAGGAGTATGATAGGCAGAGGGATCTGGATGTACAGGTACACAGGTCACTGAAAGTGGCAACGCAGATGGAGAAGGTAGTCAATAAGGCATACTGCCTTCATCGGCCAGGACATTGAGCTTAAAAATTGACATGTTGCAGCTTTATAGAATCTCAGTTAGGCCGCACTTGGAATATAGTGTTCAATAGTGGTTATCAAACTACCAGCAGGATATGGAGGCTTTGAAGGGTACAGAAAAGATTTACAAGGATGTTGCCGGTCTGGTGGGCATTAGCTACGAGGAGAGGTTGGAGAAACCCGGTTTGTTCTCACTGGAACGACAGAGGTTGAGAGGCGACCTGATAGAAGAGTATGAGGGGCACGGACAAAGTGGATAGGCAGAAGCTTTTTCAAAGAGTGGAAGGGTCAATTACTAGGAGGCATAGGTTTAAGGTGCAAGGTATATGGTTTAAAGGAAATGTGTGAGGCAAGTTTTTTTGTTTCACACAGAGGGTGGTGGGTGCCTGGAACTTGATGCCAGGGGCAGTAGTGGAAGTAGATGCAATAGTGACTTTTAAGGGGCATCTTGAAAAATACATGAATAGGATAACGATGAAGGGATATGGTCCCTGGAAGGCTAGGGACTTTTAGTTCAGTTGGGCAACATGGTTGGTGCAGGCTTGGAGGGCTGAAGGGCCTGATCACGTGCTGTATTTTCTTTGGAGATGCAGTAATAATAGTTGAGCTCTTCAAGCTTTTAGTTATCAAGTTCATCAACAACTGTCCTGGTTCCCACACACCGAAGAACACCCACCAACACGTTTACTTTCTCAGAAGACGAAGGAAATTTGACATGTCAGCTACAACTCTCATCAACTTTTATAGATGCACCATAGAAAGCATTCTTTCTGGTTGTATCACAGCTTGGTATGGCTCCTGCTCTGCCCAAGACCACAAGAAACTACAAAAAGGTGATGAATGTAGCTCAACCCATCACACAAACCAGCCTCCCATCCACTGACTCTCTCTGTCTACATTTCCCGCTGCCCTCGGCAAAGCAGCCACCGTAATTAAGGACCCCACGCATCCCAGATATTCTCTTCCACTTCTGTCGGGAAAAAGATACAACAGTCTGAGGTCATAAACAACCGACTCAAGAACTGTTTCTCCAGACTTTTGAATGGACTGACCACATAGACCTACCTAGCTATGACTATAACATTATATTTGGCACCATATCCCTTCCTTTTCCCCTATATACTCTATGATCACTATGTTTTGTTTGTGACACATAATCCCTACTGTGCAAGGGGCAGCCATTCAGTCCATCAAACCTGCACTGGCAACAATCCCACCCAGGTCCTATCCCCATAACCCCAAGTGGGCAGCAGAATGGCACAGTAGTTAGCACCACTGCCTCACAGCACCAGGAACCAGGTTCAATTCCCGGCTTGGGTCACCGTACGTGCAGAGTTTGAATGTTCTTCCCGTGTCTGTGTGTGTTTCCTTGAGTACTCCAATTTCCTTCCACTGTCTGAAAGACATGCTAGCTAGGTGCACTGACCCAAACACATGCCAGAATGTGGTGATTAGGGGAATTTCATTGCAGTGTTAATGTAAGCCTTACTTGCAACTAATAAATAAACTTCAGTATTTACTTGCTCATTTAAGGGGCAATTTACCATGGCCAATCCCACACATCTTTGTGCAGACTCTGCACGTTCTCCCCTCATCTACGTGGGTTTCCTCTGGACTGTAGACAGAAGGAAACCCGAAACATTCGCTTGGAGTGTGGAAGGAAACTTGAACACCCCAAGGAAACACACGCAGACACAGGAAGAACGTGCAAACCCCGCACGTACAGTGACCCAAGCCCAGAATCGAACCTGGGTCCCTGGTGCTGTGAGGCAGCAGTGCTTACTACTGTGCCGTCCTACTGCCCACATGGGGTTATGGCGATAGGACCTGGGTGGGATTGTTGCCAGTGCAGTTTTGATGGCATGAATGGCCATCTGCACAGACAGTGGCCCCAAGCCAGGAATCAAACCCAGCTGCCTGGAGCAAAGAGGCAGCAGTTCTAACTACTGTGCCATCCTGCTGCAAACGTGAGGTTACGGGGATAGGGCCTGGGTGGGATTGTTGCCAGTGCAGGTTTGATGGACCGAATGGTCATTTACACAGACATCTGCAGAGGCTGCACAGACAGTGACCCCAAGCCAGGAATCGAACCCAGGTGCCTGGAGCCAAGAGGCAGCAGTGCTAACCACTGTGCAACGCGGAACAGACAATACTTCTCACTGAATCCCAGTGCGTGACAGTAAAGGATCCGTCTGCGCACGTGCATCACACACCACTGTAACAATAACACTGCGGACCAGCCAATCAGTGGCCACTCCCGGGGTGCGCGTCGGGTTCTAAAAATACCAGCCACCCAATCAGCGCGGCTCAGCAGCAGCAGAGCGGCCAATCGGAGTAGAGGGGCGCGGCCCTAGGCAAGGCCCACGTGCGGGGGGGAGGCGACCTTCACCCTATCCCGTCCGCTTTCCCAGCCCGGCCACCGCCGACCCTCTCTCAGCGCAGACAAACAGTGAGGGGAATGCAGTAAAGGGCTACGTCCTATCCACACTGTCCCACTGTGTTACAAAACTCTGCCCTGCCCGCTGCCTCCTGTCCGCCACGGTTAGAAGTTACACTGCAATCGGCTTTCTTATTTGAAAGTGCGACACAGGTTTGGGAGCTACTAAAGGCCTGGGAATGTGGAACCATTGCCCTCCCCAATCCATAGACCGCTTCAATAATGATAAGCAAAAGCAAATATCCATGAATGCTAAAGCCCAAAGCTCATTCCTTTTTGCAATGTTTCTTTCTATGGGGAGGGGAATTTTTAAGAGCTGCTGCAATTGTAGATTAAACGAAATCTCCAAAAATAGATAGCCCCAAAATAGTTTTTTCAAAAAATATCACATTCTCTTGCCCTCGACAGAAACGCTCTCATCTCCAGTTTTAAGAGCCACTTTCTACTGTCCCATCGCCGTATTAATAGTGGTAATTAAAGATTTTAATTTAAATATTAATCTGCACCAGAAGGTTGTTATAAATGCCGACATTAAATAAGCAGAATCAACATACGCACTTGGTCTGGGGGCTGTTCCCCCATGTCTAATTCAGCTGACATTTCAGTGCATTCCTGCACAGCAACTTTTTTTTCCCCAAAAAATTAAATATTTTGATTTCCTCTCTTTCCTCCACCCCTAAAAAGAAAATAAATTCTCCATACTCGATTCCGTAAGCAAAACAAACCGTGCGAGATCATTCGGATACTATAGGGAGCTGATAAAACATTGTAACGTTTGGGAATTACTTACTCGACTCCAGGAGATTAGGTCATCTGTCCCTGTATCTTCCACCAAGGTCCATAACTTGGTCAAGAAAGCGGGCACGTTGCAATTTTGCTTCATTGCTCAATAAAAAAAATGTATTTCTTTCAAAAAGTTTACAATGTGCTTCTCCTACCAGCCTCTCCGTATAACACCGCTTTTCCCCTCCACTGAGAGATCTGCTCTGGTGACTGCAGTTGTTTACTTGCCACAAGGTGAATTCCCGTTTGTTTAATAACGTTTGTTACTGAAGTCCATGCTCCTCTCAACCTGTGGGTGGGACAACTTGCTGCAGCTGTCCATCACACAGAAGAGCCGCCCATATCAGCCTTTCCAACCAATAAAAATAATTTTGATTTGAGACACAACTGGTTTGACCAATAGGAAAGGAGAGTGGCGTGGGGGGGGGGGGGAAGCTGGCGTTTGGTTGGGTGGAGCAGTTTGGCTGCTATTGGATGCTGGGCACGTGGGGTATGAAGGACTTTGAGTTGGAGACATGCGAGATCTTCCCATTGGTAAATAGGAAAGAAATTAAGCAGCAAGAGTGTATTGCAGGAATAGCACAATTAAACTGTCTTTCTTAGTTTCTGGAGAGTCAAAATGCAAATTAGTACTGAGTGAGTGAGAGGGGACAGGGGAAATCCAAGAAATATTCTTGGATTCAGAGTCATACAATGCATAAAGTGCAGAAAGACGCCATTTGGTCCGTCAAGCGTGCACCAACAACCGTACCAGGAGTATATTATCCAAGTATAGCATCCCTATCCCCATCTTTTTTTCCATCCTCCAAAGCTGCAATCCTCCAAATATTCTGCATATTCCTCCAATTTTGACCTCTGTCATTTCCTTTCCCTCCCTTCATTACTAGTGGCTATGCTTTCAAATCATAGACATTCGTAGAATTCCTACAGTGCAGGAGGCTGCCATTCCTCCAAACAGCATCCCTCCCCTGCCACATGCATTTACACTGACAACCTCCCTGACACCAAGTGGCAATTGAGCATGGCCAGTCAACCTAGCTTGCACATGTTTGGAATGTGGGAGGATAGTGGAGCACCTGGAGGAAACACACACAAGCAAGGAGAGAACATGCAAACTCCACACAGTCACCCAAGGCCAGAATTGAGCCAAGGTCCCTAGTACTACGAGGCAGCAGTGTTAACCACTGAGCCACCATTCTGCAGGTTGCCGTCATAGAGGTTGGGTTTGAAACCGTACACTGGTGATGTGATAAGATTACACAAGAGCAAAGCTTCGCCAGAGCAGGCCTGAAATGTACCAGGTTACAGGACTACCCAGAGATAAAAAGACTTACATTTATACACCATTTTTCACAACCACTGGGCATCTAAATGTATTTCAACAGCTGCAAAGCACTTAGAGTAGTCATTTTTGTAATACAAGAAAGTCAATTTTGCAAACTCCCATAAACAACTGCAATAACAACAAGTGTTATGTTATTGCAAAATTATATTGCCATTTGCAGTAATACATGTTTATCCAGGATGCCACATCACACTACTTCATTACAATCTGCACACTGGATTAACATTGTATCATTGCACTACACACACAGGTCTGAAAAATATACTGGATGACAGCTTCAGTAGCTGTCCAAAAGTGTGATTACTTCAGGTTTCAATTCCAGCCTTGGGGAACTGTGTGCAGTTTGCACGTTCTTCTGTGGCTGATAATTCTAATGGCTTTGCTAACCATATTTAACTGATGTTTATGAGGGATGGAGAATGGGATTTCAGCCAGGAATAATTGAGTCTATTGTGACAAAGGCATGGATAAACTTTCAGCAGGAGATAAAATGAAGTGGTCTACCACCAAGAGAAGCAGTTGACCCAAATGGGGTTCCATTACTATTTCAATTGATGTATAGGACCAAGAATATAGTTCTGTGATAGGTGGTCCATTAGGTACTGTTAAAGGTCAGCTTCAAACAGATTGCTTTTACATCGAGACTCAGAATCCAGAGACCCACCTACACCTATCAGTCTCAGCAGTGCTGTTAGCAAGCTTGGCATTTGTTACAGATCCCTAGTTGCCTTTGTAGACTGGTCAACTACCATGCTGAATCATACCACCCAATTCCTCTTCTGTTGTTGTCGTCATTGTCAATTCTCAATCCATTGCATCTCTTCTAAACTGTATTAGGTGCCTGAAAGTCTTGAACATGGTCTTACAAACCAGATGTAACGGCTTTGCTCAGCTGCAGTTCCATCCTATGGGCAAACCCATTGTCCAACTCACCAAGTGTTTTGACTTCTTGCTTCCAAGCATTGGATTAAGTGGTAAAATACTGCAGCATGCAGTGGACAAGCTGCTCCTGTAATGCTGTTCAGTGAAATTCCAGAATTTTGACTTAGTGCCAATGAAGGAACAGAAATATCCAAAAGGAGGATGATGCCATTGCATCAGTGGTTGGCACTGCTGCCTCACAGTAGCAGGAACCAGAGTTCAATCCCTGGCTTGGGTCATGGTCTATGCCAAGTCTGCACGTTCTGCCTGTGGCTGTATGGGTTCCCTCTAGATACTTGTGTTTTCTCCTACAGTCTGAAAGATGTCCTGGTTAGGTGCATTGGTCATGCTAAATTCTCCATTATCACCTGCCAGTGGAAACAATTTCCCTGCTTCTAGCTTATAGGAACAGAATCTTATGAAGGGAATAGATAAGATCTCCCCTCATTCTGAATTTCAATGAATACAGCTCCAATCTATTCAATCTCTCCTCATAAGCTAACCCTCAACTCTAGAATCAACCTAGTTATTTGCTCTGCACCCCCTCCAGTGCCAGTATATCCCCTCAAATAAGGAGACCAAAACTGTACACAGTATACTAGGTGTGGCCTCACTAGCACTTTATATAGCAGCAACATAAGCTTGTTTTTTTTTAGAAACTCCATCCCTCTAGCAATGAAGGACAAAATTCCATTTGCCTTCTTAATTACTTACTGCACCTGCAAACCAAGGACACCCAGGTCCCTATGCATAGCAGCATGCTGCAGTATTTTACCATTTAATAATAATCCAATGCTTGGAAACAAGAAGTCGAAACACTTGGTGAGTTGGACAGTGTATTTGCGCATAGGATGGAACTGCAGACGAGCAAAGCCATTACAGCTGGTTTGTAAGACATGTTCAAGACTTACAGGCACCTACACAGTTTAGAAGAGACAATGATTGCAAATCGATGACAGAGGAATTGGGTGGTATTTGAAGCAGACAAATGATGTATTTCATAAATGAGCATTGATCTCACTCAAAAAAAACATTCCAACGTGCCCACTGAAGTGTAAAAACCTGAAGCACAAGAACAATCTGTACTAACCTTATGATCCACGGGAGAAAGTACAGAGACAGAACCAGCAGCCAGATCAGCCAACTGACTACATCAGCTATAGCTGATCACCTGTAGTACCATTATAAAGTAAAAAGGGAACTTTCAGTTAAAGTATAAGCTATTCTATGTCTGAATGCTAAGTTCAAGTTATCATTCAAATTTTAGTAACAATGTGACAGTGGTTAGCACCACTGCCTCAGCGCCAGGGACCTGGGTTCAATTCTTGGCTTGGGTGACTGGATTTTGCACACTTTGTGCAGGTTTCCTCCCATTTTATTGTTTTATCCATAAATTACATTTGTATTAAAATTTATGCTGGAGTAAAAAGTTCTGCAGATCTGGAATTTTTCCACCTTGTGATCAAGAGGAAGTTTAGCATATATCCTGCAGTAAGCAATTTATTGCCATTTTGGGTTAATTGTTAAACTTTGGTTAAACCAGGGTACAGAAGAGTAAATACATTTTGATTTAAACAAGACGACCATCTGCTTTACAAGAAACACTTAGTTAAAATCTGTCAAGTGAAAAATTAGATTGCGTACATCATGCACAGGATAAGAAGGCAACATTGAAAACTTAGAATCAAGAGTGTCTTACCCAAACTCTTTCCCTGTAACCGCACATACTTACCATATCTAACCTACACATCTTTAGATACTAAGGGGCAATTTAAGTGTTGCCAGTTCACTTAACCTGCACATGGTGAGAACATGGAAACTCCAGTCAGTGTCAAAGGCCAGAATTGAACCCAGATTTCTGACACTGAGGTAATACTAACCCTTGTGCTGCCCTAAACCAAGACAGCAAACACCAAATCCTGGAAACCAAACTGACTAGATCAACAACATAGCTGGAATATTGCAGACTTCGCTCGTGGATTTTAAAACCATGTGGAAGGCTAATTCCATTTTAACTAATGGTGAATCTGTTAAGGTTTGAGACAACAGGTATTTACCACAGGTGGTAGAGAAGCAAGTAATTACTGCTGACTCTTACGTACCTAATTGCTGGAATTGTAATTAATATGCATTCATGCTGTGATCAGAAGAATGTTAGGAACTAAAGAGAATAGGAAAGTGTCCTCTAAAAAGGTGCATTTACAAGAATAAAAGGAGGATTAGTACAATTGATAAATGCACTGCTCTTTTACCGAGAACGTCATTTAGAATTTAGGGTAATGTTTCTTCACTAACTGCCATGGCCTTCTGTGAAGCAGATGCATCAGTCCCAACTCAGCAACAAGCTGATTCAGTTTAGAAGTCATTCAGCAATTCATACAAGTAGAAAACATCTCTAGAACATAAAATTTTGGTATTTTGTCTACTAATGCTCTTGCCTTGAGGAGACCTTGATCAAATATCTGAATTTTAAATTAAAAATGTTTTGCAGTTATTTTAAAGTATCACTTTCAACAGTAACTATATTGTACTGGGACATTAAAGGAGCAAATTGTAATCATGAATGGTGCATTTCCCATTCTATTTGCGATTATAAAAATCAAAGAACTTGATCTTTGGATTTAGCAAACAGGACACAAGCAAGCTTAGCCAGATGTAGAAGCTGGCTAGTAAATTAGGAAACCTCATGTCCCTATAATTTTCCACTTATCAAAAGTGAAACAACGTGCATTGTTAAATGCAATTGTTGAATATTTTTGCCATCCAGAACATGTGTCAATTTGAGGTACTGCAGCCAAGTTGAATTTTGATTGTATTAGGATCAAGGCTCGAGTTAACTGACAGGGAGGCTAGACCTTGAATAGTTCTGCCTCCAGCACCTCTTGCCACCCCAGCTTGAATCAAGCAACTGGGCCAAAGCTGGCACATTTCTGTAACTATAAAATGGAGACACCATTCTGTGGTTGAAAAGGCAGGAAGGTAATTTATGATATTCCAAGGGTATTCATTCACTTAATCAGTAAACTCACTCATGCAACCTGGCTATGATCAGACTGAGTGATGTATTAACCATAAGCCAGTTTAAAAATTCTTATCCCACTTGTTAAATCCCTCCATCTTCTTCCCAGGTTCTGCAGCCCTCCTACCATCAGGAATTTGTGCTCATCCAATTCTTGCATCTCAGACACTTCATTCCAACACCATTGACACCTTCAGCTGCCAAAGTCTCAAACGCAGGAATTCTGCCTAAACGCCAAGACATTTTAAACCTACCTCTAACAAAGCCTTGGGGTACTTGTTCAAAATACCACATATGGCTCAGTGTCAAATGTAGTTTGATAAATGTTACTGCAAACCACTTTAGGACATTTTAGCACAGGCAATTAGAGAACATTTCTTATCAAGATCAATTTGAAGTTTGATACATGAACACCCTGGGTAAATAGGGAGGAAATAAGTCAAATACTGGCAAAACAGCACCAAAAAAAATGTCAAAGTTATTTAAAAACTGAAGATTTTACAATGCAAATTTTCATGCGAGTGGTGAGAGCTTTTGACAAGCTAGAATCAAATGTGAAAGATGCCCACATAAAAAAGGTTGCAACAAGAGAAATGAGGCATACAAAAAAAGCTGGAAGTCTTGCCAATTTGATAGAAATCAGGGTGCATTGATGTTCAGTTTTAAATCAAAATGGACAACAGTGCATCAGAATCCAAACAAGTCAGCAAGGAGATTCCATTTCAAATGAAAAATCAACTACAGAAATAGGTGGGAGAGCGAGTAGTAACCATGTAGGATTTGCTAAAATAGATTCAGGGTTCAAATTAATAAGATTAGTTTCATGATTCAAGTTTAGTCCCCAAACTATTTGGCCAAATTCTGACTTGATAAAAGTAGTACGTGGTACTTGAAATGTTGTCTTTGTGCAAAATCTTATCCAAATGGCCCATAAGATCAACCAGTGCCTCAGGGCAGCTGAGTGGTTAGCACTGCTACCTCAGCATCAGGGAGTCAAGTTCAATCCCAGCCTTGGGTGACTTTGAAGTTTGCGCATTCTGCCCAGTTTTTTTTTTAGAAAAAAGGTGCTCCAGTTCCCTCCCACAGTACAAAGATGTGTGGGTTTGGTGGATTGGCTAGGCCAAGTTACCCCTTAAATGTCCCAAGAGGGGATAAGTGTGAAGTTATAGGAATAGGGCTAGGGCACAACACTGCCAGAAATTTGGTGCAGATTTAATGGGCCAAATGGCATCTTTCTGCACTATAGGGATGTACACTTTGATCATGCTTCCTAGTTAATTTTCCAGATTGACATATTTTAACAAGGCTTTTAGAATGGCAAGGGACTGCTGTTATTTCCCCAAGCTCCCAATTACTAAATGGCTTCAGTTCCAGAAAACTTTCCAAGCTTTAGTATAAATCGATATATTCTTGCAGGAATAGATAAATTCCAAAATGTCAAAAAAGGTGGTGACTACCCAAAAATTGAAACAAGTGGCTATGAAATCTTGTGTAACCATGTCATAAAACATTTTATCCCTCTTTTTCTACAATGATATTTTTCTCTTCTGCTGAAATACTAAGGGTTTCACTATACCAGATGTACCCAACATGTCCAAGTAATGGCTCATTGTACCTGCAAAGTGAATATATGAGAGCAGTCAACTGAGCAGCAATCATGCTTCTTCCTCATTTGTAGGTATTCATCTAGCTATGGATAAAAATTCTAGTATTTGGTGGCAGGAACTACAAAGAAGGGGACAAGTTCTTAGTTTTGCTGGCCAACATTAAGTCAAGTGAATAAGATTGCTTGTGTTGTCATTGCAAAAGTGAAGGTGTTTGCTGAAAGATGTAAACAGCATTTGCAATAGAAGGTAGCTGCTATTTTAAACATGCATACAAATATTCTAGAAATAAATCAAACATTGGCCTTATGACAATTGACTTTTCCATTTATTGCTCATTTATGAACTCAATTTAGTGCATGTAAAAGCAGTTTTCTGCATCAGTTTGCAGGTCAAGCAAAGCCAAAAATATTAACATTGTGTAATTCAAGTTAACACAATAGTGATAATGTGATACTAACTTAGCAGCAGATATTTGGCCCATCCCTGAAACTGAAGTAAATGCTGAGAAATGTTACTAGCAAAAACAATTGAAATAAAAAAAAACCAACTCCCATTAAGTGAAGGTGGCATTAGGTTAAATGAAGGATCATGCATGACAAAATTAGTGCAGAGTTAGTCAATTGAATTCTATCCAAGAAAACTGGACAGAGAAATGGCACAGACCATAAACTAACAGACAGCGAGAAAGTAAGTGACAGATACCAACATTGGAGAAAGGACTGATTAGACAGATTGGTAGCCAGTCCGGCTCTTCCTTCGTCCAATTATATAAGATATTATGACAAGAATTATTAATAAGCCTAGTGCAGCTCCAACAGCGATTGGCACCAGAAAACCCAGGTCAGAATCAGCAAGACATTCTTCAGCTGTGACAAAAGTTAAAAGATCATTAGTTGAATGACAGGTGAAAAACATGCAGAAGCCCACAAAACTTCATTTAAAAACTATTGCCTAAAAAAGGCATGATTAGGAAAAAAAGCACTGTAGAATTAGGAAGAACCAAACATGAAAACTTCCATTACTTTGGTCATTCCTTCATGTTTTGTTGCACTCAGTATTTGCTGCAGAAATAGTTGATAATGTGGAATTAGTGACTTAAGTGAATTCAGTTGATTAAGTTGGAACAAATTCAAACTATTGTACATGGAGAGGCAATGGTCCAGAAGAGCAGTGCAGCTGTGAAGCAAATTTGCATGAAATACAAAATGGCTTCGCCCTAAAAACACATCTCCCAAATTGGAGTAGACAATGCAAAGTTACTCTATCAATCTAACTGAGCATGTTTGAGTGCAAGTTTATTCACCTTTTAGAAACACCAGAAGGGTGTCAGTCTAAATGCATTTAAAAAAGAGAGACCCCTGGTTTCAAAAATGTTCAGAAAGAGCAAGCAGCTCCAATTGCTTTCAGTTTGCATGTGTGCCAGTGCAGCATTGCAAAAACTGAGGTACTAAGCTAGGAGAGGCTCAAGTCCACCCCACTATTAGTTCCAACAACGGTACTACAATTTTCATTTTACACTGTTTTTGGCTTTAACAGATTTTCAGCACACATTTCCACTGGTACAGAAACAAGTATATTCAAGTGCAATCGAGGGTCAATACATACACAACTTAAGCTACTGCCAGGCTGGTACTAAACAAAACTGATTGTTATACTGATCCATCCATTTGGTATTACTACAAAGCCTTCAAAAACAAGACATTGTTCAGAAAGTGGTGAAATTGTGGTGCTAGAAACATCATAGGTATTGCAGAAGTCAGTCATCTTACTCCTATGATCTAACCAAAACTGTCAAACATGAACTTTAACCCAAGAACAAACTTGGTTAAAAAGGATGATTTTCAACCAAAAAGTAGACAGACAATTTTATTTTAGGACAATACTTGAAGGCATAACTATCTAAAAATTAAAGCTAGGTAACTTACATTGGCTTTGAGTAATAGCTGGACTTTGATAAGATTTAATCTAGAATGGGACCCAGAATACTCTGACTGGCAATTGTACAAGTAGACAGTACTAGTGGTAAAAGATATGCTTGTATAAGTTTTAACATTATGTGGAGGAAGTGCATCGTTAATTCTCAAAACAAGTATACAGATATGGGTGAAGTACAATCAAGATACTTTTTGCTGTACCAAAAAAATCTGAGAATTGTAATTCAAACCAAATTATTCTTGGCAATTTAAACATCACGTTTCTCAATTTTATTCAACCACACAAACTTGGCTCATTCCAAGGATTGTGAAATTGACTGCACAAGGGTTTAAGTAGCCATTTTAATGAGGACAACATACATACTAGCCTTTAAAATTCGTCCTAGAAACACGTATGAAGTTCAGGGCACTTGTTAATTGTTATGGTAAGGTTTTACAAAATTCAGAGCACTTGTAAAATTTTGCTGAACCGTCCTTCAGCATACCTCTTAAATTTTCATTAAACTGTTTACAGATTTTACATTTGTAAGCATTTAGTTGAACATTTCCAGAACTGAAAATTTAGAATTGCTCATATCCATCACTGTAATTCAGCCTACGACCAATGATGTAGATCACCAGCACAATCAAAATTATTGCTCCCAACGCTGCTCCAACTGCAATGGGTACGATGTACTTCTCATTTGTTTTGCACTGTTCAGCTGGATTTGAAGAAATTAGATAAGGTTGGTGATGTCAGTAACCAAAGAGAAAGAGGAAAATGCCAAAAGATTTGTTAATTACAAGTCATCCCCAAAAAGCCCATGTTCTGAACAAGAAATTCCCTTTGAAGCATTTTAGAAAGGCAATTGATCCCAATGAAAGTGCAGCAAGATAGGAATGCTTATTGGTACAAGGCACTATAGAAAAAAGGCATGGTTCAATATACCTCTTGCACAATAATTGTTCATCTCAAAATCAAATTCATACCAGGTGTTTCAGCAGCAAAATCATTACTAAATCTAACTGCACTTTAAATGCCAAAGGCCATAGTTTATCCCTGTTGGGAGGTTATCAAGTAAACAAGACTAAACCTGAAGCAAGAATACAATTAGAAGATTTGACTGCAACTGATCACAATTCATCTGGTGCATGCAAAAGCAAAAATTGATTAAGGACATCATTTGTTCAAATTTATCACCTTCACAGGTCTGCATTTCATAATTTGGAAATAGATAAACATCTTCAAGCTAGTGTGTCTATTATAGGCTATATAAAGCTCACAACGGCAATGTTGAATTTTTTGGCAAACAACATCCAGGTATTTCACATCACTTCAAATTTAAACGGTTCCAGGTACAAAAACAAATTTAGCAAAAATTTAAGGCAACCATTTTTAGCTAGTTTGAATTCTAGCAAAACAAGCAATGTCCCAGCATTTCTCTCAAAATATTGTTTCAGATTTGGTGATCTGGAAGTTGGATAAACAACTAGATCAGATAACCTATTGATGTCCATGAATGCCTGTCTTGCTGGTTTAGGTTGTCTCAGCCTCAAAATGTAGTTGCTGAATGGTAGCAATTTAAGCCAAATGAAAATTGGAGTGGAGAGAGTAGCTCCAAGTTGTTTGCTGCTTTTCACTGAGACCAGGGCACAAAGGCTCTGGCCATTGAACAAATTCAATTTGTAGGAACAAGAGATTTGTGAAGTCACAAGCAGAGTTCTACCATAGGGCAAAAAAAAAAAGAGACAGTCCCAATCTTGGTTAGTGTCAAGACCACCAGCCTGAAATCTACTTTTAACTGGAAATAAAGTATGAGGTTCAGTGTGGTCAACTTACTATACCATTTGACCATACTGGGAAAGGAGCAATAAATGCATTATTCAGATGAAAGTCTTCAACCACGTGGAGATGAATTGGAAATGGCTGTGGTTAATAAGTGTAACTTCCTTTTAAAAAAGGTGTAAAATATGTAAGCCTTTACATTCCTCAACCCCAAATAAATGCTACATGAGCTTACAGGAAGTTTTTTTTATTATAAAGCCAAGTTTGAGTTAACTTTACATACAAATGAGGCACAGGAATAAAGAAACTTGGAGAAACTCCAAGTTATTTCGAAGATAAAAGTCAAAGTTTTCAAAATTTCACAGTGACGAGAGTGCAATGTGAAAAACTCCAGATCCCCAAAATTAGAAAATTAGTGGTCAACATGAGAAAATATTTGCACATGCCAATTAGAACAGACATTACACAATGAAAATGCTTTCCACAATCCAAGGCACCCAACTGAAAAATCTCCCCTATGCAGCAGTTTTTGCTAAAGACCAACTCTTATATACACAAACTATTAACATTTATACAGTTTCCAAAGTAAAGCCAAACAAGCTACATGAGATCTTGTAAATACATGTTCAGTTTTAGATTTCATATTCATTAAGTTATTGTAGAAATGTTGGTAGTAGTGCTGGCAAATTAATAATTCAACATTAGTTTCAAGGGAGTAGCTAAAGGCAAACTTACCAATTTGAGTCAAAGGAACATTTCCTGGCAGCAATGCCATGTCTAGACAAAGTTTTCAATGCCAGCAATGCATACCAACATTTCATCTGCATCAAGTGTGGGTGCAAGTTCACTGCCCAAGAGACTTACTTGGCAACAGCCTAGTGCAATTGAAGAGGAAGTGCAGAGGCAAGCACTTGCACCCACTACAGTGAACAGCAATTTAAATCACATCACTATGCATTTGGAGAATCAAAAAACAATTTAGAGTGTTTGGTATCCAGCGTAGCTTTTTCTTCTACCAATCACATAAGCAATCACAACAATCACAATTAAGCCAGCTAGAGCTGCACCAACTATAATAGGGATAAGAATGCTGTCATCATCCAGAGAACACTCTTCAGCTGTGGACAAAAAATAATATCAGATAAAATCACCAGATACTACACAAAGATGACAATAACTATACAATAAAGTTGTTTAGTTCATTTCTCTAAAGATGACAGTTACTGGATACTTCTGGACAAGTATCCCCTTCATAGTCTGTCAATTAAGATTAAACAAGGTGTACAAGTGGCTTAGTTGTCCTGACCAGATTTTCCTCCAATAGCTTCACTTATTTCTAAAGGGACACCAATGATTGAGAGAAACAAAGTAGGTTGGACAGGAGTTATAGATGGCATAGAGCAAAAAGCAAAGGCTCTTACAGTTAAGTCATAAAGGCAACAATTCCAGCTAGAATCATGAAAAGTAAAATATTGAAAGATTTTGTGACTAGTTGGACAAAAACCATAGGGATGGTACCATATGGATGTGAATGACATCCATGGTTTGCTAAATAATGCTAAGTTACTTACCTCGAGAGAAAGTACCATTCTTGACCTCAAATGGTTGGACCCTTACATTAAAAGTATTAATAACCAATTGCTCAGTCACCACTATGGTCTGCTCCTTGTGACACATGTACGAGCTTCCAACAAATGCTTGCCAAAACTTCAGATTGCTATTGTTGCTGTTAAATGCAGTTGCTGCAAAGAAAAATCAAAAATCAGATATTCCTCTTCTATCAAGAAATGAACTAGGACATTTACTGCTAACATGCACAGTAAAAACACATCATCTGCACAATCTAATTAAACAACACTAATTTCTCCCATTAGAGGAAATGGTGTATACCTCAAATAGAACAGAAACTGACTAATAATGAAGTGAAGGATTCAAATTGAATCAAAATGTATTGGCTCAAACTGAAGTTCGGACCCAAGCTAGACTAACATGTAAAATTCTACAGGATCACAACTGACTGTTTCAAAGTTCTTCAGAATCATGATTACAATTAATATTTTGGTTGGGGCAAGACAAATAAGAAATAGAAGCAGGAGTAGGCCATCTAGCCCTTCAAGCCTGCCCCACCATTCAGTAAGATCGTGGCTGATCTGAAGTGGATCAGTTCCACTTTCCTGCTTTCTCCCCATAACCCTCAATTCCCTTGCCTACCAAAAACCTATCTACCCGTGACTTAAATATATTTAGCGAGTTGGCCTCCACCACTTCAATGGGTGGAGAATTCCAGAGATTCACCACCCTTTGAGTGAAGAAGTTCCTCCTCAACTCTGAAAAAAGCTGTCCCCCTCCACCCAACTCCTTACGAGGCTGTGTCCTCTACTCCTGCTATCCTTTCTAAGCAGGAAGAATCTCTCTACTTCTACCCTATCCAGCCACTTCATTGTCTTATATGTCTCTATAAGATACCCTTCATCCTTCTAAACTCCAATGAGTACAGACCTTGTCTATTTAGTCTCTTCATAGTCCAACCCCCTCATCTCTGGTATCAGCCTGCTGACCCTCCTCTGCACTCCCTCCAAGGCCAATATATCCTTGCGCAAGTGCGGCGACCAAAATTGCACACAATACTCCAGCTGCAGCTTCACCAGTACCCTGTACAGTTGCAGCAAGACCCCCCTGCTTTTATATTCTACCCCCCCCGCTATAAAGGCCAACATTCCATTTGCCTTCTTGATCACCTGCAGACTGGGTTTTTGCAACTTGTGCACAAGGACCCCCAGGTCCCTTGTCACCATAACGTGCTGCAGCTTTTTGCCCTTTAAATAGTAATCCTTCCTATTATTTCTGCCAAAGTGGATAAACTCACTTGCTAACATTATACTCCATCTGCCAGGTCCTCACCCACTTGCTCAGCCTATCCAGATTCCTCTGCAGACTTTCCACACAATTTGCTCTTCCACTCATCTTCATGTCATCAGTAAATTTCATCACCCTACACTGAGCCCCCTCCTCCAGATCATCTATATAAGATGTAAATAGTTGAGGCCCTAGCACCGATCCCTGCAGCACTCTAGTCAACAACCAGAATAGCACCCTTTGATACCAACTCTCTGCTTCCTATCAGACAGGCAATCCTCTATCCATGCTAACATCTTACCCCCAACTCCATGCAACCTAACCTTCTGTAGCAATCTTTTGAACATAAGAACATAAGAAATAGGAGCAGGAGTAGGCCATCTAGCCCCTCGAGCCTGCCCCACCATTCAATAAGATCATGGCTGATCTGTCGTGGCTCAGTTCCACTTTCCCACCCTCTCCCCATAACCCTTAATCCCCTCTCTTATCAAGAACCCATCAACCCGCTTCTTAAAAATATTTAGCGAGGCAGCCTCCACCACTTCAACGGGCAGAGAATTCCAGAGATTCACCACCCTTTGAGTGAAGAAGTTCCTCCTCAACTCCATTCTAAACCGCCTAACCTTTATCTTGAGGCTGTGCCCCCTAGTCCTACTGTCTTTTTTGAGCGGGAAGAGTCTCTCCACCTCTATCCTATCCATCCCATTCATCATCTTATACGTCTCAATGAGATCTCCCCTCATTCTTCTAAACTCCAACGAGTACAAGCCTAGTTTATTCAGCCTCTCCTCATAGCTCAATCCCCTCAACTCTGGTATCAGCCTAGTAAACCTCCTTTGCACTCCCTCCAGGGCCAAAATATCCTTGCACAGGTGCGGCGCCCAAAACTGCACACAGTACTCCAGCTGCGGCCTCACCAATGCCCTATACAGCTGCAGCAAGACCTCCCTACTTTTATATTCAATCCCCCTCGCTATGAAGGCCAGCATCCCATTCGCCTTCCTGACCACCTGCTGCACCTGCAAGCTGGGTTTTTGCGACTCATGCACAAGGACCCCGAGGTCCCTCTGCACCGTCGCCTGCTGCAGTTTTTTGCCACGTAAGTAATAGTCCTTCCTACCATTCTTTTGAGGCACCTTATCAAATGCCTTCTGGAAATCTAAAAACACCACATCCACTGGTCCACCTTCAGTCCCATTAGTCTATCAAGCACTACCTCTCTAGTGACAGTAATTGCATTCAGGCCCTCAACTTCTACCTTTAATATCCGGCAAACTATTCGTGTCCTCCTCCGTGAAAACCGAGGCAAAAAAAAAACTTAAAACCTCAGCCATTTCCTCATCGCCTACTGCTAAATCCCTCCTCATCCTCCAAGGGTCCAACGTTCACTCTAGCCAGCTTCCTCTATATATCTGTAAGAACTTTTTGTCTTTTATATTTAGTGCTAGTTTAGCTTTAGTCAATCTTTCCTTTATCATCTTCTTAGTCATTGTTGATTTTTAAATCTTTCCCAGTCTTCTAATCGCCCACTATTTTTAGCCACTCTGAACACATCAGCTTTTAATTTAATACTCTCCTTCGATAACCACAGCTGGTTATCCCTTCTCCCACAGTTCTTAAATGACCTACTTCTGTTAGCATCATTTAGTACTAAAGTAACTTGCTAGTGTTCAGTTTCAGATGAATTGTTTCAAAGCACTTTGAGTAAAGCAAGGGATTGTAGCCTGGGAGGGTGGGAGGAGAAGAGAGAAAGAAGTGAGATACAAGATTTACAATGAGGATCAGAAATGGCTTAAAGCATTGGACTGATACCAAAGGTGATGACAATTGGCTCAGTCCTCAAGATCAATTCATTGACCAAGGCAAACTTTATGGTTATGAATACTTACTTGAACCATTTATGACCAGACTTATGTTAACTTTCACCTCCTTCAGGAAGAATTTTGATTGGTCCTGAAACAAAAGCACAAGGTTGTGGCATAGGGCTCAAACGAATCTAAGATTTTTTTAAAATGTTCAAAACAATGGACCAAATTTACATAATGGCCTAGAAAACTTATACGAGATAAAGACATAGACGAAGGTGGTCAATTTCAAATCTGAGACTGTCCCCTATAACAATTTCAACAGTTGCATGTATCAATAGGTCATGCCCAAGCTCAGGAAGAGCTGTTTGAAGGTTCCTGTTCCTGATACAAGATTAAAGTGTATAAATACATGAATGGGAATAAATTGTAATGCTCTCCCAGCTAATTAGCCAACATTTGTACAAAGGCATTGTTGATATGGGCTTCTTTTAAATCTAGAACAGAAACTCTTCCTCCCAACTTTTAACACCCATGCAAACTAACCCATTATCACAATCATGTCTTTCTTTACCTTGACTTATTTTAAATCTGATCTAGGTCCTGAACATGGCTGTTTTCAAAGGTGCAAAGCCAAGTTTTTGCTTCATAAAATGTAGCAGAGGAAATACAATTTAAACACATACCACAGTGAAATGAAACTGAATAGTGGTGTCCATATCTTCTAGAACAAGAGTTGCATCTTTATCCCCACAGTGTCCACTTGCAGTAGAATTGGAATCTATATTAACCAAATGTGTCTGAGGGAGAAAAAAAATTGTTATCAACTTGCAACGCAAATTGGAACAGAATGTAGGGAAAAAAGGAATACCTTGTTCTCTGTGTAGGTAATGTTCAGCTGAAGTCCCATATTGGCAAGGAGACAAGGATCACTTCCATTCTTAACAGTATAGTTGCCCACTTCTGGCAGCTCTGGAGGTGGTTTAGTTGGGATTGGGGTTACAGTTGCAGCTGTACTTGTTGTAATAGGTGCTACTGTGGTTGGCATATCAGCCTTACAGAAGGATTCTTGAAAGAGAAAGATTAACACATCAGTTAAGTCCGTGACAATTGCTTAGAGCAATTTTCATTTCGATGAAGATGCTTCTGTTAAGTAACAATGCATAATGAGATTAAGGAATCAAAGGCATACCATTGTTCAAGAGCTACAATAGGGGAGGAGCTTAATAATGAAGAGTTACTGGCTAGAGGCTAGCCAATCTTTAGACAATGGATTTACAACCAGAGGAAGAAAACAAAATGTACTTCATGCAAGAGTTTACAGTACAGTTGTTTTATGTACAAGATACCTAAAACAGCATTTAAATTTTTTCCTTGTAAAGCCCAGTCAAGGTCATTATAAGCACTGGGTCTGAACTCAAATCTAGCTTTATGTCCAGCGGAATGAAGATTATTCACATTAATGGAGTATCTTCCTACCATTTTTACCAATTGTTCCATTTTCCACAAAGGCTTGAATGCTAACATTCCAAAAAACCATGACAACTGCTTCACTTTCAATAGCTTTAACACTTCTGCATGTGTAGATGGTGTTAAGGGGTGCAGGCTCCATTAGAGAATTCACAGACACATGCTTTACACCTACAAGTTAAAAGTGGGACAGAAAACAAAATTCAGTCAAATGGCAAAGTACATTAAAATATCAAATTCTCATCTCAAAAAAGGATGAAAAACAAACCAATCATGTGCATCCTATCAAAGCTGTTCTCAGCCCTCCCAACATTGTCATGTACCAGGAAGCCACAGAACTTGAGTGCAAAAGCCATTCAGCCCCTCAAGCTGGCACCAGCCCAGAGCATCTACCCCTCTGTACATTTACCACAGCCAATGCACCTAATGTACAAATCTTTACACTGTACCTCTTAAGACACTTTAAAAAGGAAAAACACTGTCCCTTTCAGATTTGGACTATCTACACCATGTTGTCCCCCTCTCACAGGCTGACTATCAGACCCCCATCTTCACCCCCACTCCAACCATTATCAACCCAGAAAAATGGGCCTGAACAGAATCATTGCACTGCACCATATCACACATCATTTAGTCACAATGTTATACATCTGATCTGAATCTGGCTATTTCAATTATCCTAGCACAAAAATAGCATAAAAATCAAGTATGTGCCTAAGTAAATGGCTGTACATAATTTGAAACAGTACATCAATTGAAAACATATGCTGCCCAAAAATTAGGTGTTGCTCTTTGCACTCAAGATACAAAATGTGGAAGTCATACCTAAACTGACATTTATCTAGTCCCTCCAGTGTCAAATGCAACAAGACACTAATAAGCAGAGTTCTGGTCACTGCAACATAGGAAGTGGTGGGACAATTTTAATTTAATAAAAGATTGGCTGGGAGGGGAGGCAGGATTGAAACATGTAAAGTGGAGCCTGAATAAAGCAGACAAGGCAGCCCAATTCCCATTAAAGGAAGGTACAACAGGGAACATGTTTACAGGAGATTCAAGGGAAAATATGTTTACCTAGAGCTAGAAGGAGATCAAAATGCTACTTAAAAGAATGACAGAAGCAGAAATCCTCAAATTTGATAAATTCTGAGCATACATTTGAGTGGACACAATGGATCAAATGTTTTTCAATGCTAAAAAAAAAAAATCACATTGAGTGCACTAAACTGGTTATAGAAAAAAATTAGCAGTTATGATGGCACCAGATAGCCAGGCAACTCACTTGGTTACAAACTGGCAGATAATCTTTAGTGTCATCTGAAAGTGTGACATTGTGGAAATTACCATCCAAGTTCTGCATTTAACTTGAGCCTACTACAACACATGCTCAAAATCATGCTTGAATCTATAATCTGACTCAGGTGAGTTGAACCAACCAAATCTGGTTGATCACTAAGTTTTTAGGCAAAATAAAGTGATCAGCTTAGTGCTTGCATTAACAAAGACATGGCTGCAAATGTGCATGTGTTGATTAATAGATTAAGCATCAACGTTCTGCACACTTGCCCTGAGGCAAGTAGATGGGACAGGAAAGGCATTCCAATGGATTTTTCACAAAAGCATAGGCAACACCAACAGATGAATACCATCAACTCAGTTTAATTCAGACTACATTAAAAAGTTGTGCATTGCTGGGCTATGCCCCTGGTTAACTTAAGATAGCCAAGTATCACAGATTGGATCACCTTAATCTATACAAGATAATCAACAAGATAATAAGTCCATACTCTTGTTTTTTGCTCCAGGAAAAAGTTTGGCATCACTTGTGTTGTAAGTGAAAATGAGTACATCTCCATTAAATTCTCCAGCAGACTGGGTGAAGTTTAAGCTCAAGGAGTGACCAGTTCCAAAGTTCATTTTCAACAAGGGAGCGGAATTGTTGCCACCACAAACACTTCCATTAGACGATATTGAATTTGGCAACCAAAAAGTTGTATTTTCCTGAACAAATAAATGAGTACAAAATTAAATTGCTTAAATTTAGTCTAGATGTCCATTGACAACTGCAAACACCTTTAAGTATATTGCTCCCCCTTCCCAAGGAGGTATAACACCATTGGTTACGGACAGTATAAAAGCAGCAAGTTCCCATTACATTAGAAACAACCAGAATACATTAAGTGATTGACCAGTGAGGTTTTGATCAAGGTATTTCTTTTAAAGTTCAATTCAGTCAAAACTAAATGAAGCACAGTATGTTCAAGATGATTAGGAGCCAAAATACAAATGGCACATGTAGATAATAGTACTGAGATATAAGTACATACTTGGTTTGAGGCCTGAACAAGAGCTTAAAATGGCCTGCACCATTACGTAAAAATATCAGTCACAATTGAGACTAGTGTATGAACAAGTCTGTCTCATGAGGTAACGCTTCCACTCAAAAGTTGAGTTTGCCAATCATAATGGTTCACTGAACATACTATGTCATTTAACAGGCACTTCCTGTTTTCCTATAGTACGTGCCTTCCTCTTGGAAGCATACATGTTACACTATTAGTGAAATTAAGAAAAAAAAATGTGCATTACTTAAAAAGATCTTTCATGACAATGTGGAACAGGACTTGAACTTACAGATAAACCATTAGGGAATCAGTATAGTCTAGGATAGTTTAACATTCAAACATTAAGATTCATAGCCTCTCTAGCCCATCAATAAAGTGCAAGTCTATACTTCCCTTTTTTCCCCCCCATGCTCCAGAAGATGTTGGCTAAAGGAATACTTTTTAAAAAAAGACTTATGGTGCAATATGGTATTTTGATTATAGGTTGAAAATAGATGCTGCAAAAAAAGCTTTGACAACGTAGAGAAATTTAGGAATACAATAACCCGTGACTGAAAGCTCTAAATAATGCTGACTCAGCAAGCACATACACATTCTAGTAGCATTATTTCTCCTCCTAACAGTTTCAATTTTAAGGAAACCATCTTGAATGTCTGAATAGAAAAATGCATTATTTTAGTTCCTATAAGCCCAGTTCAATCATTCCCATTTGCTGTACTATAGTTGGATCAAAGGACATCTGAAATATGTCTATTTACTCAAGCAATCTGAACTCAAAAAGGATTAACGATCTTATGCCAGCAATTCAGTAGCTGCACCTGTCCAGGCAGGCAGAACACAGCCTGTACATCAGCTTTGTATTTACATCAACAGACATACATTTTCCATATGTTGAGATAATACAGCACAATGCTTTACTGCCCCACCAGGTAGTTACTCAGGCTAACAGAAGTCCTTGCCCTTTGTTTTCCTCAATACTGACATCATTCCTTCTGCGCACAGAGAACATGCAATTGTTTTATTAATGATGACATTGTATACATGGTACCAAGTGAGATTTTCTCCCTCATCATTCCTGAAGGAGTGAATTATTGAAGAATATTATTTCAGGGCTCAATACTGAGTGCCAGTCTGATGTGGCAACTACAGACCATTACAGCCAAAAAACCATTCACAATAGATCCCAGGATAGTAATCAGGAGCTAAAACCTGGCTAAAGTTCACTCCAAGCTAAGTTATCAAGGTCACACTGAAGCAGTTGAACCCTGACTAAACTTGCATACAAGATTGAACCCATGAACTTCTTTGACTACTCACTGATTTGATAAAGTACAGCAGATCAATTGCATTACTTACCATTGTCCCATTTCCTTCATAATGGACAGTGAAGTTGACAGACAATATAGCATATATGCAGGTTTCGTTATCCTTGCCGTGGACTTCAACCTCTACTGCTTTAGCAAGTGAGAGTCCTGAAAAATATTTGACAGTGCTCAGGAACAGCCAAACACTTCAGCCACCATACCACAAATTAAACTTGTAGAGTATGATTACCTATTGTACAGAACTACACAGACTAAAGCACAGCTGCAACAAGGGTTACATTGAGGACAGTCAGGTTGGTATTATCAGAATTACAATAAAAAGGTGCTTACATCTACAAGATCCGATTCAGAAACTGAATTGGGTGCTCTCAGTCCAAGTCACTGCACAAAATAGACTGATGTTGCACAGCACAACCAATAATGAATATACTAGAGTCAAGGGTGAACGATCCTTCCCCAGAATTCATACAATTAGGGGGCAAAAGACAATAGGCCCCAATACAGGCAAAAATTCCTTAAATTTCACTTCTGACTTGTCCTTGGTAGCAATAGAGTGAGGCCACAGCCAACTCTATAAAAATGCTGCAGTCATTTCACTCACAGCATCATCTCTATTACTCTCCACAGATGCTGCCAAACTGAGTTTTTGCCCCCAATACTTGCATTTCCAAAACCCCTAATATTTAGTCTAGTCTCTCTCATATCTTAAGTGCACACAGTGGAGCACTCTTGTGATAAAAGCAGCAGATATGAAATGTCAGACATGCCATAGCAGCACAATCAAGATTACAACTTCCCTTCTGGAAGGCACAGGGCTGCAACCACATTTACTACACTACTTAGTTTGCTCAAGTTGAAATGAAACAAGGGACAGCTTTTCATAATGCATTAGCACTTATCACCATCGAATACAAGTTTTTATTTCTCAATTAAAAATTGAGAATCATTCTAACTAATATTCACAAAGTCTAAGTTGAACTAAACAGTGTGTGTAAGTAATCACATTTAGGAGCCCTAATAGTAACAACTTTCATTCTCCAAATGTACAATTCCTCTGCCACCATGCAAGCCTTCCAAGAAACTTCCTTGAATTCATGATGTTGTCCTGCCTCATTGGAAGTACTACTAGAGATAGAAGTCAACATATTCGCAACTGTAGAAAGATGACTTCCGTTCTAATAATACCCAACGAAGTGTGAAATACACCTACATTAAACAACTTGCACCACTTACCCAGTGCAACAATCCTGTGTTGTGGTGGTGGTGGAGAAAATGAAAGATGACAACTGTGCAACGATTGCTAGGGTTGAAGTACACTTTCTGCACCAAATGGCTTAGTTACGATAGGAGGTTAAAATGGATCAGCACATGAAGTACTTTTACAAGACCCTCAGTATTTACTTATATAAAAGAGCCAGCCTTAACCAGCAATTACAGATGAAAGCATCAAGAAATTAGAAGGTCAAACAACAAAACTATTTCGCAACTCATACAAACATTGGATGTACATTCAATTAAGATGGGAAAGAAACAGCAAAACAAAAGTAGTCTCAAATCGTGTTCTAGAGGGGTCAGTGTTGGGACCTTGACTTGTGTTATATTTTAATGATTAATACACGAACACCTTAGACATGATTGGGAAATTTGTAGATGACAAAGATTGGCCAAATAGTATAGAGGATTACTATAATCACCAACATATGAAATTACTATGAAAATCCTCTTTTATTAGTGTGAATACAAGCCTACGTGTGACAAACAACTAGTCATAGTAAAGTGGAAGATGGATTTTAACAATTATAAGGGCACATATTTAGGGAGGTCAAACAGTTACAGAGAGTACACAATAAGTGGGAAGACAGAAGTATCAAAGTAGTGAGATCTTGGCTTCCAAGTACACACAGGTCCCTAAAGGCAGTAGTTCAAGTAAACAAAGTCATAAAGAATGCAAATGAAATGATCTCCTTCATTGGTAGGATGTAAAAGGACAATTTTGAATTGCAACATTGGCAAAGCCACAAATGGAGTTGCAGGTACAGTTCTGGTCACATTACAGGAAGGACATAATTGATCTGGAATGAGTGCAGAGGTGGGTTACAAGAATGTTGCCAGGGCTAGAATAGTGGAGTTAAGGGGAAATTGTTCTTCTCTTGGAACAAAACTAAGGGTGATTTCACTGAGTCAAAATTGTAACACAAAAAAAGACAGTCAGCAGAATAAAACTGTTTCCTTTTTAAATACAAATGGTAGAGTGGGGTGCCCCAGGGGTCGGTGCTGGGGCCTCAGCTATTTACCATTTATATAGATGATCTGGAGGAGGGAACCGAGTGCAGGGTGTCGAAATTTGCTGATGATACCAAGATTGGGGGAACGGCAAATTGTGTGGAGGGTGTGGAGAGTCTGCAGAAGGATCTAGATAGGCTGGGCGAATGGGCCAGGAAATGGCAAATGGAATTTAATGTTGGCAAGTGTGAGGTGGTCCACTTTGGTAGGAAGAATGGTAGGAAGGACTATTACTTACGAGGCGAAAAACTGCAGCAGGCGACGGTGCAGAGGGACCTCGGGGTCCTTGTGCATGAGTCGCAAAAACCCAGCTTGCAGGTGCAGCAGGTGGTCAGGAAGGCGAATGGGATGCTGGCCTTCATAGCGAGGGGGATTGAATATAAAAGTAGGGAGGTCTTGCTGCAGCCGTATAGGGCATTGGTGAGGCCGCAGCTGGAGTACTGTGTGCAGTTTTGGGCGCCGCATCTGCGCAAGGATATTTTGGCCCTGGAGGGAGTGCAGAGGAGGTTTACTAGGCTGATACCGGAGTTGAGGGGATTGAGCTATGAGGAGAGGCTGAATAAACTAGGCTTGTACTCGTTAGAGTTTAGAAGAATGAGGGGAGATCTCATTGAGACGTATAAGATGATGAATGGGATGGATAGGATAGAGGTGGAGAGACTCTTCCCGCTCAAAAAAGACAGTAGGACTAGGGGGCACAGCCTCAAGATAAAGGGGAGGCGGTTTAGAACAGAGTTGAGGAGGAACTTCTTCACTCAAAGGGTGGTGAATCTCTGGAATTCTCTGCCCGTTGAAGTGGTGGAGGCTGCCTCGCTAAATATTTTTAAGAAGCGGGTTGATGGGTTCTTGATAAGAGAAGGGATTAAGGGTTATGGGGAGAGGGCGGGAAAGTGGAACTGAGCCACGACAGATCAGCCATGGTCTTATTGAATGGCGGGGCAGGCTCGAAAGGCTAGATGGCCTACTCCTGCTCCTATTTCTTATGTTCTTATGTAGAAGGAGATGGGATATGAAGAAAACTTTGCAGAGGGTAGCAGGTGTCTGGAATTCACTGCCCAAGTTGGCAGTGGAGGCAAAGACTCTTTTAAAGAATACTTAGATCCACACCTGAAGTGCTGTAAACAAGAAGGCTATAGGTCAGGTGGGATAAGAAAGGATACCTCGATAAGATGGGCTGAATGCTCTCCTTCAGTGCTATAACTTTTCCATAGTAAACTGGGGAAAAAAACTCCAGAAGTGAAAAAGCTGGAGAAAGAAAATTCAAAAAAAGTGAAGATAAACAAATGCAAATTCAGAATAACTGTTCTCGGGGAAACTATGTTTATTTTTTTGAAATAATCCACATTTGTATCAGCGGGTTAATAACGAGCTGAAGCAATCATAAACGCTGCTAATATTTAACTGGATGAGTGTAGGGTTAATGGGCAGAGGGCAGAGTGCAGAGCCATTCCCAACTGCTTCTCCAGCCCTTTAAACAATAGCCGGGTAACAGACAGCACGGTCAGAGCTCACCGCCCAGCAACATGGAGAGAAAAGGAGATAACGTGTTTGTCCGAGCGGCTTATGGAGCCAATTGAGGACCCAGATGACAGGGAGCCCACCAAGGCCGGGCCAGCCCTAGCAGCAAGCGGGACATCGAGTACCTACCTGATCGTCAGGCTTTCGCCGTCACTAGGCCGGCGGGCACCCACACCACTCCCCCTTCTTATACACATACCTGCGATGAGTACAACGGCGAGCGGGAGACAGGGACGCTGCATGGCGGCGAGTTGAGAAGGGGGGACACACAGACTTAAAACTGCAGCTCCCTCACAACCAACACTGCCCTACACTCCACCCGACCCTCGGTTAAAGCTCGACAAAGCCGCACGTGATCTGGGACCCGCCCCGTCATCTTCCACCAATCAGTGGCGCCCTCCGTGACACCAACACGGCGCCCTCCACCAATCAGCCGCGGCCTTACCTACACCCTTCACCAATCAGACGCGGCCTCACCGACTGCCCCCCTCCAGCCAGCCGCGGCCTCACCGACACCCTTCACCAATCAGCCGCGCCTTCCTCCCCACCAATCAGCAGCGCCCCTTCACGACACCTTCCACCAATCAGCTGACGGAGCGGCGGAACGGCCAATCAGCTGCGGGATTCGCCCAGGGAGCCAACACCTGGCCACTCGCTGAGCAACCAATCAATGCACAGGTCCGGCCAATCAGCCAATCACATCGTGTTCCCCCCCCCCACGCATTACTAATCACCTCCTTGTCTATTCGAGTAATGGGAGACAGGTATTTGTAACAAGCCGCTGAGGGGCAGAAACTCCCTCCCTGGGAATTCCGGGGTTAGGATTCTCTGGACAGGTTGTCCACTGTGCAGATAAACCACAATCAGTTGGACCCCTTACCAACTTATTGTTAACCCTCAACAGATAAAGAGGTGTTATGGATTTGTTTCGCTCGTGACATTAACATTTTGGAGTCAGGCTGTCACCTGCTGCGCGGGTGATGCCAGCTGATCACGAGTTAGGAGATTGAATCAGTTGGTGGATGTCATGTGATGCTGCTGTTGACAAAGTTGGCTAAAATTTCCTTCACTTCGGGATAGTAATGTCACCGTTTAACGTTAGCTCCATTTTATTGATTTGTAGAAAAAAGTTTTAACCTTGGATCTGTCAAAATGTAAAATATTAAGCATCAGCTTACCTCTGAGATACTGATTCATCTTACTGGAAAAAAGAAATTGCATGCATCTTCCAAACCCTCAAACCAGGTTTCAGTGTGGAACACCCGTCAGCGTTATGGCCTTTTGGATAAGTGCATAGATTTTGTCCTTTTGCTGCAGAGCACCTGCCCACCCCTCCATGACCAGTCCCTACCATCTCCCATGTTATAAAAATACACAAGTACTTGATTCTGTATAGTAAGTGCTCAAACAAACGTATATTATTGTTTACTTAATGTGAAAACTGTTGTTAGTGCTGGGGTACCAAACAAATGGGGACGTGGGTATTGTCAGCTTGACACTAATGAGGGATGTTTGCATCTGCAAATCTTGCATCTGAATGAAGCTGAAGCTCAGTTACTAGCTATCAGTGAAATAAAATGCTCACATTCCCAAGCACAGGTTTTTAAAAAATGAGAGGAAGAGGCATAGGTGGATGCATAAGGCTTGAATTCAGCATATTCTGATTATATTTGGTAGCCAGCTTGAAACTTTCTCACTCCCAGCTAGGGTATGGCACTGTGGACCAAATGACTGCAAGACTGGGTGTGGGGTATAGAAGAATGTAGAAATTCAAAGATCTTAGGCATTTTATAGTCAGTGAAGTAGCAGGTATTTCTGCAGCTGTCAGTTTAATTCCTGCAGTGTTTTGCCTTCCTGATGCCAAGGTAATGGTCATCACCAATATTTTGAACAGGGAAGAAAACAACCAAAATGATTTTCCAAGGTGGCAAATTAATTTGAATTGATTTATTGTCACATATATTGAGATACAGTGAAAAGTATTGTTTCTCATGTTCTGTACAGAGCATACCATTCACAAAGAAGAAAACAGTGTGCAGAATGCACTCAAAGCTAGGGTATAAAGAAAGATCAACTTAATGCAATGTAGGTCCATTTGAAAGTCTGATGGCAGCAGAGATGATGTTCTTGAATCAGTTGGTAAGTGACCTCAGACTTTTGTATCTTTATCCCGACAGGAAAAGGGGGAAGAGAGAATGTCTGGGATGCATGGGGTTCTTAATTATGCTGGCTGCTTTGGCAAGGCAGTGGGAAATGTATACAGAGTCGATGGATGGGACGCTGGTTTGTGTGATGGATTGGGCTCCATTTGCTATCTTTTATAGTTTCTTGCGGTCTTAGCAGAGCAGGAGCCATCCAAGCTGTGATGCAACCAGAAAGACTTTCGTTAGTGCATCTGTAAAAGTTGGTGAGAATCATAGCTGACATACCAAATTTCATTAGTTTTCTGAGAAAATAGAGGTGTTGGTGGGCTTTCTTAACTATAGTGTCAGCATGGGGGCGGGGAGGAAACCAGGAAGGGTTGATGATGATCTGGACACCCAAAATCTTTACTATTCCTGAAGTCGATGACTATCTCCTTTGTTTTGTTGACAGTGAGAGAGAGATTATTGTTGTCGCACGAGTTCACCAGATTCTCTATCCCATTCCTGTACTGTCTTGTCATTGTTTAAGATCCGACCCACTACGGTGGAGTCGTCAGCAAACCTGAAAAATCGAGTTGGAGGGGAATTTGGCCACACAGTCATTCGTGTATAAGGAGTAATAGTAGTGGGCTGAGGACACAGCCTTGTGGGGCACCGGTGTTGAGGATGATCGTGGACGAGCCTATCCTTACTGATTGTGGTGTGTGGGTTAGGAAGTTCAGGATCCAGTCACAGTGGGAGGAGTCAAGGCCCAGGCCACAGAGTTTGGAGATAAGAACATAAGAACATAAGAAATAGGAGCAGGAGTAGGCCATCCAGCCCTTCGAGCCTGCCCCGCCATTCAATAAGATCATGGCTGATCTGTTGTAGCTCAGTTCCACTTTCCCGCCCTCTCCCCATAACCCTTAATCCCCTCTCTTATCAAGAACCCATCAACCCGCTTCTTAAAAATATTTAGCGAGGCAGCCTCCACCACTTCAACGGGCAGAGAATTCCAGAGATTCACCACCCTTTGAGTGAAGAAGTTCCTCCTCAACTCCGTTCTAAACCGCCTCCCCTTTATCTTGAGGCTGTGCCCCCTAGTCCTACTGTCTTTTTTGAGCGGGAAGAGTCTCTCCACCTCTATCCTATCCATCCCATTCATCATCTTATACGTCTCAATGAGATCTCCCCTCATTCTTCTAAACTCTAACGAGTACAAGCCTAGTTTATTCAGCCTCTCCTCATAGCTCAATCCCCTCAACTCCGGTATCAGCCTAGTAAACCTCCTCTGCACTCCCTCCAGGGCCAAAATATCCTTGCGCAGGTGCGGCGCCCAAAACTGCACACAGTACTCCAGCTGCGGCCTCACCAATGCCCTATACAGCTGCAGCAAGACCTCCCTACTTTTATATTCAATCCCCCTCGCTATGAAGGCCAGCATCCCATTCGCCTTCCTGACCACCTGCTGCACCTGCAAGCTGGGTTTTTGCGACTCATGCACAAGGACCCCGAGGTCCCTCTGCACCGTCGCCTGCTGCAGTTTTTCGCCACGTAAGTAATAGTCCTTCCTACCATTCTTCCTACCAAAGTGGACCACCTCACACTTGCCAACATTAAATTCCATTTGCCATTTCCTGGCCCATTCGCCCAGCCTATCTAGATCCTTCTGCAGACTCTCCACACCCTCCGCACAATTTGCCTTTCCCCCAATCTTGGTGTCATCAGCAAATTTCGACACCCTGCACTCGGTTCCCTCCTCCAGATCATCTATATAAATGGTAAATAGCTGAGGCCCCAGCACCGACCCCTGGGGCACCCCACTAGTCACCAACCGCCAATCCGAATAGCACCCATTGACCCCCACTCTCTGCCTCCTATTTGACAACCAATCCTCTATCCACGCTAACACCCTACCCCCAACTCCATGTCCCCTGACCTTCTGCAATAACCTCTTGTGAGGTACCTTGTCAAACGCCTTCTGAAAATCCAGAAAGACCACATCCACCGGCTCTCCTCTATCCACTGCCCTAGACACATCCTCATAGAACTCCAGTAAATTTGTCAGACACGACTTCCCTTTTGAAAGCTGAGCTATCGTCAATAAAGAGGTTCATCAAATTAAAGGTAGTAGGTGAGCATTCAATACTGAAGGGCCACAGGCCATGCAACTTGAAAGTAGCAGCAGGATGCCACAGCAGGGGAATGAGGCAGAGCGAGCTTCAAAATGGACACATCCTGTCTTCAGCTTTTTCAAACTTAAAGTGAATAATGGCCTTTGGAGTTGAGCTGGTGTTGCAAGGACAGAAGGCGGGCAGGTGCAACCTGCTATCGCTACTGCACCCAGGCTCCCCCTGCCAGTCCTCTCGTTAAAATGGTGCATGGGTAGGATGAAGCTGGGGAACTGGTGCACTGGATAGGCCAGTGATGCGATGTTACGTTGTGCCCACCCATTTCAATTCCTGGCCCCAAGTTGGACTCAAAATCAAGCCCAAGACGTTTAGAGTTGGGGGAGGAAAATGGAAGTGATGTAATAATTCAGAAATATAAGAGTTCAGATATGGGCAAATGTACAGCAGTCCAAGTTAGGTTTGAAAAGCATGAATGTAAATACACAGAGCATGGTAAATAGTGGGATAGTGATGGAGTGGCAAAAACAAAGACCTGACTCCAAGGGGGGGGAAGGACTAGGGATTAATATTCCTGCCAAAAAGGTATTTAGGAAAAATAGTGAATGAGATAAGGACTGAGTAACTATAGTGATCAAAGAAACTACTAAAGCACAGAAGAGCTGTGTTGTACGTAAGGAATTAAAAACAAAATCTATTTACTTGGACTTAATTAATTAATATATGAGCTATTATACTACTGCATGTATACTACAGGCTGCATGTAATGGAAACACAGGAGCAAAGTTCTTGACAAATTACGGAAGTTTGCAAGGACTACAATGTAATGATAATTGGTGATTTCATGTCTCCAAAATAGATTAGGACAATAATGGAAAAAATGGGATATTCTTCTGAAATATCGACAAGAAAAAGGGGGGGGGGTAGTTTGGGTATGGGTTAGACACATTCATAAGAACTTAAGAAATAGAACTTAACCCCTGGACCCAGCTCCATCATTCAATAAAATCACAGCTGATCCTTTACCTCAATTACATCTTCCTGCAAGAGCCTCATGTCCCATAATATCCAAAAATCTGTTCATCTCTGACTTTAAATATATGCAATGACTGAACATTCACATTGCACCATGTAGAGAATTCCAAAGATGCACAAACCCTGCAAGTCCCATATGGCCGACCCCTTTCATTAGCGTTGTGTGTCTCCCTAGATCTAAACACTTCCATCAAGAGAAACATCCTCAGAGGTTGTACCCTTCAAGTCTGCTAAAAATGTTATGTTGCAATGAGATCACCTCTTATTTTTCCAAACGTGAGGGAATACGGGCCCAGTCCACTCAATCTTTTACCATGGTATAATTCCCTCATCTATGTATGAGTCTCATTAATTTTTGCTGTACTCCCTCAAAAGCATATATATTGTTCCTTTGACAGAGGGACTCAAACTGCATACAAAACTTTAGGTGTAGTCTCACCAAGGCTCTTCCACCATTTAGAAAATATTCTGCTTTTCAATGTTTCTTCCCAAAATAGATTACTTCACATTTTGCCACATTGTATTCCATCCACTACGCTCTTCACCACTTAAGCTGTAAACCTTTTCTAGCCTTTTTCCATGCTTCTCTCCCACTTTTCCACCTAGATTTGTATTGTCAACAAACTTAGATTCATTACAACCGATTCCCCTGTCTAACAAAAAGTAGAGTTTGTAAATAGCTGAAATTTATGTGGTACCCTACTAATAACAGCTTGCCAGCCCAAAAAATCAACTTTATTCCTTTGTTTTCTGACCATTAACTGATCCTCAAACTGAGTTTATATATTATCCAAATCTCATCAGCCCTAACTTTACATAAACTTTTCACTCATTTTATTGCATTCTTTTTAAATTATTTTTGAAATAAACTACATCAAATGATTCCCCATTATCTAACAGTTATAGAGTCATAGAGGTTCACAGTATGGAAATAGACCCTTCAGCCCAACATGTTCTTGTCATGCAGTTTTTAACCACTAAGCTAGTACTCATTTGGCCCATATCTCTCTACACCAATCTTACCCATGTAACTGTCAAAATGCTTTTTAAAAGACAAAATTGTACCCACTTCTACTACCTCTGGCAGCTTGACACTCACCACTCACAATGTGAAAAAATTGCCTCTCTGGACCCTTTTGTAGCTCTCCCCTCAAACCTATGCCCTCTAGTTTTAGCCTACAATACCTTTGGGAGTAGATGTTGATTATCTACCTTATATATGCCCCTCATTATTTTATAGACCTCTATAAGATCACCTCTAAGCCTCCGAAGCTCCAGGGGAAAAAATCCCAGTCTATCCAGCCTCTCCTTATAACTCAAACCATCAAATCCCAGTGGCATCCTAGTAAATCTTTTCTGCACTCTTTCTAATTTAATAATACCTTTCTATAGTGTGACCAGAACTGTACACAGCATTCAAAGTGTGACTGTACTTTTATGTCTTGGACAACTTCAACAAGATGCCTCAACTCCTGTATTCAATGTTCTGACTAATGAAACCAAGCATGCCAAATGGCTTTTTCACCACCCTGCCCACCTGTGACTCCACTTTCAAGGAGTTATGAATCTGTACCCCTAGATGTCGTTCTATAATTCTCCACACCGCCCTGTTAACTGACTAAGTCCTGCCTTGGTTCAATCTACCAAAATGCATCATCCCACATTTCATTAAATTAAATTCTATCTGCCATTCATCAGCCCACTGGCCCAATTGATCAACATCCCATTGCAATCCTAAATAACCTTCTTGACTGTCCATAATACCACCAATTCTAGTGTCATCTGCAAACTTACTAACCATGCCTCCTAAATTCTCAGCCAAATTATTAATATAAATGACAAGTAACAGTGAACCCTGCACCGATCTGAGGCACACCGCTGGTCTCCAGTTTGAAAAACAATCCTCTACAACCACCCTCTCTGTCTTGTCATCAAGCCAATTTTGTATCCAACTGGCTACCTCACCCTGGATCCCATGAGATTTAACCTTACACAAAAACCTCAAAAGCTCTCAGATTTGTCAAGCATGATTTCTTTTTCATAAATCAATGTTGACTCAAACCAATCATCTTATAATTTGTTAAGACCCTTTTTATCACTTTGCTGATAATAGATTCCAACAATCATCCTACCAGTGATGTCAGGTTAATGAGTTGATAGTTCCTCATTTTCTACATCCCATCTTTCTTAAATAGCGGGATTATGTTTCTTACCTCCCACTTCATTGGAACGGTTCTAAAATCTTGGAAATTCTGGAACACCAAAACCAATGTATTCAATGTAGCCACTTCTTTAAAAACCTTAGGGTGCCATGAGGTCCAGGGATATGTCAGCTTTCATCAATTTCTCCAGTACACTTTCTTTACTGACACTAATATCCCCATCATTTTCAGTAAATTCTTGGCAGACCCTTGGGTCCCCATTGCTTCCACAGTATTGTTTGTGGCTTCTACCAAAAAAACAGCTAAACAATATTCAATTTTTTAAAAATTTGCTTATTCCCCATTATAAATGTTCCTGTCTCTGAGGGACCCATCTTTATCCTTGTTATACTATTTCTTTTTACATACTTAGACATTTATTAAAACTAGATGAGAAGGGGTGGACTTGCTTCCCTCTATTTATTTGTGTCACAAGTAGATTTACTTAGCACTGTAATGAAGTTACAGTGAAAATCCCCTACCGCCACATTCCAGCACCCGTTCGGGTATACTGAGGGAGAATTTACCATGGCCAATGCAACCAACTCATCTTTCGGACTGTGAGCGGAAACCAGAGCATCAGGAGGAAATCCACAAAGACACAGGGAGAACATGCGGACTCCGCACAGTGACTCAAGCTGGGAATTGAACCCTTGTGCCTGGCAGCAGCACTACTAACCACTGTGCCAACCAACCTCCAAGATTGCTCACAACAAAAGTTCAAGTTTCTTTTCATGAGGATATGCTGTTTTCAAATCAGGATGTAATTAATTATTTAAGTTGTGTAGCCAATCAAACAAGGTTTCTGTGAATCAGAGAAAGAGCAAATTTATTAACAATTACACTAAAGATAAATAAGCAAAACACAAATGACAAGCATTTGGCCCTGATGCCATTATTCAGATGTACACATGCTCGTATGTTTAGAGTCTGCTATTATCCTTGAGGGATAGATTTTAAATAATGTGGGCAATTTAGATTAGTTGGTTTTTTGGTCAGATGTAGAAGATATTGCAATTATAACAAGATCTCAGTTTGCTGGTAGGTTTCTGGTACAGTAGGCTTCTCGAACCTGATGACGTAGTTATTTCAAAAGAGGGAGAAAGAGTAACTTTCAGCCAGTTTCCTCTATTACAATTCCAGCAGATATTACTACCAGACAGCCAGGTCCCATTATTTCTTGTTTTAGAAATGTGGATGAATGGAATCACAGGACTGCCAATTACCTTGTCAGAAAGAAATAAAGCATTTATTAAACAAAATAAGCTATAGTACACTACTTCACCCAAGCTACACTTGTACAGATATATAGATTTATAAGGATAACAAATGTTAAAACTTTATCTTAGTCTCTAATGTTCTAAATAGACAGTCCTTATAAACCAATGTGGCCAGGCACACATGAAACCAAGTGACAGATGCCATACAAAACAACTGTGGATTCCTCATTAAGTCCTCCTCGATGCTTGTAACAATGTCAACAGATCTTATTGGAACTCTGACTTTCACATGCAGGTTTGCAAACTCTGCTTTACAGATATGATTGGAATCTTCTCTAACATAAGGCCGTCTTTCAGGTGCCTTTACCAAAGATTCACATCTAGGATTTTAAACTCTGCTTTCAGTATTTCTTTGCCCTGGATCTTCACATGCATTCAGGCTTTGACGCAATCTCAGATTCAGAGCTATGCCAAACAAACACAACTGCTTCACAGGTAATGTTAAGGTGTCACCAACCTTTTCACCTCATAGGTCAGATGGCAGAGGTAGGTTCTTTACTTAGAGAGTAGTAAGAGCCTGGAATGCCCTGCCTGCAACAGTAGTGGATTTGTCAACATTAAGGGCATTTAAATGGTCATTGGATAAACGTATGGATGATATTGAAATAGTGTAGCTTAGATGGGCTTTAGATTGGTGCAACATCGAGGGCTGAAGGGCCTGTACTGTTTATGTTCTGTCTCACTAAACCTGCTTCATGCAGCTGTCTTTTAAATTCACAACCCTTTCTCTGCTCTTTGCTTCAATTTCACCAAACAGGACTTTGTCCAATTTCTATTATTTGTTCCTTTAACGACTGTCTTCCTGCGTCATTCTTTTGTCCCCACTTCCTAGTTTCTGACACTTGCTCTCTATACTGCTATATTGTCTTGCCTGTTTTCATAATGCCTATGGAATGCTCCTTGTCTCTGGGTCATCTGGTTCAAACTGAAAACTCAAATTCTTCTGCTATTCAGCAAGAGCCTCTGGATGCTAAGTGACAGTTTAGTTTCTTTATACCCTATAATTTATTTTATATCGTAGAAACTTAATTACAACGCTAGTGAACTTTAAAGTGAAATTAAAACCTTTGGATTTGCGGGCACCTTTGTTTAACATGAAGATAAACTAATGTTATTAACCCTTTCTCAGCGCACAAATATAGAGATACAAATTAAGTTTAAACTTATTGCTTATTTCTAATACTCAAAATACATAGTTTGAACAATCTCTATTGCCCAACACCTCCACTGAAAACTTTGATACCATCTGTGTAACTTACAATCTCTCTCAAGTGGCTGGGCAGCCTTGCCTTGAAATATTTCACGTACTGTGTATTACCAAAAGGCTTCAATATCCATCCAGTACTTTGGATTTTTAATCTCTCTTCCTTAGACCGTTATGTGTTTTGATAGGTGTCTCGTTTATCGTCACACTCCCTGGAGGGTGACTTATTTGTTTCTCATATCCACCTTGGAATGCGGCCTGCATTTTAAGCAGTTCAAATTACAAAATTTCTACAAAGTAGAAAAATCGTATTTTCAAAAAAACAAGGGGCAAGGCCCTGTGACACATTTACAAAACCAAATTCCTATGTTCCTATGTTCCAAAGTACTGCGATTGTAGGAAATCTGAAATAAAAACAGAAGATGCTGCAAATATTCAGCAGGTCTGGCAGCATCAGATTGATGAAAAAAATCACTGACCTGAAATGATTACCATTTCTTTCTTCACAGATGCTGCCAGATCTGCTGAGTTTTACTAACACTTTTTGCTTTTAAGAAGCTCACCCATTTTTCTGTCTTTACCCAGTTTACTGTCATACCTATTTGCTACTCCTTTACCAGTTTCCTGGCAATCCTCTGCTGAATTTTAAAATGAGACCAATCATTAGAATTACTTCTTTTTCTGGCAACATTGTAAACTGTACCCTTTAATCTAATAAAATTTTGATTGTCCTTTGTTGGTACAGCTGAATCCATTTTCCTGTGGGGTTTTTATTCCTTAAGGGTGAAAGTATAATAATTGCAAGTGGTTAATTATATAAATATTTTCCATTGTCAAGCAATTATATATTTTTGTTTGGTTTTCCCCATCCACCTGAATCAATTCTCCCCTCATACCTAGTGTTTTAAATTTAACACTCCAGTTTTGGACTCAACTAAATCATTCTCAAACTCAATATAAAATTATGGTCTCACTCTGTTTCTATAAATTTGGTTTGCCTAGTTTATATGGTGATTAAAGTCCCCAGTGATTAGTTCCTTGTTACATCCATTTCCATTTACACTTGGTTCAACATAGCACCAACTAATTTGGGATCTTATACATTACTCCAACTTGTTTTCTGCCCTTGTTTCTTAATTCTGCCAAAACTGATTCAATGTCTTAGTTTTCTGAACTGAAATCCTTTCTTTCTATTGTCTTTGCAATCCTATTTTTAATTATTGGAGTAACTCCTCCTCCTTTTCTATTTTACTCATCTTTTCGAAAGGTCAAGGATCCTGGAATATTTAATTCCCAACCTTGATCACTCTTCAACTATGTCTTCATAACAGCTTTCAGATCAAACACAATTTGATGCCACTGAATCATCCGTTTCGTTGTGCATATGTCACACATTAAAATAAAGTGAATTTATTTTTCCATTTTTGACAGATGTCACCAGTTACTATTGCCTTGTTACCTTTGTTAAACTCATTGACCCACCCTACTCACATTCATCCAAATTACTGCATTCCTTGACATTTTTCATGCATCTGAATTTAGAATCATAGAATCCCTATAGTGCAGGAGGAGGCCATTTGGCACCAAGCCTGAAATGACAACAATCCCAGGACCTATCCCCACAACCCCACACAATTACCTTGCTTGTCCACTGACACTAAGAGGCAATTTGGTATGGCCATCCAATCTAACCTGAATATCTTTGGCTGGGAGAAAACTAGAGCATCTGGAGGAAACCCAAGCAGAGATTATGCAAACTCCACACAGACAGTGACCTGAGGCCAGAACTGAACCAGGGTCCTGATGCTGTGAGGCAGCAGCGCGAACCACTGTGCCACCACGCCACCACCACTGCCCCCCCATTCCCCTCTCCCCCCCGCTGTTTTCTTGAATCCTTTTTCACCATTTCCAGTCTTTCCACTTCACTCCTGTTCTTGTTATTCAATTTGTGATGCCATTGGTTTAATTTAAACCAACCTGGTTTAAATGGAACTGGTCCCAGAGCAACAGCTCTTTTGCTCTTTTCACAGAATTGGTGCAAGTGCCCTGTAAAACAAAAATCCCATCTCCCAATCTACTCTTCCAGCCACATGTTTAACCTTCTAATCGGTTTGTCCCTATGCTCACTTATTCATTGTTCAGGTAACAGTTCAGGAATTATCTGAGATTCAGTATTTTAATTTCAACTCCCACGTCTTGAACATTCTCAGCAGGACATCATTCCGAGTTTTACATTATCATTAATTTCAACTTGGTCCATGGCAACTGGATCCTCCTCCCTCCCAGCTCCTCTCAAACTGTGAGATGCCTTTAACTCTGGTATCTAAGGTGAAAGGAAGGGCAACCAAAGGAAGAGCTCACTGGAATACTAACAAATGGATAAAATAAAAATCACAAAGATTTAGGACTTCTGGTCATCCCAAAGCATTTTTCAGACAATGGAACAGAGGAAAGAGGTTTATAATAAGGGCACACATTGTTGGCAGGGTGCACAATTTAGATTGGCTTTTCCAAATGATTCTGCATTGGACTTCAGAATCATGGCCAACCCGTGGATGATTGTTTTTCTTTCTTTTGGGATGGCTGCAAGGACTTCAAGGTTGGAATACAACTTTTCACTGGGGTCATGAATTAAGGCATTAGCTTGATCATCTGATGATGGTGACAATAAGGTTATGGCTGAACTGCAAGTGAAGTGTGATGTGTCTTTCATTTATACAGTGGGGTTTTCTGGCAGCGGCAACTTTTTTTTCCCCCAGTGGATGCATGCCCCTGTTTGCTCCTTCAGTTGCCTATCCCCAAGAAGGCATATTTGACGGAGGGCAGTGAAAGTATGCAAGATATGATTGTAGTTCTTATTTCTGGACAGTTGAACCTGAGATATCTAAGTGTTCTAGCATTCCATGATACAAAGTTGTAGAGTATTCTGTCTTTGAGCAACAAGTTGGCAATTCCTCTGGCTGTGCCTCCCAGCCAGTAGAATGAGACCGCAATTGTTGCGCAGAGGGTGTCCGGAGGAGAAATGCTAAGTTACAGATGCTGCTGTCCACATCACTCCCGACACAGGTATTCAACAATCTTCATGCCTCTTTTGCCTGTGTGCAGGTTCTTGACTAGCTTCACAACCCTGTCTGTATAATTAATCCTCTATTGCCACAGGATTTGATAGTGGGACCTTCATGGAAGTCTGCGCATGATTTCATTTAAACTGGGATCTTTGTGGGGGCCATTATTGTTCACACTTCTTGACAAGTTGGTCAGATTTTGCTAACCTGTCAAACTATGACGTCCAGGACCATTTTCTCACGACAGCCTTCTTCGACCTTCATAACCCGCAAGACGATCTTTCTTTGCCTGTGGACATTTTGGTCAAATCTTGTCTAATGTGTCACTCTAACCTTGCTACCACGTGTGGGTCCTACCAGGAACAAAGAGCTGTGAATGGCACTACTCTGGCAGCCATCAGAACACACAAGCCTCTCTCCCACATCAAGGTGGCAATCCACAAAATGACGTGTTCTAATACAACAAATAGCACAAATAGGCCACCAGCCCTTCAAGCCTGTCCACCATTCAACATCATCATGGCTGATCTATGCTGGCTTCAACTCCTTTGCTGTGCTATTTTCCAGAGACCGTCTATTCCTTGATCTATCAAATATTTATCCACCTCCACTTTGAATACTTATAATGACCCAGCCCCACTATGCTTTGGGCCAAAGAATTTCAGAGATTTACCAATTTCTAAAGAAATTTCTACACACCTTAGTTTTAAAGGGCTGACCCTTTATCTTGTAGCCATATCCCCTCACATGAGACTCTCTCAACAGTGAAAACATCTTACCATCTACCTTGTCAAGTTCCCTCAGGATTTTGTGTGTTTGAATAAGACACTCTTCTAAGCTTCAAGGAATATAGACCCACACTAATTTGTCTTTCTTGATAGGATACATCATATTCCCAGTGTTAGCGCGAGTGGGCGAAACGACCACTACGGACTCAGGGTGAAGTTCAATAACGGCACAGCTTTATTTTCTTTTATGTCGATGGAGAAGCGCAGTCAGGACATACAATCAGACTGTCCCGAAAGTGCTCAGCCCATCCCTCGCAGCAGGCTATAATTATACCTGAACTTCGGTGCAGAATGCGATTCAAATGCTAATACTTTATTTACAGTATTCTACCTCAGCCATACCAACTCGATGTTTTCAAGTGTTGAGGAAATTGTTTTAGGTGTGTGTTAATTGTTTTGTCTGATTGGTTATTTAATAGTCTAGAATCTCCAGGGTTTGAACCATAGGTGTGTCATTGATCTCAAGAGGTTTTGAGGGGCCAGGAATGTTTCCTTAACTATGTCTTAACTCCATGGGTTGTTTGACTGTTTCAAAAGTGCTAATTTTGATGGGGTGGAGATTTAGTTCCTGTAGGTGCCATCCTGTCCAGCTTCCCTTATGTGCTAGCCCTCACTTGCATTCTAAAAGCATGCTCTTGCCTACTGATCGGTGTCTGTTACTTTGTGATTTTTAGTGGAGAGGCTCTGAGGGTAACTTTAGTCTGCTTCCATTTTGTGTTCCCAATTTTATAAAATTTGTTGTCCAATAACACCAGTAACTAGCCCGGCGAATCGCCTTTGGACTGCCCTCAATGTTACTATATCCTTGGATTTGATTTGTCAGTTATTTACAGTGAAAAGTATTGTTTCTTGCGCACTGTACAAACCATCTGTTCATAGAGAAGGAAACAAGAGAGTGCAAAATGTAGTGTTACAGTCATAGCTAGGGTGTAAAGAAAGATCAACTTAATGCAAGGTAAGTCCGTTCAAAAGTCTGACAGCAGCAGGGAAGAAGCTGCATTTGAGTCAGTTGGTATGTGACCTCAGACTTTTGTATCTTTTATCTGAACGTGGAACAGAGAATGTCTAGGGTATGTGGGGTCCTTAATTGTATTGGCTGCTCTGGTGAGGCAGTAGGAAATGCAGATAGAATCAATGGAATGGGAGGCTGGTTTGCATGATGGATTGGGCTACATTCACAGCCATTTGTAGTTCCTTGGGATCTTGGGCAGAGCAGGAGCCATACTAAGTTGTGATACAACTGGAAAGAATGCTTTCTATGGTACATCTGTAAAAGTTGGAGAGTTATAGCTGACATGCCAAATTTCCTTAGTCTTCTGAGAAAGCAGAGATGTTGGTGGGCTTTCTTAACCACAGTGTCAGCATGGGGGGGGAATAAGGACAGGTTGGTGGTGATCTAGACACGTAAAATCTTGAAGCTCTCGACTCTTTCTTCATCAATAGGGTAGAAGTAGATCGGGACATGTTCTCCTTTACGGTTCCTGAAATCAATGACAATCTCCTTGGTTTTGTTGACATTGAGGGAGAGATTATTGTCACCACACCAGTTCACCAGATTCTCTATCTTATGTCTCGTCATTGTTTGAGATCCGAACCACTACAGTGGTGTCGCCAGCAAACTTGAAAATGGAATTGGATGGGAATTTGGCTACAGTCAGAGGTGTACAAGGAGTATAGTAGGGGGCTGAGAAGACAGCCTTGCGGGACACCAATATTGAGAATGATTGTGGAGGTGGTGTTGTCACCTATCCTTAGTGATAGTGGTCTGTGAATTAGGAAGTTCAGGATCCAGTCACAAAGGATAATGGGACTAAAACTGTAACCAGTATGCCGGATGAGGCCTCACCAACACCCTGTACAATTGCAACAGAACCTCCCTCTTTTTAAACTCCAACCCGTTTGCAATAAAGGCCAAAATGCTCTTTGCCTTAACTACTTGCTGGACCTGCTTGCTAGCTTTTTGAGATTCAGGCACTAGAACGCCTATATCCCTCTGTACTTCACTCACTTGCAGTCTCACTCCATTTAGATAATAATGTGCCTTTTGATTCCTCCTACCTAGATGCATGACCTTACACTTTCCCACATTAAACTTCATTTACAGGTTTTCACCCAGTCGCCCAATGTATTTATATCCTTATGCAGAATCACAATATCCACACAACAAACTGCCCTTCCTCCTATTTCCATATGATTGGCAAATTTGAAAACCTTATATTCTGTTCTTTCCTCCAGGTCATGAATGTAAATAGTGAACAATTCCGGGCCAAGAACCTTAACTAATTCCATCTTTCCATTCTAAAAATGATCCATTTATGCCAATTTTTTTTCTATATGACAGCCAGTTTTCAACTAATTTATGCTGTGAACTTGTCACGGTCACAATGTCTGCGCTTATTGCTGTACTATGCACATCTGAAATTGCCCTAAGATGAAATTTCCTGTTGTTTATCACCAAAATTTAAGCCAGTTCCTTCCGACATCTACTTGTTCAGTTCAAGTTCCTTAACATTGTGAGGGATATAGAAACCTGAAAGCACCACAGGTAGGTTTGAGATGAGTCTTTTTGTTTCAGAAAAGCAGAGATTTTGGTCCAGCTGTTTAAAATAATGAGGTTGTTAGATTGTGTACAAATGAATAAACTAATTGAATGAGACAAGCCATGAACACAAGCACTCAGAAACATTATAGAACTAGATGTCAAGGGTTCTGATAAGAGGTCACTCACCTGAAATACTGTTTCTCTTTCCACAGATCCTGCATAACCTGAGTGTTTCCAGCATTTTCTGTTTTTATTTTCAATTTCCAGCATTCTCAGTATTTTGTATTTCTGTTGGGATGTTTCTTTCTGCAGGGAATCAGTCAGTCTTTGGGCAAGTTAACAACTTGCGTGTAGTATTGCAAATCTCAAAAAGACCCTTTCCCTAGTCGTGTCCACTTTTTCTGGTGAAGCACTCAGACATCAGTCTCTGAAAGTGTATTACATGAATACACATTATTGTTACTCAGAGTACTTGTATAACATTCAGTTCAGTCAGTAATTACAGAATAGAAAGAATAAATTGATCCATCATTCCATGTTAGTGGTGAGAGTAGGTTGTCTGCTTTCTCCAACAGAGGCTGGAACATGACATAAAATAGTTTATAAATGCTTAAATTTAATTCAAATGCATATAGCAGCAAAAGAACTGTTGTACCTCACATTTTGTATTAAAAATTACAGCAACAAAACCTATTTTTCCAACTTGTGAAGCACTCTTCAATATTATAATCACTATAATTATTTACATAGCACCTTTAACATAATAAAATGTTCCAAAATGCTTTACAGTGGCTTTATAAAGCAAAATGATACAGCCACAGAAGATACCAGGGCAGATGATCAAAAACTTTGTCAAAGTAGTAGGTTTCAGGGAATGTCTTAAAAAGGAGCAAAATAAGATAGATAGGCCACGAGGTTTGCATACAGAATTCCATAATTTGAGGGTGGGGGGAGGGAACAGACAGGTACTACAACTACCAACACTGGAGACAACTGGAACATGAAACTCCAAGAACAAGGTAACAATCATGAACACTCCAGTATTCAACATTTGATTGCAGTGTGCAGTACCAATTGCAATTCCTCAGATACTGATGCAGTGTGTCTTCATGCAGCAAGACCTAGATATTTGATAATATATAACACACATTGTAACACTAAACATACTCCAAAGACCCGTCAGAGAGCTGGGACTCGACAGTTTTAAGAACCAATTTTCCACAAGTGAAGATGCAATTTGCATTCCAAGAATTTTTAAATATTTCACCAATCTCAACATTGGAGACATGTTTATTGTCTTTTAATACACAAATCACCTTAAAAATGAGCTAGCTGTTTTTCTTTTTAATTAGTAATCTTGTCCATTGGTACATTGGCCATCTTCCAGATTAAATCCTTGATTTTTTTTTAACCAAAATTATGGAAGTACATCTCTATTTTGGACAGCTATTATCCTCAACCAGATCCATAATGAAATTTTTTAATAGGGTGAAGCCACCTTTATGCAACATCAACTACATTCATTGTAAACTCAAACTGAAGTCTATATCTCCTCATTAAGTGCAAACTCTGCTTACGAAAGCCAAAAACTGCAGATAACGAAAATTTGAAGAGTAGGAAATGCTGGAAATACTCTCATCAGACAGCATCTTTGAAAAGAGAAACAGAGTGAATGTTTCAATTCTGATAAAAAGTTCACAGACCTGAACTGTTACCCTCTCCACAGATGTTGTCACACCTGCTTAATATTTCCAGTGTTTTCTTTATTTCAACCTCCTACTGCTCCCAGTCGCTAACCTCTGGCGACCACAGAAAATTTTTCAACTTGCACTCATTTTGAGGATAATGCCCTCACTATTGAGCCATTCTATACACATTTTATTTATTCATGTAGAATATCTTATGGTACTTGAAATGGTCAGGATATTTCAGCATGCACTTTGTTTTAGTATTTTAGCCAGAGAGCAAATATGGAGGAAAAGGGAAACATACAATTAAAGATGGTTTGGAAACTCCAAAAAGACAAAAACAATAAACACTGAAGGTGTAGCCCATAATGGGATAATGGGGCTGTGGCTAAGCACAGACAAACAGCACTGAGGTACAAGGTGGTCAGAACTATAGAAGTGAAGGATTAAAAATTGGGAAAGGGGTAAATGCCTCAATGTGGCTTCAGAAAACATGCACCTACATTCTTGAGGGGAGATACACCCAAAGTAACTCCATGAGACCTTTTTCACCCAAAGTTTAGTGTGCTGTCACTGCATACGAATTCCATTTGCCTCATAGGTGATCATGGAAGTTACAAATCTGATCAACTTCTACAAGACTTTTAGAAGGAAAATGATTACATTAATTGCTCACCATTTAATGTAAAACTGTAGAACAGCTAGTGAAAACCAACACTTAAAGTATATTAAAGCTCATTATTTAAAAACACTTGTGGCTTGGATCAAACAGATGTCATTATCACCAGACTAACATCCTTTTGTTCCAGCCATACTCATTTGCAACTTCTAGCAAAATTTAATAAACTTAGGGATTATGATGGATTGAGAATCTGCTAAAAACACTTGAATCAGCAATTTGGCGAAATCTTGTGTCACCACATCAAGACATTTTAAAGGTTTGCCACTGTAGCCCAACAATAAAGTCTAGGTGTACATTTTGTTAAAATAAAAGAAAAAATAATAAGCCTGGAGACTAGTAAATTGTTGAAGGCCAAGTTTGAGGTTATAGTATTCACATTAAGTTTGATAATCAATAATGCAGCACAACTCTTTGTTCCACAAAGTTTTGATAAAGGCCAAAGTGTGCAATCTGGTACAAAGGAATGCACATTAGTTAAGCTTCTGCTTTTTTCTTCAGTTTTCTTCCCAACTCTCCTGTCAGCATTAATTCCAGTTGAGGTACAGAGTCCACAAGGATCATTAATTCTCTGGGACTAGTACTGACAGACTATTCAAATAAGAGAAACATCACAGCCAAATCCAATCCTGTTTCCAACCAACAGCAACACACACATCCCTTTACAAGTCAGGATTCAGCAATCGGAATCCTGGCTAATTTCTTTCTCTCTCTTCAAAATTGGAAGCTTTAGGTTAGAGAGTTAGTATTTGTAGATAGGCAACAATCAACAAATTTCCAATTCTGCTGAAACAGGGGAATGAGAAAGGGAGATTAATTATAAGGCTTATTACACAGGAACTATTTATTCAATATTTATTGAACACGAAAACCTTGAATATGGACCTCTTCCACTTTATGTAAGGGACAAATATGTACATATATAACAAATTCATTTGGAAAAGACACAGTAGTCTTTGTGCACCTCTGTTGCCAGCTCGTAATTACAAAGGCTTCCTATTGTGCGTTAGATGTTTATTTTCACATTCTTAAAAGAACTGAGCAGTTTGTTTGACATTTTATCAGGTTCTCCACCCTTTTCCTCCCGCTCCCCTGAAGTGAAAAGGTTTAATAGTACAGGAAGTAAGCAAAGTTTTATACAACCCTGATCATAAAAGGTTGGAGAAAAAAACAGCTTGTATTTTCTCGCAATCTGCACCCTGATGAAAGTTATGTCCTGCCGCAAGTCTCCAAATGTTGCTGTATTCTCAGTGGTTAAATCTATTACTGTTATGATAAATGAAAAATACAACATGGCAAATGCTTTGGAATTTTCCAGCAGGGTCAAAATACAAAACAGACATCACTGCATTACACACAATATTTTATTACCCACATTCCACTTTTGGCACCTCCTTTAGTTGTCAAAAAACGATGGCAAAAAACGGAACAAAATCCACATTTGTAAAATAAAACATGTATAGATAATGTTCACAACTAAGGATTGATACCATTTACTCCTTGCAATTCTAAAATCAATGTTAAAATAAAACTTCCAGAAGTGGTGAGCAATTAGTCTTCTCTCAATGCAGAGTTTCAAGTGTGAATAGAGGTGGGATGTCTAATGATGTCATGAAGTTTGAAGACTCATGCGCTTTTACAAGAAAAAGAGAAAATAAAACAAGCTCTCCCTCCCAAAAAAAACATGGACGCAACTCAAAATGATTCAACAATGACGTGGCTAATCAAGAAGATAAAACTGATGAGGTGCAGTTTGCATTGCATCTTTTTCTTCACAATTACCAAAAGTTAGTTTGAAAGATGGGGAGGGGTTGCATTTGCTTTTGGTGTCCACTGCTACCTCAAATATGTGGAAGTCCAACAGCATTAACAGAGATTCACAAAGTACTCTCTGGATGGGCACATTTTCCTTCAGAGAAGTTCTCTCCCAGTTATTTCAGTAATGCCATTCTCCATATATTTCTAGGCAATACGAACTAAAAAAACTCATTTACTGGGATCAATACTGTAGCGTTAAGCCATTGACCATCCGAGATTTGAAGTGCTTGATGAAGCTTTTCTTCATCTAAATTTCTATGCCACATAGTTGTACTGATTGGTATTTTCTTTGTCTCTTTCCATGTAGTCTCTGTCAATTAATGACTCTATTCTTTTCTTTAGATCAGCAGGCTGAAAGAAAAACATGCAAAACATTATTTACATAGTGGAAAGCAATTTGAAATACATAAGACACACTGCAGCAAAACTCCTTCAACAGTACCTTGCAAAACCACCACGTCTAGCTTCTAGAACAAGGCCAGCAGATGCCTTGAAATACTACCATCTTCAACTTCTCCTGTAAGCTACATACCATCCTGACTTGGAGCTACATTATCACTCCTTCACTGTCACAAAATCAAAATCCTGGAATTTCCTTCCCAGCAGCATTGTAGTTGCATCCACACCAGATGGACTGCAGCAGTTTAAGAAAGCAACTGACGACCCTTCTCAAGGTTAATTAGGGATGAAAAATATATCTAGCTTTGCTAGCAATGCCCATATGTTATAAGAACATAAGAAATAGGAGCAGGAGTAGGCCATCTAGCCCTTCGAGCCTGCCCCGCCATTCAATAAGATCATGGCTGATCTGTCGCTGCTCAGTTCCACTTTCCCGCTTTCTCCCCATAACCCTTAATCCCCTCTCTTATCAAAAACTATGAAAGGATAAAAGTAATAATTATTCACTTCATTAAAGCCACAATTAATTATTGTTGAAAAGAGGCATGTTGCTGAAGCCTGTGTCCTGTGTCATCAGGACAAATGCAAGAACGCCAAATCGTAAATGATCACAACAGTGGCGAGCTCATAATTCCCCAATGCTTTCTCCATGCTAACTCCTCAGCCCATCAGAGTTAGGTTGCTAATCAGTCAGCATTATTTTATCCCATAGTATAAACTGTTGCAATTGTTTGAAATGTCATTCTTGCATTTTCTTGAGAGCAAGATGAAGAGTTTAACATGTCTCTCTCTCTCTTTTCAGCAATATTCAAGTGCTATATTATCAAGTGAATAATTAACTGCAAATTCTGATTTGCTTCAAGTTACCAGCCATTCAACAGGGAAATCCTGGTGGCTTACATAACAGATAAGCACATGACTCTCACTCAAATTGATCACCCTCCTAGGCAAAGCAAGTCTCTTTCTGCACCTTAGTATTGTCCAAGAGATGACTAGACCTTTATGAAATCCGGAGTGGGGAGATGGTGGAGGTGGAGGAGGAGGAGGAGGAATATAAAATCAGCAATAAGAGTCCCTTTAGATTCAAGTTGTTCTATCTCATGCATAATAGTCTTTCCTGCTGTAGAAAATACAAGTTCACTCATACCTTGACTGGAAATTTCAGCTGATTATACACTTCCGATACAAGGAGATTGTGGCTCAAAGTTTTTCTCATTTTCATAATTCGGACAATGGCAGCATCTATCTGATACTGCCTGTCCTGGAACACCCTCTCAGTAGTGCTGGCCTGTTCTTCAACCTACCAGAAAGGGTATAAATGTTACGGTAATTATATTTGAACTTGAATGAAAAAATGCTAACATAGTAATGCCAACATCACAAAAGTAATTACTCTGGAATTCAACTGCATGTTTGAAATGGAAAGACAAGTCAACCCATGTCAAATAACTTTAATGAATCTCTAGCAATAGCAACTCATTTATTTGGTGCCATTTATGTAATAAATCAGAGATGAAAGCAGACAATCTTGAGGATAGAAAAACATGGAGTTGGATGCTAAGGTTGAATACCGTTTGGTTCAGTTTCAGACACTGGCCAGGGACCATGATGGTGTTGGTATCTAGGAAATGGAATTTGTGGCAGGGACTGAAAACAATAGCTTTGATCTTTCAATATTGAATTTAATTGTTCTATTCAGTTAAGTGCTCAATGTGAAAATTTTGTTCAATTCCTAAGGAGGACTGGGTTTCAAAATTGCTAACTTTTCAAATTATCCTATCATAACAGATAACGGTAGCTTATATAATTCCAACTAGGAAGGTGCTCATGTTCAATTCATAAAGCAAATTTTCACAGCCATTGCAGCAGGATTGGGGCTGGAAAATGCAAAAAGCCATTTGGAAGTCCATTGACTTCGGCAGCCCAGGAAGTCCCGTCCATAGTCCATGCTGAGTTAGTGGATTTCAAATGGACCAGCGGTAGGATGCTATAATTTGCACCAGCAGAGAAGGGCTAGAGGTCCAAAACAAAATGGGCTGTATGAAATGGCTCAGCAAGCTACTTAGAGATGGGTAATAAATGCTGGCCCTGCCAGCAAAGCTCACATCCCATGAAATAATTTTTTAAAAAAGCTGTTCATAATCTTTGGCTTTATTTACATGTATGTTGAGAAAGGGATGACATGAATGTGAATTCAGTAAAATACACAAATTAGATGAAAGAAATAGCAGATGGCACACTTGCTATTGTACATTGGGCTCCAGGAGAGGAAGGGAAAATACAATGGTAAAATATAGGTTGATAAAAACTGTCCAGCTTCAGAGAAGGATTTGAACTCATGCCCTTAAAAGCATTAGCCTGGCCCTCTGGAATATGAGTCCTATGACATTATCACTATGCACTGTCACCCAAATTAACTCATGTTTCGTTAGTGTTTTGGGGTCAGAGAGAGGACATGCCCCCTTTTCTACTTGCTCTGTCACTTTTGATTCGGCACACATTCAGCCCTTGTTGCTCATTGTGATGTCTTGCCTTTATATTGTAGCCTGTTGTCTGCTTGTCTTCTGGACATGTTAGTCTTTTTTGTGCAGAGTGGTTAGGACTACAGGGGGAATAGTTGTGGGGCATTTTATTTCTTCACTTAAATTGGGCAAGTTAAATTGGCAAAGGAAGACTTGAAGGAATTGGCAGCTTGTATTTGGGACAGTATTTTGGAAACAACCCAGGAAACAGGCTATTTTAGGTCTTGCATTAATGAGATCGGACTAATTAATTATTTCATAGTAAAGAATCCTCATAACATGATAGAATTTCATATTTCATTTGAGGGTGAGAAAGGTGGGTGTGAAACTAATGCCTCAGTCTTAAATAAAGGCAATTACTGGCTGGTTCCATTGGATGGGAAAATAGGTTAAAAGATACACTAAAGGATATATTTCAAAACTCTGAGAAGGTTGAGCAATCCAGGGCTTACTTGGTTAACAATGGTATCGAATTGAAAGCAAAGGGATACAATGGTAGGCCAAAAAAAGGGATATTTTAGAAAGTAGCAAAGGATGATCAAAAACAAAACAATAAAGAGGGAGAAACTAGAATGAGTAATTTGGCAAGATATGTGGTTTTTCAACGATATAAAAGGGAAGAGAGTAGCTTTTGTTCCATAGAACATGAGATTGTGGATGTAATATTGGGAAGCAAGGAAATAGCAGAGAAAGTATTTTGTATCTGTTTTCATGGTAGAAGACATAAAAAGCATCCCAAAGGTGGTTTAAAAAAAAAATCAAAGTTGGAGGGGGAACTTAAAACAATCATATGAGAGAAATAAAACTAATGGAATTAAGGGCTGACTATGTCCCTGAACCTGGGAAGCGGCATCTAAGAGTTTTAAAAGTGGCTCCATACAATAGATTTCCAAAAGACATTTGATAAGGCACATGCGAAAGGTGGGGGAGAACCAGCAGTAGGTCACACAAAATGCCACAAAGGTGGTTACCATGATGTTGGGGGTACATTCTTAGCATAGATATAGGCTATCAGAAAACAAAAGTCAGCATCTTCAGTCACTTTCAGATTGACAACCTACAACTGCACAGGAATCAACGCAAGGGCCTCACTATTTAAAAGTCTATACTAATGATTTGGATGAAGGCAACCAATGTATTGCAGAAAGATACAAAGATAGATAAGAAAGCAAGTTGTGCATAAAGGGAAAGATAGGCTGACTTAGCAAAGGTTGGACAAATGGGAGCATAACGTGAGGTTATCCATTTTGATGGGAACAACAGGATGGCAAAATATTATTTAAATGGGGAGCAAATGTAGAATAGTATAGACTGTGATGTCCTTGTATCTGAATCACAAAGTTAACATGGAAGAACAGCAAATAATTAGGATGGCAAGTGGAATATTTATTGCAAGAGGGATAGAGTTCAAAATTAGGGAGGACTTGGTACAACTATACATGGCATTGTATAGTTTGGTCTCTATTAGCAAAAGGATATAACTGCATTGGAAGCAATTCACAGAAGGTTCATTAGGTAACTGGGTTACTTATTAGGAAGGCTGGAGCAGGTTTGGCCAATAGAAATTGGAGCTTGGAAGAATGCGAGGAGGTGATACTGAAACACAAGATTCTGAAAGGACTTGACAGCATAGATAGAGAGGATTTTTCCCCTTGGTAAGGTAGGGATGGAAAAATCTTTGAAATCTAACATCTGTGGCAGGGACATCACTGGAAAAAATTCTGAGGAATAGAATTAATCCCCACTTGGAAGCAAGGATTAATCAAGGATAGTAAGCATGGTTTTGACTGAATTTTTCAAGGAGGTGATTATGCGTGCAGATGAGGACAGTGCAGTTGATGTAGTCTACATGAACTTCAATAAGGCTTTTGACAGGGTCCCACATGGGAGACTGATCAAGAAAGCGTGAGCTTATGGGATTCAGGGCAATTTGGTAAATTAGATTCAAAACTGGCCGCATGGCAGGAAGCAGAGGGTAATGGTCAAAGCTTGTTTTTGTGACTGGAAGCCTGTGTCCAGTGGTGTACCACAGGGATTGGTACTGGGTATCCTGCTGTTTGTAGTGTGCATTAATGATCTAGATATGAATATGGAAGGTATGATCAGTATGTTTGCAGATGATACCGAAATTGGCGATGTAGTAAATAGTGACGAGAAAAGCCTTGATTATGGGACAATATAGATCATAGAATCCTACAGTGCAGGTCGCCGCCATTCGGTGCACTGAATCTGCACTGACCACAATTCTACCCAGGCCCTATCCCCATAATCCCATGTGTTTACCCTAGCTGGTCCCCCTGACACTAAGAGGCAATATGGCATGATCAATCCCCCTAACCTGTACATCTTTGGACTCTGGGAGGAAACCAGAACACATGAGAAAACCCACTCAGACATGGGGAGGACGTGCAGACTCTGCACACACAGTGACCCAAGCCTGGCAGCCCAAAGATGGAGTGGTCAGATGGGCAGAACACTGGCAAATGGAATTTAACTCTGAAAAATTACAGTTGATGCAATGGAGGAGGACTAACAAGGCAAGGGAATACAAATGAATGTTAGGACACTACGAAGCAGAGGACAAGAGGTCATAGGAGTATACATTTCAGAATCCCTGGAGGCAGCAGGACAGACAGATAAGGTGGGTTAGAAGGCATTTAGGATACTTGCCTTTAACAGCTGAAGCATGGAATATAACAGCAGGGTTATGGCGGCGCCGTATAAAACATTCATTAGGCCATTGCTGGATCACTGTGTGCAGTTCTGGTCACATTATAGGAAGGATGTGATTAAACTAAAAAGGGCACAAACCAGATTCACCAGGATGTTACCTGGGCTGGAGCACTTCAGCTATGAAGAGGAGCTCATTAAGCTGGGGTTGTTTTCCCTACAGCAGAGAAGGCTGAGGGGCTACCTGATCAAGGTGTAAAAAAATTATGAGGGACATAGATAGGAAGAAATTAGTGGACCTTAGTGGAGGGGTCAGTGACCGGGGGAGCGTAGTTTTGAGATAAAGAGGAGATTTAGGGGCCATTTGAGGAAAACCTTTTTTCACCCAGAGGATGCTGGGAACCCAGAAATCATTGCCTGAAAGGGTGGTAGAATTGGGGACCCTCAACATTTAAAAAAACATTTAGATGAACACTTGAAATGCCTCAGCATACAAGGCTATGGACCAAGTGCTGGAAAATGAGTTAGAATAGGTGATAGATGACCAATGCAGATGGGCCAAAGGACTTCCGTGCTGTAAACCTTTATGATTCTAACTAGCAGCACAGTTTCAAAAACTAATCATCAGGGTTCCACAGCATATACTGGCACTCAGTTCCTACAAAGAATTCCATACTCAATCATCAACTTCCCTCAACTTGATCAACACAAAACTTCAAAAAATTGCAAAATACAGTATTTTATGCATTTTAGTTGACAACACAATGAATCCTCAAGGTATGAGAGATGTTGCATACCGTTTCTTTCATCTGGATCTGATTAATCTTGATCCTGAACAACTTATGCTTGAAATCATCATTACAGGTGAATTTGTCACAGTCTTCCACATCTTTGCTTTTTGGAGTCTTGGTCAGTACACGTGCCTTGCCACATGCCAAAGACTGCAATGTTCGTCGCAACTCTCCATCCTCTGACAGAAGAATGTTTTGTAATTATTACTGTTAGGTAAATATTTGAGAGTTTTCTTTACTCCTCGTAGTGTGAGAGTGGCAACTCTTACTTAATAGATGCCATAGGCATAAGTATTTTGTCTAAATGGTCATTTTGATATGTAGGTCCAGACAACAAATATAAAGCAAGTTTGTCAAAAGTGAATGCACCATTGCTGATTCTGATTTCACCTGATGTCAAAATATACACGCACATCCAATTTTGCAAAATTCATCGGATATCGTGAGGAATTAAGAAAACCTGGTTATCTTTTTCTTCTTCCTCCTCCCTAACTCAAGATTGCTCAGTTTAATTGCTGTAACTTAGTTTGCTGTCTCAGCCGAGCTCACCTAACCAACATTGATAATGCTAATTCATGAATTTTAACATTTAAGGAAAAATGTTGTGAAATGCAGATATTACTCAATCATTTAACTACTTAATTTTACTTTCAATTTAGAGATCAGCTGATTGTATTCCATACTAGTCAAAACAATTTTCTGAAACTTGCTCAACTAGTATTCCATTTCTCCTCTCAAATTTCAAACAGGAGCATTCAAATATCTTGCACAATGCTATGATATTATTGCTATGTAATTTGAGGCCCAGTTCATCAGTAAAATTTTGCATTCAGCTAAGTTCCCATTCTAAAAAGAAAGAATACAAACCTATTCCAGTAGCAGTTTTAATATCTTCCAAACTGAACTCCTCCCCTTCATTAAACATGAGTAGTACCAGAGTTTGGAAAAGTGACACTTGAAGTTCTTTCTTACCCTGTCATAAAAGCAGATTCCATTTCTTTAAAATCATTTATATTTAATCCAAAGGTTGAACAACCGACCCAAATTAAAAAATTGTATGGTTTTAAATTGGTAGCACCTATTTTGATTCAGAAAACTGGGTCATTCAATGCTGCTGTTCAGCATTTTAAAATAAAGGCATAAATGTGACCTGATTACTTAAACAGTTGCATGTGTTCAAATGAAGTAATTACAGTTTTTGTAACCAAAATAATATTCTTCATAAGCAATGTTGCAATTGGATTGGTTTACCTCGCTGACAATTTACAATGCAATCTAATGTTTGAAATAAGTAATGTTTTCCCCATTCTAAATTGCAGATTTAACTCAACATGCAACAATTTTGCTGGACATTTGTATTATGGAGGCATTGCAAAAGGTTGATGTCTTTGTTGCGTGAAGGTCTAGAAATGATACAATTCCTCTCAAAATTTTCTCCTGAAGATAGATTCTTGTTGAAAAAAAGATTGCACCTTTTCATGCAAGCTTAGAGACCAAATGTCATAAAGCAATGCACCGATGCAGTGGACTCAGTTTTGTCCTCACTGAATATACACCGATGGGTTTCCTGAAGAGTTAACTGAGGTAGTGGTACAGTGGTATTGTCACTGGATTAGTAATCTAGAAACCATGGGGTAGTGTTCTAGGGACTCGGGTTTGAATCCCACCATGACAGATGGTGAAATTTGAAATCAATAAAAATCTGGAATATGATTTTTATTGATGATGACCGTTGGAGTGAAATCAAAGGACACAAAATGGTTACCTGGCACACAAAATGGACTCCAGGAAGGGACACTTTGGGCACAGACATTACAAACAGTTAAAACCTGTAGTGTTTAAATTATTGCAGAAAACAGTCAGACCTTGAAGCACCTTAAATTTGAGATAAAAGCAGACCCAGAACAATGAGTTTGATAATGAGATCAGCCGCTGATGGGGACATAAATGCATAAATGTATATAACAAGATCAGCCATTGATATAGGACATTACTGCATAAATGTAACTACTGTATGTACAATGCGATAACTGTCAATGTCCGTATTTGTCTGTGTATAACGATGTATTAACTGTTGATATCTGTACTGTCTACTCAACTTGTAACAATGTGCTAACAGCTAATGTCCATACTGTCCATTATCTAAAAAATATAAAAGATGCTCAACTACCATTGTGTAGTTGAGAAGGTGGCTGCCTGTACTGCGGAGTGCCAGCACTTCTCCCAAAGCTTTGCCCGACTAAAACTGTTTGTTGAATCTCCAAGTCCGACTCTGAAGTGGTGAATTTCCCCCAACAATGACCATAAAATCATTACACTGAAGGTAAGCATGCAGGTGCAGCAGGCAGTAAAAAAGGCAAATGGCATGTTGGCCTTCATGATGAGAGGATTGAGTACACGAGAGGGATGTCTTGATGCAATTATATAGGACCTTGGTGAGGCCACACCTGGAATAGTGTGTGCAGTTTTGGTCTTCCTCTAGAGGGAGTGCAGAGAAGGTTTACCGCACCGATTCCTGGGGTGGCAGAACTGACATTTGATGAGAGGTCAAATCAGTTAGGATTATATTCCCTGGAGTTCAGGAGGAGGAGGAGGGGATTTCAGAAACCTAAAAATTTCTAACAGGACTATACAGGGTAAATGCGAGAGGGATGTTCCCAATAATAGGGGTGTCCAGAACCAAAGGTCACAGTTTGAGAAGGGTAGACTGTTTAGGACAGAGATGAAGAAAAATTTCTTCACACACAGGGTGGTCAGTCTGGAATTTGCTACCAGAGAACGTTGTTAAGGGCAAAAAATTGAATGGTTTCAAGAAGCAGTTAGATATAACATTTGAGGCAAAAGTGTTCAAAGGTTATGGGGGTGGGAGAGGCAGGATCAGGCTATTGAATTGAACAGTCAGTTAGGATCATTATGAATGGCTGGCTCAAAGAGCCAAATGGCCTCGTCCTGCTCTGTTTTCTATGTTTCTATGTGAGTAGTAACAGCTAAAATCGCAAACAGATCATTCTAACCAACAATATCGTCATGATTTTTTCCCCTCAAAATGAAGATGAAGAATTTAAATTTAAGAAACTCTGTCAAACATTTGAAACATTAGTCAGCTACAAAGTAAAACTACTCCTCCCAAACAACCAACATGCTTAATGGTAGGTTTCCCTCTACTGCACCTGGAGGACAAGAATTAATTTTCCGCACCAGCTATCCTAATACAGCTTTCCATTGGTATTATTCCTTCTCAAGGAACTGGATTAGAATTGCCCAAACATATTTCATGGAGGATCTTTGGTGATAACTGAAGGAACACCTACATTGTATCACTGTGAACAGGATTCCAATCCAGGATCCAGAGAAAATCCAGTGCCCAAATCTTTGCAGTAGTGAACAAAACTGTACCGTGTAATACCTTTCACATCTACAGGACATCAAGTGAAAGTAAGTAACACAGTAGCAATTTCCACACAGCATAAGCCACAAGCAGCAATAAGCTAAATGATCATTTAATCTGCTTTGGCAGTGCTGATCAAGGGATAAATGTTAGCCTGCACACTGGGAAAAAACCTCTTCTTCAAATGGTACCATGTGATCTTTTAAAGTCAACTAAACAGTCAAGGCCTCAAATGAAGTGTCAACATAAATTGAATGCTTAAATCCTGGAGAAAGGCTTGAATTCATGATGTTCTGATGTGTGAGAACATCCACTGAGCCTGATGATGAATAAGCATGTTTAAAGCATAGGTTCAATACATTAAATGTTTCTACAGTTAGAAAGATCCCAGTAAAAACTTAAAATTATCAGATTTTAGTTTGCAGCTCTAATTATTGGAAATAGTCAAGTCCAATTTTTGAAACGTACCTCTTTAAATTCTGCTTTCAATACACAATGACCCAAAGTTGATTGCCACTGCAACTTTCTACCGCTGTGCTTACCCAGATAAAAAGTCTTGAAAATTTCCTGAAGTTTCACCATCTACAGAAAAAGGAAAATAAGCAACATGGCTGATAGTAGTTTAAAATCCTTGTTTCAAGCTATTTCTGTTCTCCTATACATGTGTCAAGTGGTTCAATGTAGCCAAGTCTGCTTTTGGCTTATTTTTTCTTATTTGTTCGTTCATGAGGTGTGAGTTTCACTACCTAGATCAACACTTATTGCACACAGCAATTGGTGGTGGTGAGCTGCCTTCTTGAATTGTTACAGCCTGAATGGTGTAGGAATGCTCAGCGTTGTTAATGAGGGAGTTCCAGGTTTTTGACCCAGTGACAGTTAAGTTATATTTCCAAGTCAGTATGATGAATGGCTTGGAGGGGAATTGTTGCCGCGCATTTGCTGCCCTTGTTCTTCTTGATGGGAGTGGTTGCGGGTTTTCAAGGTGCTGCCTAAAGAGCCTGGGCGAGTTCCTGCAGTGCAACTTATAGATGGTACACAGTGCGGCCACTGTGTGTTAATGATAGAAGGAATAAATGTTTGAGGATGGGATGCCAATCAAACAGGCTACTTTGTCCTGGCTGGTGTCAAACTCTTTCAGTACTTTTGGAGTTGCTTTCATCCAGGCAAAGGGAAAGTATTCCTTCAAATGCCTTAGAGATGATAAGCAGACTCTGGGGAGTCAGATGAATCACTCACTGCTGACCTGTTCTTGTAGCCACTGCATTGAGATGGCTGCTCCAGTTCAATTTCCAGTCAATTGTAACCCCCAGGGTGTTGATAATGGGGGATTCAATGATGGTAATGCCACTGAATGTCAAAGGGCATGGTTAGATTCTCCCGCTAGGAAAATCTAGTTAATGTTTTGGATGAGAGAGTTTCAGGCCTGTTGGAAAGTGTGTACATGCAGACATTAAGTGAGATCATAAGATTTAACTTTTAAAATCATAGAATCCTTACAGTGGAGAAACAGGCCATTTGGCCGATTGAGTTTGCACCATCTCTCTAACAGAGCACCCCACTCAAGCCCTATTCCCATAACCCCACGTATTTACTTGCTACTGCCTGAACCAACACATCTCAGGACATTAAAAGGGACAATTTAACATGGCTGATCACGTAAACTGCACATCTTTGGAATGTGGGAGGAAAGTAGAGCACCCAGAGGAAACCCACACAACACTGGGAGAAAGGGAAAACTCCATACAGTCACCCAAGGCTGGAAATGAACCCAGGTCTCTGGTGCTGTGAGGCAGCAGTGCTAATCACTGTGCCACCATGCCTCCCTCTTATACCTGCCAACATTTACTGTCTCTTACAAACAAAATTGGTCATTTGGACAATGTATACATTTGTTTTTTTCCAATTGAATGGCCTCTTCATGTTCAAAGGTGGAGAGGTTATTGCCATGCTAAATTGCCCCTTATTGTCCAAGAATGAATAGGTTAGGTGGATTGGCCATGCACATTGACCCTTAGTGTCCTAAGAGGTGCAGGTTAGGTGGATTGGTCATGCTAGATGACCCATTAGCACCCAAAAATGTGCAGGTTATGTGGATTGGTCATACAAAATTGTCCCCTAGTGTTGGCGGAATAGCAGGGTAAATACATGGGTTACGGGATAGGGGCTGGGTGGGATTATTGTCAGTGCAGGCTGAATGGCCTCCTTCTGTACTGTAGGGATTCTATGATTCTAATTCCTCCTCAAATTATGATCCTTGGGTCCCTGTTTACATTTTGATGAATCTGCACTTCCAAGATTTAGCATATCCTAGTTGCAATGCCCCAAAAGTACAAAGCAGTCTAAATATGATCCAGCTAGGGCTTTGTACAGTAGGAAAGCTCCCCCTCCCCACTTTATATCTAGCCCTCTAGTTATAAAGCTCACATTCCATTAGCTCTTTCAATTATTTTTTGTAGCTGACTACTGCATCTTTATGATCTGTATACACAAACATATTCTATTTGGATCTTCACCGTTCCCCGTTTTTCAGCATTTAAATAAACTCTAATCTATGGTTTCATGGTCCAATATACTGACGACCGTTCACCTGCAATGAAATACATCTATGGCAGGATTAGTTGCTTAAACTATCCATTATTTGTAATTTATGCTCCCCAGTATACTACCTACTAACCGCAGCCATTGGTATACTTGGATATATGGCTCTCAATTCTGTTATTCAAGCTATTAGTGCCTTATCCAATGGATCAAACAGCCAGTGCAATGTTGAGTCATGCAAGCCAGGGGATACCTGATACAATGCTTGGTCTGCAATGATGCAGCTGATAGCAGTTAGGAAAAAAACTGGAGCAATATAATAGCCTCAGCCACCATGGCACAACTAAACACAATTTTAGTACCCTTAACAGAACATGTATGACAGGACTGGCCTTACACTATGCTTTATTTTGCTCCAGCTCTTGATCCCATTTTAACCTTCACTTCATCTTATGCAGTTAAGAAGCCAACTCCATTAAGATCCTGACGTATGCAACAGCTGCCACATGAGCTCAGCCTCACTTCTCTTCTGATATCTACGTGGTGGAGCATTTGGTTTCTGCACAATAATTCCATAATGCAACTGAGACCAAGCTGCACTGACACCTCATCAACTATGTCATCTTGCCCAAGTATTCAAAAATATTTTCCTAATTTAGTATATTTTTAACAATTACTAGGACAACAACTTTTATGGGTACAATCAATTTTCAAAGCAAACTTGTATGTTATTCCTTGCTGTGAATTTAGTACAGTCATTAAAATGACTTTAGCATTATCAAGGTATCAGCAAAACCATAAACACAATTACATTGAACTTTGAAATGGTAGCTTGCAACAATAGAGTGAAGTGGTGAAGTCTCCACAACTAGCCATTAATGTTCCTCCTCTATTTTATTTGCCAACCTCCTCACTGCTAACAAATACTTGATTAAACAAAAGCATTTTCTTTAGTTGCATCTAAGCCACACATCACCAACACTTAGCAAACTCATGACCTCTACCACCTAAAAGGACAAGATCAGCAGATTCATGGGAACACTACCACTTGCACGTTCTCCTCCAACTCATATCACCCTGACTTGAGCTATACTGCTGTTTCTTCACTGTCACTGGGCAAAATCCTGAAATTCCCTCTAACAGCACCATGATATACCTACACGATATGGACCACAACTGTTCAAGTGTCTCACCAGCATTTCAAAGGCAACAGGTGCTGGCCTTGCCAGCTGTCTTACATCCTGTGAGTTAATAAATTGAAAAAAAAACCAAGATGAGCAATAATTCAACCCTAAAAATCTGTAATCATTGTCTAAAACAGCTGTTATGAGAACAATGGGTTTCCTGCAATAAGGTGGGAGCACATAACAGATTTTATATGGAATTGGAACACAATTTTCCAAGGAGACAAGGATAGAAAAAGTGGTTAAATTGCAAATATAATTGTGTGCAAGCAGTAAATAGCAGCTACAGAAGGAATCACCCATGTAAAGGATCATTTCAAAGTTTACGATTCCATCAGGATTTTATTGCCAATATTTGTTTGCACCATTAATGTAGCACACTAACCTCCAGGGGTAAATGAACTTCCATAGGTACATAAGTTGGCCAGTAGCCCATTGTGAGGATATTTACAGTTAGCTCAAGGTTGCCAGGTATATTTTGATTCTGCATGTACTGTGGAAAAAAAACAGAAAAATAAACTTCAAAAGGTTGAGCATAATTTAAATCTCCTCCAAGGTCTTTTGAGATATCCAGAGTACGTTATCCAAGTATAGCATCCCTATCCCCATCTTTTTTTCCATCCTCCAAAGCTGCAATCCTCCAAGTATTCTGCATATTCCTCCAATTTTGACCTGTGTCATTTCCTTTCCTTCATTACATGTGGCCATGCTTTCAAATCACAGACATTCATAGAATTCCTACAGTGCAGGAGGCCGCCATTCAGTCCATCGAGTCTGCACCATTCTGCCAAACAGCATCCCTCCCCTGCCACCAGCGCAACCATCGTATCTCACTGGCCTAACTTACACATTAGAGTAAATCTAGCATGGCCAATCCACCTAACCTGCTCATCTTTGGACTGTGGGAGGAAATTGGAGCATTTGGAAAAAAACTCAGACGCAGGGAGAAATGTGCAAAATCTACAGAGAGTCACCTGAGGTCAGAATTGAATATGGGTCCCTGGCACTATGAGACAGAACTGCAAATCACTGTGTCACATGCAAATGTCATGGCCCTAAGCACTAAAATTCCCTCCTTAAACCTTTCTACCTCTCCCTTAAGCTAGACTATTACTTCCTCGTGTGGTTTACTGTCAAGTATTCTCTGCGCTCAGCTGTGAAGTCATCTGGGATATGTTGCTATGTTGAAGCACTAAATAAGGACAAAGTATGTTGCTTTGGTAGAACTGAAAAGTTGCCAATTTTACAACATTGTTACAAACATTCTGTGTTCAAAGGCCCCATAGGTCTTCACCATACCATTTCAATTTTGGTTGCATCCAAGACAATAACTGAATACAATCGGGAAGGCAGACCACATTTGCTCTGCCCTAGTATAAACATAATACCAGAAACTCTTGTGGTTTCTTAAATTACATGAAAAATACATGAAGATAATTTGAAATGTGTGGGATGAATCTCAATTTAGAAAAGTAGTTGTTAGTTTGATAATGCATTCTTGAAAACAAATTCTTCCCAAAAAGAGTGGATTCTTTTTAAAACTTGAGCCATTTGGTGTACTCTACTCATCTGTTGCATGGATGACACAAGCTTTAGACCACAGAAGCCTGAATTGTAACATCAATTAATTGAGAGCAGACATATGAAATCTATTGCACATTTTCTAACCTTGTTAGCTCTTGGGTGACCTCTCTTTCAGACTAAGATGTAGTAATTAATTTATGGTCATAATAATAGCTGTGTGTACACTAACAACAGGAATAATCGCCATCCAACATTAATACTTTACTTTTCCTAGAATTTTTCTGTTCAATGTATGGGGTCTTAATATTTAAGGATTTATTCTAAACCGATGTGGAACAAATTGATAATATCATCGTATGCCGAATGAGTGGAACTTTTCAGCTGATCGCCCCACAACACAATATATTAAATGTAAAGTAAGCATGCAGATTAGTCATGGTAAAATTAATTTGGGCTAATATGGAGACAGCTCAAATATATATAAATTACTAAAAATATATATTTCTGTAAGTAACAACGCCCAAATTCCACTCTTCCTGCTACCAGCAAAGGCAAACTCAGCCTGGTCAGCTCTGGATGAGTGATGATCGTAAAAAAAGGAGGGAAAGTTTAAAAGGGAGAAACTTAAATTCAAAAGGAAAAAGGTGAAAAGGAAACAAAATGTTAAGAATTGTATTTTTTATGAATTTGCCCTAGAGTCATTCTGCTCATTGAGCCTGCCCTAGCCTTTTGAAAGAGATGACCAATTGAGTCCCACACCCAGTTTTCTCCCCTCAACCCAGCAAATTAGTTCTCTAAATATCTGGTCAATTGCCTTCTGACAAGTGAACCACACTTGTAGTAGTGTGGTTCCAGATCGTAAACATGTACGAGAAACCATTTCTTGTTCCCTTCTAGCTCATTTGCCAAATATTTTAAATCTATAACTTCTGATTATTAATCCACTTGCGTTATTAAAAGCCCTTATAATTTGAAATGTCTGTTAGGCACCCCTTTAAAGGCCCTGTGGAGAACAATCCATTTTCTCCATTCTCTCCACCTAACACAAATCACTGACGTCATCTTGGTGTACATTTTCTGTAACTTTTTCAATGCCTTGCTATCCTTTGTAAAGTATAGTGCACAGATATGTCAACAATATGCCAGCCAAGGCCTAACCAGTGATTTGCAAAGGTTTAACAGAACTTCCATTTGTATACAGAGGTGTTGAATGCACAAAGCCAAGTATTCCTCAGATCTTTCTAATTGTTTGTACAGCATTATTCTGAAGTCATAAAATGCAAAATTAAATTTGGAAATCTAAAACTTATTATAAAGATGTGCAAATCTTCCCATATATAGGCAGACATGTTGAATTTATAAAACTATTGAGCTTAGAATTCTTGCTACAATTGAGTCACTGCCATGGAGAGAAAAGACAAAGATGAGAAAAGTGGGAAAAATGGATGGAATGGGGAAAAAGTAGGAAAGAATTCTTAATACTGCAAGAGACTGAACTGAAGTAGCATTACAATTGGATCTTGAATAGATTGAAGAAAGCAAGTGGACTAATTAATATTCTAACCATGCAATCTCCTGCATGAGGCCATTGGTCCAGTAAAGGATATAAAGCTTAAAAATTCCCATTATATTGTCAGCTATCACAAGAAAAAAAATTGCAATGTTAAAAGTACATTTGCATTTATCACTTGATCCATTTAAAACAAAACGTAATACCTGTTTAAACTGGATCATAATATCTTTTGAGAGTTCCATGTCTCTAAACATTCCTTCCAGTTTGCTGGTGAATGCAGCTCCACATTCTTAAAAACAATACCAGGGATAGAATTACGTTACGCATTTCCAGCATTTTCTGCTTTTATTTCAGATTTGCAGTATCCACAGAACTTGGCTCTTATAGCATTGAACATCTATTCTTTTAAGTGCAGCTTTCATTTGAACTACTCTGATAGGCATAACCAAGTGCAATAAGTTACATAACAGACAATAGTCTTGAGTTTTTGGTTCAATTGTACTGGCTTTAGAAGCATATTTCAGGCAAAATTGACATAAACAGCCCAACTTGAGCAGACATCACTTTTTAAAAGCAGGCCCCATTCACAGAACTGGAACCATTAACTGGCAAAATAAATCCCTATTGGGAGTAAGTCGCTCTCATTTTCAGGCCTTTGAGGAGACTCAAAATTAAAAAACTGCTTTTTCTTCAGTGCAAGGTCATTCTTGTTAATCAAAATTACATTCAAAAACTTTTAAGTTATTAGAAACCAACTACTGTACCCCAGTAACTAAGAACTGGTTCTGCATACTTTTGAAAAGCAATTTTTAGGAATTTAGGAGAGTGTTACAGATAGTGAGTGGATTGAAACTTTACGATAAATCCAATTGAAATAGAAAAGGTTGTATTGCTGCTCAAAAACATTAAAACGTTTGTTCTTGGTTATATGCAAATAAATTTATGCAAAAATCCCAAGGGCAAAAAGAACATTTCAAAACTGGCTCCTTTCCACCCATTTTGTCAATTGCATCCAAAGAATAAAGATTGAATGTGTGAACACCATTCCTGCAGAGACCAGCAGATCCTAGTGAGCATTGGGAAGTCATGGCAATTCCACCTCCACAATCACCAGCTGCAGCACCTCCATGGCTGCCCGCACCGAGACTAGCAAACTCAGTGCAGGTCAAACACAAGACTGTCACTGTTTCTATGGCTAAATCTCAAAATGGATAAACCTGAGAATTCTACTCATTCCAATTGAATTTTCAGACTCTTTACTTATTTTTTTTTAAATTCCTTTCTCCTGTTTTCTTGCTCTAATCATCTATTTTGGAGGTGGGAAAAATCTGCTGGTCAACACCTCATCTTTCGGTTAGAACATAAGAACATAAGGCAGTGGTGGTGGTGGTGGTGGCGGGTGGGTGGTATTTCCTGTCCCATCCAGCAGGGGAATCGTACTGGGCAGGGGTTGAACCCGAACCATGCAAAGGTCCTTTGACCTCTGGCAGAATTTTCCAGTTCTGGACAAGCATGGCTGGAAAATCCTACCCTCGCTGTCAACACTGAATTCATTAATTTTTGATCATAACCTCTGCCCCACCTCCCATCCTCCTTTTCCTTTCTTGTCTTTTTTCATGTTTGCTTTCAGTCAACAGTCCATCTTCTCTCAGCACGTCTTTTATTTATTCTCTTGCCCAGTCACTATTCTGTTTCACCTTGGGGGACTAACTCTTCCATCATTAAGTCTCTCCTGTCCTTCACCCTGTCACAGACCTTGTGTTCAACTTTGCCTCACCCACTCTTTGCTAAAACCAATGACATGGCCAACTTTTCCCCATTCTGATCAAAGGTCACAGGCCTATTAATTCTGTTTTACCCTCCACCGATACTGCCCAACTTGCTGAGTACTTCCAGCATTTTCTGTTTTTAAAACACATTTCTAACATCTGCAGTACTCTGCTTATTGATTAATACTTGTTAGCTAACTGGCTTAAACTCGGTTACTAATGTAAATTTTTTGGCCAACTGTCAAAAAACATGATTGCAAAGTTCATGTAACTGATACATCTGAGATGTCTTTCTTTAACTAAATGGGGAAGGACTGTTGGACAAAATACTTAAAGGTGACCCCCAAACTTGTCAGCACCGAGTCTAAGGCATTTAACAGTTTAAAAATATGCTAAATTACAATTAGAAAAATAAGAGCAGTTGCAACTGGACAACAATTTTACATGGTAGGTTTTTAAAAAATCAGAGATCATGGTAAAGGAAGATAATTTCAGTGCTTCAATTAGTACTCATGCACTGAAATGTACAGCAGTTACCATCAAGGACAACAGTTTCTAGAAAACCAGAAGCATACGACATAAAGCTTTGATAAAGGATCATCCGGACTCAAAATGTCAGCTTTTTTCTCTTCTTACAGATGCTGCCAGACCTGCTGAGATTTTCCAGCATTTTTTCTTTTGGTTTCAGATTCCAGCTGCCACAGGAGTTTGCTTTTATTCTTATTACTGGTCTTCAATAGGTGCTATATGGAAATATTTTTTATGGGTGTGTTGGTGAATATTTCAGACCAAGGCTGCACATCTACTTAGATTGTGCTGTATAAGATGTTGTGACTTTGAGTTTAGGAAACTTCAGGAAAATTGCATAGTTAATGGGATAAGGATTTATTCAAATTTAAACTCATTAATCTTGATATATTGCTATCAGCAGTTGTTACTCATCCCTAGTTGCCCTTGAGGTGGTGGTTTATAAGTGCTCTTCTTCACTCACTCACTTCAATGTTTCAATTAAACATAAGAACATAATAGGAGCAGGAGTAGGCCATCCAGCCCTTCGAGCCTGCCCCGCCATTCAACAAGATCATGGCTGATCTGTCGTGTCTCAGTTCCACATTCCCACCCTCTCCCCATAACCCTTAATCCCCTTGCTTATCAAAAACCCATCAACCCACGTCTTAAAAATATTTAACGAGGCAGCCTCCACCACCTCAACGGGCAGAGAATTCCAGAGATTCACCACCCTTTGAGTGAAGAAGTTCTTCCTCAACTCTGTTCTAAACCCCCCCCCCCACTTATCAGGAGGCTGTGACCCCTAGTCCTACTGTCCTTTCTGAGCGGGAAGAGCCTCTCCACCTCTATCCTATCCATCCCATTCATCATCTTATACATCTCAATGAGATCTCCCCTCATTCTTCTAAACTCTAACGAGTACAAGCCTAGTTTATTCAGCCTCTCCTCATAGTTCAACCCCCTCAACTCCGGTATCAGCCTAGTAAACCTCCTCTGCACTCCCTCCAAGGCCAAAATATCCTTGCGTAAGTGCGGCGACCAAAACTGCACACAGTACTCCAGCTGTGGCCTCACTAATGCCCTATACAGCTGCAGCAAGACCTCCCTACCTGCACTGCTGGTTCTGAATTGCTTCCTTAGTCTTTCGGTCAGCGTGGCCCAAATTATGTTTGAGATGAATGAATTACCTACAAAAATGGTCCATGACAAAATTAAAGGAAGTGGGCATTTCATACAGGTAACCTGGATTGAAAAGGGAATACTAAGCCAATGGAATTAATTTCTTCATCTGTCATACGCAAGTGAATAAGACCAGAAGTGACACAATAGCAAATGTGGGTAACCAAGTTATAACATGAGGGCAGAGTGGAGTGCAAAGCTTGGACATTGAGCAAAAGCTCAGAGATTTATTCACGTGCTCAAGAGAAAGCCTCCATGTTGAGCTACAAGGCAGCCACAGCACAAGAAAAAGATCTCAAACACTTGGCAGTTTACAAGTAACTGATGTAAAAGACAATGAAATACATTCATTTTGGCCTACCTCCGCTTCATTAACTAACCAACCTTACAGGTCACAATCCTAAACGTAAAGGGCTTGGGATTTCTCTGGCTACTAAAAATATTTTTTTGAAACAAAATAGCTGCAAGCAGAACTGAAATTGATAATGAAAATATATATTAAAAAACTTAGTACATTTTTATTAACGGACAAGGAACTGCAGTACACACACGAAAGCTCAATTTTTTTTTGAAGAAAACTCACCATGCTTTAATTTGGACAACATCGATTTTTCTGCATCCACTGATGCACTCTTTCCTACCAACAGTCTCTTGGCCAAATCCTTCTTGTAAAAAGCCTCAAAGACGTCTTTTCCTGTGATTTTTTTTTTGAGAAAGTAAAGGTTTATTCAAAAACAAAAACAGAAAGGAATCAAAGGCCCCTTCAACTCTAGAATTTGGAATCCTAATAACATTGTGCTCTCATTCCTGGTGAACAATATACGTTCAATCATATTATACTAACACACCTCGATCAGATTACTACAAGCAACACCTGGCAAAATGTTCAATTACTTATTTTACATGAATAAATGAAAATGAACATTTTGTTGCCAAATTAGAAGATTAAAACTAACTGGGAATTAAGACCTGAGATTTCATATCTTGAATTAAATTTACGACAATGCCAATATGAAGAGAATATTTTATATAAAAGATGTGTGAATGTGTCCCCCTTCCTATACCTTCACGATCAATTTTCTTTCTGAAGATGTTCCTTGTTAGATTTCAGCTTCACAGCAATGACCCTCTGATACTTCACCTAAGTGACCAATCACCATGTACAGGATAGTCTAAAGGACTGTATATGTTGCCAGAAACTCAACCACTTTAGGCAAGAGGAAGGAGCAGGCTGAAGGAAAGACATCACAACCACAGTCAGTTGCATTCTCAATATATATTTTTTCCCCCAATAAGGACACTGAATAGTGAAAAGTTGCAGGATCTTTATAACACCCTTCTGCTTCCATGATTGAGATTACTCATGATCACAAAGCTTGATAACTTCTGATCTAAAAGGTTCTTTGATGCATCAGATTGTGTCTTTACATTGTTACAAATTATAGATGATTTTTTAGATTAAAATTCATTTCACACATACCATAAATGAATCTAAATATTATCATAATTTTGTCCAGCATCTTCTCAAGTTCCTCGTCTGTAGCCTCTTTGTTGCCAGCTCGAAGCTTTGAATCTACATATTTGGCTGAAACAGAAATGAACAATTTGCTTAAGGCTGTTTTCAATGTTCAATATTATGTTACAATTTGAATCTGCGATTTGTTTTTGACACTACAGCACATAAACAAGCCATTAAATTCAACTGGTCTAATCAGTGTTTATGCTCCTTACCAGCCGCTTTTGCTAATCAGCGTGTGCATGGTTAGCTTATATTTAAATGCATGTCATTGCCTCAACTACTTGTGATCGCATGATCCACATTCTGACCACTGTTTGAGCAACTAAGTTTTTTTGTCTGAATTCTCTAATAAATTTATTTAGTGACTACCTATATTTATAACCACTAGCTTTGGACTCCACCCACAACTGGAAACATTTTTTCTACATTTAACATTTCAAACCCTTTCAGGATTTTAAAAGCCTCTGAGGTCATTCCTCAGCATTCTCTTTCGAGGACGCCAGTTGGAAACCCATTGCTCCAAAATGAGTCTCAGTGCTTGGTTTGCTATTTTTAATTGCTTTATTAATCAATGTCACCACTTTTCATGATTTGTCTATCTGAACCCATACATTTTACTCCTCTACCCATTTAGGTTATCTCAGCAATATATGGTATTTTTATTCTTCCCAACAACAAGCACCCCCACAGGCTTATATATTTTGAAATTAACCTACCAATTAATTACACATCCATTCTGCAAGTTTTTTTGTGTCATCTTATTTTGTCATATTGTTCCTGTGCATCAAATGCATCTTTAAATTTGCTGAACTCAAATTTTGAAATCATACTTCCAATTTGCAAAACCAAATCATTAATGTAAAATTTGACCACTGGTGCCAAGTCCGAGCACCAATCCCTGTGGAATGTCACTTCCCACTTTTTACCAGTCTGCATTACTAAACCTAGCCGCTACTTTGTTTTATAGTCATTTATTAGACATTTTTTGTCACACTTGCTTTGACCAAGGTCAGATTAGGCTGTACCCTACTGAAGGGCTTTCAAAAATACATAAATACTTAGCTACTGCATTATCCTTGTCCACACTAATAACAACTTTACATTTTCAATTTATTTTGATATTTACTCTGAAGATGGTGGTTTTACATTGTGCTGTTCCATAAGCAGCACAGTCCTCTTTCAACTTGCCGAAGTAATCATTCTTTGTTCATGAACCCAGATTGAGTTCTTGACATACAAACCAAATAGGTCCATTTAAGGTCCAGTCAATTCAAAAACTGCAATTTGGGGTCAAATGTCAAATCAATCAAATGGCAAGATTTTTAAAGGTTGCTACCACTCTTTTTACATCATCGTTCAAAAAAAGGTTATCCATCTCAATGGGGTATTGTAACGTCAGGCAAAAGAGGAAACCAAATCAAAGGAAGGCTGACCAAAAATTTGGTTAGAGTTTTGAAGGGAAGGAGGATGGTGACAACATTCAGAAGATTAGGAAGGGAATTCCAGGGATATGAACAAATGATCATGTGTTGAGCTACAAGGTGGAGAAATGGCACCATGTGAACTGTTCCTTCAAACAGTTAGCACATACACAACAGACCAAATAGTCTCCCTTTCTGCTGTAACCATTGAATGATTCTATTTGGGCCCAACAGAAATGGGACCATTTACCCAACTATTATAATTTTCAAATAGTTCTCAATGTTTATTTTAAAAGCTATTCAGGGTTATGCTTATATCATGAATAGATGCTCATCTGAAACACTGCACCATAAAAGAAAAAAATACCCAACATAAATCAGGATAACAAGACCAAAATCAAAGTTCAATTCTGCAATTCTAACATTTTGTATTCAGAGAGCATTCCAGCACTGTGCTTCAAAAGTGCTCGCAAAATGGAAAACATACTGAACGAAGAAACACCAAATCCTGAAGACAATGAAACAGATTTTCAAACAAGTATAGTCACACAGTCTTCCAAATGTTTTTAGGACAAACAACGAAATGAAGACATGTGTAACTCAATTTTTAATTCACTTCTTCATTTCACTAATTTAATCACTCTCACGAGCACATCTCTTTACCACCCCATATCACAAATCCTCAGAGGTCAAACTGCTTCTGTTACACACAGAACACATCAACTTAAAGTCACAGCTGATATTTACCGCCACAAGCAGCATCACAGAATATGAAGTATACACTAGTATCATACATGTGCACAGTTCCTGCTGAGTAACACCTTTGTCAAAAAATACTTACTTCCAGTAACACTTATGTCAGACCTTTTTAGCATTGTAAATACAACTATTCCTTTAGCTCATAGCTAATTAAGTCTTCTAAAATTGGCCTCCAAAGTAGGAGAGGTTTGCCGTTAGTAGGACAGGACAGGGGCTAGTCACAAGAGACTGAGTGATTTCAATGAAGGTGGTTTTATTAGCAGGGAACTACTAAGACTGTGATTTCTTCTCACAATTTACTATTCTGTTTCTGGCTACCCTGTCCCATTCAGTTGGGTTTCATAACAAGAACTAGCATTTCTGTTCTCTAAATGCTTGTACTGTTTGAAATGCTGTAAGCTAAAGGCTTACAGTATTTTTAAAATTCTACAAAACAAGCTTTAAAAGCTTCTAAACCTTGGGATATTGCCATCGTTAAGAAACTGTAAGGAGAAATGGGGAAAAGGAAATGGGAGAAGAAGAGAGGGGAGAAAGACCATGGGGTAGATGGTCATCAATATACTGCAACTCTTCGATTTTGTTTTATTAAGAGACCACATTAGCACAGTACAACAAAGATGCTCAGAAGTTGTAACAACTGAAAGTGCAAAACATAAAAACACCAATCTTGAAGACAATAAAACAAACAAGCACAGCACCATAATCTTCCATCGAGAGATGGGTAAAGAGCTGTACAATAGGACAAAAGATGGTGCAACAGTGTGGCGAAGAAAAGCAGAGTGGGTGGGCCGAGTGTAGGCAGATCAGGCAGACAGTTTGGAGCCTCTAATTCAACAATCTGCAAAATGCAAAATCCACTGACGCATGAATGACTTATTCAATTACTCGGCTCATCTAAAGTTTTTTTTAAAAGTTTATTTATTAGTCACAAGTTAAGGCCTACATCAATGCTGCAAAGAAGTTACTGTGAAATTCCCCTAGTCGCCACACTCCAGCGCCCGTTCGGGTCAATGTACCTAACCAGCAGGTCTTTCAGACTGTGGGACGAAACCGGAGCACCCGGAGAAAATGTAACGTATTGAAGATTACAAAACAATGCATCTTCCAGCTCAAATGATTTACATGATATTCTTTTATTAAGCTAAAGATTTAAGACTACAATATCTGACATCTCATTGGATGAGATCAGAGTTTTACTGTTCTTGCATCAGAGGATATGTATACAGAGACACCTGTGTCAAATGAATGCCTTTGTTTCTTTAAGCTTCTTTTCGAGCTTAACGTTAATTATGTCATAAAGTGCAAACCAGGAATTTCATACTAGATGTGTCAAGTTTATGTTGCTTATGATCTCTGGGACGCTGTCTGAGAAGGACAGGAATTCTTATCGCATTGCATAATCTACTACTCTGCTATGGTGCAGTTACATGCACATCTTTTAAGCTAAAGATTATTAACTATTATAAAATAAAGTCAGGGTAGCAGTTTGACAATTGTTTGTTAAAACTTTTCAATTTGTTATCCATACCTATTAGTTCAGCTGGCTTATTAGGTCGTTTGTTTATGAAGGTTTCAAAGGCTTCTTTCATTGCATTGACAAATTTTTCATTCTTCAGGAAGCAGACATCTACTACGTGATCCACTTTGTCCTTGAAATCTAACAGCTCTTGAACCATCGTTTTATCTTTTTCGGGATTAATTACTATTGTACTGCCAAAGGTCTGAGGAATAAAAAAAATTAACCAACTTTAATCAAATTTCTGAGTAAGACTAACTGTAACAGGAAATACTTACATGACTACACCATTTAAGAGTGAAAAACATCTGGCTGCAGCCATCAGGAATTAAACAGTGTCCCTCCCACTTTCCTTGCTTCAACATGTAAATTCTTGCCAGAGTATCACATCCCTTGCATCCCTTCAATGCTTTACTGAAGTGACCATTCTTCAGACAACGTCAAACGTCAAATCTGTTGAAATGTGCAAATTAAATCCCGTTACCTCCAAATGTTCATTGATGTGCTCTTTTCAGCACGAATCAGCGAATAGCAATAAATAGCAGGGCCCCAAGGTAACACGTAAAGCACTCCAAGAACAGCAGACACCATCTCCCTGGCCTTACATAACTCGAAACACCTAATACAGGTCAGCCTTCAACACCACGATTCCTATGAGACTCATCTCCAAACTTCATGGCCTGGGATTTGACTCCTCCCTCTGCAACTGGATCCTAGATTTTCTAACCCACAGACTGCAGTCAGTAAGGATAGGCAACAACAACACCTCCACGATCATTCTCAACACTGGTGCTCTGCAAGGCTGTGTCCTCAGCCCCTTACCATACTCCTTATACACTTCTGACTATGTGGCCAAATTCCCCTCCAACTCAATTTTCAAGCTTATGATGACACCACCACTGTTTCAGATGTCAAACAACGACAAGACACAGTACAGGAAAGAGACGAAATCTGGTGAACTGCTGCAACAATAATAATCTCTCCCTCAATGTCAACAAAAAGGAAATAGTCAATGACTTCAGGAAGCATAGTGGAGGGCATACCCCATCTGCATCAATGGGGATGAAGTACAAATGGTCAAGAGCTTCAAGTGTTTAGATTTGTAGATCACCAACCACCTGTCTTGGACCCTCCATGCAGATGCTATAGTTAAGAAAGCCTACCAACTTTCGCAAGAGACTGAGGAAATTTGGTATGTCCACTACAACTGTCGCCAACTTCTACAGATGCACCATAGCAAGCATTCTTTCTGGTTGCATCACAACTTAGTATGGCTCCTGCTCTGTCCCAGACTGCAATAAACTAAAAAGAGTCACGACTGAAGCCCAGTCCATCGCTCAAACCAGCCAGTGACATTGCCTATATTTCTCGCTGCCTCAGAAAAGCAGCCAGCATCAACAAGTACCCTATGCACCAGGACACACTCTCATCCATCTTCTTCTGTCGGGTAAAAGATACAAAAAATTGAGGACAATACCAACTGACTCAAAAACAGCTTCCTCCATGCTGTCATTAAACTTTTGAACGGACCTGCCTCGCATTAAGTTGCTTTTTCTAACTATGACTGTAACACTACATTCTGCACTCTCTTTTTCTTCCCCACGTACAATATGCTTTGTATAGCGTGCAAGAAACAATACTTTTTACAATATACTAATACCAGTGACAATAACAAAGCAAATGCTCAGCTCTTCTAACAAGGTCATTGGAGCTGTACCTCTCCATGACTAAGTCACATCATAACGCACCCTGCACTGATCTCTTTTAGTCAGGACAAAAAGTTTCATGTTTATCCGTGACTGTTATCAGTACAAATCCACACAGACTCGGAGACAAGATTGGGTGAGCATGCCATTAAATTATCTTTTAAAAATATATATTCTCCAAATAATTACCAACATCCATTCTGAAAGTTGCTATAATTCTGATGTCATAGCTGTTTCTAGTAAGATATCCATACCCTCAGAATTCCTAACCTCTCCCCTTCATTCTTTTAATAATCTTAACGTTTATGTCCTCCAGTTACCAAATCACAAACAAGTAGACTTAGTTTACAGGCTTTATCAAAACCTTTTACAAGTCTGAACATCATCAGGTTTCATCTTAGTCTTTACTGATGCAGAGAAAAATATTATCCCGTCTACGCAAACAGCTGGATCTGGAATCAATTAATTTGGAGAATTATTACATCGATAGATGAAATGAGACAGTATCTGAGGCTCTGTTAAACAAGTTGAGATAAACAGGGAAGTTTAACAGGGAAATAACTGACTAATTGAATGGTGCAAAATAAACTGTTACAGCAGCAATGGCTCCATTCTTAAAGGACTGGCAAAAGCAGACCTGTAACAAACAAACAGAAGTTACCTCAGGTTTAAATTAGATGGGGCAAGGTGGAGTCTGGAGAACAACGAAAAGAATCCCAAAATATAGCACCACAGACTTTATAACATTAAGCAGACAATGGTTAGGGATCTACTTCAGAGGCACTGCACAGGCAGTAAGCATTCAGAAATTAAGTGGATGAACTGTAGCCATTAATGATAACTAGTATTTACAACGTCATGAAAAATTATGGAGGCAACTAAGCTTGGCTGATGGAAATGAATGTAACTTACAAGAACGCAGACCATTCCGGAAAGGAGAGAGGACAAGGGGAGGATAGTGGAAGGAAAGAATGATTAAGACATACACCAATTCCATTCTCCTCCCAGCCATGTTCTCTGGTTAATTGAGCCTACTCTCAACTTAAACATCCCACTGAATCCCTGGGTGAGTGCTGAATCCAATATGCGCCCCACCAACCTCCACAACATCATTCACCAGTGTTTCTCCTTTAAGTTAACTGCTGCTAAAAACCTTGAGTGTCTTCTCCACCTCCAGATCCAAGTACACCAAGATTCCCTGGCTGGGGTCCGCTGCTTCCAATAATCAGTGACAAAACATTCTGATGCACTTTCTTTGGCTGATGGTCCACTTTTTGATTATGCCTCTCTGAAATGCCCTGAAATGTTTGTCTACATTAAAATGCTGCAAAAATCACAATTTTTATTTTGGCTATCACCTACATAACTACTTCAGACACTTTTGTCAAGAAGGCCATGAACAAACATAACATCCAACATTTATCATGCAGAATTTACATACTGAAGTCTGAGAATTACGTATTTTAGAAAAGCTGAAGTGAATGAATGCCTAAGGCTTAAGTGGATGAATATTTGCAAGAACCCTATGTATTCCAGGGTACTGTATCTATTTTCACATTCTTATCTGCCATTGAGAGTTAAAGAGGATGTTCCAATAAACTGGAAATATTGAAATATAGTTATTATTAAAAATGGCAACCGACAATTACTGAACCTGTGATCTGACCTCAGTTATCAAAATGCCAACAAAATCAAAAATTGGAAGCAAAATATAATACATGCACCAAGTGTAAAAAATGGTTTTAACAAGGTTACACTGGACCAGATGCATTAGTGTTGAAAAGATTAAAACCCAAATTATTGGTAATGGGCGAGGGTCACAACATGAAAGTACATCTCTGCTGCCAAGAGACCTTTGATACTGCTCAAGAAACTCTTATACAAACTAAATGTCAGTGGGCAGCGACACTAAAATATGGGTTAGTAACTACCGTAAGAAATAAGTACAATCATGATCTCAGCGGCTAAGCATTTCAAATCATAGAAGACTGCCTTTTTAATAGTTCTTTGTGGGATTTTATTAACTGGTGCTGTGAGCTGAAAAGGTTACTAAAAGCATGTGCATGAAATAAAAATGTGTCATTTACAATGCTACTTCAAAAGACAAGTCACATTTGTCAAGATGGGGTGAGTGAGTGTCAGGTGTAAAATGCACTCCTGTTGCAGATAATTACTATTTCTCACCAACAATTAGTTACATCGATGGGCTTTTCAACTGTCCAGTAAAAGTGACACTGACCAGCTCACCGTGGTGGGTTGGAGCCAGTGAGCAAGGAAATGGAATTATTTGATGTTTACTGTTGCACATGATTAAAAAAACACCATAACTACCTTCAAAATTTGAGATTTAGGTTTACCAAATTGAGAGATAGTTTTTTGGTCATTCATGATCTCTGTCAAAGTTTCAAAGCAAAGGGAAGAATAACTGTCTACCAATAGTAAATGTTTTTTTAAAAAAATATGGTGAATTTTGTTTGCCAAGCCAACTCTCAAGCTGGGTTTCAGAAGTCCAATTTAGAATCAGAGGTTACTGCAAAAAGGCTATTCGACCCATCATATATGCGCCCATTTTTGCTACAGCAATCCAAAACTCATGCTCTCTTTGCCCATGTACAAACTTATCACTCCTTTTACCGAAAGCAAAGAGCTCATCTACACAGCTGACAACACTGAGGAGGTTTACTACGTAACAGGTTCCAACTCAGAAAAAATCAACTTATCTACCTATTAAACCTTTTAAACTTTTGTTTTCCCAATTTAGTTTCTTTGTGAGCCTGATTTAAACTTTAGTCTGAGTAGGACTAGGGGGCACAGCCTCAAGATAAAGGGGAGGCGGTTTAGAACGGAGTTGAGGAGGAACTTCTTCACTCAAAGGGTGGTGAATCTCTGGAATTCTCTGCCTGTTGAAGTGGTGGAGGCTGCCTCGCTAAATATTTTTAAGAAGCGGGTTGATGGGTTCTTGATAAGAGAGGGGATTAAGGGTTATGGGGAGAGGGCGGGAAAGTGGAACTGAGCCACAACAGATCAGCCATGATCTTATTGAATGGCGGGGCAGGCTCGAAGGGCTAGATGGCCTACTCCTGCTCCTATTTCTTATGTTCTTATGTTCTTATATCCCTGTCAAAGTATTTTTACTCAAGTCAGAAAAGTAGCATTACTGTTCATTCAGTGAACATTACTCCCCATATGATGAACACAAGATCATATTTCATCTCAGAGATGAAATACAGTCTCAGTTCATTTGACTGAGAAAGTGGGCCTTTGCGCTAGTGTACAAAACATTTTGAGACTACAGCTGGATTACACCAGCCATAAAGGAAACTAGGTGGACAAGAATAACTGAGCGGCAGTCCCAGGATTTACTTTTTTGTGGTACACATATACGCCCTCTAAATACAATTTCAGTGCAAAACCTATGAAAGATCTACAGAAGATAAAAAGCTGGTGGTTTTGAGGGCTCAGAGCAAACTAAAATTTCAGAGCGAGATTGACAGAATTTTCATCTAGAAGTGCAGTTAATAGCAGAAAGTGCAAGAAATTGCACCGTGTAAGAAGGAACAGAAGGCTCATGTATTCCATGGATGGGTTAGAACTTTTCCCTCAGGAAACTGATGCAAGACAAGGAAGAAGTGACCCATTGAAAGATACTTATCAGGTAGAAGTTGACTTCTCTTTCATTGCATATAAATAGTGATATCCCAATAAGCAAAAGTAATTAGCAGGCTGGGTTATATGGAGTTCAAGTCTCCAGAAATCTTACTAAGGCACCTTAATGGTCATTTAAACTGCATTTGGCTTTTCAAATCCTTGGGACACTGTAAAGTTAAGCAAACAGACAGAACCCTGGTGGCAGACTAACCAGATATGAGGTACAAACTTCATGAGTCAGATCTCGTGTCTCAAGGGACTTCAGTTGGAAAAAAAAACTTCTGGCATCTGCAAGATACTTGTCAGCATAGAGAATGCAAACTTGCAGCAATGACATGTGAACATGCTGGAAAGCAAGACATGGAAGTTGGCACATGGCACTGCCGCCTCATCACCAGGGACCCGGATTCAATTCCAGCCTGGAGTCACTGTCTGGGTGGAGTTTGCATGTTCTCCCCATGTCTGTGTGCATTTCCTCCTGGTGCTCCAGTTTCCTCCCACAGTCCAAAGGTGTGTGGGTTAGGTTGATTGGCTATGCTAAATTGACGCTTAGTGTCAGGGAGACTAGCAGGGCAAATATATAGGGTTACGGGAATAGGGCCTGGGTGGGAATGTTGACAGTGCAGGCTGGGTGGACCAAATGGCCGCCTTCTGCACTGTACAGATTCTATGATGTGGAAGACCAAGTAGTCAATAAACAGGAAGCATTTCTTTATACTGTAGCCAATTGACATAGTTAAAATCAACTCTCTCATATGACTGGAAATCATTCTGGAATGCCACAATCTGAAACACTGACTGTTTCCCTCCCCAGATGCTACCGGACCTGCCAAGTATTTCCAGGATTTTCATTTATTTCAGAAAAATCAAGTTTAGCACTGCAATCTTTAGTCAACAAATTAATTGATTAGAAGTTAAAAACAGACCTTGTGAAACACATAACTTTTTGAAAAAAAGTGTAGGCAACTTGTATTTTTAATTCAGTTACTACAGTTATTACTAAGCTAAGAAACAAACTTGATATACCTTTATATATTCAATCCAATGTTGCAGAAGAACCTGTACTCCACCTCGAACTCGACTAAAAAGCTGGTAAAGAAGACAAAGATCTTGTATCCTGTTTTCATCCAGAAGACTGTTTAAACCTGCAAGGTTTTAAGAATAATTTTGTTTGCTTTGGAGTGGGACCAAAATACAGAAGTATTGCAAAATCCAAAATCCCATCATGGAATAAAGTAGCTTGTGCAAATCTAAGTCCCAACTCATTATTGATATTTTGTTGTTAAACTTCAGGGAATGAATGAACAGATGATTTTAATTATAGCTCACGGATATGGAACGATATTGTTACAAACACATATGCCAATTTTTATTCGTGCATAAAAATCCAGGTTACCTTTCTGAAGAATGGCTGGTAAGTGTTCACCTAAAAGTTGTTTTTCCACTGTAGCTATTAGAGGCTTCCTAAAAATAAAACGATCAAAGAAAGCATGAAGTAACACTATAGCATTTGAAGGGATTAAGTGTTTCCTGTACATTTAACAAACCTATAATTTTGAACAAGATGAATAAAAAAGTCTAATTGATTAGATATACAAACCTTAATTAAATAGATAAAACAAAGTTAGATGGAGATGGCAATGTGGCAGTACGCCACAGCCACACAATGTGGGACTTGAAGATCACTCTGATTCTGGCCAACCACATCTGTAGTAATTGTCTGCATCTAACTCTGCAGCTCAGATTTGTTGAACTGGTGTTCAAGGTGCAGGTATTGCAGGTCATCAAGAGGGATTATTACCTGGAAATTTATATCCAGGAAGTAGTCATACTCCTTGGGTTAGATAGTAGCACAGGTCTGGTTCATGGTCACGGACATGTGTGACTGCAAGTCAGGTAGTTAAGGATATCCCAGATACTAGCAGCAGCAGCCTCAGCTTCTTACCTAACAGATATGAGGTTCTTCTGCCTACACAGATAAGGGCAGTTTGTAGGCTGGATATGTAGACTGTCAAATTTTTAGAAAGGGTGTAGGGAAAAAGGACAGTCAGATCAGAGGGGTGAAAACCATTCTCTGCAGCCTCAACCAGGATTTCTGATGCTTCGTTGTTGCTTGTCTCTGATGCCAGGGTTTAAAGACATCTCCTTGCACCTCAAGGAGAACTTGCATTGAGAGGGGGAGAATCCTGATCTCAAGGTACATGAAGGAACCAATAACAAAGGTAGAACAAGGAATGAGGTTCTGCTGAGACAACATGAGAAGCTAGAATCCAAATTGAAATGCAAAGTCTTAGATACTAAACTCTGGATTATTGTTTGAACCACATGTATAAAGGCATAGGGACAAAGATTAGAAGGTTAAATGCACAGCAGAAAGAATGGTAAGGAAGAAGTTTCTGGGAGGAATAGCAAGCATAACAAAAACAGGCAAGAAGGGATGAAGGAAAAAGAAGAATTATTAAGCCACAGGTACTACATCTGAATGCACAAAGCATTCACAACAAAGTAAGTGAAACTGTGACACAGACAGAAATTAATGCATTTGATCTAATAGCCATTACAAAGGCATGATTGCAGAGTGACCAAGATTGGGAATTAAATATTCCGGGATCCTTAGCCTTTGGAAACATAGGAGATAGGAGCAGGAGGCGGCCATTTGGCCTGTGTGAGCACGTTCCACTATTCATTATGATCATGGCTGATCATCCAACTCAATAGCCTAATCCTGCTTTTTCTCTATATTCTTGGTCCCATTTGCCCCAGTGCTATAGCCAGCCACCTTCTGAATAAATTCAATGTTTTGGCATCCTTCCTGTGGTAATTAATTCCACAGGCTCACCTCTCCTTGGTTCAAGAAATGTCTCCGCACCACACCTCTGTCCTAAATTCCCTGAATCGTCAGACTGTGACCCCTGGTTCTGAACTCGCCCACCATCAAGAACATCCTCCCTGCATCTACCCTGTCTAGTCCTGTTAGAAAATTGAATTTCCAGCAGATTGTTAAAATGGAAAAGGAGGAGGACTGTCGCGATAATTAATAATAGGATAAAATGAGAGTTAAGACAAAAGTTCAGAGCTCATAAAATCAAGACACAGAACCAGCTGGAACGAAGAAACAAGAGCACAAAACAAAGTGGGAGTAATTTATTATGAAATTAAACAATAATATAATAACCAGAGCGTAAATAGCTTCTGGCAAAGAGTGATTATTTGATTAATTTTATATTAAGTTTGTGCGTTTTAGTTAAATACAAAACTAGAGTCTTAAATCTGGACAACACAGGCTACTTCGGTACAGGAGTCAAGTTAGTCGAGACAGATCTGATTAAAGATCTGCAGATATAAAGATACAGTGGATAAGCAATGTAACATTTAAAAAATTAATTCATAATTTGCCAGGGTTATACATTCCCTTAAGAAATAAGAGATGCTCTCATTGAGATATATTAATTTCTTCAGAACACTGACAAGGTAAATGCTGGAAAGATATTTCCCTGGCTGGAGAGTCTAGAATTAGGGGTCACAGTTTCAGGCTAAGAGGTAAACAATTTGCAAGACAAGGACAAATTTCTTCAATCAAAAATTGTGAACTTTTGGGAATTTTCTGTCCCAGAGAGCATATGCAAGTCAGAGTTTGACAGATTTTTGGATATTAAAGGAATTGAGAGGTATCAGGATAATGCTGAAAGGTGTATTTGAGGTGGATTAGCAACGATCTTGCTCAATGGGCAAGCAGACTCGAGGCACCAAATGCTCACCCCTACTCTTATTTCTATTAAGTACACAGACTGGTAAAATATAGAAGAAACATACGAGAAATTCCTTCAAAACATTGGTATTGCCAAACTCGAGCCATAACCAAGATTATGAACTGGTTAAGATGTAATGCGATTAAAAGATCTCAAGCAGACTAAATTATTACTTTTTCAGTAAACACTTTATTGCACCCCAATCCTGTCACAGGCCAAACTGCCACTTTGTTCTTCCCACCCTCCCGACTTTCACTTGTTCACAAACTAATTACTAGTTTTTCCCCAATTCTGATGAAATGTCAAAGACCTGAAACTTCAACTTTGTTTCTCTCTTCACAGATGTTGCCAGACCTCCTGACTTCCAGCATTTTCTGTTTGTATTTCACTTTTCTCAATCGCTCACGTGTTAGACGGATATAAAGTAGAAAAATAATCCTGACGGTCAACCAGTCACTGTCACAGCAAATATCAAACATTAGTAATTGCATTCAAGCCACCTTTCAGCCAAACTTCAGATTGAAGTATAAAGTAGCTGCGTCAAATGACAAATTTGTACCAGCCCAGATTTAAAGTCTTTCTGCCCACACCTCACCACCCAAATCACAGGTTGCATAGAGAATAAAGCAATAATTAATGTACTTTTATTTTCAAATATGCACAATACCACAAACGTATGTTCAGTGCTCCAGAAGTTATGTTTAGGACAGATGCTGTCTGCACAGTTGTAGTAAGTTACAGCAAGGGTACTTGAAACCAAATACTGTATTTGTGCATGATACAGCTGGAAGCTGTAATGTGTTGGCTAGACAGTACATCGTAAAGTGCAAGGCTACACAAAATTCTTCAAAATCTATACTTACTGTGTGCTCTGATCCAAGTAAGTGATAACCCGATCTGCTTCTTCCTCTAAACGCTTATTAACATGGTGCAAATACTCTGGAACCTAAATGGAATAAAGGTATAAATTAACCAAATAACTTTGAATATTTCTTGAACCAGACTATGCAAGTCTGAGCTCTGATAAAGGGTCATTCCAACTTGAAACGTTGGCTCTATTCTCTCGCCACAGACATCCCCAGACTTGCTGAGATTTTCCAGCATTTTCTGTGTACATATGTAGGGATGATGGTCAAGTTAGTTAAAGTGAATTCAGAAGTTAGATTAAAGATCAGAAGAAATCAAGATATGGTGAATAAGCAATGTGACATTTAAAGAATGAATTCTTAATTTGCAATGATTATACATTTGCTTAAAGAATAATGAGTAGTGATCTCATTGAAATATATTAATTTCACAAGATGACTGATGGGGTAGATTCTGGGAAGATGTTTCCTTGGTTGGAGAGTCCAGAGCTAGGGGTTACAATTTCAGAACAATTGGTTAGCCATTTGGAAATGAGATAAGGAGAAATTTCTTAACTTAAAAACTGTAACCTTTTGGAATTCTCTGTCCTGGAGACTAGTTTCCGCTCAGTTGTTATATGCATTATAATGGAATAAGTATATCTTTGGGCAGTGGAAAGCATCAGACATGTGAGGACACGCTTCACTGGGATAGCAATATAAGAGAGCATCGGGTTCACGGCCAACACTGGAATCGTTGGCTCTATTCTATCCCCAAAGATGCTGTCAGAATTGCTGAGTTTTTCCAGCAATTTCTGCTTCCAGCATTCACAATATTTTCCTTTTATCTGAAGAATCTATCAACCTTGGGTTTTAAATTAGTAACTAAACTAGCACCTACTAATCCTTCTGGGAGGCAGTTTCCTATTTGAACAGTGCATGAGATGTGTTTTCTGGCTTTTCTTCTGAAAGATCTGGCTTGGATTTTAGTACCCCCTACTGGAAGAAAAGTTTATTTTTATTTGCCCTATCAATTTATTTCAAAGTCATAAAAATCAATGAAATCATTGCTAACCTTCCAATATTAAGAATACAAGCCTTGATCATATAACCTCCCTTCATAATTTGAGGAATTACCATACTGCTTAGAAGATTTAGATATTTCTTCCTTTTTGCCACACACCTTTCCATAACATCTCCAAATGTAACTATCAACATTGCCAGATTACAGGCAGTTTTGCATTCTAAGTAAACCAGGATTTTAATTGATAGGAACTAAACTGAATTAATTTAGGAACTTGACACCAAGCAATGAAAAGTTTCTTCACCAGGACATTTTTGGAAAATCTTCATTCAGTTAAGTACCAATTTATCAAATGGGAAAATTTAATTTTTTGCAAACTACAATCAACATTTTTTCACTAAGTGAATGGAAGAATCCCTTCAAGTTTTATTTGGATTTTTTCATTCAGTAATTAAGATATGACCAATTCTAGGCCCATGACCCTAAAAATATGCCCCTGGTGTATTGGTAATAACCCAATTTATGCCAGGTTCCACAGCTCCTTGACATAGTGTGTTTGTTCATCAACATGCTACTTCAACTAACTCAGCTGGCAAAGGTAACACACTGCATACCTCTCGTTCTTGCATCAACCTCTGACCTTCTGCAGAGTACAGACGGTTAGTCTCTTCCAAAAATCTTTGTTCAAATGAATCTTGATATATCTAAAAGAAAAAAATACATTTAGCTATTATAAATGAAAACAATTGAATGAGCTACATCTGAAAAAAATCAAATCTTACCTGCAAATCTGATAGCATACTTAAGAGACTTCGAAGCAAACTACGATCAATTGCTTCACCATTTCTTTCTCTCTCAATTAACAGAAGAATGCCATCAATAGTTTTATTTTGAACTTTGCGATCACTTATTACGTGGGATCTGAATAATTCAAGGCCCATATCCCTATAAATGAAAACAGCTCAAATGAATAAGGATTGTTAAAGATCACAATGAGACTATTAACAAATCTGGTGCATTCAAATACCATTTTGTTTTAAGGTCAAAGTCGATCTCAAACCTGTTCTTTCCAGATATTTTTATTTAATCATCTTGCTTTGCAAAGTTAAAGTAGTTGAAAATTTCAGTAAATTTATGCATTTTACATTGTTTTATTTGTTGCAAATTTCTCACTCCCGAAGATGTGACTTTCACGTCAGTTCATTTCCACAGGTACTGGCAGCCCTCAAGTAGCTTTCCTAAATAATATTTTTCACGTGTGAACTTATACAGTGATCACTGGTCTATGATCAGAGAGAAAATCATAGATGATCTCATCCAAAAACTATCCATGCAACCTTCCTTGCAGCTGATAGTAATCAGGAGCAGAAACTTGGGCTGATCTTCTTCCCAACTCAAGGGTGTAGAGTCAAGAGTGCCCAATGTGGCACTCCTCCTGTTGTACATCGTAGTATTAGTTACATAGGTTACAAAGTAATCTTGGAAACTTCTGGTCTAATTGGTTTAATGAAATACTGAGTAAACAGTCATATCTTCATTTTATGGACCTTGGGAGCAAATGGAATTACTGCAAACTTGGAAAAAAAATTTACAATACCTTAACTTTAAAACTTGCCATATTTTAATGTCATATCATGACATCACTTCAATTAAATACATCATAGATTCTGATTCATGGCTCAAAATCAAGTGTCTCCATTAACACATTCAAAGCAATAACATGCAAATATGCAGCCTATTACTTCATCTTCAATTTACCACACAAGTCCATCAAAAAAGTGCAGGTACATAAAAGCAAACGTGCATGCACACAGTATGAAGACAAAAGCCTACCCCACATGTAGACATTCAAAAATATGTTAAGAAAAAGCAAAAATGTTTCCATCACAAATATGTATTTGAAAAACTCCAGGTAGATTTCCCAAATAAACTTACAAGTTTGCATCTCTTCACACAAAGTGCAATATAAAAACAAATACTGGTGCATTACAATTTATCTGACCACCTGAAAAGGGTTAGGGAAGGGAAAAAGGCTATGAGACATTTTGTTTCTGATCATTATTCAGTGACCACCTCCTGGAAAAGTCTGTGTGTGGGGACATCAGGTAATAAAACAATCAAATCTGAGAGATGCCACCCTACAAACAACCTATCAAAACTCTATATGGGCGCACATGAGAATAAGCACTTTGTCCAAGGTACTGCAACCTAGAACAATTGATATCTGTAGATCTGCACCCCTGTAGGGAGCCAGCACCTTAACAGAAAACAAGAAACATTTCAGGCAGATTTTCAACAAACTTGAAACTTCACGTCGTCAAAAATTAAAAGACAAAAATAAATCATTAAACAACAACTGCTATTAGGAAACACTGAATACGCATTGTCAATAAATGTGTCAATATCTTCTGCGCAACCAGTAATTTTGCAGTGGGAAATGACAACTACTGTTCTTAAATTTGTCAAAGCATGCATTTGTATAATCTAAAGTAAGAAGCCAACAAATAGACATTTTCTGCAAAGTGATGCATAGAAATCAAGAAATGCTGGGAAATCTGATTTGAGTAGTCACTTTTTCAAAAAAACTATTTTTTAATTATAAAGGCAAAACACTGCAGATGCTGGAATCTGAACCAAAACCAGAAAAGGCTGGAAAATCTCAGCAGATTTGACAGCATCTGTGGAGGGAAAATAGAACTAACATTTCAAGTCAGGCTGGTCCTGACTTGAAACATTGGGTCTATTCTCTCTCCACAGATGCTGTCAGACTTTTTTTTGGTCTTGTACATGGATGGCTCATTTTTGCCACAGTTGTGTTTTCTGGATTTAGATAGGTACACCCCACGTTAATTCACGGTGGAATCCATAAATTAACATGGCTGAAAAATCTATTCATGGAACATGAGAGGAATATGTTACATGCTCCCAAATTTTACTTTTGATTTACAATTCTAAGTAATGCCACACTTATTTAGAAAGCTTATGAAGCAGAAAAATAACAAGCACTAAATGCAGTAATAATGAGGTGTATTGTTAATAGATGGATGTAATCAGGTAGTAAACTCAACACATCGCAATAGAATATGGCACAACTTTGAGAATTTCAAAGTAAATTGTTGTGCCTCACTGTATCAACGGCTTGATCTTCATCCCCCATCTCATTCCACTTGCCATTCTTCCCCCTGTAGCCATTACTTCTACCCAAACTCAATTCCATTGTACTTCCCTTCTCTCACCTCACATCAGATTGGAAATGTATCTATGAGAAGGACATTAGGCCTAACCACAAAAAATGAAAATAAACTAGAATAAGTTTGAGATTACTGTGACCATTTTCCTCAAACATGCGTACAATCAACAATTCTGAAGGGCACCCCACTTAAATCAGCTTCCATCTTTTGAGTGATCATGACAAACCTTCAAAGTAACATTCCTACAATCCTAAAAAGCACAAGTGTGCAAGCTATTAGATTCTGGAAGGTACTACAGCTGATTCCAATCCTATTCTCACCTGACATCCACAGTCATTCACTTTCTAACAAAGGTCCTTAGAAATGGTGTACTGGCTTTCATTAACCGAGGGACTGAGTTTAAGAGTCGGGAGGCCATGCTGCAAATTTATAAGTCCCTCGTCAGGCCCCACTTGGAGCACTGTGCGCAGTTCTGGTCGCCTCACTACAGGAAGGGTGTGGAAGCCATTGAGAGGGTGCAGAGGAGATTTACAAGGGTGTTGCCTGGATTGGGAGGCATGCCTTATGAAGATAGATTGAGGGAGCTCGGTCTCTGCTCCCTGGAGAGACGAAGGTTGAGAGGCGACCTGATAGAGGTTTATAAAATGTTGAGAGGAATAGATAGGGTGGATTCTCAGAGGCTATTTCCCAGGGCTGAAATGATCGCTACGAGAGGACACAGGTTTAAGGTGCTGGGGAGCAAGTACAGAGGAGATGTTAGAGGTAAATTTTTCACTCAGAGGGTGGTGAGTGAGTGGAACGGGCTGCTGTCGGTGGTGGTAGAGGCGAACTCGCTGGGGTCTTTTAAAAGACTTCTGGATGAGTACATGGGATTTAATGGGATTGGGAGTTACAGGTAGTTCTATGGCCTGGTAGGTATGGATATGATCGGCGTAACTTGTGGGCCGAAGGGCCTGTTTGTGCTGTAGTGTTCTATGTTCCATGTTCTAAATCAAACAAGGGAAGAAACAGTGACCAACATCCACATTAATTCATATGTGGAGACCAATTGTGGAGCCCAAACAAGACAATCCAAGAGAATGCAGACTCTGAATAAAACTTGCGTCATTTTGGTCTGTATGGTTTAGTATTGCATTTAAAGCTTTTACATTCTGGGACAAAAATCTTATAAAAAACACAGAAAATATTAAAAACTTTGTCAACCCAGAACTAGGACCATAAATTAGTCCCTGTTAGGTATTGCAGGCAGAATATACTGTCCACGGGGTATACCTTACTGGCAAAGGACTACCTCCCTTAAAGGGGAGCAATATACCTGACTTCATTTACAGGCTTCCCTTTGCACACTTCAGATCCAAGGATGCTGATGTTCAAATGGAAGTCATTTTTGCACTGAAAGAACTGAGTGATACCTGTCCTGGGATTTAGATCCTGGTGGACACCCCATAATCTGATGTCAGAACCTCAGAATAAAGGCACACCAAAATAGGGGCTCAGCTCTAAAGGAAAACTCATTGCAAGATCATACAGATGGTGAAGAAGAAAGATAGGTCACAGATCATAGATTCTTTAGATAAGAATGAACTAGTATCTGCCAACATCAAGGGCTGCCTTGGAAATTTGGCCGATATCAAAAAGGCCCAATATCGCACACCCTCGACAGAAACAAATGCCAGCAAGGAAACTTCAATCAGCCTCAGAACCTTGACCCAGTGCTGCTTCCACTGTGTTTCACTTTGCTTCAAACATCTCCAAACTCTGTGGCCTGGGCCTCGGCTTCTGCCTCTGCGACTGGATCCTGAACTTCCTAACTCAGACCATAATCAGTAAGGATAGGCAACAACATCTATGGCTCCTGCTCTGCCAAAACTCCATGACCATCCTCAACACCGATGCCGCACAAGTCCCCTACTATACTTCTTATACATCTATGATTGTGTGGCCAAATTCACTTAGAACTCGATTTTCAAGTTTGCTGACGACACCACCGTAGTGAGTCAGATCTCAAACAATGACGAGACATAAGGTAGAGAATCTGGTGAACTGGTGTGGCGACAATAATCTCTCCCTCAATGTCAACAAAACAAAGGACACTCATCGAATTCAGGGGGCATAGTGGAGAACATGCCCCTGTCTACATCAACAGGGACTAAGTAGAAAAGGTTGAAAGCTTCAAGTTTTCAAGTGTCCAGATCACCAACAACCTGCTTGGTCCTCCCATGCCGACACTATAGTAAGAAAGCCCACCAATGCCTCTACTTTCTCAGAAGACTGAGGAAATTTGGCACGTCAGCTGCGACTCTCTCCAACTTTTACAGATGCACCATAGTTGTATCACAACTTGGTAAGGCTCCTGCTCTGCCTAAGTCCACAAGAAACTACAAAAGGTCGTGAATGCAGCCCAATCCATCACGCAGGCCAGCTTCCCATCTACTGACTGTCTATTTTTCCCGCTGCCTCGGCAAAGCAGGCAGCGTAATTAAGGACCCCACGCACCCAGGACATTCTCTTTCACCTTCTTCTGGGTAGCACGGTGGCTCAGTGGTTAGTACTACTGCCTCACAGTGTCAGAGACTCGGGTTTGATTCCTGGCTTGGGTCACTGTCTGTGGAGTTTGCACATCCTCCCCATGTCTGCATGGGTTTCCTCTGAGTGCTGCAATTTTCTCCCACAGTCTAAAGGCGTGTTGGTTCAATGCATTGACCCGAACAGGCACCAGAGTATGGTGACTAAAGAAATTTCACAGTAACTTCATTGCAGTATTAATGTCAGCCTTATTTGTGACTAATAAATCAACTTGAACTTTTCCATCCAGGGAAAAGATACCAAAGTCTGAGAGGTCATGTACCAACCGACACAGGAACAACTTCTTCCCTGCTGCCATTAGACTTCTGAATGGACTGACCTTGCATTAGGTTTACCTTTCTCTACACCCTAGCTAAGACTGTAATATTACGCTGTGCACTCTCTCATTTCCTTCTCTATGAAGGGTATGCTTTGTCTATACAGCACGCAAAAAAAAAATGCTTTTCACTGTATACTAATATATGTGACAATAATAAATCAAATCTGGAGTTAGAACTGCTTTAATCTAAATCTTTTCATTATGCCTAGAAGTATTGTCAGAATTTGCAGTGGACAAATGTTATGGTCAAGCAGGAAATGCTGAAGACATATGGTGACCAAAATACCCACCTTTATTTCAAGTAAAATTTGGAGTCTGAAACTGTCATAAGCAGATTCCAAGGAAAACCAAAAGTTTTACATTTACAATTGAAGGTGAACAGAGTGGAAGAAAAGAAATTCTGACAATTATCATATTAACCTCTTGCGGAACTTATGGCATACTTAAACAGGAAGTAACAGTGTCTGCAGGGCTCACAGGGAGATTCATGACATTATTACCCCATTTCCAAATAGTTTCCAAATAAAGTTACCTTTAAAAACGTAGTCTTGTTTTAGAAAATTAGGAGGGCCAAATTTAAAACAGCATTGCTATTTCCTTTTAAGAATACAAAAAAGTGCATACACCTCAAACTGACAACTTCTCCTTCTATAATAAATTATATTTAAAATCTGCTATTTTGACTATGTTTCCCATCAGGTGGAGGTTATTTCAGAGAACTGATTATTTTAACATTACCAAACTTTCTTGGACAGAATTATCAATGTTATTATGTTGTTGAACATGATACTGAACATAAGGCAGAAACTATGCCACAAGAAGGGATGAGGAAAATTACTCATCTGATATGCATCTCATATTCATCATACAAGCAGTTCCTTATGCATTTGAGAATAAAAACAAGGAATGACTACAGAACAGACTGGAGTAAAAGCACATCTAAACATGTTTAAATAGCAATGTTCAGAGGAAAAAAATGCATTTATCTGAATTATTTCAAATTATTTGTGAACTCTAGCTTGAAAAAAAGCTGACATTCCTCCATGTTCTTAGCTTTCTTTATCCATGCTTTGCAAAGAATGACAAGTAAAAGAAAATTTTCTTGAGCTACAGATTTTGATCCTCAGAAAATACATCCATTTTAACCCAATTCTAACAATATGCATGTGCAATTGCATCAAAACAATCACAGACTAATTAAACAAGTTTAAAAAAAACACACGTGTTAAAAACTTTCACTTATATCCAGTGATATTTGTTAAGTTTAAACATACACTATATTATAGACAGATCTATTTCCCCAATTGCTCCACAAGTAGCTAAACCACAGTAGAAGAGGAAAAGTTCGACATGAGCCTGCACCATGTTAACTGACTTAAAGCTCACTTGGCAATAGGTATGCTACAAGGAGCTTCAATTGCCCCAAGCTGAGACATGGGCTGATGGTGGGTCTGCAGTTAAAAAGTGACAGAAAAATCAACCAGGGTCAATACACCACACTACTGCTTAGTCATCCATGCAGGCATGAGTGTACTGGCTGACGATAGCATATAGCTTGACTGTACTGGTCTGTAATTAACAACCTTCATTGCACAACTCACTGTCAAGGTTTAAGTTAAAAATTGGTTTCTTGGATAAATTCTTAAACTGCTGCAGGTGCCTGAGAGAGAACATCTCTAGCAAAGGGTGCTGGGTGGGAAGGGAAAGGAAATACTGTAAAGAGGAGACTCAAAATTTGCATATTACAACTGCAGAAGTGAGTTTTACTAAGAATATGATAGGGGAGAAGTAGTATGCTTTAGGGCTCCTGGAGCCTACTCCAACATTCAAGAAGATCACGATTGATCTGACCTTGGCCTCATCTTATTATCTATTTCCCCTAACACCTACTCCCCAATAATTTAACATTCAATGAGAAGCGGAGATTTTAACTTCCCCTATATAGACTGGGACTCACTTAGTGCTAGGGGATGGATGGGGTAGAGTTTGTAAGGAGCATCCAAGAGGGCTTCTTGAAACAGTATGTAGATAGTCCAACTAGGAAAGGAGTCGCACGGGACCTGGTACTGAGGAATGAGCCCGCCAGGTGGTCGATGTTTCAGTCGGGGAGCAGTTTGGGAACAGTAACCACAATTCAGTCAGCTTTAAGGTTCTGCTGGATAAGGAAAAGTGAAGTCCTCAAGCTGAGATGCTGAACTGAGGGAAGGCTAATTACAACAATATTAGACAGGAACTGAAGAATGTAGATTGGGGGCAGATGTTCGAGGGCAAATCAACATCTGGCGTGTGGGAGGCTTTCAAACCTAAGCTAATGGGGATTCAGGACCGGCATATTCCTGTAGGGATGAAGGATAAGTATGGCAAGTTTTGTCAACCTTGGATAACAAGAGATATTGTGAGCCTAATCAAAGAGAAAAAGGAAGCATTTGTCAAGGCTAGGAGGCTGGGAACACATGAAGCAAGTGTGGAATACAAAGAAAGTAGAAAGAAACTTAAGCAAGGAGTAAGAAGGGCTAAAAGGAATCACGAAAAATCATTGGCCAGCAGGATTAAGGAAAATCCCAAGGCTTTCTACATGTAAAGAGCAAGAAGGTAGCCAGGGAGAGGGTTGCCTAATCAAGGACAGGTGAGGGAATTTATGCATGGAGGCAGAGGAAATGGGCGAGGTATTAAATGGGTACTTTGCATCAGTACTCACTGAAGAGGACTTGGTGGATGATGAATCTGGGAAAGGGTGTAGATAGTTTGAGGCATGTTGAGATCAAGAAAGAATTGGTATTGGGTTTCCTGAGAAACATTAAGATAGATAAGTCCCCAGGGCCTGATGGGATATACCCCAAAATACTGAGAGGCGAGGAAATTGCTGGAGCCACGAGAGAATAATCTTTGTATTCTCACTGGCTACATGGGAGGTCCCAGAGGATTGGAGAATAGCCAATGTTGTTCCTTTATTTAAGAAGGGTATCAAGAATAATCCAGATAATTACAGGCCAGTGAGCCTTACATCAGTGGTAGGGAAATTATTGGAGAGGATTCGTCAAGACAGGATTTATTCCCACTTGGAAATAAGTGGGCATATTAGCGAGAGACAACATGGTTTTGTGAAGCAGAGGTCATGTCTCACTAACTTGATTGAGTTTTTTGAGCAAGTGATGGAGATGATTGATGAGGGTAGGGCAGTGGACATTGTCTACATGGACTTCAGTAAGGCATCTGACAAGGTCCCTCATGGCAGACTGATGTTGAAGTCACAAGGGATCAGAGGTGAGCTGGTAAAGTGGATACAGAACTGGCACAGTCATAGAAGACAGAGGATAGCAGTGGAAGGGTGTGTTTCTGAATGCAGGGCTGTGACAAGTGGTGTTCCTCAGGGATCAGTGCTGGGACCTTTGCTGTTCATAATATGTATGTATATAGGAAAATGTAACTTATTTGATTAATAAGTTTGTGGATGATACAAAGGTTGGTGGATTTGTGGATAGTGATGAGGACCATAGGAGGATACAGCAGGATATAGATCGTTTGGAGGCTTGGGTGGAGAGGTGGCAGATGGAGTTTAATCTGGACAAATGAGGTAATGCATTTTGAAAGGTCTAATAAAGATAGGAAATGTACAGTAAATGGCAGAATCCTTAAGAGTATTGATAGGCAGAGGGATCTGGGTGTACAGGTACACAGATCACTGAAAGTGGCAATGCAGGTGGAGAAGGTAGTCAAGAAGGCATACGACATGCTAGCCTTCATCGGCCGGGTCACTGAGTTTAAAAATTGACAAGTCATGTTGCGGCTTTATAAAACCTTAGTTAGGCCACACTTGGGATATGGTGTTCAATTCTGGTGCCACACTACCAGAAGGATGAGGAGGCTTTGGAGAGGGTACAGAAAAGATTTACCAGGATGTTGCCTGGCATGGAGGGCATTAGCTACGGAGAGAGGTTGGAGAAACTTGGTTTGTTCTCATTGGAACGATGGACGTTGAGGGGCGACCTGTTAGAAGTCTACAAGATTATGAAGGGCATGAACAGAGTAGAGAGTCAGAAGCTTTTCCCCCAGGGTGAAAGAGTCAATTATTAGGGGGCATAGGTTGAAGGTGCGAAGGGCAATGTTTAAAAGAGATGTACGAGGCAAGTTCTTTTTTACACAGAGGATGGTGGGTGCTTGGGACTCGTTGCCAAGGGAGGTAGCGAAAGCTGATACGATAGTGAGTTTTGGGTATCTAGACAAATACACGTATAGGATGGGAATAGAGGAATATGGTCTCCAGAAGGGTAGGGGGTTTTAGCTCAGTTGGACAGCATGGTTGGTGCAGGCTTGCAGGGCCACAAGGCCTGTTCCTGTGCTGTAATTTTCTTTGTTCTTTAACTCAGCCGCCACAGATGATTTCTGGGTGGAAAATTGCAAAGACCTACAGCAGAGAGTAAATCCTCTTCATCTCAGTCTTAAATGGGAGATTATTTATTTAAACATATCCCTCCTAATGTGAGATTCCCCCAAAAGGAAAAACATCCTCTCAGCATCTATCCAGTCAAGCCCCTTCAGAATCTCGCGTGCTTCAATGAGATTCTCTTATTTTTCTCAACTCCAATAAGTATAGGTCCAAACCACTCGATCTTTCCTCATAAAACAACATTCCCTTCAGTCCAGCAACTAATCTAATGAACATCTTCTGAACTGCCTCCAATACATGTCAATGCTCCTTAAATAAGGGGACCAAACTGAACACAGGATTCTAAGTGCTCTCACCAATGCCTGTACAGTCATAGCAAGACTTCCCTATTATGATAGCCCATCTCCCTTGTAATAGTCTAACATTTCACTTGCCTTCATAATTGTTTTATCTGCTTGGTTCCATGTGCAAGGAAACCCAAATCCATGTGTACGGCAGCATTCTTTCTCAACATAAATATTTGCTTTTCTATTCTTCCCAAAGTAGATAAACTCACTTTCCCACATTACACTTCAATCTTCCAAACTTTAGCCAAAATAGCCATCAGCTTTAGTGCCAGTTACACTAGCCACAGTGATAAATGGCATGGTGAGCGCATTGTTAGGACGCAAATTTTATACAAGTAGAGTTCAGCTATTACAATTTACTTTCCAGATGCTGCATTCCATTGGTGTAATGCTGAACAGAAGTTTCCTCCAAATATTTTTCCCCCTCTTCTGTCAAAACTGACAGAATGGTCCAATGCTTCACTGCAACTAATCACAATTCCCTGCAGCATTTTCTTCCTTCAATGGATTATCTATGAATAAGAATCACCATCCTTGAAACGTGTGAATTGCAAACTCATGTTTAACAATTCTATAAAACACAGCTACCCTTAGAGTAAATGGATACTATTCAAAATGAAAACTAAGAGACATACATGAATTTAGTTAAGTCAATATCAAAGAAGATCATAGTGACAGGTATTAATCCAATGAATAGCATAGGTCCAAAGTGGCACAAGACAAAATTAGAATTGAAACAAGACAAGACAAGATGAGGTGAAATTTTTCACCTAGTACACCTAGACTGTAATCTAGTACAGTCAGAAATCTTGCAATTATTTAAAACAGAGATGAGCTGCAGAACATGGAGTCTTGGATTTAAACATTATTTTTGGTCCCATAAGTTTATTGATTTGCATATATTCTATGCTAACTGGTATTACCATCCACCAAAAAACAGCCTTTTCCAAGCTTAATCACAAAATTCAAATAGGGTGAACCAATTTACAAAGGAAAAAAGCACAAAGAGGTCTTTGTCGAGGTCTAATATAATTCTAAACTGTGATGTGCAACTAAGCTTTTCAGACAGATGAATTAAAACGGATGAAATAAAGCAATAACCTTCCTAAGACTTCTGTTTTTAGGAAGATGTGGACCAATGACTCCCAAACAAGTTGTAGTCAGCATTCCAAATCTTATCTTCCATTACTCAGTCAAATCCACAGAGCATCTCAAATGCGCTTAAAGAATATTTATGAGATTAATCAAACCTAAACCTGCCCTCAACTATATGCACATGAATACAATTTCATCAGCATATTGATTCGGAGCTGGAAGCCAAACTCACTGTCTCTTTCCTAATTTAGAGGTGGTAAGATCAGCGGTAGTGTTCTTACTGCTGTTCTAGCTAAATTAAGATCATTAATTCAATCAACTTACCAAATAGATGGAAGCATTGAATTTTGTAGAACATAAGTTCTATCCAGAAACAAGAAGATACTCCTAATCATGATCTGGAAGATAAATAAAGTAGTAAACAAGTGAACATTTTAAAGCCTTTGTAAAGTATTTGAATAAATCACAACATTTTCAGTAATCTATATGCAGCAAACATCAAACTAAAACAGGGGGACCCATTTACTATGCCACAACTGATGGCTAGTTTCTTTAAAATTAAACATCTGGTGTTTTTCCAAAGATCTAGCGGTAAAAGATGCTGCCCCTGATGATGCACAGATGTACAAAACACATTTTCAGATTGAATCTGAGGAAAAATAGACAGTCAGGATTCATATATCTGACGTTATCATGTGACGTATTGTCAGACGCAAATTTACACAGGTACTGAGGACAGTTGATGCTCTCCATGTGCAAAGTAAATATTAGATGATCATTTTCCATAAAACAAGTTGTTATGGTGTTTGTCTATCAGGCAAAGGAGGAAAGGCAGAAGTGCACAAAAGCTGCAGAAGGGGATCATTAAACAGGTTTATAAAGTCAGGTCAGCAAGACAGAATTGCACAGGGAAAGTGAAGACTGGTAGCTGATGAAGCATTGCCAATGGCAAGGCAAACATAGCTCCTTTTGACAGAATGGACATACAGGATTAGTCAAAACCATAAAGACTCAAAGCCATTGAAAAACTTGAAAGTGCTGTGGGCTGCAGGAAGCGAGAGCACTCGGAAACACTTGGAATGATGAAAATTTTGGATTTTAAGTTTATGGGGTAGAAGTTACGACATACTGGATGATTTGAGATTACAAATGCTGTAGATGTACGAATCAGCCATGAGACCAATGGAGAAGTCAGCTACAAGGTTTTAAAATACATGCATCAGAATCTCAGCTACAGAAAAGGGGGAGATCTATCAGAAGTAGACAAAAGTGACCTTGGTGACAGATTGAGGCTAGTGTTAGAACCTGAGTTTGAGGTCAAACTTCCACTAGGTCAATCAAACCTGGTGAAAACTTAGGCCGGATGCACACAGTCATTTGCAGCAACTGTAAGAAACAGCTTAGATTTGATATCAAACTGCTGGAAATTTTGGTTTCAATATATGAAAGACTACAGTATCTTTACGATGAAAGCAGTGATGACAACAGTTTTACAAAACATAGGGATGATTTGGGAGGAAATATATATTGATAATCTTGTCGATCATTTGACGGGCATTAAGGTGCTTGAGGTGCTCGGAATCAAAAATTTGTGGCAGGTTTTACAAGAGATATTTATCAACACTCGTCTGAAGGAGGGCATGGATTAGGCACTACCCAACAGGGAAATTGAAGCAGCTCATTCAAGCTAACCTCCGAATTTTGTACTTAAAATACAGTCAACATACCGAACCTGCCACTTGGTTCAGGAGCTACCACTGCAGTCTCAAATCTGCTGGCCAAAAATTGGAAATTGTTTGTGAAACTACTGTGTGTCAAACTTGGCACTGGGGAACGGAACATGGTCCTACCTTTCCAAATCGATTTTCAGATCGGCCACATAAGGTAAAACATTGGGTAGCAGTGGGGAAAAGATTCTTCTACAAATGCTCTGACATGCCTTTGATTCCTCTCCAGAACTGCAATAAGAAATGTTCATTGTCCCTACTGATTTTCAAATTAAGCTGCCTTTCTAATTTGTTTTGAAGTGCACAGCATCAATCAGAAGTTGACAGAAAAATGCTCACAACCATTCGTTTCTGAACGGCTCAGTTTAAGCTCCAGAACCATGAATGCAGTCCGAGACAACCAGGAAGATACCAGATTTCATCCCAGGGATTCAAGAACTAATTACCTTCATGATGAGTGAAATGAGACAAAAATTGATGTACCAACAGAATTGTTATCCCTTCAAGATGAATTTCTACACAATAGATAAATCTTTGGAAACAAACAGTTCTTCCATGTATACTCTTGCAACCTAATTTTGCTCAAATATATACCCCCAGTTAACTGCAACCATACTTACCATTTGTCTGCAATGGTCCTGCCAGCATTTATCTATTTTCTTTAGAAACAGGACACTATCTAAGGAATCTGTAAAGAAATGGTTAAAGAAAGCTGATAGTGCAAAATTGGTTCTTCAATTAATCAGAAACCAAATTTCTTTGGCATATACTCTACCAAGCAAATATGTTAAAACTCAAAATAATTTATTTCTATTTGCTCGTTCATTAAATAAGATTTTTTCCTTCCATTTTAAGTTCCCACACAGAGTTGACCAAGGAAGAAGGAAGCGATGTTACCTTTAGTCTTTACAGATAGTGGTCTTAAGGTGCATCTATGGATGAAACACCAATTTTGCTGCTGTTGAATCTACCCATTTCATTAAATCAACCTCAATCATGCATTTTTGGTTCAGAAATTTGAGTGGGAGAGGTGGGATGCAGGGAGAGAATAAATTAACCTCAGATGTACTAGCTTGCAAGGTATACAAAAGTGAACATTTCAGGGATCGGCAGAAGCGATTTTGGAAGTCTGTGAAAACATTCTGAAGATACACTGCTGCTGCATTTGTAATTTAGTAATAGGGTTCAGCCATGTGCAAAAACATCTATATACATGAGGAATTAAAGTATAAATGGAAGCGCTGACTAATAAAGAACAAACTCAGGATGCTATCAAATGCTGCACAGCCAGTAAACTCCTTCTGAAATGAAGTCAATGCTGTTTTGCAGGCAAACAAAATACTGATTTGCAAATAGCAAGGATAAACAAACAAAATCAGATTAACAACCAGACATTCTGTTTGTGATGATGGATTAAACATGAATATTGGCCAGGACAAGAACTCCCTCCCTCTTTGAAAAATGCCATGTCGTGCAACACATTAGCATTGAGTGTCAATGTCTCAATGTTTTGATGGCAAGAATAATTAAAACCTTGGCTGAGCTCCAACTAAAGTGTTAGGTTTCCCTCAGCTATCCAAAGCTGAGGAAGGAGAAAAACAATTACAGTATTCATGACTTTAAAAGTACACCTTTTTTCAAAAAAGTAATTTGTTGCAAACTGTAGTTTACAGAATCTTCCATGCGTTTTCTGGAAACAATCATCATGCGACCCTCCAAGTTATATGACATTAAACTGAAAGGAAACCTTAGCCCAGTGTTTAAAATGCCACGAGTCAGCAAAATAAAATTAAGGTCAGAAGGAGAGAAAAGGCAGTTTAGAATGGAGCATATGGAACACTCGGGAGCAAGAACGGATAGTTGGGTGCATATGGAGTTACTCTGTGCCAATCCAACACGTTGGCCATTGTCAAGCGAGGGACGCCATTCAACACACATCTACTGTCCTACTCTTAATAACATACAAGATCCTGAAATGCTTCCTGTTAAGCAGACTGAGTTGCATCCCAGGTGCAGCAACGGCTCCAACAGACAGGTGCTTGCAGTCATCTGCTGTGTAAAAATCCTACAACTAATAAACTCCATGATTAGCAACCAAAGGTTCCTCATGCATGTTGGACATTAAATAAGCCATCCACACAAAACACACAAGAGGGTGTGGTGGTATCAAGATATCACTGGACTGGTAATCCCGAGCCAGGGTAATGATCGGCAAACATGGATGTGTGTCCCCAGGGCATTACCATATACAGTACTACATTCAAACAATCTGTAAACTCAGCCAGGCATCCCCCGACTTCTATTACCACCAAGCCAAGGGATCAATCCTGCTTCAAAGAAGAATGCAGGACAGCATATCAAAAAATTAGGTCTCAATTTGGTGATGCCACAAGACATGACTACTTGTGTGCCAAACAGCATAAACATCAAGTAATATACAAAGCAAGCAATTTCACAACCAACAGGCCAGATCTAAGCTCTGCAGTCCAGCCACATCCAGTCACGAGATTGGGCAATTAAGCAACTTATTGGAGGAAGAGCCAGCACCACAAATATTCCCATTCTCAGTGATGACAAAGCCCAGCAAATCAGTACAAAATGCAAGGTTGAAACATTTGCAGCCATCTTCAGTCAGAAGTTCCAAGAAGATGATCCATCTTTTGGCCTTTTCCTGAGATCCCCAGCATCACATATGTCAGTCTTAAGCCAATGTGATTCACTCCATGTGACATGAAGAAACAGCTAAAGGCGCTGGATATGCAAAGGTAATGGGCCGTGACAACTTTCAAGCAATCATGCTGACGACGTGAATTCCAGAACCTGCCACACACCAAGCTGTTCCAACCTGGTATCTACTCAGCAATGTGGAAAGCTGCCAAAATATGTCCAGTACACAAAAGATTGGACAAATCCAACCTGGCCCATTACCACCCCATCGGTATTAATAGCACTGTCATGTAGGTTTTTGATTAGCAAGTGCTACTTGCTGATGCTTAGTTTGGGTTCCATCAAGCTCCTGGCCTCATTACAGCCTTGTTTCAAACATGGACAGAACAGCTGAATTCCAGAGGTGAGGCAAGAGCGATTGCTTTCGACTTCAAGGCAGCACTTGACAAAGTGTGGCATCAAGGGACCCTAGCAAAACCAGAGTCAGTGAGAATCTGGTGGAAAACCCTCCTTTAGCTGGAGTCAAACCTGGCACAAAGGAAGACAATTGTGGTGACTTGAAGTCAATCATCTCAGTTCCAGGATATTATTGCAGGACTTCTTCCGGGTCGTATTACTGGTCCACCATCTTCAGCTGTTTTACCAATGATCATCCTTCTATCATAAGGTTAAAAGTCGGGATGCTCACAAACGACTGCACAATGTTCAGCACTATTCGCAACTCTTCAAACTGAAGCAGTCCGTGTCCACATGGAGCAAGATCTGGACAAAAAGATTGTGGTCACATATGCAGATAGGACACCATACCTAGAAGTTGAGTTTTCAAACGATGGCCTTTTCTCCCCCACACCAAAGATGAAAGATTAAAAAAAGACATGTATAACATTTGTTATTCACGTATATAGATCTTGACATATTGTAATTGAACACTGCATTTGAGTTTTATAGCACTTGATACAGAAACTCTACTGATTAAAGGATATTCTCTGAACTGGTGAATTTGAGCTTTGATATGATCTTCACAGACTTGCCTCAGCTGTTTGTATAAATTTGCGGATACTTTGTAAGAACAGAGGTTCTCCACAGCCTAAAACAAAAAAAGATAAATGTCACAAAGAAAATTTGAACAATAATTATAGTTAATAGCACAAGCGAACAAAACACACCCCTTGCAGCTACACGAATTTTAGGCAAGGTGAATTTTCATCCCATGTCCTCTCCCAGGGATGCAACCAGAAGCAAGCCCTGAAATAGGGAGGCAGGCATCAACAGATTACTTAACCATCAAGATAACAATATAACATAAGAAATAAGTGTAGTTCATCATTCAATATGATGGCTGGCCAGTCCTTGGCCTCAACTCAAGTTTTCCCCATAATCTTTAACTCTCCAGAAGTGCAAGGGTATGTCTAACTCAGCCTTGAATCTATTCAAAAGTCTTGACGGTAATATGAATTAAGAATTGGCTAACTAACAGGAAAGAGATTTGGAACAAATGGATCATTTCCAACATGACAAACTAACTCGTGGGTGCTACAGTGTTTAGTACTGGAGTATAACAAACAAAGAATAGTATAGAACAGGGAGAGGCCCTTCAAGCTTGTGCCGATCACAATGCCCTAACTAAACTAAGAAGAAGCCTGCTGCCCTCTATTCTCTCCCTATTCATGGAGCCATCCAGATTCCTCTTAAATGTTGCTAATGTGCCTGCTTCCACCACCTGCTTTGGCATCTTGTCTCAGGCACCCACCACTCAGAATGAAAAACTTAACCAGCAGATCTCCCTTAAACTTTCCCCCTCTCACCTTGAATTTGTGCCCCCTTTTAATTGACACTTTCACCCTTGGAAAAAGCCTCTCTCCATCCTGTCCGTGCCTCTCAATTCTGTGGGCCTCTATCAGGTCTTCCCTAAGCCTCCATTTTTCCAGTGAAAAACGATCCAAGTTTATTCAATCTCTCGTCATAGCCAAAACCCTTGAGACCAGGCAACATCCTGGTGAACCTTCTTTGCACTCTCTCTAAAACTTTCACGTCCTTCTGGTAGTGTGGCAATACTCCAAATACAGCGTAACCAACATTTTATATAGCTGCAACTTGACTGCCCAATTCTTATTACTCAGTGCCCCAGCTGATGAAGGCAAGCATGCTATACGCCTTCTTAATCACCTTGGCCACCTGTGTTGCCACTTTAGGGAACTGTGGACCTGATGCCCAGATCACTGTGTTAATTTTCCCAAGGCCATTTACAGTACAACTCATACCTAAATTTGATCCTCCAAAATGCATCATCTCGCATTTATCTGGATTAAACTCCATCATCCATTTCCGTGCCCAAGTTTCCAATCTATTTCTTGTTGTATCCCCTGACAATCCCCAGCACCATCAGCAACTCCACCGATCTTCATGTCATCCGTGAATATATTAATCAGATCACCCACATTTTCCTCTAGATCATTTATATACACACTACAAGCAACAGAGGTCCCAGCATTGATCCCTGCAGAACAATACTAGCTACAGATTTCCATTCTGAAAAACACTCTTTCATTGCTATTCTCTCTTCTATAAGCAAGCCAGTTGTGTCCATCTAGCTAGCCACCCCGAATCCCATGTGATTTTAATTTTTGTACCAGTCTAACAAGTATTACATACAATTTTAGTCTCTATATTTAGGGAGAGATATATTTGCATGGTTCAGATCAGAAGAAGTTCACCAAGTTGAACCCTGGAATGAAGCAGTTATCTTAAGGATAGGTTAAATCGGTTGGACCTATAATGATTGGAGTTCAGAAGAATGATCGGGTATCTAATTAAAAGTACAAGATACTGTGGGAGTTTGGCAGGGTTGATGCTGAGAGGCTGCTTCTCTTTGTGAAGACTCAAACTGGTGGACATGGTTTTAGAATAAGTGAGCATCCATTTAAGACAGATGATAAGGAATTTCTTCTCTTAAAGCATTATGAATCTTTGGAATTCGTTACCCCAGAGAGCAACTAGGTTGAGTCACTGAATACATCAAGGGATAAGACAGGTTCTTGATCTATATGGATGTCCAAGTTTATGAGGAACAGGAAGGGAAAGGGGAGATGTGGTCAAAGATAGATTATGCATGATCATATTGAATAGCTGAGCAGGTATGAAAGTCATATGGCCTGCTCCTGCTCCTATTTCTTACATTATGTTTACTATTTTCCTTTAAGCCAATCATTTCAAAATGTCAAGCACCTCTGAATATTCAGTTTACAGCCTTAGTCATCTTGCAGCAATGTCCTCTATCAATTCAGACCTATTTATTTCCACTTGTGCTATCAATTTATCGACTTGATTACAAATGTGTTGTGTGCTTCAGATAAAGGGCCTTGACTTCTGATACCTTTTATTCTGGCCCTGTTTACTGGTGCACTCTTATGTTTGCATACTCTGTCTCTTCCTGTCTCACTCGCCCGCACTCTCATCACCCACGTCACTCGCCCGCACTCTCATCACCCACGTCACTCGCCCGCACTCTCATCACCCACGTCACTCGCCCGCACTCTCATCACCCACGTCACTCGCCCGCACTCTCATCACCCACGTCACTCGCCCGCACTCTCATCACCCACGTCACTCGCCCGCACTCTCATCACCCACGTCACTCGCCCGCACTCTCATCACCCACGTCACTCGCCCGCACTCTCATCACCCACGTCACTCGCCCGCACTCTCATCACCCACGTCACTCGCCCGCACTCTCATCACCCACGTCACTCGCCCGCACTCTCATCACCCACGTCACTCGCCCGCACTCTCATCACCCACGTCACTCGCCCGCACTCTCATCACCCACGTCACTCGCCCGCACTCTCATCACCCACGTCACTCGCCCGCACTCTCATCACCCACGTCACTCGCCCGCACTCTCATCACCCACGTCACTCGCCCGCACTCTCATCACCCACGTCACTCGCCCGCACTCTCATCACCCACGTCACTCGCCCGCACTCTCATCACCCACGTCACTCGCCCGCACTCTCATCACCCACGTCACTCGCCCGCACTCTCATCACCCACGTCACTCGCCCGCACTCTCATCACCCACGTCACTCGCCCGCACTCTCATCACCCACGTCACTCGCCCGCACTCTCATCACCCACGTCACTCGCCCGCACTCTCATCACCCACGTCACTCGCCCACACTCTCATCACCCACGTCACTCGCCCGCACTCTCATCACCCACGTCACTCGCCCGCACTCTCATCACCCACGTCACTCGCCCGCACTCTCATCACCCACGTCACTCGCCCGCACTCTCATCACCCACGTCACTCGCCCGCACTCTCATCACCCACGTCACTCGCCCGCACTATTGCCTTGCTCTTTCCCTTTAACTATGTGAAAAGTTAAAGGGAAAGGACAAGGCAGCACCGTGGCACAGTGGTTAGCACAGCTGTCTCACAGCACCAGAGTTTCTTGGTTTGATTCCCAGTTAGGGTTACTGTTTGTGTGGAGTCAGCACATTCTCCCCATGTCCGGATGGATTTCCTCCAGTTTCTTCCATAATCTGAAAAACATGCTGGCAAGATGCATTGACTATGTCAAATTCTCCCTCAGTATACTCAAACAGACGATGGAATGTGGTGCTTAGGTAATTTTCAGTCACCTCATTGCAGTGTTAATGTAAGTCTACTTGTGACACTAATAAACAAACTTAAATTTAGGAGATGGGTAACACAGTAGTTAGCACTGCTGCCTTGCAGCTCCAGGGATCCGGGTTTGATCCCTGACTTGGGTCACAGTCTGTGCAGAGTCTGCACGTTCTACCAGTATCTGTGCGAATTTCTTCGCAAAGTCTGAAAGATGTACTGGTTAGTTGCATTCACCATGCTAAATTCTCCCTCAGTGTACCCAAACAGGTGCCAGAGTATGACTCGGGAATTTTAACAGTAGCTTTGTTGCAATGTTCATGTGAGCTTACTTGTGACACTAATAAATAAACTCAAAATTTCCACACTTGAGCAGTCCCCCAGCGCATTTTGAAGCCTCATCTACAGCTTCAGTTATTAAATTCACTTGAACACTTGTTCCAGCAAAGAGAAGCCTATCCCAGCAGAACAGCTCCTTCGTTCCCCAGTGCCCCACGAATAGCAATAAAAACAGAAAATGCTATAAATATTAAGGGATCAGCCAGGAGGGAAACAGGGTTAATCTTTTAGGTCAATGATGGTCCTTCATTTCAGTTTTCCAGCATTTGTGGTGTTTTTCCCATGAATTGAAATCTGTTTCTCCCACACTAATCTTTCAGCTACGTATTCAACTCTGACCTTATTGACCCTATGCCAGTTTGTCATGGCTCAGGTAGCAATCCAGAAATTACCACCTTTGATCATCACAGTCAATAGAAGACACAAAGTATTTTTTCCTAACTATATTCTTACTTCATATTGCTCAGTCTGTCATAATTTCCATCAAATTCACTCCATATCATTTAAAATAAAGACTAACCTTTAGGATGTGGAGGCATTGGAAAGGGTGCAGAGGAGGTTTACCAGGATGTTGCCTGGTATGGTGGGAAGGTCTTATGAGGAAAGGCTGAGGGACTTGAGGTTGTTTTCGTTAGAAAGAAGGTTGAGAGGTGACCTAATTGAGGCATACAAGATGATCAGAGGGTTAGTTAGGGTGGACGGTGAGAGCCTTTTTCCTCGGATGGTGATGGCTAACACGAGGGGACATAGCTTTAAATTAAGGGGTGGTAATTATAGGATGGATGTCAGAGGTAGGTTCTTTACTCAGAGGGTAGTAAGGGCGTGGAATGCCCTGCCTGCAGCAGTTGTGGGCTCGCCAACTTTAAGGGCCTTCAAATGGTCAGCGGATAGGCACATGGATAATATTGGAATAGTTTAGGTTAGTGGGTCATTAGATTGGTTCCACTGGTCGGTGCAACATCGAGGGCCGAAGGGCCTGTACCGCGCTGTAATGTTCTATGTTCTAATCTGCAGGCCAAATAAAATCAGTTCATAGATTATTTCTTCATGTTAGTAGTTTAGAATTTACAGGCTCAGTGGATTAGAATCTATCTTTCTGACATAGGCCAAGACCAACACAGATTAACAGGCTACTCTGACTATTGAAGGTATAATTTCTGAGTTAATTTATGCTTTCACACACAATTTTCACTAGTAATTAGAAGGGACTTTGGTTGATTTTCAACCAAATTCATTGACTTATAGGCTTCAATTTTAGCCCGAAGGGTATTTACATTGATAAAATTATATTTTACCAATAGTCTATACCTTCAGAAAAGGAGAAAATTTGAGAATAAAAACCCTTTGTTTCCTTTTGGGAGATGGCGGTAATAATACATATAAGACGACACAAAACTGACAGCAAAAGGTGGCTGACATATCACTATCTGTGCTACTATTTACAAAACAATGTAACCCCAATACATAGAAAACAAAACATACACAATTCCATTACCTGATAAAGTTCCTCCAAATTGTATTTGATTGAGGTGCTCTTCTGAATTGCTTCTACTGCTTCTTTCAGTTTTTGCCAAGTTTCATTGGTGTAATTATCAGGTAATTTAGGCTTATCTGCAACAGAAAATGCTGCACTGTATCACAGTTCACTGGGATAATGAGTCAGACAAAGCTAACGTATGAAGACAGAAAATAGGACTAGGTCATTCAGCTCTGTTGCCTGCTCTGCCATTCCATATGATCATGGCTGATCCTCAAGAAATCTATTTCTTAAATATATTCAGTGACTTGTTCTCCACAGCCTTCTGTGGTAGAGAATTCCACAGGTTCACCCTTTCAGTGAAGAAGTTTCTCTGCATCTCAGTTCTAAATGGCCCACCCTGTATCCTCAGACTGTAAGCCCTTGCATCAGACTCTCAGCCAGAGGAAACATTTCCGTTCATCAAATCTGTCTGACCCTGTCAGAAGTCTATATATTTCAATGAGATCCCCTCACACTCTTCCAGACTCCAGTGACTACAGGCCTAGTTGACCCAATCTCTCCTCACACGACAATCTTGTCACCCCAACAATCAGTCTGATGAACATTCACTGCACTTGCTCAATGGCAAGTCTACCCTGGAAAACAAAACTCCAACACACAATACTTCAGATACAATCTCATGAAGGCCCTAGACAGCTACAATAAGATATCCTTGCTCCTATACAAGTCCCCTTGCAATGAAGGCCTACATACCACTTGCCTTCCAAACTGCTTGCTGCACCTGCAGTTTTTTGTCTAAACTTACCTCCTGACGCCTGATGAAAAATACGAGCACATACTTTTTTCCAATTAACTCCTTTTCCCGACTTGCAGCTGATTGCTGAGGCTTGAGGATAACCTCAAACTTAAGGTATGCCTCATACTTCATCTAGGCTTATATGAATTAATACCTGCAATTTGCTGGCAGGTGTTCAAGGACACCCAGGTCTGTATATAAAATCTATCAACATTTAAATAATACTCTACCATTGCATTTTACCTACCAAAGCAGACAATTTCAGACTTATCTACATTATACTGTGTTGGCCATGTATGTGCCCATTTACTGAACTTGTCTAAGTCACCCTGAAGCCTCTGGAGAGTTTGGCATATTTTCTCAAAAATACATTCATGCTTGAAAAGAGATTAAACAAATAAATGTGCAAGTTTTGACATATAACAAAACTTAGCCATGCTGAAAATATTGTCAACTGAGAAGCAAAACAAATGGGGCCTTCTATGATGAATGGTTATTCCTTTTCAGTCATTGAAGAGTGCTCAAAATTCAATCATCATGATGATGTAATTTCCCTTCTCCCTCCCTATCTAATCTGCTGTCCTTGCATTTCCAACCATCTGGAAAACATTGACTTTTGTTAAGGGACAGCTTCTCAGCATACGCAAACTTCGAATGTCTTGGCGAAATAACCATTCTTCCACAAGAAACAGGAGTAGAAAACCATCTGGCCTGCTAAGTCTGCTCCTTCATTCAATATAATAATGGCTGATCTTGAGCTTCAACTCGACTTTCCAAATACTCTCTATGATTCCTTGATTCCCAGAAAGTCCAAAAATCTGTGACAGTCTTAAATGTATTCAATGATGGAACATTATAACCCTCTGGGATAGAGAATCAAAAAGATTCAAAACTATAGTAGTGAATTTGGCCTCATCTCAGTCCTAAGTGATTAGCCCTTATCCTGAGACTGTGCCCACATTTTCAATTCACCAACCAATGAAAATGATTTCTTGTACTGCAATATAGCAGCAAAGCTCAAAAGAGAAAATAGCAACAAAAAAAAAACAAGAAAAAATAATTGCAGGATCTCAAGCTTTGGATTTTACAAGCCAGAAAACCGTTAGAAGAGGGAAGGTGGTAAAAAGGAATATTTTAGAAATTTGGGAAGAACAGTGACAATAACAGATGGTATGGCAAGACTTGATTTCAACTTGGAAGATGAAAGGAGTATAGCATATTGGGATATCATTTTGGCACTTACAATGTATGACAGGAATGATTCAGAGGAGTAATCAAAATATCAATAAACGGATCAAGTGGCTGGAGACAAAACTGATATTTTTCTGTACAAGATTTTTTCATGGCCTTTTCAATACTGAAGAGCTGTCTCCGATATGTTAGCGCTATTCAGTCTTGATCTCAATGAGGTACGCTCTAAATGCACCTTTTGTCTCCTGGGATAAGCATTGATGACTGTAAATTAAGCTCCTGCTTCAAACTTAACCCATGCATAGCTGAATGGCTATGATAAACCAAAGGAAATGTGACTTTGCAGCCTAAACTATATGAGAGTGTGGAGGTAACTGTTGAAAAGAACAGAGACATAGACTCAAAGAAACATGAGCACAACAAATCATATTCCATTACCACAGCAAATACAATAAAATTATGTCTTTTTTGCTGCAAAAAAGATAAGTGCTACATTAAGTCATCTCTAGCATGCCATTCTTCTCAGTTTACTTTTTATTAGCACAAAAAAGCAAGAGAATTCTCAGGTAATGCTATTCAATGAGCTCTCCTGTAATATGTTCCAGAGAGGACAGGATCATGGTTAGCTGAGATGCTTTGGAACAAATGCACTAGCATTAATTTACATAAACTCAAATGAAGTACAGCCGCTTAAGATAAGATAAAGATCGCCAGATTACCCTAAAGCCCCAGCAATCAGTTGCAAGTCAGGAACAAAATTCATTGGAAAAAATAACATGTACTTATAATAAATATCAACAGGAACTTCACATCGTTAAAAAAACAGCAACGTTCACGTGATTACTGATTTACATTTTCACTCAAGTGAAGTAATACTTTGGCAAGGCACTCTGGTTCCTTGAAAGTGAAGGACAACAGATGCTCAATATAAGCTTTAAATATCTACATAAGTGTTGCAAGATCCCACAAAGTCAAAAACAGCTACAATTCATTCATGAACTGATTTGTGCGACATACTTTGCGGGATGCAGCAAAAGTCAATACATTTTGAGGTAGAAAAAAAACTTTAAGAACATAAGAACATAAGAAATAGGAACAGGAGTAGGCCATCTAGCCCTTCGAGCCTGCCCCGCCATTCAATAAGATCATGGCTGATCTGTTGTGGCTCAGTTCCACTTTCCCGCCCTCTCCCCATAACCCTTAATCCCCTCTCTTATCAAGAACCCATCAACCCGCTTCTTAAAAATATTTAGCGAGGCAGCCTCCACCACTGCAACGGGCAGAGAATTCCAGAGATTCACCACCCTTTGAGTGAAGAAGTTCCTCCTCAACTCCGTTCTAAACCGCCTCCCCTTTATCTTGAGGCTGTGCCCCCTAGTCCTACTGTCTTTTTTGAGCGGGAAGAGTCTCTCCACCTCTATCCTATCCATCCCATTCATCATCTTATACGTCTCAATGAGATCTCCCCTCATTCTTCTAAACTCTAACGAGTACAAGCCTAGTTTATTCAGCCTCTCCTCATAGCTCAATCCCCTCAACTCCGGTATCAGCCTAGTAAACCTCCTCTGCACTCCCTCCAGGGCCAAAATATCCTTGCGCAGGTGCGGCGCCCAAAACTGCACACAGTACTCCAGCTGCGGCCTCACCAATGCCCTATACAGCTGCAGCAAGACCTCCCTACTTTTATATTTACAGCACAGGAGGTTGGTTTTTCAAGCAAATGTCTATATCAGAACAACTCGAGGTGTTTATTCAAAACTACATTGTTCTCGGGCTCTAAAATCATGGAATGATTGAGCACACAGTGGGACCATTTAGCCCACTAAGCCTGTGCCAATTCCAGTAGAGCTCTCTAATTAATTTCCCATAGCCCTTATTTTTCTTCCCTTCATCTATTTGTCTAATTTCCTTTTGCAGAATTATAGCATCTGCTTTGACCAACCTTCCAGGCAGTACATTCGAGATCACAAAAACTTTTCATGTTGCTTCTGAATTTATCAATCATCTTAAGTCAGTTCCCGTTGGTTACCAGAAGCAGTTTCTCTTTTATCAAAATCCTTTATGATTTTTAACTCCCCTTACGCAAGGATATTTTGGCCTTGGAGGGAGTGCAGAGGAGGTTTACTAGGGTGATGCCGGAGTTGAGGGGGTTGAGCTATGAGGAGAGGCTGAATAAACTAGGCTTGTACTCGTTAGAGTTTAGAAGAATGAGGGGAGATCTCATTGAGACGTATAAGATGATGAATGGGATGGATAGGATAGAGGTGGAGAGACTCTTCCCGCTCAGAAAGGACAGTAGGACAAGGGGGCACAGCCTCAAGATAAAGGGGGGGCGGTTTAGAACGGAGTTGAGGAAGAACTTCTTCACTCAAATGGTGGTGAATCTCTGGAATTCTCTGCCCGTTGAAGTGGTGGAGGCTACCTCGCTAAACATTTTTAAGACGCGGGTTGATGGGTTTTTGATAAGAGAGGGGATTAAGGGTTATGGGGAGAGGGCGGGAATGTGGAACTGAACCACAACAGATCAGCCATGATCTTATTGAATGGCGGGGCAGGCTCGAAGGGCTAGATGGCCTACTCCTGCTCCTATTTCTTATGTTCTTATGTTCTTAACATTCTCTGCTCTCAGAAGAATCCCAGCTTCGCCAGTCTTTCCATGTAACTTAAGTCCCTCATTCATGGTACCATTCCAAGCCTCTTCTGAATCCTCTCCAAGGCCCTGACACCCTTTGTAACTTGTGGTACCCAGATTCAGTGTTCTGTTCAATTCTGAGGTTGAACAAGTGTTTTATAAAATGTTTAGTATGAGGATCACATATGCCTTTTTGATAGCCTTCTCATCTTGTCATGTCACATTCAAAGATGCATACACACACCCCCAAATGTGTTTTTAAAACCATAAAATGCTAATAGAACAAAGAGGCCATTAAACCCATAATTGCTGTGCCAGTCAAAAAGAAACAAAAACTAGCTGCTTATTTTAATCCCACTTTCCAACACCTAGCCTGTAGCCTTACAGGTTACAGCAATTCAGATGCAAATCCAAACACCTTGTAACAAACTGAGCATTACATTACTTTTCAGTCTCAACCACCAATTCCAGATACCCATTATTCGGGGTGAAAAACTTTTCCTCACGTCCCTTCTAATCTTTCTATCTATCGCAACTCGGCAACGTTGTCTACCTGATACACTGCAGGAAAGGATGTCCCGAGGCATGGTACATTGGGAAGACCACGCAGACACTACGACAATCAATGAACGAACACTGCTCAACAATCACCAGGCAAGAGTGTTCTCTTCCTGTTGGGGAACACTTCAGCAGTCATGGGCATTTGGCCTCTGATCTTCGGGTAAGCATTCTCTAAGGTGGCCTTCACGACACACAACAGCACAGAATCGCTGAGCAGAAACTGATAGCCAAGTTCCGCACATGAGCACGGCCTCAACCGGGATCTTGGGTTGATGTAATACTATCTGTAACCCTCATGACTTGCCTGGGCCTGCAAAATCTCACTAACTGTCCTGGCTGGAGACAATACACATCTTTTTAACCCAGTGCTTAACGCTCTCTCCACTGACATTATCTGTACCTTGAAGACGTGATTACCTGTAAAGACTCCAATTCCAACCATTATTTTGTAAACTGAGTTTGTGTCTTTATATGCCCTGTTCGTGAACAGAACTCCCACTTACCTGACGAAGGGGCAGCCCTCTGAAAGCTAGTGGCTTTTGCTACCAAATAAGCCTGTTGGATTTTAACCTGGTGTTGAGAGACTTCTTACCATGTTTACGCCAGTCCAGACTCATCTCCACATTATGACCTGTTCAGGTACAGAGAATTTGGCATGGCCAATGCACCTAACCAACACGTCTTTTAGACTGAGGGGGGAACTGGAACACCTAGTTCCTCTCACACAGACACGAAGAGAACGTGCAGACTCCACACAGCCAGTGGCCCAAGCCAGGAATTGAACCCGCCCGGGTCCCTGGCACTGTGAGACAGCAGTGTTCGCCACATGAACAGATTGGGAATAGAGGAACATAAACGGATGGTCGAGTTAGGAACACATGATCAGGGCAGGCTTGGAGGACCGAAGGGCCTGTTCCTGTGCTATATCTTTGTTTTTTGATTCATGCAACAGGACACCTAAATCCCTCTGTATTTTGCTCAAAAGCAGTCTATCATTTGGATAATGATCTGCCTTTTGATTCCCCCACCAAAGTGCACAATCTTAAACTTCCCCACATTAAACTCCATTTGCCAGCTTTTCGTCCAGTCACCCAATTTATCTACATCCTGTTCACAATCACTGTTTCCTTATTACATGCCCTCCCATCTATCTTTATATCATTGGCAAATTTGGAACCCTTACATTCATAACCTGGAGGAAGGAAAAGAATGTAAATCGTGAACAGTTGCGGGCCAAGAACTAATCCATGAGATATACCATTAGTCAAATCTTTCCACTCTGAAAAGGAACCATTTATTCCAACTCTGTTTTCTGTGTGACGGCCAGTTTTAAATCAATGCAAACACTTGCAATTCCATGGGCTTTTTCTTTATGCTCCTATGCAGCATCTTGTCAAATGCTTTCTGGAAATCTAAATAACTACACATCTACAGGTTCCTCTACCTACTCTGTCACATTCTCAAAGAAATTGAGAAAATTTGTCAAACATGATTTACCTTTCAAACAATGTTCATGTTGACCAAATTTGATTACATTCAGCTTTCCTAAATGATTAGATATTTCTCTTTTTATTATTGATTCTGGAGTCTTGCCAATAATAGATGTTAAACTAACTGGCTTATCATTCCCTGCCTCTGTCTTTCTCCCCTTTTTGAACAAGGGAGTCACATTGACAACTTTCCAATCTTCTGGTACCTTCTCTGAATTTGGTGAGTTACAAAAAATTTCAAGCAATGGGTCTGCTACCTCTGCAGCCATTTCCATTAAAACCCTGGCATGCAGTTCATTGGGTCCTGGTGACATGTTCACCTTTAGCCCCTTGAGTTTCTCTAATATTCTATCCCATGTGACTGGGATTTTTCTAAGTTCTACCATGTTATTTGAAGTTAGCTCATTTGATATCTTAAGGATATTGACAATGTTTTCCATAGTGAAGACTGATGCAAATAATTTACTGAGCATATCCAACATTTTTTTGTTTGCTTTTATCAATTCACCAACCTAGCTGAGGTCCCACATTTAACTGTAGCCGCCCATTTCCTATTTAAATATCCATAGAAACTCTTACTGTTTGTTCTGACGCTGCATGCAAATTTTCTCAAAATTTATTTTCTCCCTCTTTTGCTGCTGGATCCTAAAAACTTGCCAGTGCTTTGGTCTATCACTATCCTTTGCCACTTTGTACATCCTGCTTTTCAACTTAACATTATTCGACAGTACCACTGCCAGTCTGGTTAGTCCAATCAATATGCAGATTTTCAAAAAATTCTTTGTGAGCCATGGCATCACTGGCTGGCCAGCATTTATTACCTATCCTTAGCTGCTTCAGAGGGCAATTAAGAGTCAACCACATTGCTGTGGCTCTGGAGTTAGATGGGCCAGACCAGGTAAGGATGAGATTTCCTTCCTTGGAGGACATTAGTGAACCAGATGGGTTTTTTTGACAATCGACAATGATTTCACAGTCGTCAGCAGTTTGTGAATTCCAGACTTTTTTTTATTGAATTCAAATTCCATCTGCCATGGTGGGATTTGAACCAGGCTTCCCAGAGCATTAGCTGAATTTCTGCATTAATAGTCTAGGAATAATATCACTAGGTCATCATCTCCCCCCAAAATCACCCATGATAACTGCAGTTCCTTCAAACATGCCCTTCATATTTCCTGATTTATGCTCAACATTTTCTGGGTCTATAGACAACTCCCATCCTTATCTTCCTTTCCCGGTTATTCATGATTTCAGCTCAAACCAATTCTGATTCGCCTGTTTTTCTGGAACATTATATACCCTGAATGTTGAGCACCCAGTCTGTGCCTTCTGGTAATTGACCCCTCAGCTAGGGGAAACAAGTAATTGCTGTCCACCTCCTCAACTTTGTACACCTCTAATAGATCACTCCTCAGTTTCTTCTAAGGAAAACAAAATAACCTGGGTCTATTTTTTCCTTGTAGCTGCAATTTTCAAAAGCTAGCGACATTCTTCTAAATTGCTGCAATCTCTCCAGAACAATTGTGTCTTTCCCAAAATGTGATGACAAGAACAGTACACGATTCCAGTCTTGACCCAACCAGCATTTTATACAATTCCATCATTACAGCCCTGCTTTTGTATTCAACACTTCATCTGATAAAGGACAGCATTTTCTGTGCTTTCTTTACCACCTTATCCCCCTGCCCCACTACCGTCAGGATCCTGTGGTCATGCATGCCAACATCTCTCACTTACCCAATTCCATTCAATATCATCCAGTTTATTAAATGTTCCCTTGCTTTCTTTGCCCTCCCTAAATGCATTACATCACACATCGCCGGATTGAATTCCATGTGTCACTCTTCCACCCACTCAACCAAACTATTGATATAATTCTGGAGACAATAGCTATCCCTTCACAATCAACTAGATGGCCAATTTTTGTATCATCTGAAAATTTCCTGTTTGTGCTCTCCACATTTAAATCCAAATTGCTAATATATACAACCCCACACTTAAGTACAAATCCTTAACATATACAACAAACATTAAGGGCCAACATTGACCCCTGTGGGATGGCAGGAGAAGCCACTTTCTATTCATAAAAACATCCATTGATCACTACCTGTTTCCTCGTGCTAAGCCAACTTGCCACCTTCCCCAGTACCACATTATTAGATAGTTTACTTTTCTGACCAGCCATGTGCTGACTACCCCTGATCAATCCATGCTTTTCTCACTGAGTTTGACCTGCCTTTCTGCATTCCCTCTAAAATTTTAACATTTGATGTAAATTACCTCTTCTCGTTCTTTCTATCAAAATATATCACTTTACACCTCTGTATCAAATTTCTTCTGCTACTTGTTGGGCCATTTCACCAATCTTGATATCTAAGTGAGTTCTGCCAGTACCTTCCTCATGGTTTATAGCATTACATAAATGTCATAAAGGTCAATGGTTTTGTAAAAATGTTACAGCTGTACAGTTGGACAAATCTACAGAGTCAAAAGCAAATGATTCATGCAACACTATTTCAAACTTGTATTTTGCTTCCTCCAACAAACGACAAAACTATTTTAAATGTTTTTCCCATGGCTGCATTCAAAATAATTTAATGGCAAAGTAATTTGAAAAGTTTAATGTACTTATTAGGAAAATAGCTAATAGGTGAAGTTTTATAAGTGATGTTGTAGTATTTCCTAATTTAGATTAATTACAGGATTTAAATAACACTATAATGTTTTAATGTTGTATATAAAGAATGTTGCATAATAATTAACTTTTCACCTTAAATCATTCCTGTAGTTAACTGTAAGAATGAGCAATGCACATTCTACAGCTTCAAGTGCACTCTCCAGACATAACTGGTAACTTTGAAAGAGACATTGATGCACAGAAACAGCTATACTATTTTGACTCATCTAAGCAATTGTCTCTTTGTTAACATGGATGTTTTAAGTGAACTGTACATAAACTGAAGTTTAGTCTTCTCGTTTATTCCGTCTAACTTTGATTTAATAAATGTTAATGTTAATAAATGTTAACAAAGACTTTACAGAGATGCAAAGTGACCAATGCACTTACATCCAGTTCTGCATTCATTGTAGCTACCTATATTTCAAATGTAAGGTCTCTCTACACTCTAAAAATCAATGAGGCTCTTCAATTTTCCCCTTCCACTATCTGATGCTGCTACTCCAGGGATCCAAAGTCTGCTACTCCATGTTGTGAACAGGAATTTCTGATCTACAAAAACTGTTGCCGACAGCATGCAGAAACAGTCTAAAATCTCTGGAGCAACAGATAGAGGTAAAGGGATTCTTGAAGAAAAAAATGACTATGAATTTGGCAAGGGGGGTTGGTGGTTGGAGAATCAAAACAGTGCACTGTGTGATGTGGAAAGCTAAATTAATGGTGCTATTAACTTAGGGATTTCCATTTCAAGGTATGTTCCTTTAACAAGGAACTGTAAGCCAAGCAAATCCTGAAATCCCTGAATGAAAAAGGAGATAGAAATTGAGATAAGGAAGAAAAAAAATGTGCTTATAACAGGTATCAGATAGAAAAAAGATGAAAAGCAAGAACAATCCAAAAGGTTCACAGGGGAGGTGAAAATTAGAGGAACAGGCATTATGGGGAAAGATTTGCAGCCAACATAAAGAGGAATCCCGAAGTACTCCATCGGCATTTAAGTAGCAAAAGGGTGATAAAACAAGTTGGGTCGACAAGGGATCTAAAAGAGGATTCACATAAGGAGCATGCCTGAAGTAGTAAATTAATACTTAGTATCCATCCGTACCAAGTAGATGCTAACCAGGACCTATTGACAGTCGAAAAAATTCTGACCCTAGAAGGGTTCAAAATTAATTAAGTGTGGAATAGACTGTCGCTATTGAAAGGTGACAAGGCACTGGGACCAATGAGCTTCACCCTAGGATACTGAAGGAAGTGAGAATGAGAATTGCATGGGCGATGACAGTAATCTACTCTAAATTAAGGGGTGGTGCCAAAGATCTGGAGAACACAAGAGTCACATCGTTGTTCAAAAAAGATTCTAAGACTAGCCCCAGCAGTTACAGGTCAGTCTGTTTAACATCATTAATGGGCAAGCTTCTTGAAACAATTATTCAGGATAGTAGTCTCGCATGGAAGAATGTGGGATGATTAAGAGCCAGCATGGATTTCTAAAGAGGAAATAGTGTTTAACTAACATTTTTTGAAGAAGTAATAGAAAGGGTTGATGCAGGTAATTCAGTTGATGTGGCGTACTTGAAATTTTAGAAGGCATTCAATACAGTGCGACACAGACATGAAAAGTTACAGCTCATGGGATAAAAGGGACAAAGCAACATGAATACAAAATTTGTTGAATAATGGGAAGTAGAGAGTAATGGTCAGTGCTTCTCATCTGTATTTTCTATCATATACCTGTCATAAGCACATTTTTTCTTCCTTATCTTAATTTCTATCTCAATTTTCATCCAGGGAGCTCCGGGTTTGTTTGCCTTACATTTCCTTTTTAAGAGAACGTACCTTGAAATGGAAATCCCTAAGTTAATAACACTATTAATTTACCTTTCCACATCACATTGAGTGCACTGTTCTGATTCCCCCCCGCCCACTACAAATTCAGTTGTATTGTTCTTCAAGAATCCCTTTAACTCTACCTATTGCTCCAAAGATTTTAGGCGGTTTCTGCATGCTGTTGGCAACAGTTTTTGTAGATCAGAAATTCCCGTTCACAACATGCAGTAGATTTTGGGTCCCTGGTGTAGCAGCATCACGTTGTGGAAGGGGAAAATTTTCAGGCTACAGTAAAGTTTGTCGTGGTGTTCCCTATTGATTGGTATTGGGATCTTTCCTTTTCCTGAGATATATCAATGATACAGACCTTGCTATGCAGGGGACCATTTTAAAGTGTGCAGATGATACAAAACTTGCAAGTATTGTAAGCTGTCAAGAGCACAGTGTAAAATTTCAGAAGGGCATAGGCAGGTTGGTGGCGTGGGCAGATAGGTGACAGATGAAGTTTGATGCAGAGAAGTGTGAGTTGAGGCATTTCTTTTGGGAGAACACGAGAGACAATATATAGTCAATGGTAAAATTCTGAAAAGGGTGCAGGAGCAGAGAGGATGTGCATAAATCACAAACTGGCAGGACAGGTGGAGAGAGCATTTAATAAAGCATATAATGTTCTGTGCTTTATTAATAGAGGCATAGAGTAGAATAGCAAACAGGTTATGTTGAACTTACAGAAGAAACTAGTGAGACTTGTGTACACAGTTCTGGGTGCCACACTATAGCAAAGTGCAAACACATTGGAGCATGCAAAAGAGGCGCACAAGAATGGTTGCAGAGATGAGAAGCTCCATTTATCAGGATAGATTGGAGAGGCAAACGCTAAGAGGAGATTTGATACGTGTTCAAATCACAATGGGGCGAGAGAGTAGAGAAACTGTTCCCGCTCATAAAAGCCTCAAGAACAAGAGGGCACAGATTTAAGGTGACTTGCAAAAGAAGCAAACGTGATATGAGAGAAAATTGGCTCCACACAACGAGTGGCTTGGATCTGGAAAGCACTGCGTGGAAGTGTGGTGGACGTCGATTCAATCAAGGTATTCAAGAGGACATTAGATAATTACTTAAACAAATATAATGTGCAGGAATATGGAGAAAAGGCAGGGGGTTGCATTAAGCCATAATGCTCATTTGGAGAACCGATGCAGACATGATGGAACAAATGGCCTCCTGCTGTGCCAAAACGTTTCTATGATTCTGAGGATACGCTTCAGCTGTACAGGGCATTTGTGGAATCACACCTGGAGTACTGTGTACAGTATTGGTCACCTTATTTAAGGAAAAAAAACATTTAAGGTAAAGTCAGATATCTCAACATTTCTCTCATGTTACTCCGGGAAGGGACAGGAATCAATACCACAGATTTGAGGTGCTATTCTGTAAGAACTGCTCTTTTAGTTTAAAAGAAGCTTTTTATGATTAAAAATCCTTACATCATACATCGGCCAGATATATGAACAAATCTTGTTTGCACGAATACTCTGCTACTATCAATGGGGCCTGTGGAACCGTTCACAAACTTAGGACATCAAAGGTGCTTCACAGCCAAACATGTACTAGGTTATTATCTCAAGACAAATTCTGCCTTTATCTTCCACTTTCCTTATGTAGAATGGAGATATTACAAACACAGTAATTCATGTTGAAAAATTCATGAACATGATGAATTGGTTAGATATTGGAAGCAGTGAGTGTTTGAGTTGTTCTTGGAAGCAGAGTTTACCGAACTGCAGGGTCTACTCTGATCCTGTACTTTCCACTGATCCCCTGAGAAAAATCTCAGCACCCAAGAAAGCAAAAGTTAAAGGCAGAATTTGATTCAAATTGCAAGTCATGCCGATCTGCCTTAATTGTTGACTAAAATTGTAAAGGCAGTTCTCTATGAAGTGCAAAAGGAATTACTGTTAACAATTTTAAACTTGTAGTTCCCTACCCGAAGAGTTTCAACATCCATACTAATGACAATTGTCTTATTCTGCACACACTTAACAGATGGGAACACAAATTTACATTGAATCAGCCAAGGTACAGAATGAGAGAAAGATGCAACACTGATATAGGCTGCTACTTGCTTCAGTGTACTTTTCATTTAGAATATAAAATCATATTCAAATTATAGACTGATATTCTTACTTCACAATCTTAAACTGCTTCCACCAGTACTACTCATCCAAGTATTATATACGTGGCTCAAAACATTTCTCCTCAAAGGAATTTCCTAATCTCTACAGTGAGAATGCAGTCAATAGGAGACCAAAGTGGATCCCAAAACAACAGCAACATATTCAATTAATTGCTTTCATAGGCTGCTCTTTTCCATTACCCACAAGGTTCTGAATCATGCTGGAATACAATTCTACACACACCAATATTTTGCTCAAGTAGCCATAATTTATCAGGCTACTTATCAGTAGAGAGGGGGGAATCTGCGAACATGTCTAACCTAAAAGCTCATATCTGTTTCTACAAAATGTACAATCAAATTCTGAATGCAAGTTGATTTCCATCCACACCAAATAAAATTCCAATATCAATTTAGTTGTTCTTTCTCCCAATCAGCACAAACTGAGAAACACCAGACCCTGTAGTTCAGTCCCACACTAGGGGGTGCACTTAACAGTCATTTTGCGAAGACCACTCAGCAATTGACGTTGCAGACAACTCCTCAGTTGGAGCAGGAATCAACATTCATTCCTTTGTAGGAGTACTAATCGTGGCATAACAGAAATGATCACCATTCGGTCTCACACTTCACTTGCTGCAAAATATTTTCAAATTGAATTAGTGCTCTGCGTTTGATATCCAGGATCAAGCAGGGATGCCAATCCTATCTCAACATCTCAAAGGTTTCCACTAAAATTATTTTTGTAACCGAGATACCTGACATGACACCTTCAGTACTCTACTTCAATGCACTAAATGGGGCAATTCTCTTCTGAGGTACTATATTTATCATTTATGTACCTAGGACAAGGCAGTGTTGTCTAATACAAATAGCTGGCTAACTACAGGTGTCACTACAGTGACACTTTCTTTTAGCAACATCCAGAAATTTCAGAAGGAAATGCCTGCAAATGCTGAAAGAGGTGAATTTAATTGATGCGTATATATGCTTAACATGTGCACCATTCAATAACTAAGATAGTAAAGAATGGAAACAAAAACTTGTGCACTCTGCCTTTTGCACTACCATTTTACCATATGGAAGGAAGTGTGACAGTATTGAGATTATAGACTTCCAGAGGGTGTCAATTACTCTTTTTTTATTTACTAATTAAAAATACAATTAGCCATATCTAGATTTCCAAATAATTACATGTAGCTAATACATGAGACAAATTAGACATGGCACCATGAATTGCATTTTCTTTCCGCAATAGATTCTCAAAATGTTAAATGCTGTACTCTCCTTCCATATATTACACAGCACCCAAGTTGAGCAATTTCATTTTGACTAACAGTCAAGAACTAAAATAGAGATTAACTATTCACAGAAACTTCTGTCCCTTGCCTGTATACATATTATCTATACTTTAATTATTACTTGCCATTTTTTCTTCTCTTCCAACTCTTGCAAGAGGCACAAGTCTTAGAGTATAGGTCTAATGGTTCCTCACATATGCACACAGATTGAGCATTTGCAGGTTACTGCAGTTGGAATAAAACCTGGGAACAGTTTAATGTTACCGTAACGTGCTGCCTTTACTCTCCAATTATTATTGCTCTTATGTGCCAAACTGAGATCAGAATATACACTTTGTAAAAATGCAAAACCACAAGCCAGTATGATCACAACTTCAATATTCATGTTGTTTCAAAATAAACTAATCTGAACCAACCCTCCAGTTTGAGTGCTACAATTGCATCCAAAGATGCCATTCCAATTCAGCCATGATGGCTAAAACATTGCAGATCTGATCTACACTCCATTATGTATTGGCCAATTGTGTCTAACATGTACAAATGACATAGGTTTAACTCAACAATAGCAGAAAGACAAGCAAAAAAATCTAGTCTAAAATCCATCACGACCTGCATTTAGATTAAGAAACAGATTTAAGTGTAACTACTGGCCTATTGCAAAATACCACATTTTATAAAACAATCATAACACACGCTATTTTCATTTGTAAAGTGAATAATCAGCAAACCTCTTTAAATACTTATCCTAAACATATATTTAAATAATTCTAGCAGCAGCACAAGCAATTTTAGTGAACTATAAACAGTAAGACTACATTAAGTTGAATGGTTCAGGCATCGAACACATATTTTATCAGGATGGTAAAGGTGTTTAAAACATAACCAAGGAAAACAACCGTGGGTTCCAAGTGGAGTTGTTTTTCATTTGAATTGTCAATCAGAATGTTTAAAATCATGTTAGATTTACCACACATGGAAGTAAAGTTTAACAGAAGGAAACTTTTAACAAAACAGAGATTGTAACGAAACAGTTCAGTCACTGCCTGTAATGTGATGAAAATGTTCACCTTGTCTTTAGGAAATTTGTAGGCCAAAGGGAAAATCGACTTAAAATAATTAAAGCGGAAAACAAAATAACTAAACTGCTTTCCAGGCTTTGGTGTCTCCTCTTATAAGTGTCGAGATTGAAAAGAAATGTACGTGGGCTTTATGATTTGGAAGAAGCAGTTGGAAAAGGTCATGGAAAATGCTTTAAAAACAGAATTCCAACATTACAGAAAGTGAATTTTCCAAATTTCACACGTCATGTTAAAACATTAAGATCTCTTATTACTCTATTGTACCTTTGAAATTTTTAATAACTAATTTTTTAGCCGTTCCCGGCTTGCTGTTGGCGAAGGTGGTCGACTTGGTCAGGCCGTTGGCATGCCCCGTGAGCACGGAGCAGCCGCTGTTTTTCCTCTGCTCCTCCGCCATCATCACATCGAGTCCAACAAAGTCCAGTGAGTCCTCGAACTTGACTCTCTTCTGAGGCTGGTGATTACAGCAGGCAGAGGACGAGGAGGAGGAGGAGGAGGTGGAGGAAGACCTGGGGGCGGCGGAGGGGAAGAGCTGGGCTTGCTGAGGTGTCTGGTGCTGGTGCTCGAACTCGCCGGCCTCGGCTAACTTTCGCTTCCTCGGACTAACATCAGCCTGTTGTCGCACCTCCTGCGGTGAATTTTGTGAAGAGAGGCCCGTTCGAAACATGAAAACTTAAAGCCGACGCCGTCCTATTGTTGTTGTTTTTTAAACAAAAACACACACATTCGCGCGCAGACACGCACCCTGGTCTCGAACAAAAATGAAAAAGAAATTGGGGAGGGGGGATGGGGGGAAAAAAAACAAAATTAGAACCGACTTCAAAACCCTCCGCAAAATTTCGGTCACTTGTTTTGTCAATAGAGTAAAATGGCGGCACTTCCGGCGCCCCGTTGCATGCCGGGAGGCGTCAAGTCCTCTGACGTCACTGTGGGCGGGGCCTCTCTTGCCCTCAAAATTCCCACCCTCCAGGCCTTGTCAGTCAGGTGTTGCTCAAGGACCATTGGCACCTTTGGGAACACTGACCACTGTTTCACCTCAGACATGATTCATACAGCTTGCTCCCAACATATCACAATATCGAAGGTGTCACCGTATTAGAGTCATAGAATCTCCACAGTGCAGGAGGCTGTCTGGCTCTTTGAGCCTGTGACCACCACAATCGCACCTGGGATTTAAGGGATAGGGTCAGGTGGTATTTAGGGGAGGTTTATTGGTATTGTCACTAGACTAGAATCCAGAGACCCAAGAATATGCTCTTGGGACCTGAGCTTGAATCCCACCAAGGCAAATGGTGAAATTTGAACTCAGTTAAAATCTGGAATTAATCTACTGATGACTGTGAAACCATTGTTGATTGTGATAAAAATCCATCTAGTTCACTCATGTCCTTTAAGGGCAGCATGGTGGCACAGTGGTTATCAATGCTGCCTCACAGCTCCAGGGACGCAGGTTCAGTTCCTGCCTCAGGTGGCTGTCTACATGAAGTTTGCATGTCCTCCCCATGTCTCAATGGGTTTCCCCTGGGTTCTCCGGTTTCCTCCCCTAGTCCAAAGATGAGTTACGTTGATTGACCATGCTAAATTGCCCCTTAGTGTCAGGGGAACTAGCAGGGTAAATATGTGTGGTACAGGGATAGGGCCTGGGTGGAATTGTTGTCAGTGCAGACTCAATGGGCCAAATTGCCTCGTTCTGCACTTCAATGATTCTACCCTGCTAGTATCCTGCTGGTTGCTTTTCCAAAGTAGTGGGAAGCATAGACAGAGGCAATTGATGGGAGGCTGGTTTGCGTGAAGGACTGGGCTAAGCTCACAACACTTTGTAATTTCTTGCAGTCTTGGTCACAGCAGAAGCCATCCCAAGCTGTGATACATCCAGAAAGGATGCTTTCTATGGTGCATGTATAAAAGTTGGTAAAAATTTTAGAATCCCTACACTGCAGAGGGAGGGATCAAGTTTGCCCTGCCAACAATCCCACCCAAGCCCTATCCCCATGACCACACAAAGAGGCAATTTAGCATAGCCAATCAACCTAACCTGCACACCTTTGGACTGTGGGAGGAAACCTGAGCACCTGGAGGAAACCCATGCGGACATGGGGAGAATGTGCAAAATCCACACAGACAGTGACCTGAGACTGGAAAATTTACCAGAGTTGCTTACCATGCAATTGCTTGGCACTTCTCAGCCTTTTGGTTAAGATCAAGTGTAGTATCGACATGCTGCACTTGGTTGAAGTCATTAGGTTACATTTCAGCTTCATTTGAAGCAATTTTTTACAGTGGCATCTTGGCCTTTTGGCTGAGATGCAAATAAGATCAAGCCTTGGAGGAGGAGCTATACCTACTCCAATCAGCTTGGACCATGTACGTCAAGCCCAAGACGGGTGGTGAGAGCCCTGTTTTGTCAGCTTGGATCGGGAATGTTCCAACTTGTTGGGACTCTGAATTGGATTTGATTTGACTTGACCTGAGACTGGAATTGAACACAAGTCCCTGGTGCTGCAAGGCAGCAGTGCTAAGCACTGTGCCAGCATGCCAACCTAATTTGAAATTCACACCCCTGTAATGTTGGACTGGGCTGGGTAATTGTAAAATTTTTCCTCTGGACACACAAAAATGTCTGGGGGAAGGGCCTTTCTCAGGTGAATCTGGTTAAAAAGTTATCAAAAATGTCATATTCTTGGCTATATGGTATTACATAGCATCTACTTCACAGAAGTAGGCCAGTGGGTTGGTCGGTGCCTTTATTTATACTCCTCAAAAGACTCCTTACATCAATCTTCAGCTAGCTAATCCTTTGAGGCTTGTTGAGGATATAACCATATTTACTTAGTTTGGCATCCTTGGTGAATGTGATCCAGGATTACCAGCCCTTCAAGACTGGTCTGGAGTCTCTAAGATTTGAAGGTCAATCTCCAGGATACTGCTATGCACAACCTTGTAGAAAAATCACTGGGTCATTAAAAAAGTTTTTTTTGCCATTTTCTTTGACCATTTATCCACCAGATATAAAGATAGTGAAAATGGGAAGAGAGGCTGTTTGGCTTACAGTTGTGCATCATCCAATTGTGTAATGAGTCTTTTTGCTTTCCAATTGGCATAGAAGGCATCACAAGAATGGGTGTGTTGTTTGACTAGTGACAAGAGAGTGGAGGCAGGGAAGGGGATTAAGACACAATGATGGAACTTCCAGTAAGCATTTAATCACAGTTGGCATCACTAATGTGATTAAATGGACCAAGAGATTGATGGATACCCGTTGGCGTTTTAAGCAGATGAACTTAAATGTAAGTGTATTGACAATATTGTAGTTACATTGTAAAGTAAGAAGTCTCACAACACCAGGTTAAAGTCCAACAGGTTTATTTGGAGCTTTCGGAGCATTGCTCCTTCATCAGTTATAGTAAAATGGTATAAAATATACTAGCGCATGCCAAGACACAGCATCAACTGGTATTTTCCTCTGGTAAATCACTGTTTTAGGGTGGTGATTGTGCACTGAACCACAAATAATGAAAATGGGAAGCCTCGTGATGAAACACTGCCTTGACATGAGTCCTGAGATATTTCACCAACCTGGACCTCAGTTATTCATTTTTTGACTGTTGAATGTATCAAATTCTTATTAAATTCTATTCAAAGCTCGTATCTGATTTATAAGTACAAAATGACCTTATGTTGGCATTATGTTGTAATGGGCCTTGCGAAAAAGTAAAGATTTTTTAAAAATTAAACACAGCTTCTGTGATTTATGGGGACACTGCAGCAGGCTGCATCACCACTGCAGGTATATCAACAGCTTGTTTTGAACCTTGACACGTACATGAGCGAGGATCTAAGGAGTCTCACTGGAGGTGTCACTTGGAACAAGAACAGTACCATGAAGGTGAATTTTGAATACTGTTTCTTGGATCTGAGTGCTCAGTGATCACCATCAGAGAAGACCTGATAGCATCAGAGTCCTGAAGACCCTGAATGATGATCAACTGGAAGTTTTGGGGGCTGCTTTTCATCAATCATTTCAAATGGTCCTCAAGGCTTGAAGACCAGTAATTATCCATTGTTGATTCACTGACTAGCCTAAAGAACTCTATCTCAGGAGTTACATGCATGCACGTTCGTGGTTTCATGACTTTTACCAGGAGAACTCTATGATGTTGGATCCATCCTGAATATTGGTACTGAGGATAACATTGGGCAATGTTGTGCCAAGCTACTTTCTTTTGGACCTTGAAGACGGTAATCGGTGACTCAGTATGGGTGCAATACTTATTGAACATCTTTTATTTAACATTTTTACAGCTGAATCTTGGAGAATAGGGGTGCTAGGAACCCAGAAGCCTGTGACTGCAGAGACTCTGCCGTTCTCACCATCAAATCTTGCTTCACTTCTGATTTCTCTGACACTGTGAGGGTAATGTATGAAGGAGTATGGCACATATAAAGACACTGTAAGGAAAATTTAGGGAAGCAAGCAATTTCTCTTGTCCATTCTGATGAGTTCCTTCAACTCCTGGATTCATTGAAATGTTGCAATGTGTATTTAGTAAGCCTTCATATCATGCATATTTAAATTGTCTGATCCCACAATTTACAGTACAGATGACATGCCTCAAGGTAGGTGACAATCCCACTGCATCTCAGTTCTGATGACACAATGGTACTTTTAGAATTTCTGGATCCTTTTTTATATGTATGTTTTAATGTTTTGAAGGACAGCGACTGCTATCATGTTGGCAAACACAGCATTATCTAAAAACAAAGGATTTTGTTTTGTGATACTGGTTAATCAAATAATGTTAGCTACGTCACGAGGTGAACATGTTAGCCTGTTTTCAAGAGGGGCATGGTATTTTAACATCTGTCTGGACGAAACCTGAGTTAAACATCTGTCCTGAAGTACATTACCAGTTTATGCTTGCAAATCCTGCGTAGAGCTCAAACTCAGAACCTTCTAATCAAAAAGGTATTATCAATGTAGCAAAGCTGACTTAAATACAAACATACAAAACTGACAAAATACCAGCTGGTCAATTGAGCCGATCCCTTGTAATCATGTTACAACTAAGCATCATGAGCTTTCAAGATCCCCAACCTTAGCACTGGCAAAATATCCTAGGAGAGGCAAAAAAGGTGTTTTTAAAAAAAGTCATGATGTGGAGTTGTCAGCGTTGGACTGGGATAGGCACAGTAAGTAGTCTTACAATGCCAAGTTAAAGTTCAACAGGATTATTTGGTAGCACAAGCTTTCAGAGTACTGCTCCTTCAACAGGTGAGTGAAGAGTTCAGTTCACAAACAGGGCATATATAGACACAAACTCAATTATAAGATAATGGTTGGAATGTGAGTCTTAACAGGTAATCAAGTCTTTACAGATGCAGACAATGTGATTGGAGCACAGGTTGAAGAGATGTGAATTGTCTCCAGCCAGGACAGTTCATGAGATTTTGTAAACCCAGGCAAGTTGTGGGGGTTACAAATAATGTGACATGAACGCAAGTTGCGGCTGTCCTCATGTGCGCGGAACTTGGCTATCAGTCTCTGTTCAGCAATTCTGCGCTGTAGTGTGTCGTGAAGGCTGCCTTGGAGAATGCTTACCCGAAGGGCTGAATGCCCTTGACTGCTGAAGTGTTCCTGACAGAAAGACACTCCTGCCTGGGCATTCTTTGCAAAATTGCAAAATCTCACTAATTGTCCTGGCAAGAGACAACCATTAGTTTGTAATTGAGTTAGAGTGATAGGGTCATAGACGATCACAGCATGGAAACAGGGCCTTTGGCCTGACTTGCCCCTTCCACCCTTACTTTTTTAAAACCCCTAAGCTAATCCCAATTGCCCACATTTGGTCCATATCCCTCCATACCCATCGTACCCATGTAACTATCTAAATGCTTTTTAAAAGACAAAATTGTATCTGCCTCTACTGCTACCTCTGGCAGCTTGTTCCAGACACTCACCACCCTCTGTGTGAAAACATTGGCCGTCTGGACACTTTTGTATCTCTCCCCTCTCACCTTAAACCTATGTCCTCTAGTTTTAGACTCCCCTACCTTTGGGAAAAGATATTGACTATCTAGCTGATCTGTGCCCCTCATTATTTTATAGATCTCCACAAGATCACCCCTCAGCCTCCTACGCTACAGAGAAAGAAGTCCCATTCTATCCAGCCTCTCCTTATAACTCAATCCATCAAGTCCCGGCTGCATCTTAGTAAATCTTGTCTGCACTCTTTCGAGTTTAATAATATCCTTTCTATAATAGGGTGACCGGAATTGCACACAATATTCCAAGTGTGGCCTTACCAATGTCTTGCACAACTTCAACAAGACATCCCAACTCCTGTACTCAATGTTCTGACCGATGAAACAAAGCATGCCGACTGCTTTCTTCACCACTCTGTTCACCTGTGACTCCACTTTCAAGGAGCTATGAATATGTACTCCTAGATCTCTTTGTTCTGTAACTCTCCCTTACGCCCTACCATTAACTGAGTAAGTCCTGCCTTGGTTCAATCTACGAAAATGCATCACCTCGCATTTCTCTAAATTAAACTCCATCTGCTATTCATCAGCCCACTGGCCCAATTGATCAAGATCCCGTTGCAATTGGAGATAACTTTCTTCACTGTTCACTATGCCACCAATCTTAGTATCATCTGCAACTTACTAACAATGCTTCCTATATTCTCATCCAAATCATTAATATAAATGACAAATTAACAGTGGACCCAGCACTGATCCCTGAGGCATACCACTGGTCACAGGCCTCCAGTTTGAAAAAATAACCCTCTACAGCTACCCTCTGGTTTCTGTCAAGAAGCCAATTTTGTATCCATTTTGATTTCTCACCCTTTATTCCGTGATATTGAACCTTATACAACAACCTACCATACCGGTACCTTGTCAAAGGTCTTGCTAAAGTCCATGTAGACAACATCAACTGAGTTGTGTCTATATATGCCCTGTTTGTGAACTGAACTCTTCACTCACCCAATGAAGGGCAACACTCGAAAAGCTTGTGCTACCAAATAAACCTGTTGGACTTTAACCTGGTGTTTTTAAAACATACTTAGGTCAATTCAGGGAAAATGAAACTCTGGGAATCTCCTTTCCAAAACCATGAATGGTTTTGACAGAGCGAATAAGGAGAAACTGTTCCCACTGCTTGAAGGGGAGGTTGCCAGAGGACTCAAATTTAAGGTAATTAGCAAAAGATTGAGGTGAATGAGGAAAAATGTTTTTATGCATTGAATAATTATGATTGGGAAAACAGTGCCTGAAAGGGTGGGGGAAGTAACTTCCAATTGCAAATTGGATGAACACTCGAAGGAAATAAAATTGCAGGGCTCTGGGGAAGAACAGAAGTGGGTCTAATTAGATAGCTCTTTCAACGTGTAAGCACAGGTAAGATGTGTTATAAAATTGTCTGATCGAATTCTGTGATACTCCTGAAAGCAATCAGGGTTTCAGGAGTTTCATTCTGACCATGAGAAGTCTTAATCAAGTGCTCAAAACCTATTGTAAGCAGAACTCTGAACAAAAAATATGATCTTAAATAATACATCGGGTAGTGGAGTTCAATGTTTGCCTAGGTTAAGTACATTGAAGAGATAGTTTGCTGCTCATTAAATTGATATTTGAGGAAATTATAGGAGGAAGTTATTTTCCTTCCACTTGTGCCTATTTTGTGTCTCTGATTAAATGAACTTAATGTAGTATTTTTGAAACTGTCTGCTGACAATAATTTGACTTTATACAGAATAGAAATAGCGAACTAAATTTTAAATAAGGAACCTCATCCTTGGTTGCAAGAAAAATGGAGGTAATAGATATTGGAGAGGAAATTCACATGCAATCATCTGAAAACTAAGTGCTGCAACAATTGTCAGGTATGTAGTTTGTACTCACCTTGAGTTGGTTGTTGTACTTCTATCTCTGAGTCAAAAGATTATGAGTTCAAATCTGATACCTGACCATGAATACATATATAATCCAGGGTGACACTCAATTGCAGTAGTAAGACAGTGCTACACTCTTGTTCAAGTGGACATTAAAGGTTCTATTGCATTATTTGGAAAAGAGTGGAATCCTCCAAATTCCCTAGATCAACAATACCAAATGCAAAGTAACTAATTTTTGATTGTGTCTTTTGTAAAAATGATGACTGTATTTGCCTGCATGTAGGTCTGCACCGGTTCCGGAAGGCAGCTCAGCACCATCTTCTCAAGGGCAAACAGGGATGGGCAATGAATGCTGGTCCAGCCAATGATGTCCAAATCCTATAATTTAATTTTAAAAAGTCAGCTATGCTTTACAGTAGTTAATATCTATGAAGTGTGTTTGAGATTTGAGCTCGTGTTTTTTGTTTTCTCACCAGTATTCCTGACAAGAAGCTTTGCTCTCATTTCAAAGGGAATCTGCTACTATTGGGTTGATGACACTTGTAAAATCAGGATTTGACAAAAATACAAGAGCACCTGGACAAGTATCCACTCAAAAATCAGAATTTTGATCGTGTTGTTAAAAGTCAGTGCAATTGGGCTTTCCTCACTGCAAAGCATTGCCATCTCCTTACATTCGTACTCCAGCTAAGATTGATGCTTCTATAAACTGGTTGAGATTCTCACAAGATTGTCAAATTTCACTATCAATGGCACAAAGTTGAAGCACATACCTTCTGCTCTCTTCCCCCTCTACAGCACCAATTTGATTGCAATGAAGTCCAAAGCGAAAATTCGAGGCTGCTCAGATTTTGCAATTTCATAAAATAATTCTGTGTAGAAGGAGGCCTTTTGGCTCACCATGCCTGTGCGGGTACTTCACTGTTCTTGACCCATAGCCCTGCAATTTTTTTCCCTTTCAGTTCTCCTGTGACAATTATTAGTGATCTGCTTCTACCAGCCCGTCAAGCAGTACATTCCAGATCATAATTTGCTACATTAAAAAAACCCACATTGCCTCTATTTTTTTCATATTATCTTAAATCTCTGTCAACTGGTTATTAACCCTTCCACCACTGAAAGCAGTTTCATTTGCGTTACCAAAACTGTTCAAGATTTTGAACATCTCTATTAATACTCCCCTTAACCTTCACTAATATAAGGAAAGCAACTGCAATTTTTCTCATCTCTCCATGTGACTGGAATATTTCATTCCTGGTAGCTTTCCATTAAATCTCCCCTGCAGCTTCTTAACATTCATCCTTAAATGAGGTAATTATAATTGGCCACAGGACTCCGTCTGGAACTAATCAGTTTCTTAAATTAAGGCTTAATATGATTTCCTTGTTTATGCATTTATGCCTTTTACTTATAAAGCCGTGGATCCTGTATGTCTCTTAAACAACATTCCATTTTTTTCCTGCCATTTTCAAGACATATACACCCCAGGGTCTCTCTGTTTCCCAACCACTTTTAAAATTGTACCATTTTGTTTCCACTTTCATCATTCATTCTACCAGAATGAATCATTTCACACTTAGGAATCTTCTCAGATAAATTTAAAACATCATGCAATACAGCTACCTAGCTTTTGATTAATATGTTAAAAGGCGTGTATGGGGTAGTACCTTTGGCGGGGGAACATGTTGTGTCCTTTCAGGGTGGTTTGTCCATCTTTTGTCCCCACCTGGCACTTAGCTGTCACCTGTGGCTCCCTGTAGCTGATTGCATGCGACAGCGGCTGCATCCCGGGCAACGGCCTCGACAAGCCGACCAAACCAGGTGAGGGCAGCCAATGGGTCTCAATTCTCAGTGACATAGGGAGTTGTCTATCCCAGCATGTGAAGACAGAGTCTGGTGGATTGAGCAGAAGAGACCAATGGCAGGTCCAACGGTCAAGAAGGCGGTCTTTGCAAGCATCGTGGAACGCGAAAGAGCAGGACAAGACACAGAAGATGTTCTAGTCATCCATTGCGCCGAGTCCCACCTCCAGCCGTCTTGACTCTTGTCTTGCCATCGGATTTAGATGGGAACTGGGAAGAGAGAGTGAGGCTGACGTTGCGCAACTCTCCCTCACTTTAATCCAAATCAAGCGCTAGTTTCAACACCATCATCATCAGTGTCCCGTTCAACCCTTGAAGTCCTGTGGCGATGGGCGAGTGACGAAGCAGCAGGTGTGGATACACTGGGAGCTGTAGTCACAGACCTGCACACAGGCGGCTCAGGTCTAATGGTCGTTTTCCACTGACCAAAGCAGCAGTGGAACTCGGCGTCTACCTGGGCGACTGAGCAGTCCTCTTCAGGAACGCACTGCTCACCTCTGTAGAATGAGGAAGGGGCTAGAAAAAGTGCCCTAAACATTGCCTGCTTCACTTCACCCTGGCCAGTTTACCACGGCGGGCGGGGATCCCATCTTGTGGTCGAACAAACAAAATAAAACACAAGGTGACATCGCTCACCATTGGCACTTGGAACGTGCGCACGCTTTTGGACAACGCTACAGCGGACAGACCAGAGAGAAGAACAGCTTTAGTTGCCAGAGAGCTTGCAAGGTACAACATTGACATTGCAGCCCTGAGCGAAACTCATTTTGCCAACATAGGTCAGTTGACTGAAACTGGAGGTAGATACACTTTTTTCTGGAGTGGTCACTACAGCGATGAGTGTCGCAATGCTGGAGTTGAATTCGCCATCAGGAGTCACCTTGTTCAGAAACTTGATAGTTTACCCAAGGGTGTGAATGACCAGCTTATGACATTACAGCTTCCACTGCAGAACAGAAGTCAAGCCACCCTGATCAGCACCTATGCCCCCACAATGAACTACCCATACAAGATGAAAGACAAGTTCTACGAAGAACTAGGCGCTCTACTATCAGTAGTGAGCAGTACCGACAAGCTGATCTTGCTTGGCCATTTCAATGCAAGAGTAGGGTGTGACTCTGCAATCTGGCAGGGAGTCATTGGGAGGCTTGGAGTGGGCAAGTGTAACAGTAACTGCCTACTCTTAATGAAGACCTGTGCAGCACACAACCTCCTCATCACCAACACAACTTTCCGTCCGCCTACCTGTAACAAGACCTCCTGGATGCACCCCCGCTCTAAGCATTGGCATCTTATCGTCTATGTCATTGTCAGGAGAAAAGACAGACCGGATGTCAGAGTAACCAAGGCCTTGTGTGGTGCTGACTGCTGGATGGATCACAGGCTCATTGTCTCCAAAATGAGCCGATGCATCAGACCCAAGAGGCAACCACAAGAAAGCAAGGTTATGAAAAGAATGAATGTGCCAAGCTAAAGAACCCAGCATAGCTTCAGCACTGGCTGAAGACTTAGAAATCAAGCTTGCTGACCTACACCTTGCGGGCAGCGCTGAGAACAACTGGGAACGCTTCAGGGATGCTATCCATATATCTGCGCTGAAGATGCTCAGGCCCTCCACCCACAAGCAGCATGATTGGTTCGATGAGAATGATGAGGAGGTACAGGCTCTACTTGTTGAGAAGCACCGTCTTCATCAGGCATGTCAGAACATAAGAACATAAGAACTAGGAGCAGGAGTAGGCCATCTAGCCCTTCGAGCCTGCCCCGCCATTCAATAAGATCATGGCTGATCTGAAGTGGGTCAGTTCCACTTTCCTGCTTTCTCCCCATAACCCTTAATTCCCTTGTCTATCAAAAACCTATCTACCCGTGACTTAAATGTCACCCGTGAAGAACAACCCATCTTCAGCTGCCACGAGAAATGCTTTTACCAGTGCTTGCAGGACAGTCCAGAATAAACTGTGTAAAATGCAGGATGCCTGGCTGAGCACCAAGGCAGATGAAATACAGGGAAACGCTGACAGAAACGACGAAACAGTTCTATGAAGCCCTCAATACTCTCTACGGACCTCAAACTCTCAGGAGTTCCCCCTTCCCGAGTACAGATGGTACAACTCTCATTACAGAGAAGGCTCAGATCCTGCAGAGATGGGCTGAACACATTGAAGCCTTCCTCAACTGACTGTCATCTATTAACGATGAGGCAATAGACAGGATTCCACAGGGTGATATCAACAGTGCCATGGATGATCCACCGGTAGTAGCCAAAGTCACAAAAGCAGTCAGCCAGCTATCCAGTGGCAAAGCCCCAGGGGCAGATGCCATACCTGCAGAGACTTATAAAGCTGCTGGTCCTGCACTTATCAAGAAGCTCACCGAGTTGTTTCAGTCTTTTTGGAAGCAAGGATCCATTCCTCAGGAACTTAAAGATGCTTCCATCATACACCTCTACAAGAGGAAGGGCAATCAGCAAGTATGCGACAACCACCGAGGAATCTCGCTGCTCTCCATCACAGAAAAACACTTGCAAGAGTCCTGCTATATCGTCTGGTCACTCATCTGGAGGTGGGCCTGCTTCCAGAGTCACAGTGTGTCTTCTGCAAGGTCATGGGACTTGATTTTTGCTGTGTGCCAACTTCAGGAGAAGTGTCAGGAGCAGAATCGGGAGCTCTACACAACCTTTGTTGACCTTGCAAAAGCTTTCGACACTGTGTAAGCCGACAAGGCCTGTGGAGGATCATGTCAAAGTTCGTTCAGCTGATACGCCAGTTCCATAATGGCATGATGACCAGAGTACTGGATGGTGGAGAATACTCTGAGGCATTCCCAGTCACCAATGGCATCAAGCAGGGCTGTGTGCTCACACCCACACTGTTCAGCATGATGTTTACTGCCATGCTGAATGATGCCTTCCAGGACAGTGTTGCTGGAATCAGCCTCAAGTGCAGAGTGGATGAGAAGCTCTTCAACCTGAGGAGACTTCAAGCTATTACCAAAGTGAAAGAGACTGTTCTGAGCGATTTCCTCCTTGCCGATGACTGTGCCCTGTATGCTGGCTCAGAGCCAGAGATGCAAGTCAGTATGGACAAATTTTCCACGGCTTGTGACAACTTTGGACTCACCATCAATATTAAAAAGTCCGAAGTCACGCACCAGCCTGCTCCTCATACACCGTACACAGAACCCATAATCACAATCAAAGGGCAGAAATTACAGACAGTGGACCAGTTCACTTTTCTTGGCAGCACCCTCTCCCAAGCAGTGACAATTGATACAGAAGTTAACTGCAGAATAGCAAAGGCAAATTCTGCTTTTGGTAGACTGCGATCCACTGTATGGGAACATCGAGGAATCAGCCCAGCAACAAAACTGAAGGTCTACAGCGCCGCGGTACTCACTACCTCCTGTATGCCTGTGAAACGTGGACTGTGTATCAAAGGCATGCAAGACAGCTCAATCATTTCCACATGACTTGTCTTCGCAGAATATTACGCATCCGTTGGCAAGACAAAGTACCAGACACTGAAGTTGTCTCTAGAGCAAGTCTACCATCAGTCCACACACTGCTGATGAGAACACAGACCCGCTGGGCAGGTCATGTTTTCCATATGTCAGATGAGCACGTACCCAAGCAGTTCCTTTTTGGGGAACTCTCTGCTGGAAGGCGCTCGCATGGAGGGCAGAAGAAACGTTTCAAAGACACACTCAACTCCCTGAAGTCGCTTGACATAGACATGACCACCTGGGAAATGCTGGCACAAAACCGCCCTACCTGGCGCTGCCTCATCCACAAAGGCTGTCAAGCTCACGAAGCAAGGTGTATTGCTAAAGCACAACTTAAGCACGAGCTGCACAAGTCTAGAGCCACCAGCGCAACAACTACAGTGTCTACACAAGTCTGTTCAATATGTGCCAGGACATTCTGTGCCCGAATTGGCCTGATCAGTCATCTTCGGACAAACCGCAACCAGCCTCAAAATGACTAATGGTGTTGAGGTCCTTATCAAAGATGATGGACGAACAACAACAACAACAATTCTAATGTAAATTCTGTATCAGAATTATGTTTATCTGCAACTTATGTGGTATATTTTGTCTGTGACTTGGCATAATCTGGACATTACATTGACACGGAGATATTAGGCAGAATTTACCACACAACCTGCCATGTGTTTCGCAGCACCGAAGACGGCCAGCCATTGACTGGCAGTGGGAACTTCTGGTTCTGCCATCGTCAAAGTGGCTTCCTGTTGAATGCAGCCCTTGCCGCTGGGAAATCTGTGGCCGGGGTGCATCATTGGCGGGACTAGTAGGTTCCACCAATGTGCACAAATGGAAAGTTTCCGCCATGGTTTTTTTTATATATGACTAGGGAATAATTTATAATTTGATGTTGAGGTTAATAATCCATTCAATGGCTTCACTGAAACTGTGAATAGTTGTTATTGTGGGATAATACGGTCATCACCAGATGAGATTCCTGAAGAGGTTTCAAAGCTTTATTTCAATGTACAAAAGGAGAGACAGTCATGGGCAATCTAGTTATGATGAAGTCACATTTTTATATACAGTTAGTCACATACACATATCATTATCCACTTCTAATTTTGTCACTTACAGTCATGCACAAAGTCTTAGACTCTAGAACCTTGTTTCCTGTCTGTATGTGCATTTGGCATTGTTCACACAAATAGAGACCTCCATTCTCACCGTGATCTTGTGCTTTGGTACCATTTCTTATCCAGTCTAGAGTACATCTGCTACCTATCTGTTATGCCTTTCTGGATTTGGTGGTTTAATTTGCTAAAAGTTGCCAAGATCATCATCAGAAAATACAGGAACAGAATTAGGCCATTTGGCCTACCAAGTCTGCTCTGCCCTTCAATCATGGCTGATAAGTTTCTCAACCCCATTCCCCCACCTTTTTCCCTGTAAGCCTTGATCTCTTTATCAATTAAAAATCTATCTATCTCTATATAAAATACATTCAATGACTTAGTCTCCACAAACTTCTGTGGCAATGAATTCCACAGATTCACCATTCTCTGGCTGAAGAAATTTCCTCTCATCTCGGTTATAAAGGGTCATCTCTTTATTCTGAGGCTGTGCTCTTGGATCGTAGTCTCTCCTTCTAATGGAAACACCTTCCCCACAGCCAATCTATTCAGGCCTTTCCATATTCTGTAAGTTTCAATGAGGTCCCCCCTCATCCTTCTAAACTCCATTGAATACAGACCCAGAGTCCTCAAATGCTTCTCATATGTCAAGCTTTTCATTCCTGGGATCATTCTTGTGAACCTGCTCTGGACCTTCTCCAAGGCCAGCACATCCTTCCATAGATATGGGGTCCAGAATTGGGGTCCCAAACAATACTCTGAATACTCCAAGATTGCTGCTGCTCAATAATCTTGCTTTTCCCTGTTTGGGGTTTTATTTGATAAAGGATACTTTCCAATGGAACAATTTTAACTCTTTCAGTTGTGATGCCACCAGGAATGGATCTCTCAGGACAGGAGTTCAGTCTATGAATGATGGTGTGATTTTGATGGCCAGAGTCGCAATTTGAGCTGTTACCTGTGGACCAAGTAGCCATTTCACTCATGGCCCATCCTCAAGCAGTTGAGAGTTGTCCAGATTTTCTATGGCAGGTTGAAACCTAGGACTTTAACAGTTGGGTCAGTTACCAAGTTGTGCTTGATGATGTTTGCAGTCAACCGGGAGGTGTGCCATCAAGAGATGGGGCTGTTATCAATTTGTAGGATATAGAGTGTGTTCTAATTGAGGTTATAGAATTTCAGATGGTGAATGGTGATTTGTTTTTTGATGTCCTGTATTAATGGGAGTGCTTTGTTAGCCACCTGATGATGGTATTCTGTGTGGAGGATGTTTTCCCTGTGGATATCAGGTGTTTAATGTTTGATTTGATTTATTATTGTCACATGTATTAGTATACAACAAAAAGTATTGTTTCTTGCATGGTATGCAGATAAAGCATACCATTCATGAAGGACGAAAGGATAGAATGTAGTGTTACAGTCATAGCAAGAAAAGATCAACTTAATACGAGGTATGTCTATTCAAAAGTTTGATCACAGCAGGAAAGAAGCTGTTCTTGAGTCGGTTGGGATGTGACCTCAGACTTTTGTATCTTTTTCTCAATGAAAGAAGGTGGAAGACAGTATATCCGGGATGTATGGGGTACTTAATTTTTCTGGCTGCTTTTCTGAGGCAATGGGAAGTGTAGGCAGAGTCAATGGATGGGAGGCTGGTTTGAGTGATGGATTGAGCTATATTCACAACCTTTCAAGTAAAGTTTATTTATTAGTCACAAGTTGGCTTACATTCATACTGTCAAGAAATTACTGCGAAAATCCCCTAGTCGCCACACTTGGGCACCTGTTCAGGTACACTGAGGGAGAATTTAACATGGCTAATGCACCTAACCTGCACATCTTTGGACTGTGAGAGGAAACCGGAGCACCAGAAGGAAACCCACACAGACACGGAGAATGTGCAAACAGTAACCCAAGCTGGGAATCGAACCTTGGTCCCTGCTAACCATTATGCCACCATGTAGTTTCTTGTGGTCTTGGGTAGAGCAGGAGCTATACCACGCTGTGATGCAGCCAGAAAGATCTATGGTGCTTTCTATGGTGAGAATCATAATTAACATGTCAAAGGTATGCGAGCACAGGAGGAAGCTTCAACTGTGTTGGTCTCAACTTCCTAGAAATATCCATCCTGACATCTTGGAGGTGGATATCTACCACTTTCATGTAGTCAGGTTGCAGTGCAATCTTGGCTGTTAAATAGACTAAGGTGAGTAAAACAGTGGATAATGTGTTGGATCTGGTGCACAAGATGGTACCCAATAGTTTTAATATGGGATTCATGATCATTTTGCTTCAGTGTTCTACAATTGACAGGTCTGTGTGTGTCTTGGAAATCAAATCAGTCACCCATGCATAACTGACAAGTTCCTATATCCATCAGTCCTTGCACCGACACATATACCAGTGATGCCCCTCCAACCTCAAAGAAAATTGTAGCTCTTTGCCTATCAGATGATTTGGCCCTAGCTTTCCAGGCTAAAGAACACCAGGGTATTAAGAAAGCATTCACTGAAAATCTATGTTCTCTGGAAGCCGACATAAGAAAGTGGAGACTTTGACTAAATTGCTGCCAAGACTATTGTTTCAGCCTTCTACCTGAATAAGTTGAAGGCCAGTAAAGGACTTAAAGTCCAGTTGTGTGGCCAATGATTCTCCCAGAACCCAAAACCAAAATATCTCAGCATCACTCTTGACTGTACGCAAATCTACTGCCAATGTTTCTAGAATACAGATGACCAGGCTTACCCTGGATACTGAATGTCCTGTGGTGAGACCAGAAATTGCCTGCCACAGACTTTTAGTGAGACTTGGCTCAATTTTTTTTGTCACTGCAAACAAGCAACTACAGATCATTATTTTCGAAGTTCCTTGGAACTTGACAAAAAATTATTATTTCTTGTTAGATTTCATACCTAAGTATATCTACAAAAATTGAATCTATCTTCCTTGAAGGTAGTGAGTAATTGAGCTGTAAAGGAAGGTCTTTAGTTCAGTGCCCTGTGTCTGCTCAGTTTAATATTTTCATTGGGGAAGTAGTTGGTCTCCACAACTAGTTTCAGATCATCTGCATTGGAAGAAGGAAGAATGAGTGAGGAGTCCCATTCCTTTCCTATCCTCCATGCGATGCTATTGTCAAGAAAGCCCATCAATACCTCTACTTCCTCAGAAGACTAAAGAAATTTGGCATGTCTGCTATGAGTCTCACAAACTTTTACAATTGCACCAAAGAAAGCATTCTTTCTGGTTGTATCACAACTTGGTATGGCTTCTGCTCTGTCCAAGACCACAAGAAACTCTGAGTGTTGTGAACAAAACCCAATCAATCACACAAACCAACCTCCCATCCACTGACTGTCTACACTTCACACAGCCTTGGAAAAGAAGCAAGCATTACCAAGTATCCCACGCACCTGGACATACTCTGTTCCACCTTCTTTCATCAGGAAAAAGATATAAAAGTCTGAGACCACATACCAACCAACTCAAGAACAGCTTCTTCCCTACTGCCATCGGACTTCTGAATGGACCTACCTCAGATTAAGTTGATCTTTCTCGACACAATATGAATGTAACTCTACATTCTGCACCCTTTTCCTTCTCTATGTATGGTATGTTTTATCTGTATACTGAGCAAGAAACAATTCTTTTCACTCTATATTGATACATGTGACAATAATAAATCAAGTCAGTATAAAACATCATCTGCTGAGGGCACCAGAAGAGAACATAAGAACGATGAGCAGGATCAAGCTATTTGGTCTCTCAAGCCTGCTCCTCCATTCAATAAGATCATGGCTGATCTTTTTGTGGACTCAGCTCCACTTACCTACCCACTCACCATAACCCTTAATTCCCCTGCTGTTCAAAAATCTATCAATCTTTGCCTTAAAAACATTCAGTGAGGTAGCCTCAACTGCTTCACTGGACAGGGAATTCCACAGATTCATATTTCTTTGGGTGAAGAAGTTTCTCCTTAATTCACTCCTAAATCTGCTCCCCCTTATTTCGATGCCATGCCTCCTGGTTCTAGTTTCATCCGCTGGTGGAAATAACTTCCCTGCTTCTATCTTATCCATTCCCTCCATAATTTTAGATGAGACCCCCTGCATTCTTCTAAATGAGTATAGTCCCAAGAGGCAAGAAATTCAGTTGCAATGCTCTACATGTCTGAAATACCTGATAACACATGGTATGTAAGGTCACGTGGTGAAAATACGAACATACAAAATAGGAGCAGATTACGTCCCCCTGAAGACAGTCCACCATTCATTCAATAAGATTCAATAATGGCTGATCTGTTTATGTTTCAAAATGTATATTTCCATCTATCCTTAATAACCTTTGATTCCCTTGCCTAACAAGAATCTATCTATCTCCGCCTTAAAAATATTTGATGGAAATTCAATGAAAAATGATATTTGATTGAATATTACATATTATGTTGTCGCACAGGAGACTGGTATTTAGATTAGGAACACATTTTATATTATCACACATGAAAAATGGTATTTGATTTATTATTATCACATGTATTAACACACAGTAAAAAGTATTGTTTCTTGTGCACTATGCAAAGCATACCATTCATAGAGAAGGAAAGGAGAGAGTGCAGAATGTAGTGTTACAGTCATAGCTAGGGTTCAAGAAAGATCAACTTAATGCAAGGTAGATCCATTCAAAAGTCTGATGGCAGCAGGGAAGAAGATTTCTTGAATTGGTTGGTGCGTGAGCTCAGACTTGCATATCTTTTCCTTGACGGAAGAAGGTGGAAAAGAGAATGTCTGGGGTACATAAGAACATAAGAAATAGGAGCAGGAGTAAGCCATCTAGCCCTTCGAGCCTGCCCCGCCATTCAATAAGATCATGGCTGATCTGTCGTGGCTCAGTTCCACACTCCCGCCCTCTCCCCATAACCCTTAATCCCCTCGCTTATCAAAAACCCGCGTCTTAAAAATATTTAGCGAGGCAGCCTCCACCACTTCAACGGGCAGAGAATTCCAGAGATTCACCACCCTTTGAGTGAAGAAGTTCCTCCTCAACTTCGTTCTAAACCGCCCCCCCTTTATCTTGAGGCTGTGCCCCCTAGTCCTATTACCCTTTCTGAGCGGGAAGAGTCTCTCCACCTCTATCCTATCCATCCCATTCATCATCTTATACGTCTCAATGAGATCTCCCCTCATTCTTCTAAACTCTAACGAGTACAGCCTAGTTTATTCAGCCTCTCCTCATAGCTCAACCCCCTCAACTCCGGTATCAGCCTAGTAAACCTCCTCTGCACTCCCTCCAAGGCCAAAATATCCTTGCGTAAGTGCGGCGACCAAAACTGCACACAGTACTCCAGCTGCGGCCTCACCAATGCCCTATACAGCCGCAGCAAGACCTCCCTACTTTTATATTCAATCCCCCTCGCTATGAAGGCCAGCATCCCATTAGCCTTCCTGACCACCTGTTGCACCTGCAGGCTGGGTTTTTGCGACTCATGCACAAGGACCCTGAGGTCCCTCTGCACCGTCACCTGCTGCAGTTTTTCGCCACGTAAGTAATAGTCCTTCCTACCATTATTCCTACCAAAGTGGGCCACCTCGCACTTGCCAACATTAAATTCCATTTGCCAGTTCCTGGCCCATTCGCCCAGCCTATCTAGATCCTTCTGCAGACTCTCCACACCCTCCGCGCAATTTGCCGTTCCACCAATCTTGGTGTCATCAGCAAATTTTGACACCATACACTCGGTTCCCTCCTCCAGATCATCTATATAAATGGTAAATAGCTGAGGCCCCAGCACCGACCCCTGAGGCACTCCACTAGTCACCAACTGCCAATCCGAATAGCACCCATTAACCCCCACTCTCTGCCTCCTATTTGACAACCAATCCTCTATCCACGCTAACACCCTACCCCCAACTCCATGCCCCCTTACCTTCTGCAATAACCTCTTATGAGGTACCTTGTCAAACGCCTTCTGAAAATCAAGAAAGACCACATCCACCAGCTCTCCTCTATCCACATCCTCATAGAACTCCAATAAATTTGTCAGACACGACTTCCCCTTAATGAAACCGTGCTGCGTCTGCTCTATCAAGCAATTCCCCTCAAGATGCCTCACTATTTCCTCCTTGATGACGGATTCTAACATTTTACCTACAACAGACGTTAAACTAACCGGCCTATAATTCCCCGCCTTTTGCCTGCCACCCTTCTTAAACAACGGCGTAACATTAGCCGTTTTCCAATCTTCCCGCACTTCCCCGGAATCCAGCGACGTCTGGAAAATAACCACCAAGGCATCCACTATCACCTCCGCCATTTCTTTCAGAACCCTCGGATGCATTCCATCCGGTCCTGGGGACTTGTCCACAATCAGTCCCTCCAGTCTGTCGAGCACCGCCTCTCTAGTAACAATAATGTCATTCAGGCCCTCCAATCCTACCACCTTTCCATCGCTAACACCCGGCAAATTATTCACGTCCTCCTCCGTGAAGGCCGAAACAAAAAAGTTATTCAAGACCTCAGCCATTTCCCCATCCCCTACCACTAAGTCCCCCCTCTCAACCTCTAAGGGTCCAACGTTCACCCTAGCCAGCCTCTTCCTTTTTATATATTTATAAAAACTCTTGGTATCCTTTTTTATATTAAGCGCTAGCCCAGCTTCATAGTTTCTCCTACCCTTCTTTATCAATCTTTGTTGACATTTAAACCTCTCCCAATCCTCTTCTCGCCCACTACTCTTAGCTACTCTAAACGCCTCCGCTTTTAATTTAACACTTTCCTTCACCTCCTTCGTTATCCACGGCTTATTACCTCTCCTCCTACGGTCCTTTTTAACCATTGGAATAAATTTCTGCTGAGCACCAAGAAAGATCTCCTTAAAGATCCTCCACTGCTCCTCAGCAGACCTACCTTCCAACGCGCTCCCCCAGTCAACATTCGCCAATTCTCCTCTCATCGTACCGTACTCCCCTCTGTTCAAACAAAGGACGCGTGTCCGGGAACCCACTTTCTCCTCCTCCATCAGCATCAGAAATTCCACCATACACTGATCACTCTCCCCAAGAGGATCCTTCACCACAAGGTCCCTGATTCTTCCTGCCTCATTACATAACACCAGATCCAAGATAGCTCGCTCCCTCGTCGGCTCCAACACACACTGTTCAAGAAAACTATCCCGGCAGCATTCCAAGAACTCCTACTCGAGCCCACCGCGTCCAACATGGGTCGACCAATCAATATGTAGATTGAAATCCCCCATAATTATGGCCGTTCCATTCCTGCACGCCGCACTTATTTGTGCGTTAACAGCCCGCCCCACCTCCAGATCATTATTCGGGGGCCTACAGACGACACCCACCAGCGTCTTCCTCCCTTTGCTGTTCCTAATCTCCACCCACAACGATTCCACTTTCTGCTCATTGGTTCCTATATCATCCCTTGCTACCACCCTGATGCTATCCTTAATCAGCAGAGCTACGCCCCCCCCCCTTTTTCCTCCCGCCTATCCTTCCTAAACACTTGATACCCCTGGACATTCAGCTCCCAGTCCCTGTCACCTTGCAGCCACGTCTCTGTAATGGCCACCAGATCATATCCATTTGTGCTGATCTGTGCCACCAGCTCATCCACTTTATTCCGAATGCTTTGTGCATTCAGATGAAGTGCCTTCATCCCAGCCTTCACCTGGACCCTATTTGCCAGAACACCACCAACCATACTCACGCCCCCTACTCCCTTTATTATTGGGACATCATCGGCTCTTCCCTTACCTGTACCCTCTCCTTAACTGTGTCAGCAGAATCAATGGATGGGAAGCTGGTTTGTGTGATGGATTGGTCTACATTCATGACCTTTTGTAGTTCCTTGTAGTCTTTATCCTGACATAAGAATAACATTGCAAAGATAAAGAACACAGTATAACGTCACAAATTTAAGATTGGCAAATGGATGAAGAACACGTTCTTGATTGCCGTGCATTAAGGTCAGTGTTTAGATAAGCACCACACATTATATAGGATTACACATAAAAATGATGCTCAGATAAGGAACATCAATTGGGCTGCACCTGAAGAATAGCGCTGAGGAGGTTTGGTGATGCCTGAGAAATCATTTCACGGCAAGAAGCATAGATTGTTCAGCTTGCTTCCAGTCCAATGTTTTATACCAATTATCGTCGTGGGCAGATCATGACTGCAGAAGTGTAACAACCTTGCCTGAATAATGCTGTGAAAATGGGGTACAGCTTGGAACAATCACAAGTGGAATAGAAAACAAAAGTATATATTGATATTTGGTAAACTTATTGCCCCTTGCGATTATCATGGAGTGTTCAATGATAGAAGGTTATTTTGCTCTTTGTACAAATTGGAGTTTTTAGCCACTCTGCTGCCCTCTGGTTGTAACTGTAAAAAATAGGGAGAAGAATCCAGTTTACAGCATTGCTGTGATTTGTTATGTAGTTGCGACCTGCCGTAAGAAGATATATTTCCTGTTGGGCCTCGTGTGGTTAGAGTTTCTGAGGCAGCATCATGTTTAAAAAGTGAGTTTTACATTTGATACGGTTGTCTTTTAATCAGAATTTTTAAATGATGTTTAGATAGCCAATTTCTGTTGGTTTGAACTGGTTACACTTCGTTCTAATGAGTATTTTCCATCTGCGATGAATGGATTATTTAATGCACAAGGTTTGAAATATACTTCGGAATTTCTGGGCTGTCTTCCTCTTTTTGAGCCGGATTTTATCCAGTTATTTTGTCCCTTCCTTCCAACAAAAACGCGCGGATAAGCGTTTCCAGCAGAACAACTGTTTTGACAGTTTTTTTTTTGTCACCAGAGCAGGTGTTGAATAATTTAAATGTTATTTTGTTTAAAAAGGACCAGTCTCCCCCCCCCCACCTCATTTCAAACAGTAATAAAGCAAAATATTGCGCGGACCCTGCCCTTTAAATCTGAAATTAAAAACACAAGATGTTGGAAATACTCATTCACGTCCTGACTGACAGCATTTGGGGGAGAGAGCAACTAACGTTTCAATTCGATTACGGATCATCAGAACAGTGAATTGCACTGGTTCTCAATGGATTGATCTGAGTGATTATTTTGGGTGTAGCAGTAGAACCATTGAGTCCCAGCACCAGCTAGTTCTCGGTTATGATAAATTTGTTACAGAGCCTGTGTTAATGTGGTGGATATGTGAAATTGGCCAGGGTTACTTGTTCTGATTTTATCTGGTGACCTCAAATGGTATGTGGACAATGTCAGCTTTGACTGATGTCTCCTCTGGTCAAAGTGCCTGCTGAAACTCACTGCCTGGGTCAGGAAAGAAGAACAACCACTTGGATGAGATACTGGTTGGATACAGACACTTGTGGAACCTCAGTGAAATCAGCATCCTTGGTAAAAGAGAGAACAATTTTGAAACATTGTGTATGGTGTCCAAGTGATTGTATTTGTTTGGAGTGGAGTGTCTATTGTGTTTTAGAAACATCAGCAATGACAATGATTCATTTCTTTTCTATCTTAACAGATTTGATGAGAAGGAAAATGTTTCAAACTGCATCCAGCTGAAAACATCTGTTATTAAAGGCATTAAGAATCAGTTGCTGGATCAGTTTCCAGTCATTGAACCATGGTTAAACCAAATCATGCCAAAGAAGGACCCTGTAAAAATAGTAAAATGGTACAATTTAACTTGTTTGCATTCTAAATGTAAAGAAAATTTAGTTATTGTGATATTTTTCTTCTCTCTAAGTGTCAATTCTGTTCACATGGTTGATGATCTGTGCAGTCCACACTTAAAGTCACACCTGTCAGTTCCATTCTATCTTTAATCACATTTTAACTGCCATTTAAACCTTTCCAATATTCTTTTCCATTCACAAGCTTTCCTTGTGACTCTCAAATAATGCTGTTATTTTTCTTATAAGTTCTGTTTTTCTTATGCTAGTTCTCTCATTTTCTTTTATATCCAATTCATTTTCAATACATTTTTGTATGTTAACTCAAAGCACTTCCAGCTAGCTTTCTTCAAGTCCAATTTTCATATTCCTGCATTGATTACACAAAAATATAACTTTCTAATCGTTGACTTCATCATTTTACAGAATTATCTTCACATTATTTCTAAATTTGGTCGTAATGTTTGGTGTCTAAATCAATGTTACCAGTAGATGTTGCATTTTATTTCAGCACGCTGAAGAAAACATTGCAGGATCACAAGATAAGTTTAGCTGTAGGAGGCCCTATAGTCCATTTGATGCCCTCTGAAATACAAACTGATCATCTTATTTACAGCATGTAGTTGTTTCTTTAATGCATCCGAGGCTTGACTGATGGTAAACACTGAGCTGCTAAATCCGGAAGGGAAAGTTGTACCAGCAGCCAAAATGGTTTTTTGCAATTTGTATATAATGAGGAGGCTTTCTGAAATTAGAAAGTCTCTGCTCAGTTGATGATTTTATATTAAAATAAACTTATTAATGAAGAGAATTTTTAAAACTACAGAAACACAAAAATAGCTTCACACAATTAATAGTACACTCCAAAAAAATTCTTAGCTAAATTACACTCAGAGCTATCCTTCCCTTCTCTGATGGCAACAGTCCTGATAGAATTTCGGTACTTTACGCACAATGCCTTGTTACACTTGGGATGTTCTCTGATGGTGACAGCAACCTGATTTTCCAGGTCTGGACTTGTCAACAGTGTCTTTTGCCTATTACCAGTCATCATGTTTTCTGCTTGAAGATATTACTGGCTTCCAAGCTATCTTCTGGGGATTTCCCAGTTGCCTCTCGGTCTTCTGGGAGATTTAAGCAGCTAACCTCTCACACAGGCTTCAGTATTTTCTTAAATGTGTTCTCTCCCTTTGATCTCTCTACCCTTTCCCACAATCTCTCAGAAGTTCATTTTTACCAGAACTGATCAAATTCCTTTCACTTCATAGCTCATGTATTTTAAAAAATAAACTTACTTCATCTTTGTCTCACTTACGTACAATTTGTACATGTTCCCCTTTGTTGCCTTTAAGTAAATTCTTATTTACATTTGTCTTGGTTCCTTCTGTTCAAATTAAAACCACCTACTGATCCTTCCAGTCTCTGTTTCTTAGTCAAGTTACATCAATCATGCCCATCAGCCTGTTTTCAATTACTACCAAAAAAATTCATAATTCCTCGTTTTCCTGACTCCTCAATATTTTTTACTTAGTTGTCCATTCATTAATTGTTGAGTACCATGTGTATAAAAGGATAATCCCTGATATTTGATTTAAGTTCTCTGGTCATGCTGCCATGCCATATTGCAGTAATATTAAGTTTACTCCTAATCGTGTTAAGTGTATTTTGTACTTCTATAAGGTCTCCACTGAGATGTTTCTTTTTGCGTCTCAAGATCTGTAGCTCGTCAAGCCATTTGTCATAGTTTATCTGTCACCGGAGATTGGTCTTTATTGCAGTTCTCAGCAATGCCTGTATTTCCTGAATGGTTCCAATATGTCTTGCCTATGTGTACTGTACGGTGGGTGTGATTTGATCTGTACATGTCTGGAGTTTCAAATTCGGTACTTAAGCCAGAATACATGTTATTTGATACTCTTAACATTTTAGATTAGTCAGGCACAAATGACAAACATGTAACTTTCAATACTTTTTTAGCCTTATATAGCTGAGAAGACAAAATTTGAAAGTTATTAAACTTGTACTACTCAGGAGAAGTAAGCATATTATCTTTCCTACTGTTACACTTTACTGAAATCTGAGTGGCAAGACAATGCATGTATGTCCTCACTTAGAATCATATTTGACTCCTCAGCAGTGTTTCTTCCAGCCTGTGCTGCAGTTGGGATGCTACAGTTGATCTTTTTCTGGGCAGAGGATAGGGGAAAAAAGCCACTGGCCCCCTGCTGGAAGTGTGTGTATGTGGAAGTAGGGTGAAAACACAATCCTGATACCCTTTATATAGCTGAACAGCTGACAAACTTGCTGCTCGTGCTTGCTAAGAGCAGTTCTTGGTTCTATTCCCCTGTGTTAACAAACTTTAATGATGACAACGATATTTGTGAAAAGGCAAATTTAAAAAAAAAAGCCAAGTGTGTAAAATTGCAAAGCATGTAATTTTCCTGGAATATAACACAATGTGAGATGGTGCCTGTGTGCTGCACCTTGGAATTGAAATGGTTTGTTTTGGGTTTACACCTTGTTTTATCATGCAAGAGGAATAAGTATTTGCACAACCAATATGCAATTAAATTACACAAGTCCTCGTATAGAAAGAACCTGTAACATGCTTCAGAAGCTTGTCAGTTGTGTCAACTTATTTCAGTTAGTAGCACGTTAATTGCTGGGTCAAAACATTGAGATTTTGAGTCATGATATTGTGGTGTGACAATGGCGGAATGCTGAATTGTCAAAGGTGCAATCTTTTAACTGAGATTTTAAGACATGGTCACATGTCAGTTCTCCTGTGATTTAGGTGCCATTGACCTCACCACAATATTGTTTATCTTCTTCTCATTACTTAATCATGTCAATGCAGCTTGTGATATGTTGCTGTAGAATGGCTGCCTACTCCACTTCAGAAAGTACCTAAGATTCTTCAGGGGTTAAACACGGTAAATATTGGGAGGTTGTTTCCACTCAGACCAGAAGACGTAATTGCAGAATAAGGGCTGCTCATTTTAAGATGGATTTGAGGAAGAATTTCTTCTGAGTGGTGAATGTTTGCAATTCTTTACTGCAGGAAGCTGTGGAGGCTGAGGCCTTGTACATTTTAAAAGCTGGGAAGGGAATGGAGAGAAAGTTGACTTAGTGAGTGTTAGATTAGCCATGATCTTATTAAATGGCAGAGCAGATGTGAAGGCCTGAATGGCCTATTCCTGTTCCTATTTTTTATAGTCTTGTAAGATGTAAAAAGTTTTGAAATGTTGTGGTGTAATATTGGACTGTGCGAGTATTCACTTCAAGAAATGTACATCTCCTAAGTGCATTATTTTATGAATATAGAAAATGCCATTTTTGTTTTTTCAACATTATTTCTGAGGGGGGGTGGTTATTTAACAAATCGGACCTTTCTATAACACGGACAAGATTATTTTTAATAGAATTATTATTTTCATAACTTGAGAGCCTGATACTCTTTTTTTTTAATTCTCTGCAGCCATGAACATATAGAGATCCTGACTGTTAATGGAGAATTGTTGTTCTTCAGACAGAGAGAGGGACCTTTCTACCCCACCTTACGATTACTTCATAAATGTAGGTTTACTGCCATTAAGTCTGTTTTGAGGATTTGTAAACTGACAACTTTTTACATTATGCAAATGATGCTAACTTTACCCAGTTTTGTCGTAATTGTTAAGCTTCAGCTTGTGTGTATTATCATGAAATATTAGGTGCTACGTTATTTTCTACATACATTTTTACGAACTTTAAGGAATTGAGTCCTTTGAGAAGAGAATAATACAGTGAGTTCATCCAACATTATTTGTGGATTATTCTCGGAAGTGGAATTGTAATTTGGGAGTTGGGTCATCAATCTGAGTTCACGAAAGACAAGTAGTGTCTTTGAGACAGGTTTTTCTATTAATTTGGGCATTGTGGGTGTTGCTGGCAAGGCCAACATCTGTTGCCCATCCCTAAATGTCCGCGAGAAAGTGGTTGAACCCGTCTTGATTTGCTGCAGTCCTATTACTGTAGCTATACCTATAGTGCTATTGGGGAATGAATTAAAGGACATTGATCCAGCAACAGTAAAGAAATGACATATTTCCAAGTCAGGATGGCCTATGACACAGAGGAGAACTTTCACGTGATGGCCTAGAAGATGATGTTGGGGGGATTTCAGTAATGGAAATGCTGTTGAATGCCATTGTTAGTTGATTGAATTCTCTCTTGAAGATTACCATTGCCTTGTATTTACGATGGGTTCTATCATTATTGCAGATGGGATGTTCATTCAGCATTCTCCTCCTGTTAGTCACTTAATTGTCCACCGCCATTCACAATGGATTGTGTGGCAAGGTTGCAGAGCTTTGGTCGTGACTTGCTTAGCTTTATATCTACAGCATGGGCGTCCAACCTTTTCATGTGAAAGGCCATGTTTCAACTATTTTCTCACTCATGAGGCGAGTGGGCAAATTTTCAGGAAGATACGGCACTAGATATTTAGGAGTGGGAACACCAGTTGAAAATTCATCCCTTCAAGCCTGTTTTATCATTCTATTTATAGAATCCCTACAGTGCAAAAGGAGGCCATTCGGCCCACCGAGTCTGCGCTGATCACAATCCCACCCAGGCTAAAACAGCCTTACCCCATGTATTTGCCCTGCTAATCCTCCTGATGTTATAGGAAAATTTACCATGGCCAATCAACATAAGAACATAAGAACATAAGAAATAGGAGCAGGAGTAGGCCATCTAGCCCTTCGAGCCTGCCCCGCCATTCAATAAGATCATGGCTGATCTGTCGTGGCTCAGTTCCACTTTCCCGCCCTCTCCCCATAACCCTTAATCCCTTCTCTTATCAAAAACCCATCAACCCGCTTCTTAAAAATATTTAGCGAGGCAGCCTCCACCACTTCAACGGGCAGAGAATTCCAGAGATTCACCACCCTTTGAGTGAAGAAGTTCCTCCTCAACTCCGTTCTAAACCGCCTCCCCTTTATCTTGAGGCTGTGCCCCCTAGTCCTACTGTCTTTTTTGAGCGGGAAGAGTCTCTCCACCTCTATCCTATCCATCCCATTCATCATCATATACGTCTCAATGAGATCTCCCCTCATTCTTCTAAACTCTAACGAGTACAAGCCTAGTTTATTCAGCCTCTCCTCATAGCTCAATCCCCTCAACTCCGGTATCAGCCTAGTAAACCTCCTCTGCACTCCCTCCAGGGCCAAAATATCCTTGCGCAGGTGCGGCGCCCAAAACTGCACACAGTACTCCAGCTGCGGCCTCACCAATGCCCTATACAGCTGCAGCAAGACCTCCCTACTTTTATATTCAATCCCCCTCGCTATGAAGGCCAGCATCCCATTCGCCTTCCTGACCACCTGCTGCACCTGCAAGCTGGGTTTTTGCGACTCATGCACAAGGACCCCGAGGTCCCTCTGCACCGTCGCCTGCTGCGACGGTGGACATCTGGACATCTGGACAACCTGGACATCTTTGGACAGTGGGAGGAGACTGGAGCACCTGGAGGAAACCCATGCAGATGTGAGGAGAACGTGCAAACTCCACACAGTGAACCTGGGTTGCTGGCGCTGTGTGGAGTTTACACATTCTCTTTGTGTCTGTTTGGGTTTCCTCCCACAGCCTGAAAGACATGCTGATTAAGTGCTTTGACTCGAACAGTCACCAAAGTGTGGCAACTAGGGGAATTTCACAGTAACTTCATTGCAGTGTTCATGAATGCCTTATTTGTGACTAATAAACAAACTTTGACTTTTAAAACAACTTTACATATCTGCCAATTACCTTGTGACTACCTTACATCAACTTATTCCTCATGTTTCATACTGTTTCAGATTTTTCTACTCGACCAGTGCCCCATTCCACCAAATATCTGATGCATTGATAGTGTCCTGAAGCCACTTCCTGGGAGCGTTTGAGGAAGTTTGGGATAGCCATCTCATTTGTCTGGCATTCTCTCTCTCAAACAGTTGGGATGATAGTGATTGGCATAGCCACAGGATCCAATTTCAGACAGTGAAAGTATTTTGATTTCAGCTGTCAGAACGAATCACCTGCATTATTGGAGAGAATGTGGAGAGTGTGTCATCTATGGTCAGACTGGTTATAATTGGTATTCTGTCTATGGGTATAGTGACACCTGTAAACTCCTCAAGATCTGCTTGGTCAGTCTTGTTTCCCCCGAGAACCTCACTGAATACTGACAGCTGCTCCCTTGACGCCTGTCTTAAGATTGTCGCTCCAGTCCTCAGGCTGAAAGCTACTACTTACCTCCTACTGCTCCTCCAATCACAGATGGTTTCCCTTCCAATGATTACTGTTCACTTATCACAGCAAAATTGGGAAAGAAACAATCTGTGAATGGCAGAGTAGCCATTGAGTATTGAAGATGTCTCTTCCACTTATATTTGTTTGTATTTTGAACACTGGCTGGTGGGCTGGATGGAAACCTTTAACAGGATGGCCTCTGGTCTACAGCATGCTGCTTCTGTGGTCAAGCTTGTATGTAGCATTACCAGTGCTGCTTCTGGCCTGCTCTCCTACACACGCTGAACCCTGATTAGTCCCTTGTTTATGGTAGAGTGACAGATATGCTGAACTATGAGGTTACAGATTGTGGTGGGCTACAGTTCTGGTGCTGATATCTCTTAGTGCCTTTTGGAGGTCTGATTTTTGAGCTGCTGAATGTGGCCCAGTGTCACACCAGAGTGCAGATTGTCCTCTGTGTGAAAACAGGACTACATTTCCATAAGGACTGTCCATGTTATTCCCAGTGTGGAGATGCTGGCATTGGACTAGGATAAGCATAGTAAGAAGCCTCACAAGACGAAGATAAAGTCCAACAGGTTTATTTGGCAGCACAAGCTTTCGGAGTGCTGCTGCTTCATCAGGTGAGTGAAGGAAAAGTGCTTTGAAAGCTTGTGTTGCCGAATAAACCTGTTGGACTTTAACCTGGCGTTGTGAGAACTCTTACCATGCTTACTGCCACCAGAGCTATTGTGGACGGATGCAGTCCCCAACTGGCAGATTGATAAGGACAAGATCAAATCGATTTTAATTGGTTGTCAAATAGGAGGCAGAGAGTGGGGGTCAACGGGTGCTATTCGGATTGGCGGATGGTGACTAGTGGAGTGCCCCAGGGGTCGGTGTTGGGGCCTCAGCTTTTTACCATTTATATAGATGATCTGGAGGAGGGAACCGAGTGTAGAGTGTCGAAATTTGCTGATGACACCAAGATTGGGGGAACGGCAAATTGTGCGGAGGGTGTGGAGAGTCTGCAGAAGGATCTAGATAGGCTGGGCGAATGGGCCAGAAAATGGCAAATGGAATTTAATGTTGGCAAGTGTGAGGTGGTCCACTTTGGTAGGAAGAATGGTAGGAAGAACTATTACTTACGGGGCGAAAAACTGCAGCAGGCGACGGTGCAGAGGGACCTCGGGGTCATTGTGCATGAGTCGCAAAAACCCAGCTTGCAGGTGCAGCAGGTGGTCAGGAAGGCGAATGGGATGCTGGCCTTCATAGCGAGGGGGATTGAATATAAAAGTAGGGAGGTCTTGCTGCAGCTGTTAAGGGCATTGGTGAGGCCGCAACTGGAGTACTGTGTGCAGTTTTGGGCGCCGCACCTGCGCAAAGATATTTTGGCCTTGGAGGGAGTGCAGAGGAGGTTTACTAGGCTGATACCGGAGTTGAGGGGGTTGAGCTATGAGGAGAGGCTGAATAAACTGGGCTTGTACTCGTTAGAGTTTAGAAGAATGAGGGGAGATCTCATTGAGACGTATAAGATGATGAATGGGATGGATAGGATAGAGGTGGGAAGACTCTTCCTGCTCAAAAAAGACAGTAGGACTAGGGGGCACAGCCTCAAGATAAAAGGGGGGCGGTTTAGAACGGAGTTGAGGAGGAACTTCTTCACTCAAAGGGTGGTGAATCTCTGGAATTCTCTGCCCGTTGCAGTGGTGGAGGCTGCCTCGCTAAATATTTTTAAGACGCGGGTTGATGGGTTTTTGATAGGAGAGGGAATTAAGGGTTATGGGGAGAGGGTGGGAAAGTGGAACTGAGCAGCGACAGATCAGCCATGATCTTATTGAATGGCGGGGCAGGCTCGAAGGGCTGGATGGCCTACTCCTGCTCCTATTTCTTATGTTCTTATGATTTGTCCCTCATGTTGATTCTCATCTGATGAAGAAGCAGTGCTTCAAAAGCTAGTGGCTTTTGCTACCAAATAAACCAAATGGACTGTCACCTGGTGTTGTGAAACTTCTTACTGTGTTTACCCCAGTCCAATGCTGGAATCTCTACATCATAACTTGCAGAAGGCCCAGTCTACAGATATGCCCTTCAGGGCTCAGTAACTAATGACGCGATTCCTCCAAGTCTTGTGCTAAGTGTGGGAGCACTGATTCACCTGCTGTGGGAGGGTTTTAGTGGTAATCAAATGAAGGTTTCCTTGCCTGCATTTGACCTGATGCTGTGGGACTTCATGCTGTCTGTAGTCAAAATTGAACGCTCCCAGGACAACTCCCTTCCACTGTGCTGTCAGCACCCTTTGGTAGGTCTACCATGCCAGCATGACAGGGTTGATGATGGAGGAGCTGGAGACCTTGTCTGTAAGATACGATTTTGAATAAAACCATGTTGGGCTGTTGCTTGACTAGTCTATTGGTCAAATTGGGTGCAGCTAACCAGACAGTTTGTTGTTGAGTTAAATTAGAAAAGCCTATGCTCTGCTTCCTGATCATTTCTTATCTTGTGGAAAGGAGTGGGGTCAGAGGACAGTATGAGATCATACAATCTTGAAATCAAACCTCAATGACTTTGAAGCAATGATAAAATCCCTTCCAATAATGTGTTTGGAGATAGTTGAGGAAAGGATGAACAAAACTACAGAGCTGAAAATAACAGATAGAAAATTAAATTTGTAAACCCTGCTGGAATGAAGCACTCCTGCCGAGGGGGCGTGGGGGGTTGGGTCGGGGGGTGGGTGGCGGGCGGTGTGTTGGTGAATTCACACGACTAGTGGGTGGCTAGAGATGCGTGGGAAGCCCACTAAAAGACTCCACTTAAATCTCCCGGCCTGCTGCGCTACAAAAGCAGCGCAGGGGCTGGGAGAATTGCCCCCATGAACTATATAACACACCAATGAAAAGTTGCTAATTATAACCACATAGTTAGAGCTCAAATGCATTTTGAGCAAGTGAACATGCCCCTAATTTTGAGATTATTAAGTGGCCAGTACAGGTATTCAGTTGCATGATACCCAAAATTTATTGACCTCATGGTTAGCTTAATAGTTAAACTCGGCTGTCTAATGTTTTGTCTTGTATCAGGGTAACCAAATATTTTAACCATAATTGAAAGAAACAGCTAAGAACACCAACCTGAAGCAGGGATATGCAGCATTCAGTTGCTGTGGAAAAAATAACCCGTGGAGATCTGATGCTTTCATTCCCCATAGCCAAGAATGAGCCAAGAAAATAGACTGACTTGTGGGTTCAGCAGGTGATCCTGAATATAAACAACAATGACCAGTGTTGAAAGAGTATAATTTCCGTTTGTTGCTCCGATTAAATCAACCAAGGCATCAAATAGGAAGCCCATCAAGAATTGAGTATACGCTCTGCAGGAATGAGTTTGCTTCATCTGGTGTGTCAAAGAAGTGATCTTTTTGTTCACTGTGATTCAGAGATGGGCAGACTGAATCAGCCCAAAGTTTGCTCCTTTCTTGCACAGTGTGGATTTGGTGTTGTTAAATGCTGCTTGCTTCCTTGTCAGATCTACTCTTGTGTCCCAGTAAATCCCAATTAGACGTAAGTTTTGTCATGTTGACCAATTTTCTAGGTCATTGACTTTGGCTTGCAATGACACATTTTCCTTAATTGCTGCAGTCAGCTTGGACCCAGCGTGTAAATCCTGTCACTGTGGTCTTAGACCGACTCAGTGTCATAAAGCTGTTGGCGTAAGAATCAACAGCTGAATGAATGGTATCGACAGAAGACCAAATAGAACCCAGAGACTCTTCCAGTGAATTCTTCAACCTCTGATCCAAACTTCATCAGGATTTATCGAGCTGAGTGACAGGAATTTCGCTCATATTTTCAGTAGTCAAAAGTGTAGGGTAGCTGGCCACCATTTTAACTGCAGGTGTCTTTGTCATTTGATTTTTTTTGTTTCACGCCTTAAGGTTTTAAATATTTGGGCATGAGGGCTAAGGTTGGTTTTATGTGGTAGCAAACTAGAACATATTGGCATGATGAAAAGTTAGTAAAACACCTGTCAGGAGAGATATCATGAGCTTTTCTTCTACGTTGCTGAACCAGAATTCACAAAGAATTCGAATAAATTTGTTTAGGCATGATTTCCCCTTCATAAAGCCATGCTGATTCTGCTTGATTATATTGTGCATTTCTAAATGCTCTGCTGTTACATTCTTTATAATGAATTCTAACATATTCCCAGTGACAGAAGTGAAGTTAACTTCCAGTTACCTATTTTGTTTTCTCTCCCTTTCTATTTGAATAGGCAATTTTCCAATCATTTGGGACTTTTCCAAAATTTAAGAATTCTTGGAAGATTAGTCCATCCACTATTTCTGTAACTTCCTTTAATATCCTGGGATGCAACCCATCAGGTCCAGGGGACTTATCGGCCTTTAGCCCCATTAGCTTCCTCAGTACTTTCGGCTTAGTTATGGTATTTATTCCCCCTCCCCCCCCAATTGTTTAGCTTTTTTTGGAGTGTTATTAGTGTCTTCAGCCATGAAGACTGACACAAAGTATTTGTTTGACTTATTATTTCCTGGTTCACCATTATTATTTCCCCAGTCTCACTTGCTAGTTTACCCTTATAGTTTATCTTCTCCCTCTTTGTTTTTTTGGTCATCTTTTGTTAGTTTTTAAAAAATTTAGCATAGCAGGCAGGGAGATTGTAGTGTCGGCTGACATGAAAAATTTGTATCCCACTAGTGTCCCCCAGTGCCGGATTTCCAGTGGCATCTGCTCCACGCTGAAAATCGTTGGAGAGGTGCAAAGACCATTAACGTGGTCATTTTAATCTCACTTAAATGAAATTAACAGGCCTGGGACTGAAGTCTCCGGGCCTGTGAGCATCTCCTCCCCCCATCCCCTCCCCCCGCCAGAGTGTTTCACTCGAGCGGGGATTGCGGCTCAACCCCACTAGACTGAAGGGGGACAACTGGGGACATCCCCAGAAGGTCGGGTGTTGGGGAGGTGCCCCTGGGCATTGGTCCGTGGAATGGATTGGGGGGAGAGGGCCAGAACCGACATGGTGGGGGTCATGCAGCTAGCCAGCAATTGGGAGAGCATCTGTATGTGCCAATCTCGTCACTTGCAGATCGGCTCATGCACAGTGGGCTGGCTCAGCACGCTGATTTCAGCTTCAGCAATGAGAATCGGCCCTATCCCCTGAAACTTAATAATATCCACGCTTTGTGGCCTTTGCAGTGCACAGAGTGTGGGAGATTCATCTCTGAACTCCGACTGAAAAAAACAGTGTGAATTACATCAGTTTTCGTGCAAATTTGACACTTTTTTTAAAGAAGAATCAGAATCCCTGCAGTGCAGAAGAAGGCCATTCTGCCCATTGACCCTGCACCAACCACAATCCCACCCTAACCCTGTAATTCCCCCGTATTTACCCTGCTAGTCCCTTTGACACCAAGGGGCAATTTGGCATGGCTAATTAACCTAACCTGCTCATCTTTCGACTGTGGGAGGAAACCCATGCGGACATAGGGAGAATGAACCTAGATCTCTGGTGTTGTGAGGCAGCAGTGCTAAGCGCTGTGCTGCCCTGGGAGAACTTCGTTTTTTTTCTTTCAATTTAATACCATTCTTAACTTCGTTGGTTGATTTATCCCATTCCTAGAATCCTCCTTCCTCACTGGATATACCTTTATTGTGAGTCATGAACTGTTTTCACAAATGTCTTAGCTTCACCTATATGGATTCTACCTCTAATCCAAGATCATTGCTTGGTATTGTACTTATTCTATCTCATATTAACAAAACTACCCCACCACCCTTTCTTTCTTGCCAGTCCTCATGGAAAGTCACATATCCCTGAATATTTAGTTCCCAGTTTTGATCTTCTTGTAATCACATCTCTACAATAAGAACTTGGAGCAGGAGTAGGCCATCTGGCAAAAAGATCATACCCATTAACCTCAATTTGTGCCGTTGATTTGTTTATTTTGTGCCAAATAAAATGTGCATTTAAGTAGAACCGTTAGTTTTGCCTTGTTGCCATTTTTTCCCTTTCTGATCCTATTTTTGGCTTTTTTGTTTTTCAGTCTGTCCCTTCCTGTCTTGTAAAGCTGCCATATCCTTTTGCTTTGTTAGCCTATATATCCCCTTTCCAGAACCATCCCCCTTCAATTTACTTTAAAGCCCTTTCTACTTCCCTAATTATGCAGTTTGCAAGAACCAGCATGGTTCAGATGTAGGCAGTCCCAATGATACAGACCCCGCCTCCCCCAGTGCTGATGCCAGTGGCCCAAGAATGGAAACCCACTTCTACAAGAGTCTTTCAACCATATATTAATTTCTCTAATTTTATGTTAATTTGTGCATGGCTCAGATAATAATCAGACTTGAAGGTTCTGTTGTTTAATTTGATGTCTCTCTTTATGCAGAACCTCCTTTTTAGTTCTACCTATGTCATTGATATCTAAATGGACCACAACAACAGGATCCTCCCCCACCACTGCAAATTCCCCTCAGTCCAGAGCAGATGTCCTGAATCCTGGCACTGAGTTGCAGCACCGTGGTCTGGACTCTCTCTCCTTATTATGAGAAGAGTGTCTATCCCCCTCATTATACTTTTCCCTGTGAGCGCTACCTTCTTGTGTTCTAGCCCCACTTGAACGGCTTTCTGTACCACAATGACATGGCTCACCAGTCTGCAGCTGTCATCCAAACAAGCTGAAAGAACCTCAAACCTTTTGGCCAATTGAGTGGCTGACACTCCTACCCTCCGGATCGTCTTACTTGCCACAGCTGCAGTCACACTCCTCCTATCCCTAACCATTTTTGAAGGTGGAAAATTATATCCCAAGGGATGTGACTGCCTTTTGAAACAAAGCATCCGGGTAACCCTCCTCCTCTGATGTGTCATGCTGTCTGCAGCTCAGACTCCAGTTCAGTAACTTTGAGCTGAAGCTCCTCAGGCCGCAGGCACTTAGTACAGATGTGTTTGCCCTGGATAACACCAGTATCCATGAGGCCCCACATTTGCAGCCTTCATACATCACCTGTTCTGCCAAACTTGTGATCTTTAACAAATTACGTAATTATTCTTTTCAATTATTTATTTTATTTGAAAAATGTTTAAATTTGTCCTGTTCACAAACTACAGAACAAATTTAAACTTTTGCAAGTAGATTTTGACCACTTGCCAGATATTCATCAGATGCCCACCAACAGTTCACTGCCTCCCCTATAAGACAGCAGAAACTAATTCCCACAGCATGAAAAAGTTAGAAAAGCAAAGAAATACTGCCCTCATTGAACTCCCTCTTCTCCCCAAACCTCCACACTCTGCCCAAAGCTGCACTCAGTGCTGTTTGTGCACTGTCTGAATTTGTATGTTCTGACCAGAAGAATGAACTGAGCCCAGGAAGAGTAGAGACCAATTCCCACTAATTTCCTTAATTAATTAATTTTTTCAGCTACTACCAGTACATGGCTTCTATCATCCTACTTGGGCCCTGAATAAGACTTGCAAGTGAAACAATACTCGCAGTAAAAATGTTAAACAAAAGTACAAATAATATTAGATTTTTAGAAACATACTTTAAATTTTCCTCTTCTGACCAAATTTCCCCACTCATGATACAGTTTAACGGGGCAAAAAATAACTCCTGTCATGCATGCTTACATGTGTGCACGGAGTTTCTTTACTGCTCAGCAGACAGCAAAGCACAGTTGGCAGTGTAATGGATCTGCCATCTGTGTATCGCACTTGACATGTTTTGCTGTCCGATTAGTACTTGTCGTTGAATGACAGTACATACAAATCATAATTAATATCTTATGGTCATTTGTATTCCTGGTTAAGTTTAAAACCAAGCTGTAAAAATATTGGCATGTCTGTCAGTTCTAAATTTATTAAAGCTGTGATTTACTGGTATCCATTTAGCATCTCTGGGCTGAAAGTAATTTAGTGGTTACCAACATTTGTTGAACAGTGGAAAGCACTAAAACTATGGCACTGTCAATTGTTAAAAAGAATGGGGAAATTAAAATTGTTTTCCCTCAAACACTGATCAGCTACCAAGCATTACAAGATGCTGGCAAAACTGATCCCTGTTGGAAGAAAAGTTGTATTTTAAATAACATTTAAAATTTAGAGTAATTTCGCTGATTTCTGGGCTCAGGATTCCTCCACTTTGAGATTGATACACCCCATTTTGCTGAACATACCATCCCCCAGATATATGGCCAGTCTGATATGGGCTGGAGAATAAGGATTCGCATTATTGGGGGCTTATACCATTAAAGGACAGGTGGGGAATCATGGCGCAAGATAGGGCATGGCATATTCAGTTCCAGCCCTTTGATCCTTGTTTAATTGGCCCTGTAAATTTTTCTTCCCAATGTGTCAATGGGAATAGTACGATCTAATGAAAAGTCTAATATCCTGCCACACTTAATCATATTTTTTTTTGTATAATTTGAGCAGATAGAAAAAAGTCTTTCTCTGATTTGTGGCTTAAACGCACAACCTTTGGACACAGGTTAGAGTGCTACCACTCCAACACAAGCTGACACAATTTAAATAAACTTTGAATTGATTGTAACTTTGTGGTTTCCTCAATGGCCTAATGCATGACACTGCTTTGTGTAGCACTAAATGCTTCTCCATTTTTGGCCAGTGGTACAAGTGGACCTGTCTGACAAACAGCTAGGCACCTTAAGAAAAACTCAATGCATTGTACATTCAAGGTTACTACTGCTGATTGCTACATTCAGTGTTCCTGCTCATGATTGCCACCCCACAACTCTGGTCAGCCATACAAGTGCATCTTGGATGTGCATAAGACTGAGCTCTGTTGCTACTCCTGACAGTCCAGGGACATTCCAAACTCATGAAAAATGGCCAAAGGACAAGATCACAGCAGAGTCAAAGCCTCAGGAGAGGAACAGACAAAAATTGAAAAGAACCATCTTAAATTGACTACAGAAGTTTTATTTGCCAAGTTCCTTTGGAAGGAATTTATGGTAGATTAGCCTGGATTATTTTTAATAATTTATGTGCAAACATGTCTTGAGGTATGTACTTTGTGACTAACAGTAATTGAGCTGTAATGAAGATGTTTAATTTTGAAAAGTTTTGTGCAAGTATAATATTATCGATCTCCACTTCTTCATTGCAGATCCTACTATCTTGCCTCATCAACAGGTTGATAAAGGGGCCATCAAGTTTGTGCTCAGCGGGGCCAATATCATGTGTCCCGGTCTAACTTCCCCTGGAGCTAAGCTTCACCCAGCAGACACTGACACTATAGTTGTATCCTTGATATGACTCATTTATTTGTCAAAAACCAAAAATGGGTCATTTTTCATAAAATAAAGAGTATTTATTAACGAGAGGGCTGATTCTTCCGGGTAAGTGTGTTGCCCGTTGAATTGTTTTATTATCTCATCTTCAAAGCAATTTGCAATTTAACATGATAAGATATTAGTCTTTCAAGAAGTGGTGATAATTGGGTAAAACTTGGGGTGAAATACTTACTGTAGGGTATGATGTAGGTTTCTTGTGGTTGACGAACGATTGAGGAAGAGCTTCGACACATTGACAGGTGTCTATTTTGTTCCTTTTTATTTCAATCACTGCCTCCTGAATCCATTGACTTTTGCAGGGGCGTTTTCAGCCTTCCACTATCTCACCTACGTGAATATTATTTTTATATCAACTTTGATAGTGAGTGTTGGCTAACTACAGAATTTGGGAATTAAAATGGAGCAGCCACTTTCTACCCTCACTTCATATAATTCTATGCATTTTACAGCATGTTCACTGAAAGCGATTGGAAGCATGAAATCTAGTTGTTCTTTCTCTCACTATCCCAGATGTACTGAAGTCAGTTGTCATAGTGTAACTGTGCCCTGACTGAGAGCCAATAAACTTTATTAATGCATCAAAAAAATGTAAATTGATACAGGACTCTCTTCATAATCCAGGAAATTCACTAATAGTTTTTTTGGATTATAGAATCATTGATTTGATTCTATGATCGTAAATAGCTTTGTTAAAATTCCAAATGTGCGAATTGTATTTTAGTATTGAAAAGAGCAAGAAATATTGCTTAATGCATAAAGTCAACATTAAAAATTCTGATCACTGCATGCATTCCTGTCAACTTTTCTCATTCCAAATTCAGACCCACCATTGATGGAAGAGAATGTAATTACTTCAGAGAGTTGATGCTTCTTGTCTTCATCACTGATGCTTGCTGAAACATAGCGACCTTCTCCTTTCATTGGTTTTCTTTCCTGTCCTACCTCACAGGACACGTGTTCCCCATAGTTCATGAATTAACCCATTGGGAGAGTTATTTTACAGTATTTAATTCTTCAGTGAATTCATGCCTTTATTTAGACTAGAGTGAAAGAGAAATATTGAAAAATGGATTTCATACAACTTTTGTCTTTTTAGCAATATTCTCTTTTTTTATTTGAGAAGATCATTTTTTTATTTCATTCATGGGATATTGGTGTCATGTCACTGGCTGGGATAGTATTTATTACCACTGGTGATTGTCTGTATACAAGCACTGCTTTTTGGTATCTTCCTTAACTGAATATTCTTAAGGCTATAATGGCAGAAGGCAAGCAACATGCCCTCTCGGTGGGAGTTATGAAAATGCCAGCAGATAAAATGTAAATATTTATTAACTTTGTTTTATTGTTTTAAGGAGAATTGAATAATGCAGTGACCTTTCATCTAACTGTAGCTGATTGGGAAGATAACAAGATTGAGTTTGAAAGTCTCAATCCAGTTCCTAGGAGGTATGGACCCTTAAACAAAAGTGTCCTCAGTTACACGTACATTATAATCTCACATAACTATTAAGATGTTGATGTGATACACTCTGAGGTGAGAATTGAGCAATTGGGGCCATTTTAACCTCCAGGTCAGGTAGGAGGTAAAAACAAATCCTGATCCAAGCCCTCTCCAATCTTCCTACTTGCAGCAATAGTAGGTGGGGATCAGGCAGACAAACAACCGATCTATTCTAGAGAGGTGATTGGTCTTTCAATTTTTATGATGGGGTTGCATGCCTCATTGTTTTTCCTCATTTGAAAATTTACCGTGGTCATGTTCCTTGGTTCTTGGAAAATCTGGCAACTAGATCCAGGGAAGGATTGTTAGAGCTGCAGGAGGTGAATGCACATTTCACCCTTACTGAACTGACACTGCATCCTTGATGGAACTGTTCCCTGTCCAATAGGAAGTCAAGTTAAAACTCCATAGCATGCCATCCTGACATCTGGGCCTGTGGATTAGGTAAGTTAAAATCCAGCCTATGCTGTTGCAATAGAGACGGGATCACTGCATTTATACCTGTACCCCTTTTTACATGTTTTTATTCCATCCTTTGGTCCATAGTTCAAAACATACAGGATCATTTCATTCTTGAGTGAATTTAAACTTGGAACTGTGCTGACTTTTCAAAATTTCTAAGTTTTCTATTTGATTATTCATCCAGGAAAGATGGCTGTTTATTCAGAGTAGATGTTGAGCTAACAAAGAGTTATAATGGGATGTGAATGTCATTGTCATGGAGTATATACTGTCCATCCCTAATTGGCCTTCAGATGGCGGTGGTGAGCCTCCTTCTTGAACCACTACAACCCATATGGTATAAGTACTATTGAGAATGCAGTTCCAGTATTTTGACCCAGTGACAATTAAGGAAAAGCAGTATAATGCCAAGTCACGATGGTGAGAGGCTTACAGGGGAACTTGCAGAAGGTGGTATTTCCATGCATCTGCTGCCCTTGTCCTTTTTAGGTGGTGTAGAGGTCGCAGATTTGGGAAGTGCTTTTGAAAGACCCTCAGTTGCTGCAATGCATTTTGTGGATGGTACACACTGCAGCCACTGTATGTCTAGTGGGGGGAGTGAACATTTAAAGTGGATGGAGTGTCAAAAAAATGGACTGCTTTATCTTGGATCGTGTTGAACTTCTTTAATCTCGTTGGAACTGCACTGATTCAGATAAGTGGAGAATATTCCATCACACTCCTAATTTGTCTCTTGTGGATAGTGCACAGGGTTTGGGGAGTCAGGAGGTGAATTACTCATTGCAGAATTTCCAACTTCTGACCTAATACTTTGGTTGACTGTTGATGGTGTTTGGTACTGGTTTCCATCAACACTGAGAAACAAACTGTAATGATTCCTCATTCCTTCGGAGGGACATGCCATAGAGTGCTACCAGCAGTAGTGTTGGTTTAGCTTATCTGACCTGAAAGACCATCAGCTGAACTGCCAGTAGTTATAGGATAGACTGATTATAACTTTTTTTTGCATACCTGACCTGCCATTAAAGTAATTAATTGTGTGTAACATCTTTTAATTTAATGAAATGCGTATTCATGCAGGGATTTTTATAAATGTTGACATCCTATGGGTTACTCACTAATGGAACAAACATTGGTTTTCAGAATTTTGGGACACTTGCCCTTCAGTCTAAACTATTAGCTAACTTTAGACAATTTGTAAATGCATGTCTTTGAAGGTGGTTTTTGGTATCAGTTGTGGCAGTATAATAGTGAATTCCGCTGGTTGAATTGAAAACAACTCCTGCTCAAAATTATATATTTTTAAAATAGATAAGAAATTTTGTTCATATACAAATAGTCAAATCCGTTTTAATTTTACTTTATGTCCACAGTGAGCAAGTCAACAAAGGTATTGGAATTGAAAATATGCATTACTTAAATGATGGCCTTTGGCACATGAAGACATACAAATAACACAAGTACCAGCAATGAGATACCTGCTAGAAAGAGAACATGGACAGACCCAGCTGCAAGACATGGAAACATTGGCACTATTGTTTTTTTAAATTTTGTATTGTGTAATTCCAACACTTCAAGGTGGAGGAAGAAAACAATTTTGTGTTTCGTCTGTCCTGGATTTATTTAACCTATTTAAACTTGTCCAACTTACAGAAGGACTTGTAATTTCATCAAGGTATGCAGCAGAAAGAAATTGGCAACAACTTGACTTCAAATCAAATATCACAATGTAGAAGACTTTAGCTTGTATAATGGATTTGTACAAACATGGTTGCATAGTTAATTTCAAATATGTTCATTAAATTAATACCCAAGATTATACAAGGTTTATCTTTTTATAGAACATCATACTTTTATATATCACAATTGGCGGGTTATGATACGTTTTTAGGCTTCATCTGGGTATTTCTGTTATGTTGTATGGTTAAAAACCTTACTCCAAGCAAACCGACATGATACTTTATAGTGTAACATTAAAAATAGTTTAAAAAAACACTTAATATTTAAGATTAATGGATAAAATAAGCTCCTCCAGTCATGATCTATATTTCAGAAAGTGGCAGAGTAAGCATGGTTGAGGCGATGTAATGGATTTATTTAAAATACTGAGTTGTAAATAGCAATAGATAATACGCTAACTATCTCCTTTTTACTGAGCTTGAACTATTGCTACCTGGGTTTAAAATATGAGGTGAACCGATTTGCTATTGATAATTTTGTAATTATCAGATTATATTTATAATCTGATTTTTTTTTTCTTCATTTGAATCATTGAGCAATCTCTCATTTCTCCATTCCCCTTCACATTTCTTCTGATTCTACTAAAATGTGTTTTGTCAAGTGATCTGCTGTGAAATTCCAGCATTTTTTGCTTTTTGGGATCCTTTGCATCCCTCAGAACAACCTTGAACATCGTGTCTTTTTGGGCCGTATAGGGAAATATTAGCATATTTGAGCAAAAGCTTGGGAAGCGCTAGGTTTTAAGGAATGCCTTTAAGAGGGAGTGGGTGGTGTAGAGTTTCAGGGAAGGAATTTCAGAGCTTAGGGCCTGGACAGCTGAAGTCATGGACACCAATGCTGGAGCAATTAAAATAGACCTGAACTAGAGGAGCTTAGAGACTTAAGAGGTTTGGAGGGGTGGAACGAATTACAGAAATGCTCAGGCATGCAGCGATTCCATGCAACAATGAGAATTTTAAGATAGAAGCGATGCCTGACCAGGACTCAGTGTAGATCAATATTCAGAATTGTAATGGGTGAACAGGATTTGGAGTGAATCAGAATATGTGCTGCAGACTTTGGAAATGTCTGCACTATAGGCATTTTGCAAGTCAATTTGCTGTAAAGTAGCTTATTGTTTTAAAAAAATACAAACCTATATATCTACATGTTTCAACAGTCTTTGATAGGCTAACAATTACTTCCTTAAAATTTGATACCAGCTAATATTTATTTAAGAAATAATGAATGTAGAAATCAGCCGAACTCTATTCACTGGTCTTTTTACTTAAGTCTTGTTCCACCAATTTAAAGGCACAATGCTCTTTTTATTTTTCCTCTGCCTTCTGTCTGTATAGACACTACACTTGTACTAATGCTTATAGTACCCCTCTATTTTCACTTTTGTGCTTATGCAGCTGCTTGTGTTTACACATTTCCTTTTCTCTTCTGGCAGGAGTCCGTGTTATGCTGCCAACTTAGTTGCTTCCATTTTTAACTAGTAAGCGAACGGCTTCCATATCAACCCTACACATTTTAAAAATCAAAAATAAATGAGGGATGTTCATTAAACATCCCTCATCTCTCTAATTTCAACTAAGCAAGTATCGTTAATTGTATAAATTAAAATTGTGTCTACAAGTGGGGGCACTCATTGGATAATTACCTATGCACATAGAGACACTGGTGGTGGGTTATATTTAGGAGAAATACATTTGTAATGTTTCACTTTGTGACTAAATTTGAAACTGCAAAAAAAAAGACTTCTGATCTTCTTCATTAACTGACTGTAAGAAGTTTAACATGGTAGCAGAGACTGATTTCCGACCTTCATTTTCAGGCAATTAAAAGTTTTTAAGGCAGAAGATTACAATGAGTAGCTGTTGTGAAGAATGGCTGAAAGCAAGTGTAAAATTGTCAGGACATGATTCCTACCACCCCCAACCAGCCAGAGCCTGACCATTATGACTAAGGTGTTGCCCCTACTGACATAAATGATATAAGAAAGAGTATTTTGTGAGCTGTTGGAAACTGAGGATGGTTTAACTGTTATGTTAGGTTTCATGGATAAAACTTAGCTGAAGGATGAACTATTGTACGCCTACAAGCCATGGTCAGACAGATAGATTGTGTGATGGGCAATCATTCCATGGTAGAATAAATTGTGTACTTTAATGGACAGTCTTAATATTTTGAGAAATTCAGTTTGAATTCCTTGTTCCATGCTCACATTTAAATTACTGGATTGTCCTAAGGAATTGCATAAGGAGAGGCTCCTGGTTTTATCTGGGGTTCAGTTCTTGGAAACAGCAGATGGAGCTTTTGGAGCAGATATCTGCTGCCTTGAAAATATTCCTGGGGAAACAGTCCTTTTTGGCAGCAAAAGGCACAAAAAAGATATTGCATATTGTCTCAAAGGATTGAGGCACTTTGAGATCATCCAGATATTGGATGCAGTTGCCAGTACAAATTTGAAAGCACTTTTAATAGATGTGGATACCAGAGAAGATGACAGGAATGGAGTGGTAATGGGTGGATAAACTCCAGAAATAATCAGGGAACAGGTAATATGTGCACCAGGTATGACTCAAAATGTCTATTTGTGATGAACTGTCCAAAACTGAACATTAAGGTTCTTAAAGTAATGCATGACACAGAATTCAGAGGCTGAAGGAGATTGTGATTTGTGTGGAGGAATTGTGTCAGTCACAAGTTTTAGTTTGATGAGTGTATTAGTTGCAAATCTATTTAATTATGTGGTGTTTATATAGTGGTTGCACCTGAACAGCATATGTAGAAAATGTTGGTTAAAATGTTATCTAGAATCATTCGATTATAAGGATTAATGCAAGAACAAGGAATATGAAAGTTCTGCTTGTTTTTAGGATGACAACACATTGATGTCACTAAAACACGTGGTGATTCCATGAAAGATAGCTGGAGAAAACCACTTTATTCGTACTGATTGAATCTCTACTGCTATTAAGTAAGCTTTCTATGAAAAAATATGATCAAACATTTGTTTTTTGAAAGACAGTGGAGTACAATTTACTCAATCAGCATTGTTGTATCCCCTAAAGCCACACAAATAATTCACTAACACTTCTTGTCAAAGACTTAAAATCCAGCTAAAGAATAAAGCTTGGTTGATGCTGAGAATACAAGGGTTAGAGATTAGTGCAAAACGTGAATTACATAAAAGGTGTCAGAGGACACCCCCATGTCTTATTGTAAGCCTTCCATTAGCATATGACTTTTCATGGGATAGTTATAATGGATCTTAATGTATGGGACGAAGCTAATTTTCATTTTACACTTTATGCACGCAGAGATCAGATGTATTAGTGTTGAAAGACTACATGGCAAGGACAAAAGAGTTATTGTAGATAAAGCGACGGAGAAACAGATAGGAATTGCACTTTCTTATTCATTCCAGGAATGTAGGCTTTGCTGGCTAGGCTAGCCCATCTCAAGGACTGGGTGTGGACAATAAATGTTTGCCTACTGACGAAGTTTCTGACTGATAATGGAGAGGGAATTGCTCTTGATGAGCTTAGGAACATGAACATTGTCTGATTATGAATACCACAGCTGAAAGTCCCTTCAGAAGTTGACTCCAAGAATGGTGTGGCATATAATCTCAGCAGATCAGCCAAACTTCAAGTTGACAGCTCCAATGGTGTGACACAGTTCATGCAAGTAATTCATTTTATATGAGTGGAAGGTATCAATTGCCCAGGAGAAGAGTTGAAAATTTTCTTGTGCTGGATGATTGTCTTCCTGCCTAATCATCTGTGATTTGTTTTACTGAGTTGAATACTTTAGATACAGAGAGAGGATCTTTCATCAGGGTGGAGGTCTTGGAAAAAATCCAAAGAGTTCTGAGGCATATAAAACTGTCCTAGATAGATTTTAATTCTGGAGCGATGGTGGATTAGTAAAGAAATGTAAGAAATAGGAAGGTTCCGGTAAGGTAACAGGATATAATGGTAATACAGCAAGTAGTTAAGAAAACAAATAAAATGTTATTGTTTAGTTTGAAAGGAGAATTGATTACTAAAATAGGAGGGATATCCTTCAGTTGTACAGGGCATTGGTGAGATCCTATCTGGAGGATTGCTTTTCCTTATTTAAAGAAAGGTACAAGTGTGTTAGAAGCAGTACAGAGAAGTTTTATTAGACTAATGCCAGGGATGGATGGGTTTTGTCATATGAGTAAAAGTTGGAAAGTTTCAGTTTGTACTCAGCTTAGAAGAGTAAAAGGTGACTTGATCAAAACCTTTATGATAAGGAGGATATTGATAATGTAGAGAGGATGTTTTCTCGTCAGACTACATAAAACTAGGGGTCACTATTTAAAAATAAACAGTCCCTCATTTGACGCAGAGTAGGCTAGAAATTTTTCTCTACAGGATATAATAGAACCTTGGATCACAAGCTTCATTAGCACATTTAAGATATGGGAACAGTAGAATTGGTAGATTAAGCAGTTAGCTAAAGTAGCACCGGGTGTTAGCGATGGAAAGGTGGTAGGAATGGAGGGTCTTAATGACATTACTGTTACTAGAGAGGTGGTGCTCGACAGACTGGAGGGGCTGATTGTGGACAAGTCCCCAGGACCGGATGGAATGCATCCGAGGGTTCTGAAAGAAATGGCGGAGGTTATAGTGGATGCCTTGGTGGTTATTTTCCAGACGTCGCTGGATTCCGGGGAAGTGCCGGAAGATTGGAAAACGGCTAATGTTACGCCGTTGTTTAAGAAGGGTGCCAGGCAAAAGGCGGGGAATTATAGGCCGGTTAGTTTAACGTCTGTGGTAGGTAAAATGTTAGAATCCGTCATTAAGGAGGAAATTGCGAGGCATCTTGAAGGGAATTGCTTGATAGGGCGGACGCAACACGGTTTCATTAAAGGGAAGTCGTGTCTGACAAATTTACTGGAGTTCTATGAGGATGTGTCTAGGGCAGTGGATAGAGGAGAGCCGGTGGATGTGGTCTTTCTGGATTTTCAGAAGGCGTTTGACAAGGTACCTCACAAGAGGTTATTGCAGAAGGTCAGGGGACATGGAGTTGGGGGTAGGGTGTTAGTGTGGATAGAGGATTGGTTGTCAAATAGGAGGCAGAGAGTGGGGGTCAATGGGTGCTATTCGGATTGGCGGTTGGTGACTAGTGGGGTGCCCCAGGGGTCGGTGCTGGGGCCTCAGCTATTTACCATTTATATAGATGATCTGGAGGAGGGAACCGAGTGCAGAGTGTCGAAATTTGCTGATGACACCAAGATTGGGGGAAAGGCAAATTGTGCGGAGGGTGTGGAGAGTCTGCAGAAGGATCTAGATAGGCTGGGCGAATGGGCCAGGAAATGGCAAATGGAATTTAATGTTGGCAAGTGTGAGGTGGTCCACTTTGGTAGGAAGAATGGTAGGAAGGACTATTACTTACGTGGCGAAAAACTGCAGCAGGCGACGGTGCAGAGGGACCTCGGGGTCCTTGTGCATGAGTCGCAAAAACCCAGCTTGCAGGTGCAGCAGGTGGTCAGGAAGGCGAATGGGATGCTGGCCTTCATAGCGAGGGGGATTGAATATAAAAGTAGGGAGGTCTTGCTGCAGCTGTATAGGGCATTGGTGAGGCCGCAGCTGGAGTACTGTGTGCAGTTTTGGGCGCCGCACCTGCGCAAGGATATTTTGGCCCTGGAGGGAGTGCAGAGGAGGTTTACTAGGCTGATACCGGAGTTGAGGGGATTGAGCTATGAGGAGAGGCTGAATAAACTAGGCTTGTACTCGTTAGAGTTTAGAAGAATGAGGGGAGATCTCATTGAGACGTATAAGATGATGAATGGGATGGATAGGATAGAGGTGGAGAGACTCTTCCCGCTCAAAAAAGACAGTAGGACTAGGGGGCACAGCCTCAAGATAAAGGGGAGGCGGTTTAGAACGGAGTTGAGGAGGAACTTCTTCACTCAAAGGGTGGTGAATCTCTGGAATTCTCTGCCCGTTGAAGTGGTGGAGGCTGCCTCGCTAAATATTTTTAAGAAGCGGGTTGATGGGTTCTTGATAAGAGAGGGGATTAAGGGTTATGGGGAGAGGGCGGGAAAGTGGAACTGAGACACGACAGATCAGCCATGATCTTATTGAATGGCGGGGCAGGCTCGAAGGGCTAGATGGCCTACTCCTGCTCCTATTTCTTATGTTCTTATGTTCAATTTCAAAGGAGGAATATCTTCATGAGAGAAGAAAAGACAACACGTTTGATTAGTTTAGATATAGTTGCATGGCATGCAAGACAAGTTGTAACTTTATTGGAACATAAACTTGACTGCTGGCTTACATAGTGAAATACATTAAATGCAGGCACCTTTGGAATTTTTTTTTAAGCAGGGTAATTAGGAGTCAGTGTGCAATAGAAGGGATAGGGGCAGCCTGGATCTGACGTTTGTTGTGTGACAGTGAACAGAGTAATGGTGATTGTTTTTCTACTCTAAGATACAAGTGCAGCTTTAGGCAGAACTTGGAAGTTTGGTGAGAAGAGGGTGTTTAGTGAGGACGATACTGCTTTGTATTCCTAACATTTTCATCCTGTAGAAATTAGCTTCTGCAGTTCAATGGGGGAGGAGGTGAGCTGTTGAGTATGTGGTGAACGTCCAGTAAGTGACCAAGGTACATGTTTTGAAGGTTTGAATTTGTCCTGCAGTTTAAGATTTAAAAGAAAATTAATTGAATAAAAAAGTAACTATTTAAAGATCATAACTATGGCAACCCAAATGACGCATCAATGCTGCAGCAAGAGGGAATTTCATGTATACTGATGTTATTCAGGGCAGACATGACTGTAGCAAGTGTCTACAACAAAGCTCTGATTCACTGCAGTGGGGGTCTGAGCTGTGGCTACTGACACATCAGGGAAGGAGAGTTACCTGGATGCTTTATTTCAAGAGTTGGTCATATATTTTGTAGAATGAAATCTTCTGTTTGGGGAAGTGATTAGCGACAGGAGGTTGTGACTGCAGCGGAGGCAGGGGAAAGGACCCACAGGCAGGACTGTAGCAGTGTCAGCCTCTGCAATTGTCCAACAGGTTAAGTGCTTTGAATTTGTTTGGATGAGGGGTGGCGTGGCTGCAGGGTGAATGAGCTGACAGACTATAGCACCGTGGTACAGAAAGCCATTCAATAGGGGGAAGTGTATACAAATGTGATTGTAGTAGGGGACAATATAATGAGGGAGATTGACACTGTCCTCTCGAGGAAGGAGTGAGTGTGCAGGTCACTGTTGCCTGCCCAGTTCCATGACATATGCTCTGGGCTAGAGAGGAACTTGTTAACATGGTTTATGAAGGTACCAATGCCATAGGTAGAATGAGAAGAGGTTCTGCATAGAGTTTAAACAACAGAACCTTCAAAGTTATGTTGAGATTAGACTTGAGCTGTGTGAAAATTAGCACAGGCACATAAAATGAGATGAATACTTAGTTCAAAGACTTGTGGCAGAAGTGGGTATGGATTTGTGTGCACTGGGGAAAGTGGGGGCTGTTCCGTTGGGAAGGCTACATTGGAACAGAATTCCTGCAAATCGCATAACTCAGGTAGTAGAGATGGCTTTAACCTAAGTAGAGGAGTATGTTTCTGGAGTGGATCTATGTTAGGTTACAAAGCAAAAAGATGTGGCAGCATTACAAGGCAGCTATTTAGGTAATGATGACCAGGATGTGACAAGGGCAGTGTGTCCAAATATAAAAAAATGTCAAATAAGGCCAGTAAGGGAAAAAGTAAAATTAATGGTTCTTAAAATGTTTTTGTATTCGGCGCAAAAGTGAATCAAGGGCATAAATTGAAGTTAATGGAAATGATCTTAGATGTTGTTAAGATGATCAAAACTGGAAACTAAATATTCAAATAGAAATACTTCTCATAAGGATGAAGGAGGAAGGGATGGAGTTGCTTTGATTGTATGAAATGGAATAAGTACAACTGCAAGAAATGACTGATTTAAAATTACTGAGTAAAGACTCAGGTGACATGAGGGGAAAACTTCTTTTAAACACCAAGTGGTTAGGATCCAAATTGCACCCGTGTGTGTGCTGGAGGCAGATTACATTGTAGCTTTCAAAAGGGGAATTGGCTAATTATCTCAAGAGAAAACATTGCAGGGCTGAGGAAAAGACAAGTAGTACTAGCCGAGTAGCTCTTAGCAAGTCAGCATTGACATGACAGGGTGAATAGCCTTGTATTGCAATCATCCTAAGATTCTATTTCATAGAAAATTAAGAGACTACACCACAACACTAGCTATTGAGCCACAATTTCTAAAGAAATATTCCAATATTGGGTTAGAGTTTAAGTCTGTACAAAAATCAGTGTAATTCTAATCATTTGAAGATTTTGTACTTTAAGTCACTTAATCATCTGTAAGGTATATTTACTAAGAATTTTCTTGTAATCACAAAAGGTAGATTATAAAGCGACTTGGGATATATTTTAAAAAATCATTGCATCAGTACGATTCAGTTTGGAATAACTTGTATTGAAATTTCAATAAAGGCTGAATATCCAATTTCAAAGAATCTCAATCTTTTCAGAGTTAAATTTTATTTTAAATAGAAAACATGAAACAAGTTTTCCCAATACAAATACATTAGAACACAAGAATCAGGGCAAGAAAAGACCATTAGCAACCCTTCCCCACCTCTGAGTATGTTGATCCCAATTATCTACAAAAAAAATCACTGTCAAGGTCATTATTGGAAGTACTACCACCACCAGTGATAAAGCTGCAGCTTTCTTGTTGTATAGCTCAGAATGCTCTCCCATTATGTAATCCAAGACAGCAAATACATTTCTATATTACTGGTTGTATATACACCATGTTTTATACTTTATTATACTTTTCTGAATTCTGAGTCACAATGCTGAGATGAAAACTTTACACCCTCTATGAATGCATAATTGTGTTTCACTATCCAAGTCCAACATCCATGAAGGCGTACGTATGCTGCATTTAGCAATTGTGTTGCAAATACAAAATGCAGTTTGGATTAAACTACTTTCATATAATCCTAAAAAAATCTACTTTTGACAAATTGTTTCTCAAAAAACTTGCTCAAACAGGAGAGAACTTGGTTGAATCTCAATTAATCCATAAATAATGTGGGTCAGGAAATATTCAATATTAAATTGATATTCACAAAATTATAAGCTAAAGTGCTGACAATCTCAGGTAAAATTACTTCCCATTTTCTAGTAATACTAATTTTCATCAATATTTATTAAAAATCTATGTGCACTTCCTCCCACAAACCCAACTGATTGAGGCCTCCCATCTCCAAGATCATTGGTGCTGTGCTCCAAGCCTGATTGATGCCTACTTGACTTTTTTCCAGTTTCCTCTGTATTAAACCCCTCCCCATCCATTGGATGAGACACCACTGTTTTAAGAGGGAAAAGCAGATTTACGGGAGAGGGGGAGAGGCAAGTAAGTATTGAAGACTAAGAACAAAATGTTATAGGGGAAGGGGAAGGCTTGTACTCGTTAGAGTTTAGAAGAATGAGGGGAGATCTCATTGAGACGTATAAGATGATGAATGGGATGGATAGGATAGAGGTGGAGAGACTCTTCCCGCTCAAAAAAGACAGTAGGACTAGGGGGCACAGCCTCAAGATAAAGGGGGGGCGGTTTAGAACGGAGTTGAGGAGGAACTTCTTCACTCAAAGGGTGGTGAATCTCTGGAATTCTCTGCCCGTTGAAGTGGTGGAGGCTGCCTCGCTAAATATTTTTAAGACGCGGGTTGATGGGTTTTTGATAAGAGAGGGGATTAAGGGTTATGGGGAGAGGGCAGGAGTGTGGAACTGAGCCACGACAGATCAGCCATGATCTTATTGAATGGCGGGGCAGGCTCGAGGGGCTAGATGGCCTACTCCTGCTCCCATTTCTTATGTTCTTAAGGGAAGTAAAAGGAGATTGAAAGGACACCCGCAGGGAAAGAAATGAGGAAGAAATGCTTTGAATTTTTTGTATGTGGTTGTGCTTTGTAACTATCTTAGTGCATGGGGTTTGTTTTCCGGACCTCAATGTTTTTGCATGTAGTAACCGTGAATAGGAGATTGCATTTCTATGTGGCCTTATGCAGCTCACCTATGACATGTGCCCCAGATTCTGAGCTTCAAGGTAGGACATCTATTTAAACCTCAGGGGGAAGATATGTAATCATATCAGAATTACAACCACAATTAGTAATCTTGCATGGCAATCTTAATAGCTGACATCCTAACAAAAAGGTACAATTTGGGAGATTAAAAGGTACAAAATTTGATAGCAACTTTCATTTACTCCACTTTGAAGATCAAGCAAAGGAAAATTAAAACGTACTAAGAAGAAAAGTTGTGAAATAAAGCTGTTCTAGAACCATATCATCAACTTTTTGATGGTAATATTTTTCTTTAACAAATTCCTGTTTGCTGTGATGGATGTTATACTTGGGCAATGAAGCTGGGAATTGTTAACTAACATATGGGCAATTGCAGTGAAGTTCCTTCTTTGGTGAAACAATTACCATCTCAGAAAAGCATCTTTTACTGTGTGCAAATATTTTACCCCCTGCAAAAGTAATTGCTATCATCCCATTGACATTACCACTTTGCATAAAGGCATCCTTTCAAAGTTACCATTCAGATGTTCCCTGTAGAGAACTGGTCCAAATAGGCACGTCTGACATCAAAGAGGTAAATTGCTGTAGCTGAGGATTTTTTTTTTAACATTACACTGCTGTGTTTTGGGGCTGTTGTATTACATTAAATATGCTATATAAAATGTAGATAGTCTAGTGAATGTTTGAAAATCTAATTATTTCTCATGTAATGTTATCAAATTCAGAAAAATCCTGCAGAATATTACTTTTCCTCTTATATGCATCATTGTTCTGCTTAATCATTTTTTAAATAACTAGGTCAAAGTGGGATGTATAGTGTGCAACATCAAATAAGTTGAAGGTTTGAAGCAGATGTGTGACAATCACATCAGCTGCAAAACCTACATGCACAAGTCCAGAACATTAATTAAATTGCAATGTCACACTTAAAATTACTTTTGAAAATGGTAGTAAATTTACATAGGGATCAATTACAGGTTGAGATTATTGGAGCAATTTTGCAGGTTAGAGCTTGAAATTGTGCCTACAATGATCTTATTGAATGGGGGAGCAGACTCAAGGGACCTGCTTCTGCTCCTAATTCATATGTTTTTATGTGCCAACATGTAACACCACCCAACATTATTGATTAAAACATTTCTCCTCAGCATTGCACTTTTTCTTTAAAAAGTGATAGATTGTGATTTCAAGGGACAGGCCAGATCCACCTTAGCAGAAAAATAAAAATATTGAGCTACATTACACAACACCCAGTCTTATTACAGTACAATATCCAAACATAACACAGATCCTATACACATGAAGGAAAACTCTACTCAAATAAATACATCTCAACATTGGGTCATATCCTTCTTGTATGAGACTAAGAATTCATCACCTTTATCACCAGTGACATGCTAATATCCACCCTTACATTACACTGCTCAGAACTTGGGTCTGGAATGATAAATGATTGAAAAAGTACCCAATGATTGTACAAAGTTCACATGAACACTTAAGTTTCTGATACTTGCCAAAATGTTTTAAAGACTTCTAGCAACATCATCTTTGCAGTTCAGTAACTAAAACCTGTTGCTGTTAACCCTGTAGTTTAAGCAAACATTGAGTATCAATTTTTTTCAGCTAGCTTTTTAGTTATTTCATTTATGCTTATTAACATTGAAGGCACATTTTCAGTTAGGAACAATTTCTCTTTTGGAAATTTAAAAAACCTAGAAGTACATATTAAACAACAACAAACATTTTATAGTTCTCATACTTCATATCCTGGAATGAATCTAGTGTATAAGCTTTTAATCATTGTCTGAGCCTACAGGTGGCATGAAAATCAACGCATCGTTAAATGTATGCCCATAAGGCCGCAACCTGTAAACGCCATACATCATGACATGCATATGGTTGGGTGAATTCCCATGAAAAGTAATGGCCACATCTGAGCAGCATCCTTCCACAACTTCGTTTGGTTTATTAGACATGGCTTCCCCAATGAGGGTATTTATATTTTTTGAGTTGAATAGTTCTTTTCCTTCATCATCTTCTGCATTGTCAGCAAAAACTCCTGTGTACTTAAGACAAACTGCAAGTTCCTTTTCTTCAGACATTTTCCACAGCAGACTCCCCTTTTCTGGGCATTTCACAGGATCATCAAAGACCCGGTAGAGCCTTTCTAATGCTTCGATACTTAGGACCACACCTGAAGAGGATTCTACGTAATCCAAATCACCAGACTTGACTGTATGACCCACGTAGAAGGGCTGTTCTGGATCTTTATTCAACAAAAAGAACTTCAGATTTTCAATAATGGCAAACGTCGTTGACTCCACCAAGAAAAACCAGTTGAAATTATCTTTGTAGTTTTCATAGGCATGCTTGAAGGCTTTTCTATACTGGATCCATTTATCTTCTGTTTCAAGGCTGACTGACTGGAAGACTTTTATGTTCTCCGGGCTGTAAAAGACAGCCTTATCACAATGTTTGCTCCACGTTTCTACCGCGGAGGCCCAATAACCAATTTCTTTGGGTGTAACCATGATCAGACACAGCACACGGATGGTGAGACTGAGCTCCATCCGCTTCGCCTCGGGAAGCTTCAGCAGTTCTTCCTTGTTGGGGGCTTTGAGGTGGTGGTGTTCGTGGCTTCGCAGTCCCGAGTCTCCGCGCATCTTCGTGTTGGCGAAAAAGGTGAAGACCAAACAAAACATTCCCCCCAGCATCACACCTTTCATGAAGGAAGTGCCTTCTGTCATCATCTTTGCCTTGAATAGTGAAGGGGAAAAGAACAGAATAAAGTCACTTGCAGCAGAATGTTTATTAGCATCGATTAAAAAAAAGCTGTATCTAATGTCGATTTAAACAGTGATAGTCAGGCGGTGAGGGAGTGAAAAGCTGCTCCAGGCGCCCCGAGACCCGGGCAGCGCTGGCTCCATCACCAGGGCACCCAGCCCGGGACAGGCTGCAGCTGCTCCTCTCCTCACAGACCCTTCCCCATCTCCCCTCACAATCCCTTCCTCATCTCCCCTCACAACCTCACCTCAGCCTCACGGAACCACCACCCGAAAACAGCTAACACACATCAGCCTTTCCCGTCTCTACTTCCGGGCCAAACCGGATTTCCTGCTTCCGCCAATATCAAAGATGGCAGCCCCCAATAGATTAACCAGCTCGATTACTGGCACGAGTCAAAAGTGCCAGTTTAATTTAATTTTAGTATATTTATTAGCGTCACGAGCAGAATTACGTTCACACTACAGCGAAATTATTGTGAAAAAATCCCTTTAGCAGAACAGGACAGGCCTTTATTATTCGTAAATAGTTAGGAAGTAATTACGTGAATATATATCTCATTGAATTCATTGCCACAGAAGGCTGTGGATGTCAGGAATGCAGTGTAGTTAAGACAGTGATAGTTGGTTCTTGATTGGTAAGGGGATCAAAGATTATACAGAAAAGGCAGGAGAACAGGGCAGAGAAACTTACCATCCATGATTGAATGATGGAACAGACTCAGTGGGCCCAATTCTATATTTTATGATCTTATGGTATGGTGCATGACCCCTGGGAATCACACCTTGGTTTATAGAAATAGAAAATGCTGAAAAATCTGACAGCATCTGTGGAGAGAGAATAGAGCCAACGTTGCAAGCCAGGATGACCCTTCGTCAGAACTGACTCAAAACTGATTTAGTTAACAATCCTTTGAGATTTTGTTTAGTTGCAGTGTCCCACCAGGGGCTGCCACCCTCACCCATTTCTATTTATTAAAAAAAATTCATGATGCCACATTCACAGTTGTACTTGGGTTAATGAGTGTATCCATTTACCAGTCTACAGATCCCATAAATAGCAAGGAATACATGCACTCAAGAAGCTCCAGCATTGAGTCAAAAGGGTGCTCATTTCTAAATAATGGGCAGAGTGACCAATTGTTGTAGATTTTCCCAGAATTTGGCTCTCGTCCAAGTCAAATTATCAGTTCTACTGATAAGTACTTGGGAGGTCATGGTGTACTGGTAGTCACTGGACTAGTAATCCAGTGACTCAGGGTGATGGTCTGGGGATGCAGATTCGACTCCCACCACACCAGATGATGGAATTCAAATAGAAATTTAAAAATCTGGAATTAAAATGGTCAATTATTGTAAAAACCCCACTTATGATGGAATTCTCTCCTCTTGCCTGGATGAGTGCAGTTCCAACAACACAAGAAGCATGCTACCATCCAGAAAAAGTGACCTGCTTGATTGGCATCCCTTCCCCCTACTACCAGTGGTAGCAACACGTATTGTCCACAAGATGCATTGCAGGGTCTCATCATGGCTCTTAGGCAGTACCTTCCCAACCCACAACTGTTAAAATTTAGAAGGGCCTACAACACATGGGAACACCACCAATTGGAAGTTCACATCCAAGTCACTCACTGTCCTGACTTGGTAATATTGTTGCGACTTGGAAATACTGTCACTGGGTCAAATTTCTGGAAGTCTCTCTGTAACAGTACCATGGGTGTACCTACACCACTTGGACTGCAGTGGTTAAAGGCGTCAACTCACCACCATCTTCAAGGAAAATTAAAGAACGCATTAAATGCTGACCGAGCCATATCCACATCCAGTTAATTTTTTTTTAAAGGCAGGAATCAGGCGAGTCAGTTGACAATTTTATAAGATAAAAAACGCAGCCAGGAAATGTAAATTAAAGGACACATACAGAATGGCTGCTAGATTAGCTCATTTGGGACTCTGCACACCCTGAAGTACAAAAAGATGTGATTTGGAAAAGTCAAGCTGACAACATTGCAGGCTGTCGCCACAGCCAGAGCACATGAAGCCACAAGTCGACAGATGAAAATGGTTACTACCCAAATGGTTAACTTCCAGTTCAGTCAAGAGATGCAAGGTTGATATCATGAAATAGTGACAAATGCGCAAAGAGACATATGCTACAGCTGTGGACCACCAAAGAAAGATAATATCCCACAAATGAATCAAGCTGCAGAACTGGTTCTGAGAGAGTGTATTTTAGTCCAAATTACAAATTAATTACTAGTTTAAACTACCACTGCCCATCTGCGAAACCCACCTTACTCATAACGCATTGCTCTGAAAGGATGGCTATTTTTCAGGTTTGGATTTCAAGTTCCTGGCGATTGCAGTACATCAATGTGACATTTCTGCACTGGACTCAGCCAGTGTATCTCTGATATGTTGCATAATGTTTAAAGCAACTTTGAACATCTTACAGCTCTTGCCTACTGAGTCAATGTTCTATTGGTCTTTCAGGTTCACTGGAATTTAGTTCCTGGGCTGAAAAATCTTTCCCTACCACTTGTGGACCTTGTGGTGACTTCCAACTTTACCACTGTTAAGTATGCCCTGCAACTGATTCTGCACCTCGAGTTTTTATTCCAGAGAAATACCTTCATCAATGCAGTGTCTTTGATACTCTATCCTCCAAACAGTTTCTGAACTTTTCTCACCTACCACACTTTTGGGATCTTGGATAACAGTTTGTTAATGGTCTATGTCAACTCTACCCAACCTATGTCAACATTATTCCATCATGGGACTGCTGTCTTTAACACGACTTCCTACTGCAGTCTCCTTTGTATCCTCTGCTTACTATCATGACATATGTATCCTAATCTTGCTAAATAACCAGGCTTATCAGTATAACTGAGTACTGGTAGTGAACGTTAGTTCATAAGCACAGTGGTGATGGTGAATGGGATTTGATGAAAATTAGGATATGGGTAACTTTGAGTTTTGGATGAGCTCTGTACTATGGAGGGTGGAAATTAGAAACAAGCCAGGGGATATATTGACATCTAGAAGGATGAGAAGGGTTTGTCTCTCAGCCACAGTCTCATAGGATGTCATTAATGCGATGTACAACACACATCTCCCCTTTATACAGGCATAAATTGCTTTCATATTATGATGCAATAAAAGTACACTCTGCATCACTGTCTAAGAACACAAGAAATAGGAGCAGGAGTGGGCCATCCAGCCCCTCGAGCCTGCCCTGCCATTCAATAAGATCATGGCTGATCTGTCATGGCTCAGTTCCACATTCCCGCCCTCTCCCATAACCCTTAATCCCCTTGCCTATCAAAAACCTATCAACCCGCGTCTTAAAAATATTGAGCGAGGCAGCCTCCACCACTGCAACGGGCAGAGAATTCCAGAGATTCACCACCCTTTGAGTGAAGAAGTTCCTCCTCAACTCTGTTCTAAACCGCCCCTTTATCCTGAGGCTGTGCCCTCTAGTCCTACTGTCCTTTCTGAGCAGGAAGAGCCTTTCCACCTCTATCCTATCCATCCCATTCAACATCTTATACGTCTCAATGAGATCTCCCCTCATTCTTCTAAACTCTAACGAGTACAAGCCTAGTTTATTCAGCCTCTCCTCATAGCTCAACCCCCTCAACTCCGGAATCAGCCTAGTAAACCTCCTCTGCACTCCCTCCAAGGCCAAAATATCCTTGCGTAAGTGCGGCGACCAAACCTGCACACAGTACTCCAGCTGCAGCCTCACCAGTGCCCTATACAGCTGCAGCAAGACCTCCCTACTTTTATATTCAATCCCCCTCGCTATGAAGGCCAGCATCCCATTTGCCTTCCTGACCACCTGCTGCACCTGCAGGCTGGGTTTTTGCAACTCATGCACAAGGACCCCGAGGTCCCTCTGCACCATTGCATGCTGCAGTTTTTTGCCACATAAGTAATAGTCTTTCCTACCATTATTCCTATCAAAGTGGACAACTTCACACTTGCCAATATTAAATTCCATTTGCCAGTTCCTGGCCCATTCGCCCAGCCTATCTAGATCCTTCTGCAGACTCTCCACACCCTCCGCACAATTTGCCGTTCCACCAATCTTTGTGTCATCAGCAAATTTCGTCACCCTACACTCGGTTCCCTCCTCCAGATCATCTATACAAATGGTGAATAGCTGAGGCCCCAGCACTCCACTAGTCACCAACTGCCAATCCGAATAGCACCCATTGACCCCCACTCTCTACCTCCTATTTGACAGCCAATCCTCTATCCACGCTAACACCCTACCCCCAAATCCATGCCCCCTGACCTTCTGCAATAATCTGTGAGGTACCTTGTCAAACGCCTTCTGAAAATCAAGAAAGACCACATCCACCAGCTCTCCTCTATCCACATCCTCATAGAACTCCAATAAGTTTGTCAGACACGACTTCCCCTTAACGAAACCGCGCTGCGTCTGCTCTATCAAACAATTCTCCTCAAGATGCCTCGCTATTTTCTCCTTGATCACGGATTCTAACATTTTTCCTACAACAGACGTTAAACTAACCGGCCTATAATTCCCCGCCTTTTGCCTGCCACCCTTCTTAAACAACGGCGTAACATTAGCCGTTTTCCAATCTTCTGGCACTTCCCCGGAATCCAGCGACGTTTGGAAAATAATCACCAAGGCATCCACTATCACCTCCGCCATTTCCTTCAGAACCCTTGGATGCATTCCATCTGGTCCTGGGGACTTGTCCACAATCAGTCCCTCCAGTGTGTCGAGCACCGCCTCTCTAGTAATAATAATGTCATTCAGGCCCTCCACTCCTACCACCTTTCCATCGCTAACACCTGGCAAATATTATTCACGTCCTCCTCCAAGAAGACCGAAACAAAAAAGTTATTCAAGGCCTCAGCCATTTCCCCATCCCCCACCACTAAGTCCCCCCTCTCCAAGTCCTTCTCTTAAATGCTAATGTTAGTTTATATTTAGTGAATCGCCTCTTCAAAATTGATTGAATACCACATTTACACAGTTTCACACTTGGAGAATTGGCACAAGGTGTCTTGTGCACAACCTCATTTTCAGGTTGACAGCACTTGCATCAGCAATTGTCATACATTTGGAGCATTCTCCTATCTCCAAGATGTTGTCTATTTATATCTCTACCTATCCATCACTGCTGCAACTAATTCATGTTTTTATTATCTAGGCCTTGCTATTTTTGCATTTCTTTCATTATTGGTTTCTTAACTACACTCTGCAAAATGCCAGCCATTCCAGTATGCGATGTTTTAATAGCAATAATAGTACATTACTTTCATTTCCCTCAGTGGGGAGGACATGCAGGCTCTGCACAGGCAGTGACCCAAGCAGGGAATTGCACTCAAGTCCCTGGTACCTTCAATGATCAATGCACATATACACCTAGGTCCTGTTTCTGCACCCCTGAAGAATTTTACTCCTTGTTTTATATTGTCTCCATCTTGTCCTTACAACAATGGATCACCTTACACTTCTCTGCATTGAATTTCATCTGACAGCTCTCTGCCCATTCCACCAAATTGTCTATCTTCTTTTGAGGTTCCGCATTGTCCTCTTCAGTTTCAAATACTTCCAAGTTTCATACCATCCACAAACTTTGAAACTGTCCTCTGCATTCCAAGACGTAGATCATTAATATATATCCAGGGAAATCAAGGGTCCCAATACTGACCCTTGGGGAACACCAATACAATCCTTCCTCCAGCCTGAAAAATATCTATTGACCACTACTCTCTACTTATGATTATTCAGATAATTTTGTATCCATATTGCTTTTGTTTCTTTTAATCCATGAACAATAACTTTTCTCATGAGTCTGCTTTGTGGCACCTTATAGAATGCCTTTTTAAAGTCCATGTACCCTACATCAACAGCATTATGTTGATCTATTGCCTATTATACAGAAACTCAGTTTCTGTATTGAATCCCGCCACAGCAGGCAGTGGAATTTGAATTCAATAAAATATCTGGAATTATGACCATGAAACTATTATCAATTGTTGGAAAAACTCATCTGGCTCATTAATGTCCTTTAAGGAAACTTGCTGTCCTTATCTAGTCTGGCCTACATGTGTCAGAACCATGGTAGTGTGGTTGCCTCTCAACTGCTCTCAGGCAGCTAGGGATGGGCAATAAATGCTGGCCAACCAGCAACACCCCTGTCGCACGAATGAATAAAACCCCTCATCAACCCTTTTTGTATACAAAAGTCTGAAATCACACCAACCGACTCACGAACAGGTTCTTCCCTGCTGCCTTGCATTAAGTTGATCTTTCTCTATAACCTAGCCATGATTGTAACACTACATCATGCACTCTCACTTCTTTCTCTACAAAGGGTATGCTTTGTCTGAAGAGCACACAAGAAACAATACTTTTCACTGTATGCTAATACAGGTGACAATAAATCAACTCAAAAAGCTCCACAAGTTTGTGAATACGATTTCCCTTTTGGAAATGCATGCTGGTTCTTCCTAATCAACCCACATTTTTCCACATGACTACTAATTCTATCCCAAGTAATTGCTCAAGGTGCTGGCCTTCAAGTTCTCTTTTGCTCCCCCAACTCAACTGCAAACTACACAAGACCAACGTGACAGCTGACCCTGTCATTCCAGGATTTATAGGAAAGCCCTATCCCTTGCTTCATGACAATAGGAAATACCTTAGCTGAGTCCCCAATTTGAAATGTTACTTAGCTGTCCCCGTCTATAACAGCCTTTCATCTTAGAAAGAAAGGGACAGGTTTCAATGCAACTATTTATAATCTTGAAATTGTCAACATCTTTGAGTTTCAGGACACAAAGTCTCGATTGATAGTAACAGTTCTGATTGTCCTGAAATATAAAAATAATTGGTCTCCTACCTTAATACAATAATTAATAGTTAATAATTACCTTTGATCCTTAGTTTACCACCCAACTGGAGTCACATGGACATCAGATTACATGATCCTTTTCATTTATTCTAAATTAAAACTAACATTCTGACAATTAAGAAAAAATCCAAAAACAACAATCATAAAAACCTTACCATTGTAACACAAGGCAGATAGGCTGCGACTGCAGCAGGTATGGAAATTGGGCTGATGGGTTCATTAAAGGCCAATTGGAATCTGGATTTCAACTTAGTGAGAAAACATAGATTAAAATGAGGGAATAATAGTTTAAAGATGGGAGCCCAAATTTGGAATGCAGTGAGGCTGTATAGAGTAGGTCTTCCGGAGGATCAATGCAACTACTGAAAGTCTGCAGTGAAATTTGCCAGTGTAGGGAAATGTGAATATGTAAAGAGCTCCAAAAGAGAATTAAGACAGCCAAAACCATTTTTGTCAGAAAGAAAGAAGTTTAAAATTAAAGATGCCAAACCTGAATCTTTGGAAAAGAATGTCGGGAAGCTACATTTTGTCATCGATGTTATATGCTTTGGCAACAACAAATAAGAGACTATTATGATGTGGAATAAGTTGAATTATTTGAGATATGGACATACAAGAGAATGTTCTGCATATCCTACACAAAGACTAATGTGGAAGGGCTGGAAAAAGAGGAAATTAGTGTATAAAATTAAAGAAAACAATATTTTGGTCACACTAGAGCTGATGATAGATAGTGATAAATATTAGAACGAGAGATTGACAGGAAGCAAGAGAAGGAAGAAAAGGAGAAAACAGGTGACAAATATAATGGATTGGATGAAGTTGACTTGTGGAATATGTAAGACAACAGGGTACAGACAGAGATACATTGCAGTTCACTTTCTGGGAAACAGGTAACACTAATGAATGAATCAAATAATGCACAGAACAGATTTTTAAAAATTGAATTGATTACCTGGAGCTGGACTGAATGGATTGAAAGAGAAAATTTATCTAAACTTAGTGCAAGTCTGAAATAGCTGTTTTGGGAGATCACAAAGGCTCTTCAGCAGCACCTGCTGGTACATAATTTAGATCAGTGGAGCACGATTGGGTAATTCCCAGTACCTGTGTGATATATCTTCTACAAGTGTGTCCAAAGGGAGGAGAGCTTCGCAAAAACAAAGTTGTCCACTCAATTAAACCTTTGAGTGGATATGATTATTTAATTCTCACTTTTACAAGTCAATCTCCTGTGGTACCTTTGCTTGCACAAACCTTCAAATGAAATGATTACACCATGTGACCTTGGGGGCAGTATGATAGCCGGGGTTAGCACTGCTGTCTCACAGTACCAGGGACCTGGGTTTGATTCCTGGCTTGGGTCACTGTTTGTGTGGAGTTTGCACATTCTCTCCCTCCAGCATTATCATTAATTGAATTCCTCAAAATATCCTGGAGGGTCACCACTGAACAGAAACTTAACTGGAGTAGCCACACAAATACTTCAGCTGTAAGAGCACATCAAGGCTGGCTATAGTGGGGAGAATTACTCACCATGTTTCCCCAAAGCATTCATATCAGTGTAATGGAGTACTCTCCACTTACCCGGCTGAGTGTAACTCCAGTAATGCAGAAGAGGATTGACACCGTCCAAGACACTTTCTTGTCAGCATCTTTCGAGCATACAATCTTTACTACACAGATATAAAAGGGAAACAGGCATCTTGGAACAGCATCACTTGTAAGTTCCCTTCAATCATATATTATATTAATTTGGAACTTATTCTTCCAGAATTCTTGGGTTAAAAATCCTGGAACGCCCTTCTTAACAGCAGCAATTCAAGAAGGTAGGGCTTAACACCATATTCTCTCTCCAACAACTGGGCGTGGGCAACAAATTCCAGTCTTACCAGAAACACTATATTATGTGAATGAATAAATAGAAGCATGCATAAACGTGAAGCAAAAGGGAGAGAATAATTGAAAGTTTAACATTGAATCTATAGTACAGAAACAGGGCATTCAATTCAAACGAATTGACTCAAGCCAACTCCCATAGAGGTTTAAACAAGTGTGGTTTAACCAAGGTTTGATACAAATTTGGCTGCAGTTCTATTCCTCCAGAAATAAACCCTAGTACTTAATTTTTTTAAATTTTCGACTTGCATTACTTCTCTTAATGATGTGTCCCAGAGCTTACAGAAATGTAAACTGCCACGCCTTTAGAAAAGCAAAGTTAAATTCTGGTCTACTGGTGCACCTTTCCTTGCCCTACGTTGGGTTCAGTCTGCAGTTCTTCTTTCATAAGACAGGCTTATAAAGTTCTCCTAGGCCTTCTCTTCCTTATTAGAAAAAAAAGCGCCTCCCTCTCGAAGGAAGAAACGTTTTGCGACGGTGAAACCATGAATTATTTTAATTTGGCTAAAGCTCAACTAAATAAAATTCCTCCGAATTTACAAAAAAAAGCCCAAAGAAGATGAAACTGACTTTTAATCATTATCGAACGTTTCTTGGTTTTTAATAACAGTTTCAACTGAGTTTTTAAAACAAATAAGACTTTGAAAGGTTTCGCGCAAATCACCGCCCGCACTCCAAATGACGCAGAACTAAAGCACATGCCGACCTTCGCCTCTCACGAACAAAATGACGCCTATCCCCCGGCGCGGCTTAAGTGACGGCCGAGCTGACCAATCAGCGGCGGGCGACGTGCCCTATCCTATTGTGACGCCATGACGGATCGTCATCAATCTGACAGAACTGGCCAATCAACAATCAGGAGGGGCGGGACCATTGCCATCGCCCCCTTCCTCCTCCCCCCCGTGGTTCTCAAGTTCGGTTGAGGTGCGGGCTTCTTTTCCCCGGCGCCCTTTTTCCTCGCGGCTTTGGTTGTTCATCAGTCGTAGCGGCTTGTGATCGTGAGGTAAAAAAAATCAAATTCAGCTCCCTTCTCACCCAAAAAATTCAACTATTTGTAGTCAAAATAGCCGACGCATATTCCAACCCCCCCACCTTGCGTCCAAAAAATGTTTTAAATCTGCGTTTTTTTTGAAAAATTACGCATCAAAAATAGAGGCCTGAACGGAGGAAAAAATCGAGCGGGAGGCGGATTTTTTTTGTTGAATTTTTAGTTTTTTTTGTTGAATCTCAGAAACATGCAAGATCACATCCAGAAATCCGGCGGCAGGAACCGCAACGACAACAGCAGCCCGCGCAAGAGGGAATACCGCCAAGATGCAGGCTCCGGGCCTGGCGGTGGAGCAGCCGCCGCGGCGGCCGCCGCCGCAGCCAATAACCACCATCACCAGGCGGCTTCCCGGCGCGGTAGCGAGCGGCCTGAGGCCGGCATCACCGTCGACATGACCAATTTCCGCAAGCCGGGCGAGAAGACCTACACGCAGCGCTGCCGCCTGTTTGTCGGCAACCTGCCCAACGACGTGACCGACGACGAGTTCAAGAAGATGTTCGAGAAGTACGGCGAGCCGTCCGAGATCTTCATCAACAAGGATAAAGGCTTCGGCTTCATCCGGCTGGTGAGTTGCGGCCTCCTCCAGGGTCTTTGTTCTCTGCCCCTCCCCACCCACGCAACACCATTCCTCGCACCTACCAGCTATTCCCCCTCACTCGCTGCACGAATCGGTGCACGTCCATATTGCAATGAATAAATATTACGGCTGCTCTCAATGATTTTGACCCGTTGTGTCTTTAAATAGTGTTGGAAAGGGTCTTGGTGAATATTAAAATTGAGAGCTGGCATTTGTAAAGGGGAATTTCGGAATGTTTTGAGCTGTAATGTTTCTTTTTGTTTTGAGGCCCTAACTGACGTGTTTTCTTTTTACCATTGGTACAAATTAACACACTTATCAATCAGAAAAAGGGTTGTTGTAATGTTTCTTTTTATTTTACAGTGCTGGCTGATGCAATTTCGTTTAATCATTTTCTCACTATCGTTGATAACTGGTTAATTTTGTGCTAGAGGGTCTGTTATACACTCTGTAGATTAGAAAATAAGCAAATCAATTTATTTGATCGTTTTGGGGGAAATTATAAACTTGGATTGTCAGTGCAGCAGAATAATAAATTTTTTAAAATTGCTTTTTTTTCCACAGCTGGAAAGTTTGGGCAGTTATTAATCGTCCAAGTCTATGAAAGGTCATTAATTTTTATTAAAAAGTTCTATATGTAAAGCACAAGACGTTTTTTGGGAGTAAGGTGTGAACCCATCACCCCATTTGTCAAACATCTGACTTGAAGAAGTTTTGAGTTTGGACCAAAATTATTCCTGCCAGACCTCAATTTTCTACCTGTTTGTACTGCAGGTTTACGCAAGTCTGTTGCTTGTTGAGTCACTCATTGTATATTGGAACATTTTGTTTTAATAGAATTTTGTCTCCAATATTAACCATTTCAGCATATTAATGCTACTCTTAAAATGCATATTGGCATCAGTGACTGACAATCTTAAAGGGAAAGGAATTCTGGATTAAAAATGACCTTTAATTCACCTCTAGATCTGAGTACAATTAGAATACTGGAATACTTCTGGGTAACTAACTGGATCAGAAAATATGAATTGTAGTTTGATTCACAGTTCTAAGAACATAAGAAATAGGAGCAGGAGTAGGCCATCTAGCCCCTCGAGCCTGCCCCGCCATTCAATAAGATCATGGCTGATCTGTCGTGTCTCAGTTCCACATTCCCGCCCTCTCCCCATAACCCTTAACCCCCTTGCCTATCAAAAACCTATCAACCCGCGTCTTAAATATATTTAGCGAGGCAGCCTCCACCACTTCAACGGGCAGAGAATTCCAGAGATTCACCACCCTTTGAGTGAAGAAGTTCCTCCTCAACTCTGTTCTAAACCCCCCCCTCCTATCCTGAGGCTGTGCCCTCTAGTCCTGCTGCCCTTTCTGAGCGGGAAGAGCCTCTCCACCTCTATCCTATCCATCCCATTCATCATCTTATACGTCTCAATGAGATCTCCCCTCATTCTTCTAAACTCTAACGAGTACAAGCCTAGTTTATTCAGCCTCTCCTCATAGTTCAACCTCCTCAACTCCGGTATCAGCCTAGTAAACCTCCTCTGCACTCCCTCCAAGGCCAAAATATCTTTGCGCAGGTGCGGCGACCAAAACTGCACACAGTACTCCAGCTGCGGCCTCACCAGTGCCCTATACAGTTGCAGCAAGACCTCCCTACTTTTATATTCAATCCCCCTCGCTATGAAGGCCAGCATCCCATTAGCCTTCCTGACCACCTGCTGCACCTGCAGGCTGGGTTTTGCGACTGATGCACAAGGACCCCGAGGTCCCTCTGCACCGTCGCATGCTGCAGTTTTTCGCCATGTAAGTAATAGTCCTCCCTACCATTATTCCTACCAAAGTGGACAACTTCACATTTGCCAACATTAAATTCCATTTGCCAGTTCCTGGTCCATTCGCCCAGCCTATCTAGATCCTTCTGCAGACTCTCCACACCCTCCGCGCAATTTGCTGTTCCACCAATCTTGGTGTCATCAGCAAATTTCGACACCATACACTTGTCTCCTCCAGATCATCTATACAAATGGTAAAGAGCTGAGGCCCCAGCACCGACCCCTGGGGCACTCCACTAGTCATCAACCGCCAATCTGAATAGCACCCATTGACCCCCACTCTCTGCCTCCTATTTGACAGCCAATCCCCTATCCACGCTAACACCCTACCCCCAACTCCATGCCCCCTGACCTTCTGTAATAACCTCTTGTGAGGCACCTTATCAAACGCCTTCTGAAAATCAAGAAACACCACATCCACTGGCTCTCCTCTATCCACCGCCCTAGACACATCCTCATAGAACTCCAATAAATTTGTCAGACACGACTTCCCCTTAACGAAACCGTGCTGCGTCTGATCTATCAAACAATTCTCCTCAAGATGCCTCGCTGTTTTCTCCTTGATCACGGATTCTAACATTTTACCCAAAACAGACGTTAAGCTAACCGGCCTATAATTCCCTGCCTTTTGCTTGCCACCCTTAAACAACGGCGTCACATTAGCCGTTTTCCAATCTTCCGGCACTTCCCCGGAATCCAGTGACGTTTGGAAAATAATCACCAAGGCATCCACTATCACCTCCGCCATTTCTTTCAGAACCCTGGGATGCATTCCATCCGGTCCTGGGGACTTGTCCCTCCAGTCTGTCGAGCACTGCCTCTCTAGTAACAATAATGTCACTCAGGCCCTCCACTTCTACCATCTTTCCATCGCTAACACCCGGCAAATTATTCACATCCTCCTCCGTGAAGACCGAAACAAAAAGTTATTCAAGGCCTCAGCCATTTCCCCATCTCCTACCACTAAGTCCCCCCTCTCATCCTCTAAGGGTCCAACGTTCACCCTAGTCAGCCTCTTCCTTTTTATGTATTTATAAAAACAGAAGAGCAGAAAGTGGAATCGTTGTGGGTGGAGATTAGGAACAGCAAAGGGAGGAAGACGCTGGTGGGTGTCGTTTATAGGCCCACAAATAATGATCTGGAGGTGGGGTGGGCTGTTAACGCGCAAATAAATGCGGTGTGCAGGAGTGGAACGGATATAATTATGGGGGATTTCAATTTGCATATTGATTGGTCGACCCATGTTGGACGTGGTGGGCTTGAGGAAGAGTTCTTGGCATGCTGCCGGGATAGTTTCCTTGAACAGTGTGTGTTGGAGCCGACGAGGGAGCAAGCTATCTTGGATCTGGTGTTATGTAATGAGGCGGGTAGAATTAGGGACCTTGTGGTGAAGGATCCTCTTGGGAAGAGTGATCATTGTATGGTGGAATTTCTGATGCTGATGGAGGAGGAGAAAGTGGGTTCCCGGACATGTGTCCTTTGTTTGAACAGAGGGGAGTATGGTAGGATGAGAGAGGAATTGGCGAATGTTGATTGGGGAGCACGTTGGAAAGTAGGTCTGCTGAGGAACAGTGGAGGATCTTTAAGGAGATCTTCCTTGGTGCTCAGCAGAAATTTATTCCGATGGTTAGAAAGGATCGTAGGAGGAGAGATAATCAGCCGTGGATAACGAAGGAGGTAAAGGAGAGTATTAAATTAAAAGCGGATGTGTTTAGAGTAGCTAAGAGTAGTGGGCGAGAAGAGGATTGGGAGAGGTTTAAATGTCAACAAAGAATGACAAAGAAGTTGATAAAGAAGGGTGGGATAAACTATGAAGCTGGGCTAGCGCTTAATATAAAAAAAAGATAGTTCTTGGAATTCTGTTTTTTAAACATCAAAAACAATTTTTAAGGTGGTGTTTAATTGCATTACTATTTGGTTAAATTTATTATTCAACGTTATTTTGTTTTAGCCACACATTCTGATATGAACATTCTGTCTCACAAAGACAAATTACGTATTGGGTCATGTTATCTATTCAAGTTGGTCTAGGTAAGTTGTAATTGGGATCATTGTCAGCATGTGAATTACTAAATATACTTCTACCTCTTCTCGTCCAAGAGACACTTAATAAGAAGTGAGTTCATTTGCTGGCATTGGATATTTGTACTCCCAAAATCTGGGTAATTATTCGCTGCTAGTTCTTTATGGATCAGCAACTTGAAGAGTTGTTGACCCATAAAGAACAGCAATATTAGAAAAGGAAGTGTTATGGCATCCTTAATGATGCCTAGTTAATTTAGTTGGTTATCAATGTATAAATTGTAAAGTGTTGGCGCTTTTTTTTACGTTGCAGGAAATTAAACTGTGATCCTATTATCACTTGGTATTGGCACACAGTTTGCAGCAGGATTTGCTAGACGTTTATCAGGAATGGAGGACCATGCTATTCTGCCCAAGTTAATATCATGGCTTGTGATCGCCTTCCTACCTCGAGAGTTGAGATCAGTTTAAATACTGTCTGTTAGATATTCTCTGAAACCTCATTGATTGTGATGATTTAAGTTGCTTACTGCTTTATCCTGAATTTTTACTTGTGCACTGTGAGGAATCATAACAAAATTCAAGTTCTTTTAATGTTGATAAGTGTGGAGTCTGGTTTGTGATGCTAAATGGGAGCTCTTGGAATCCTGTGTGTTAAGCCTTATTGGCATTGAATCCCAAAAAATTGTGATCCAGGAATGTGCTTTCAGCCTAAAATGCCATAATTGCTTGACGGAAAGTTCAGATCTCTTTTGTATAGTTGGAACAGGATTATATTTGACCATCTGCTTTAACATTCTCCATGCATTTCAGCGATGGCCCTGCTTTTTTTTCCTGAAAGTGGAGAAGTTCCACATAGTTGTAAATAAACTTGCATTTTGACTGAGGTAGTCTCACATTGTGGCATATCAAAATGAAGGATTGAGTCTTGAATCGTTATTGTATGAACTGTAAATCATGTATTTAATTTTAGTCCATTCTCATTTATTTTTCTAGCTACTATATGTAATCTATGCATAAATGAGTTGGTTTGAGATTTACTTTTTCTCTATAATACTCATCATGGACTTCTTTATCTGCCAACTATGGAAATCATTTCCTTTAATGCTAAGACTCAAACCACCTGAAAAGTTTGGCCATAAAGAAAAATTGATATAACACTCCTATAGGAGAGTTCTCACTTCAAAGCAAAGCTCTGGATCTGGCTCAGAGTTCTTCCTAACTGTTGTCGTCTCATCAGTGCAAGGAGATGGCAGTATATTTTGAACTGTTAGCACTGGAGACCAATTTTCCAAAAAGGATAGTCTGTCTCCCCATCTTTAACCTTGCAGTGTCATTAGTGGGAAGACACTTCCAGAGATTAAGGCCTATGCAATTGAAGGCATAGTCGTCAACGATGGTGAAGTAATAAAATAGGGCAGGTTGCGCAAGAAGCCAAACTGGATGGGAAGAGATCTTGGATGGATGCAGAGCTGGAGGAGGTTACAGATGAGGAAGGGGTCAGGCCATGGAGAGATTTGAACACCGACAAGAGAATTTTAAAATACACATTTTGCTGGACTGAAAACCAGTGTTGTTCCCCAACCATAGAATGGATCAGCAGACATGGGGTGATGGATGAAGGAGCCCTGATTGATAAATGTATAACATAGTTTTGGATGAACTTATCTTTATAGAAAGAGGTCTGCCAGGAGAGTCTTTAAATAGTTGTTGAGAAGTGACTAAAGCGTAGATGAAGACCTCAGTATCAGATGAGCTAAGATGCCTGAGTCAGGCGATGTTGCCAAGGTGGATATGGGCAGTCTTGAAGATGTCAGCTGGGGGTCGAACAGGATGTCGTGGTTGTGAACTGTCTGATTCAGCTTCAGATTCTGGTTCAGCCTCAGAGAATGGTTTGGGAATATATTTGTGGGGACTGAAGGCAATGTTTTTGGTCTTGGAGGATATTGCAGTACATCCAGTCAATGTCAGCTTTCAGGAAAGATTGTTGAAGTTGGAGCTCTTTCTTTTAAGATTGGAAGTGAGCAAATGTAGCACTACTTTTCAAAAGAAAGGAAGAAATGGAACTGCAGTCCAACTGCCTGAAATCTGTTGTTGGAAAAATGCTGGAGTCTTATTAAGAAAGTCTTAACAGCACACTTAGATCGTGGTATGATCAGACAAACTCAACAGCACAATCCTGATTGAGTTGGGTACAGAACAGGAAACAAGTCAATGTAATATACTTGGATTTCTAAAGACTTCAGATAAGATACCACACGAAAGGTTGCTTAAGTAATTGGTCAATATGCAGCAAAACTTGGACAGCATTCAGGCCTGGGCTGATGTGGCAAGTATCATTTGATATTCAATGGCATTAATGTCATGAAATCCTCAGAGACTGCTGTAACCGGCCATATAAATACTGTAGATGCAGGAGCGGGTCAGAGAGTGGGAATTCTGCAGCAAGTAATTCCTATCTGTCCACCAACAAGATGCAAGTCAGTAGTGTGATGGAATCCTTCTTAGATGGGGGGGATGAATGTGGCTTCAAAAACACTAAAGAATCTTGGCACTTCCCAGATTGGAGCAGCACGAATGTTCAACACCCTGTCCACCTTTCACTATCTCAGCCATCAGCATCCCTGGATATGGCCTGTTCCACTGGCAGGACACGGGCACCAGAGGTGGTGGTATGGTAATGTAGAGTTCGGAGGTAATTGCCTTCGGAGTCCTCCAGATCAACTCTTGATTCCGTGAAGTCTGATGGCTGAGGACACTGTCACTCACACAATGTTAAGAAAGCACTGACCCAGAGCCAAGGTCAATCTGGAGATCGGCACAGTTGGTTAAGATCTCAAATGGGGTCAGTTCCATGCCTGTACCGTATACTATAAATAAATGCATAATTGAGTTGTTAATAAAGACTTGCCATTAACATCTTCCAGAATGGAACCTTACTTAATGGCGTGCAAAGCAGGATTCTCCCACTGCTTATAACTCCATACTCGGATGTTGAAGACCAGTTTGCAGGTCTGCTGAAGGTGGAAAGGGCACAGAGTGTAATCTGGTGTCTCAACACCAAGAGTGGCTCGGTAACACCACTACTGACTTCAGATAAATCCATTAGACTGAGCGTGAGGCATGTGGTGAAGGAGCCAACAAGAGGGAAGAACCTTATTGAACTTGCTTTCACCTGTCTGTCTGTCCAACGTGGTATTGACAGGACTGACCACCACTAAGTCCTTATGAAGTTCCACCTTGAGGATACCTTCAGTGTGGTAATACAGTTATGCTAAATGGAATAGATTTCAAACAGATCTAGCAATTCAAATCTTGGCATCCACGAGGCATTGTTAATAATTGGCAGGATTGTTTTCCACTAAATTGAATTTCATGATTTGGAATATTTCCCATATTGCCATAACAATTGAGCCATGGTATCGACATTGGTTCAAGGAAGAATGCAGGAAGCTATGTCGGGAGCAGCACTAGCCATGCCTGAAAATGAGGTCATCCTGGTAAAAGTGCAACTCACTGTTCGGCATGCAGTTAGTCCAAAGCAGTATGTGATAAGAGCCAACTGATCCCATAACCAGTGGTTCAGACCTATGTTAGACACAAGCCTGAACACTTTGTGCCCCATCAGTCTACTCTTTTCATTAACAATGATGGAGGTCGTTTATGAACTATCAACAGCATTTAGTCAGCAATACTCTGCTCACAGGTGATAAGTTTAGGTTCTGCTGGGGCCACCTGGCTCTGGACCTCATTACAGCCTTGGTCCAAAAATGGATGAGAGTTGAACTCATGAGGTGAGGGTGATTGGCTGTGACATCAAAGGAACATTTGACTGAGTGTAGTATAAAGGAATCCTGGCAAGATTGAAGTCGATGGGAATCGGTGGAGTGAACTCTCCAGTGGTTGACATCATCGAAGATAGATTGTTGTTGTCAGTGGGACATGAGTGCAGGGGTTTCTCGGGGTTTGATCCTGGTCCAGCTATCTTCAGCTGCTTCATCAATGTCCTTCCCTCCATCTCAGGTTGGAAGTGGGGATGATTTCAAAATGTTCAACGTTTGTGACAACTCAGATTCCAAAGCAAGTTGTGTCTACATGCAGCGAGATTTGAGCAACATCTGATGAATGGCAAGTAACACTGGTGCTACAAGTGCCAGAGTATGACCATCTGACGAGCACATCTAACAGTCTCTTGATGTTGAATGGCAATGTCGTTGCCGCATCCCTCATCAACACCCGATAGTTCCCATAGAGCAGAAGCTTAACTGGATCAGCCATATAAAAGCTATGGCTACAAGAGTAGGTCAGAGGCTGGGAATCCTGTGGCGAATAACTCCCTGAAGCTTGTCCACTATCTGCCGGGCACAAGTCAGGAGTGTCGTGGAATACTCTCCACTTGCCTAGGTGAGTGCAGCTCCACTGACATTCAGAAGCTTCACAACACCAGGTTAAAGTCCAACAGGTTTATTTGGTAGCAAAAGCCACAAGCTTTCAGACCGCTGATCCTTCCTCAGGTATGTAGGAATTCTATTCACAAACTCAATTTACAAATTAATGGTTGGAATGCAAGTTTTTACAGGTAATCAAGTCTTAAAGGTACAGACAATGTGAGCAGAGAGAAAGTTAAGCACAGTTTAAAGAGATGTGTATTGTCTCCAGCCAGTTTAGCTGTTGCCTGGGCTTGCAAAATTTTGCTAACTGTCCTGGCTGGAGCCAGTACACACAGAGGGTTAAGCACAGGTTAAAGAGATGTGTACTGTCTCCAACCGGGATAATTAGTGAGATTTTGCAAGCCTAGGCAACAGCTGTCCTGGCTGGAGACAATACACATCTCTGTAAACTGTGCTTAACCCTCTCTCCACCTTGTCTGTACCTTTTTAAGACTTGATTACCTGTAAACACTTGCACTCCAACCATTATTTTCTAAATTGCGTTTGTGTCTTTATATGCCCTGTTTGTGAACAGAACTCCCACTTACTTGACAAAGGAGCAGTGCTGTGAAAGCTAGTGGCTTTTGCTACCAACTACACCTGTTGGACTTCTTACTGTGTTTACTCTAACTTGTCACATCTCCCTCAACAGCACCTTCTAAACCCATGACCACCACCATCAAGACCAAGTGCAGCAGACACTTGGAAAGAATACCACTGACCACTTTTCCAAGCCACCCATTATCTGAACTTGGATATATGTTATTGCTCCTTCACTATTGCTGAATCAAATTCCTATAACTCCCTCACAGCACCGTGGGGATACCTATGCAACATGGATGAAGAGGTTCAAGAAGTTGGCTTATCTCTAGTAGCGTCTCGAGGGACATTTATAAATGGGAAACCAATCTTTGTCTTGCGGTGTTGCCTACATCCCATGAAATTTTTTAAGGAAGGGCTCATAGATATGAAAGACATATTAATGTGTAAAGAGCAAGCTAGCAGTAGGAATGAATAGCACATTTTTAATTATCAGGCTGCATAGAACAGATTTGTATTTTTGGCTTTGTGCAAATATGTTAATGATTTAGACAAATGTACCTAAATTTGTTCAAGGCTAGACAAATGTAAGCTGTGAGAAGGGCACAGGCTGCAAAAAGATATACCGGTTAAGTGAGTTGGCAGTAAGATGGCAAATGAGGCATGATGTGAGGAAGTTCACTGTGGTCGTAAGAATAGAAAAGCAGAATATTTTGAAAGTGTGACATTGAAGTTCAGAGAGGGTTAGGTGTGATGTTCGGGGAGCAACTAAGTTAGTGACATGTAGCAAGCATTTAGGAAGACAAAAATTGCAAGTTGTCCCTTATTGCAAAGGGAATGGAGTACAAGCGTAAAGAACTTTTGCTATAATGGGCTAGGGCTTTGGTGAGACTTCATGTGGAATACTGTGCGCAGCATTGGTCTCTGTTTTTTAAGCAGCTGTATACTTGCATTGGAGATTTGTTCATGGGGTGAGAGGATTATCCTCTGATAGGTTTAGTAAATTGAATGTGTATTCTCTTGCATTTAGAAGAATGAGTAGCAATCTTATTGAAACAGCTTCTGAAGCGACTTGACTGGGTAGTCACTGAGATTGTTTGTGCTAGCTGGGAAGATTAACTATGATTGTACTGAATGGTGGCGCGTGCACTTGGAAGAGAAGAATTGTAGGTGATTTGATAGAGATCTTTTAGTTCAGTGGACTGAGTGGACGTGAACCAAATATTTCCACTTGTGGGAGAATCTAAAACCAAGGCCATAAATACAAGGTAGTTACTACTCTGTCCAATAAGGATATTGGGATAGATGTTAAAATGTTCTTATTTTAAACAGTCTTGCAAAGTAGTTGAGGTGAATAGCTTGGATACTTTCCAAAGGAAATTTAGACAAATACAGGAGAATAAATGGAATAGAAAGACATGCTAAAAATACAAATGGAATGGGAAGAGACAGATGTAAAGTGTAACTATCAATTCTGATTAGTTGGGCCAGATGTTCTTTTTGTGCTGTGTATTTTGTGCAATTTTTGATTCACTAACTGTTCCAGTCAGGGAACGTTATGCACTTGACCTATGCTGTGACTGCCGCATTTTCACCGATTCTCCCACCAAGCTGGTGAATGCGTGTCATTTTGTTCCCAGACCAGTTTAACTGCATCTTTAACCACTGGTGTGTTTTTTTTATGCAAGAGATTAAGCTGGAAAGACTTTTTTTGCTATGAATTTCTACACAGCCCAACTGTCTCAAATAAAGGGACTCAATCCTAGGATCCTTGTTTTGAGCCCCAAGTGATGTCTCTTGTTAATTTTGTCAAAGAGAAACTGCACAGTTAAGACCACTAATTGGGATTGCTGGGGGAAGATATGTATATTCCTCTCCAGACATCTTGTATTCGCTGCCTGAATAAATAATTGACATTAAAATTGCAGTATGTTTTCACATTAATAAATGTTGTTGTAAATGAGGCAGTTAGCAAAATAAAAGCATGATTTAGTTGCAGAAAGGAGAGCTGTATTTCAAAGCATCTCTCACTTTAGCATACGCATGGGCAGAAAGTGCTCGCCTTGTGCTGTGGCACAAATAAATGTGTTCTTGTGTGAATGTTTGTAAACAAAAAAAATCAAATTTACTCATTTTCAGATTGCCATTAAATCACAGTTGATAGCAAACTACTTTGATAGCCATTTATTCAAAGTAGCAATTTTAATAAGTGGTTTGTAATCATTTTAAATCATGGTCCAGTCACATTGGGCAGCCTCCTTTTTTAATATTTGTACACCCATTGGTTGATACTTCATAGTTTGTAGAAAATTACCAATCCTGGGGACTGACCACAGCCAAAAAGCTCAATGCTTGATGTAGTATCTTGTGAATTGTATCTTGTTATTGAATATAATGTAAAATAATTACTTTGGTGACTCAAATAAGATAAATAGAAGCAGCCAGACCCGTATTTTGGGCTGGAGGTGAGTTAAATCTATTGTGTGATCTCAATTTATTACCAAAATTGCTTTCACTTTGGTTGAACAAGATAGCCTGGAAAACCTTTTTTTTGAGTGCTTGGGGGTGCATGTGCACAGATACCTTAAGGTGGCAGTACTGATAGATAAGGTGGTTAAGAAGACGTGTGATAGCTGGGGCATAGAATACAAAGCAGGAAGGTCGTGCTTTAACATGTGGGCATGGATTTAAGGTGAGTGTGGATCTGAGGAAAATGGTGGGAATCGGGAACTCGATGCCTGCAAAAGTGGTTGAGTTAGAAACTCAACATTAAGTAAATATTCACTCGCGTTGTTGTAACTTCTGGGCCTGAGGGACAAGTGCCGGAAAGTGGGACTGCTCTAGTCAGATCTTTGACCGGCATGGGCACGATAGGCTGAATAGCCTCCTGCTATGCGTAAACATCTATGAATTATGTGACCAGCCCTGTTAATTTTGCTGCTCGTCATCTTCCAAACTGTATTGTTTTGAAACTGATGGTGTGCTTGTTTTAGTACAGGATTCTTAGCCTTTTAAAGACCCAAGTCTGACCATATCATGTACCTGAATCGAGCAGTTATTCCTATGCTTTTTAACCCAAAGTAGATTTTGCCATGTCTCCTTTTCTCCTACCAAGTTTCATTGGCATGGAAAGATTGTGCACGCGCACCTGCAACAGTCAAGTATAGTGAATATGACCATGTTGTCCCTGGCTAATGTTTAAGAAGATCCCAGTTCAATGATTGTGTGGTATTGGGTACATAACCTAGCTTCTTAGCCAGCAAGATAGTTGTAGGCATGATGGTTTCCATCTCCTGTCTACGCATGGAACCCTTGTACCAGAATGGAAGAAAGCCATTCAATTCCTCCGGTCTGTTGTAGCATTGTTAGTTTATGTCTGACTATTCTTACTCAACCTAAAAGTCATGTAAACTTCATTTGCACCACCATTCATATTCTCTTGTGGCAGAGAGTTCTAGATTTATCTTGTGTCTTGTCCCAGTGCCTTGTGATGTCACTTCTGAATGCTTGGGCTCTTACTTTGAAGTAAACCGTTGTATAGTTTTGGTTACTGTATTGCCAAAAAGGCAGTATATCCATTCTGAAGATGCTGTTCCCAAAGTGATCTAAAAGTCGAGTCCTGACCAATGCTGTATACAACAGTGGCATAACTTAGTCATTTTTTGACTTCAGACTAAACTTCCTTATTATTCTTAGTTGTAGTGTAGAATCGTTCAGGGAACTTGTATGATTTGAAGTGTTCTGGTGCAAAAAATAATATTTAAGCCATTTGTAGGTAGATGTATAGCCAAGCACCACCAGGGTTTTGATTTGACTGATCTTCTCTTCCAGTATGGCTCACATTTTCTCTTGGTGATTTTAGTATGAATATGTTGATCTGATGCTGCTGTTTCTTTCCAGGGGATGATGAGGTGACTTACCTTTGAATTTTCTTTTAGGGTAAGCACGAGAGCTGCCTTGTTACTTGTACAATTCCAGAGGCTAGAGTTCGGATTATATTCGGAGGGCATTGAGTGGCCTGATTAGTGGGTTTGTATTTTAGAACAATATTTTAATTGTGTGACTGAAAATTCACATGTACTCATTTTGATTATAGGAAACTAGAACCCTGGCTGAAATTGCAAAGGCGGAACTTGATGATACTACACTAAGAGGGAGACAGATAAGAATTCGATTTGCAACACATGGTGCTGCTCTCACCGTGAAGAATCTTCCTCAGTTTGTATCAAATGAGTTGTTGGATGAGGCTTTCTCTATCTTTGGACCAGTGGAGAGAGCAGTGGTGATCGTAGATGATCGTGGAAAGCCAACTGGTAAAGGCATTGTAGAATTTGCAGCAAAACCTGCAGCACGCAAGGCTCTGGACAGATGTACAGATGGTGCATTCTTATTGACAGCGTGAGTAATCAGAATAAAAATGTGGGGGTGGGTGGGTGGCAGAGTTTGCAGGCAAGAGTATTTTGTTTTGCACTAGTTAGCAGTTTCATCCTGCTTCATTAAGTTCGTTGATGGAAGTGAGTGGAAAGCCCATTTGTTGTAGCGTTAAGCCACAGACAATAGATAGGTTACATTCCTGACTTTATTGTTAGCTTATCTCGTTTGGTGTCCTATACTTGGCCTAAGTGCTTGGGGGGGAGGTTAAAGAAGTGTAAATCTGTCTGGATGCATGGAAAATGGTACGTAGGATGTAGAACATAGAACAGTACAGGCCCTTTGGCCCTTGATGTTGTGCCGAGCTTTGTCTGAATCAAGCTATCCCACTCCCTATCATCCTGGTGTGCTCTATGTGCCTATTCAATAACCACTTGAAAGTTCCTAAAGTGTCCGACCCTGCTATCACAGCAGGCAGCCCATTCCACACACCAACTCTCCACTCTGAGTAAAGAACCTACCTCGGACATCCCCCCCCAGATCTCCCACCGTGAACCTTAAAGTTATGCCCCCTAGTAATGGTTACATCCACCTGAGGAAATAGTCCCTAAACGTACACTCTATCTATCCTCCTTATCATCTTATAAACTTCTAAGTTGCGCCTCATCCTCCTCCGCTCTACAGAGAAAAGCCCTAGCTCCCTCAATCTTTCCTCATAAGACCGACCTCCAAATCAGGCAGCATCCTGGTAAATCTCCTCTGCACTCTCTCCAATGCTTCCACATCCTCCTTAGAGTGAGGCGACCAGAACAGCATACAATATTCCAAATGTGGTCTCACCAAGGTCCTGTACAGTTGCAGCATAACCCCATGGCTCTTAAACTCTAACCCCCTGTTAACTAACGCTAACACACTATAGGCCTTCTTCACAGCTCTATCCACTTGAGCGGCAACCTTCAGAGATCTGTGGATATGAACCCCAAGATCTCTCCGTTTCTCCACATTTCTCAGAACCCTGACATTGACGCTGTAATCTGCATTCAAGTTTGTCCTACCAAAATGAATCACCTCACATTTATCAGGGTTAAACTCCATCTGCCACTTTTCAGCCCAGCTCTGCATCCTAGCAATGTCTCTTTGCAGCCTACAAGAGCCCGCCACATCATCCACTACTCCATCAATCTTGGTGTCATCGCTAAATTTACTGACCCCCTCCTTCAGTCCCCTCTTCCAAGTCATTGATAAAAATCACAAAAAGCAGAGGACTCAGCACTGATCCCTGTGGTACACCATTGGTAACTAGCCTCCAGTCTGAAAATTTTCCATCCACCACCACCACCCTCTGCCTTCTATGAGGTAGCCAGTTACTTAGCCAATTGGCCAAATTTCCTTCTATCCCACACCTCCTTACTTTCTTCATGAGCCGACCATGGAAACCTTATCAAACGCCTTACTAAAATCCATGTAAAATCCAGGTAAATTGCTCTACCTTCATCTACACACTTAGTTACCTCCTCAAAGAATTCAGTCACGTTTGTGAGGCAAGACTTAACCCTTCATGAATCTGTGTTGACTATCCCGATTTAAGCTGCATCTTTCCAAATGGCCATAAATCCTATCCCTCAGACCTTTTCCATTAACTTACTGACCACCAAAGAAAGACTGACCGGCCTATAATTACCAGGGTCATTCCTAATTTCTTTCTTGAACAGAAGAACAACATTGGCCACTCTCCAATCCTCTGGCACTATCCCCATGGACAGTGAGGAGCCAAAGATCAGAGCAAAGTTCCTCCCTTGCCTCCCAAAGAATCCTAGGATATATCCCATCTGGCCCAGGGGACTTATCGACCCTCAGGTTTTTCAAAATTGCTAATACATCTTCTGTCAGACCATTGACCGCCTCCAGTCTATCAGCTGGTATCACGCTCTCATCCTCAAAAAGATGGCCCCTTTCCTTGGTGAACGCTGAAGAAAAGTACTCATTTATCTCCTCTCCTATCTCTTCTGATTCCATGCACAAGTTCCCGCTACTATCCTTGACTGGCCCTAACCTCAACCTGGTAATTTTTTAATTTCTCACGAGTAAAAAGCCTTGGGGTTTTCCTTGATCTGACCTGCCAAGGATGTTTCATGCCACCTCCTAGTTCTCCTAAGCCCTTTTTCAAGCTCATTCCTTGTTAGCTTGTAACCCTCAAGCGACCAGCTGAACCTTGTTTTCTCATCCTTACATACACTTCCTCATCCTTTCATATGCTTCCTTTTCCCTCTTGACAAGGCATTCAACCTCTTTCGTGAACCATGGTTCCCTTACTCGGCCATTTCCTCCCTGCCTGACAGGCAATACTCAGAATTTGTTCCTTGAACAAGCTCCACTCTTCACTTGTGCCTTTCCCTGACGGTTTCTGGTCCCATCTTACGCTCCCTAATTTTAGCCTGATAACATCATAAATTACCCCTCCCCAATTATAAACCTTGCCCTGCCATATGGCCCTATCCCCCTCCATTGCAATAATGAAAAACACCGAATTGTAGTCATTATCTCCAAAGTGCTCTCCCACAAACGAATCTAACACTTGGCCCGGTTCATTATTCTGCACCAAGTCCAGTATGGCTCCACCTCTTGTCAGCCTATCTACATATTGTGTCAGGAAATCTTCTTGTAGATACTGTACAAAAATTGCCCCATCTGAATTATTTGACCTATAAAGGTTCCAATCAATATTTGGAAAGTTAAAGTCACCCATGACAACTATCCTGTGACCTCCACACCTGTCCATAATCTGCTTTGCAATTTCTTCCTCCACACCTCTCTCACAATTTGGGGGCCTGTAGAAAACTCGTAACAACGTGACTGCTCCTTTCCTATTTCTAACTTCAGCCCACATTGCCTCAGTAGGCAGATCCCCCTCGAACTGCCTTTCTGCAGCCGCTAAACTATCCTTGATTAACAATGCTACTCCTCCACCTCTTTTGCCATCTTCCCTACTCTTACTGAAATATCTATACCTCAGATCTTCCAAGGAATGTTTTGTTCCTTTAGAACATCTGGTAACACATTACTGCTGTTGGTTAATGTATCTTAGTTTGTCTGCCTTAGCAAAGCTGGTTTTAGTTTGGTTTATGGAAATAGGTTAGTTAGTAAAACAAAATTGTTAATATTGTGTCCCTGAATATTGATTTCCTGAAGTTTCAAGCCAGTTCCTCTTTTATCTTTTAATCCACTACGTTTCACTGTAAAAGTGTAAAGTTGAGATAGCTATTCACAACCTACTCAGAAAACTGTTCTGGAACACTAGTGGAAGTGAGAACCCAAACTAGATGTTGCTGTCGTCGTTTGGGTCAGGGAGCTTCTGCTGAGGCAAATTCCAAAGATTCCTAGCTTTTTTTGTCGAGCACAGATAAGGCAAAGGGGAATCCAAAGAGCTTCTACAAATACATAAAGGACAAAAGAGTAAAAAGAGGCCCTACTGTCTCCTTAAAGGATTCACAAGAGATGGGTGAGATTCTAAATTAATATTTTTCATTAGTATTTACTGTTGAGAAAGGCATGGATGTCAGGGAACTTGGGGAATAAATAGCGATGTTTTGAGGAGTGAACATATTATAGAACGTGGTGCTGGTAGTCTTAAAACCCATCAAGATAGATAAATCCCTGGGACCTGATGAAATGTATTTCAGGACGTTGTGGGAGGCTAGGGAGAAAATTGTGGGTCCCCTAGCAGAGATATTTGAATCATCGACAGGCACAGGTGAAGTGCCTGAACGCTGGAGGGTAGCAAATGTTGTGCCTTTGTTTTAGAAGGACTGCAGGGAAAAGCTTGGAAAGTACAGGCCTGTGAGCCTATTTTCTGTAGTGGATAAGTTGTTTGATATTTTGAGAAACAATCTAAAGGCATTTTTGGGGGCAGGGACTAAATTAGGGACAGTCAACATGGTTTTGAGTGGAAAATCTTGTCTCACGATTTTGTCTGCGTCTTTTGAAGGAGTAATCAAGAAGTTAGATGAGGACAGTGCAGTCAGCATTGTCTACATGGACTTTAGCAAGGCTTTTTGACAAGGTACCGCATGGTAGGTTGTTGCATTAGATTAAATCTTACAGGATCCAGGGTGAGGTAGCCAATTAAATACAAAATTGTCTTGACGACAGAAACCAGAGGGTGGTTTAGAGGGTTGATTTTCAAACTGGAGGCCTGTGGCCAGCGGTGTGCCTCAGGGATTGGTGCTAGGTTCACGGTTATTTGTCATTTATTTCAATGATTTGGATGAGAATTTAGGAGGCATGGTTAGTAAGTTTGTAGATGACACTGAGGTTCATGGCATAGCAGACGGTGAAGAAGGTTATCTAGGATTGCAGCAGGATCTTGGTCAGTTGGGCTGATGAATGGCAGGTGATGGATGTTTAATTTAGATAAATGTGAGGTGATGCATTTTGGCTGATCAAATTGGGGCAGGATCTACTCAATTAATGGTAAGGTGTTTGGGAGAGAGGACAGATTCATAGCTCCTTGAAAATGAAGTCACAGGTGTACAGGGTGGTGAAGAAGGCATTCAGCATGCTTAGTTTTGTTCGCCAGAGCATTGAATACAGGAGTTGAGATGTCTTGTTGAAATTGTGTAAGACATAAGGCCACACTTGGAATACTGTGTACAGTTGTAGTCACCCTATTTTGGAAAGGATATTATTAAACTAGAAAGAATTAGAAAAGATTTACTAGGAAGCTACTGGAACTTGATGGTTGAGTTACAAGGAGAGGCTGGATAGATGGGGACTTTTTCCTTGGAGCGTAGGAAGCTTAGGGATGATCTTATAGAGGTCTACAAAATAATGAGGGGCATTGATAATGTAGACAATCAATATCTATTCCCAACGATATAGGGGAATCTAAATCTAGAGTGCATTGGTTTAAGTTGGGAGGGGAGAGCTACAAAAGGGTCCAGAGGGGCAGTTTTTTCTCACTCATGGTGGTGAGTGACTGGAACAAGCTGCTAGTGGTAGTAGTAGAGGTGGATATGATTTGGTCTTTTACAAAGCATTTAGACAGTTACATGAATAAGATGGGTTTAGAGGGATGTGAGCCAAATTAGGGAATTATGGGAATTTAGGACTAATTGTGGGAAATTAGGTCTAGCTTGGTGGTTAAAAGCTGGGCAGCATGAACAAGTTGAGCGAAAGGGCCCATTTTCCTTGCTATAAACTTCTGTGACCGTAGGTAATTAATTTCTTTTTTGCACTTTCCCATTTTCCAAAATTATCCATTGTCCAAAATTATATTAAAACAAGATTTTATTTTCATGGCTAAAATAGCATTGCTAAAGTCTAATTACATACTCCCAAAGCTTTGAATTTAAACAAATTCTTCCCCACTCCAAAACCGTTAAGATTTGATTCATGGTACTGTACCCTCAGCTAAAGGCATTTCTGTATAAAACTTGTTTAATTCTTTTAGTGATGAGCAGAGAGTCAACCTGCTATGTACAGATGATTGTCTTTATTTCCATAGCTAAAGTATTAAAACCTTGGTAATAGTTTCATGATGGAATAAGATCATCCCTTCTGACAGGCCTGTAAGCATGTTTGTTCATTTTTACATGAAGTGAAAAATTTTATTTTTCAGGAATTGGTGTCACATACTACATTGTGCAATGCACTATTTGTTGCTTAAAACTAGCATCCATATTTGGTCTTTATTTTCCCGTTTTTAGGTTTCCAAGACCTGTGACTGTTGAACCTTTTGATCAATGTGATGATGAAGATGGACTTCAAGAGAAACTGGTCCAGAAAAATCAACATTATCACAAGTATGTATTGACTATCAATTGTTTTCAAAGATGCTGATGTTTGTCCCCTTCTAAAACCATGTAAGATTATGCTTGGGTTTGCATTTACTGAGTGCTTGATAGAATGTAAATGCATGGATAAATTAGCCTGCATATTGTTTGGGTGTTTGAGTGACTTGATGTGCTAAATAAAATTGAAAGCACAAGTTTGCTTCCTCGAGTGGATTGTTATTATTTTGCGAAATTAAGTACTATCCATGACTGCATAAAAGAGCCATGATGTGGAGATGCCAGCGTTGCAGTGGGGTAAACACAGTAAGAAGTCTCACAACACCAAGTTCAAGTCCAACAAGTTTATTTGGTAGCCCAAGCCACTAGCTTTTGTAGAGCTGCTCCTTCATTACGTAAGTGGGAGTTCTGTTCACAAACAGGGCATACAAAGACAAACTCAATTTAGAAAATTATGGTTGGAATGCAAGTCTTTACAGGTAATCAAGTCTTAAAGGTACAGACAGTGCGAGTAGAGAGAGGGTTACGCACAGGTTAAAGAAATGTGTATTGTCTCCAGCCGGGACAGTTTGTGAGATTTTGCAACCCAGGCAAATCCTGGCAAGATCCAGGATCTTGGGTTCATGTCAGATTATCTGTAATCCCCTGAGGATTTGCCTGATCTTGCAAAATGTCACAAATTGTCCTGGCTGGAGACGATACATATTTCTTTAACCTGTGCGTAACCCTCTCTCCACTCGCATTGTCTGTACCTTTTAAGACCTGATTACCTGTAAAGACTTGCATTCCAACCATAATTTTCTAAATTGAGTTTCTTTATATGCCCTGTTTGTGAACAGAACTCCCACTTACGTAATGAAGGAGCAGTGCTATGAAAGCTAGTGGCTTTTGCTACCAAATAAACCTGTTGGACTTTAACCTGGTGTTGTGAGACTTCTTGCTGTGCATAAAAGAGCAGCAGGTTGCTATAAATAAAATTTTAATACTTCTGTTTGTCATTTTCTCATGAAATGAAAAACCCAGATGAGTTGTCAAAATTTATTGTGTTGGTACAAAAAGTAGTACTGAAATTTATAGTGAGGAGCGGGCAGTGGGGTAAAGACCCCTGTAAAACTTGAACGTTGTCAAAATTAAGTTCCTACGTGAATAAGTTCATGTAGGGTTTGGTGAAACCTCTTGATCCATCTTGTTTTCATTAAACTCTTCCTATAGAGTGCATTTATCAAAAACAGGAAGGTAGGGAAGCTTGCAAAAGTCGTTTTTCATGATTTGATGATAGAATGGTTTGGGAACAGTCAACCTTATTTCCACCCCAAGCAAAACTAAATTGTAAGGGCCAAATAAAGTAATCCTTAACCTTTTGTTTATGGTATTTTGTTTTTATTGATTTTATGTCACAGCAATGTTAACTTGACCATTGCAGCAAAAACGTCAGTGAGCTCACCCATGACAACCCGACTAAACTTTTTTAGTAGCCACATCAATATTGTTACTTTGGCAATATGGTTTTTTTCTTTGTATAATGTATAAACGTTGGTACTGCTTCTTTCTAGGGCAGGAGTGCAGTTGAGATTACTTTGGCTTCTTGCCTTTAATTACACTTGTCTGTAACTGTTTCATTTTTAAGGGAACGGGAACAGCCACCCAGATTTGCCCAGCATGGATCATTTGAGTATGAATATGCCATGAGGTGGAAGGCTCTGCTTGAAATGGAGAAACAGCAGCAGGAGCAAGTTGATAGAAATGTGAAAGAAGCACGAGAGAAGCTGGAAGTAGAACTGGAAGCTGCACGTCATGAACACCAAGTCATGCTCATGAGACAAGGTGGGTTGAGAAGATCGCAGTTGGTTTTTTTTTGTGGCGTGTCTAAAGGCATTGGCTGTTACTGGATAGTGATCATGAATGTGAAATGTGAATTTTCTGTCTACACCATTCTCTCTCCATCTCTGCTTCCTTTCGATTTCTTTCCTTTTCCCCCAGTCTGTGACCACCAAGGCTAGTTGTAGACCCTTGACCATATCAATTTAGATGGAATATTTGAATCATTTAGGTAAAGTATTGAAGGGAAAATTTTATAGGGTGCATCACAGACAGGAAGCCATTTGGACCATTGCACATGTGCCAGCTCTTTGTCCTGTATGCTGCTGTCATGTTACGCATATTGCAAATGTTCAGAAATGAGATGTATGAAGTAGATTTACCAATTAGTCCCACTCTCCCTTCTATTCTTCCATAGCTTTTTTCCCCCTTGCAAATGCATTTGCAGTTCCTTCTTTTTCAAAGCTACAAAATTTGCTTCACCACTCTTTCAGGTAATTCATTCCAGATGGAAAGACTTGCTGTCTTTTTCTTCACTTTACCTCTGGTTCTTGAACTCTCTCTTCTAGTTACTGACCTTTCTGCCATTTGTTATTTAATCTATTGAAACCATGTCAAGATTTCTCTTTCAAATCTCCCCATCTCTTTTGTAAGAAGAAGAATTCGACTTCTGCAGTTTTTCCACATAATTTATAATTCCTGAACAGTTCTAGTAAATGTCTTGCCTACAAAATTTGATGCTCAAAATAGACCACTGTACTGTAGTTGGGTACTGACCAGTGTTATATAAAAATGAAACAGTCTTTTGTACTTTTGTGTTCCTTTTCATAAAGTCAAGGATCCTGTATGCGGCTTTAAAAATACTCCCAATTTTCTCATGTCAGCTTAAGTTTATGTACACGCACATGGGTGTCTGTTCTTGAACTCCCTTGAAAATGATATAATTTGGCTTATATTGCCATGGATTGAAGTTTTTGGTGGTGGATGGGGGAACAAGCCAAGGCTGTTTGCCACACTTGAATGTTGCACACCAATATTGCAACTCTAAAGGAATGTTGCTGTGTACGATTCTGGGCACGTTACAAAGATTGGGATTAAATATTCACCCATTTTGGAAATTCTGTAGTCAGTGTACTTCGATAAAGTTGCAAATCTATTTGCTTAAAAATGCAATTGTATCTTCCAGAATTTGCAATATGTTGTACTTGTGTATAAAAATGCAATTTTGGTCCAGTTCAAATGTTTGTTATTTTTGTTATAGACTTAATGAGACGTCAAGAGGAATTGAGGCGCATGGAAGAGCTGCATAATCAGGAACTGCAAAAGCGAAAACAAATCGAACTGAGGTAAACAACATTGTTTCCTGTACTAAGTTCTTGGAAGTGAATGTCCAAACCAGAGTTTTGTAGACTCCATATACTGACATAAAGTGGCTATCATGTCAAGCATATTGCAAGTGTTCAGAAAGGAGATGTAGGCGGTAGATTTTTTTACAGAGTAGTGGATGCCTGGAACTCGTTGCTGGGGGAAGTAGTGGAACCGAATACCGTTGTGACTTTTAAAGGGTGTCTTGACAAGTACGTGAATAGGATGAGAATAGAGGGATAAGGTCACTGGAAGGGTAGGGGGTTTTAGTTAAGTCGGGCAACATGGTCGGTGCAGGCTTGGAGGACCAAAGGACTTGTTCCTGTGATGTAATTTTCTTTGTTCTTCTATTCCATTTATATGTGATGGTTCGGATTTTTGCTGAATTGTGACTAGTTGATCCAAAACAGCAGTATAGTTGTTGTAGTAGTTTGAAATGGAATTAGTTGATGTCGAATGAGGGTAAAGAATGCCAGTTAGTTGTTAAGAAAGGAGAGACCAGTTGAATGATGAGAAAGTATCGGTGCTTTTTGGTAGAGTAAATTAGATCTACAAGTGTTGATATTGTGGTCTAAAGCAAGTGGAAACTTAATCCCAATAGAGTTTCCATGGCTCCTTTTTATGCATGTCCTAATTGCCAGCTAAAAATACGCTGCCAAGGACTTTCATGTTTGCACTCACCAGCCATTTCTCCTGTTCTCATTTTTCCTGGGTGAATGCTAGTTTTCTGCTTGCATGCAGGTGGTGGGGGAAAAAAGCAATCAGTTCCTTCAGTCTTAAAAGATGTATTCCAGCTTCTGATATAAATTTGAGGAATTGCATCATGAATCAATGTTTTTGTGTCGCTGGTCTTTTCATGACTGAATGCTAAACTTTTGTGGTGATATTTGAAGCAGTTACCATTCGGAAACAATGGTTTTCAAAAATCCGGTTCAATTTGCAATGACCCTTTTGCTGGAAGAGGAAGATTCATTTCTCTGGCTTGCTTCAGTTGGCTCAAATTGATTGAATATTGGGTATTTGAGATGGCGTGCATAATATGGACAAGAGGGTGAATCTTAATAGAAGCGATGACTTAATTTCTTTAGGGCACGTCTTCACACTTGCAGTCGATGGTAAGGATCTAGTACTTAAAAGTGGGTGAATATTGCTGAATTTTGGATACCTGATGTAGCTTTTTGAATTGGCATTAATCAGCAAGTCAAACCAATATTTATCATTGAGTGGGAGTTTTTGATTAAAATTAATCGGCAGCTTGACTGCGGTATCTCTGAATTAATAGTGGACTAGATCCTGATTTTTCAGAGCAAACATTTTTTGCCCTATATTGTTTGGATATTTGTAAGGAAAATAGGTGGGAATAGAGAGATTCTGTTGGGTTGGGAGAAAATAGTTTAAAAATTTTCCATTGGGCAGTCACGAGTTAATGTAGTTCAGACTAGACTTTATTGCCAAAAGATTTCTTTACCGTAGATGTGAAATGATTTAGAGTAATGGTTCTCAAACTCAGGCCCATAAACCTCTCGGAGATTACAAGGATTCTGAGATAATTTAAAAGTCCTCATTGAGGTGCTGTGGCCTAAAGGATGCAATATCTGAAGTAAATGTAGATTTTTAAACATTAGAACACCCCAGTGTCGCACTTGCAACGTAAATATTACATAATTTCAATGGGGAGATCTGTAATCACTAATCCACTTATTTGAAAAGGGTTCCTCTTTATTTGCTCATGGGTTGTGGGTGTCACTGGCAAGCCTGGTATTTATTTCCCATTCCTAATTGCCTCTTAAGGTGGTGGCGAGCTGTGTTCTTGAAATATTGTCCTAAGATGTTTGAGAACAATGGAGGTAGAGGGTCTAACAATCATTTTACGAGGGAATTAGATGAGCCTCTATAAAAGATGTGGTAAAAATACAAAACCTGGGTTGGACTCCATGTTGAGTGTCAGCTCAAGCGTGAATTTGATGGCTGTCATTGCTATGGTTCTCAGGAATCTGTACTGTAAATCAAAATGCAAAACTGCTCACTAATTGTGAAAATGTTTTATTCCAATTTTCCCTCTTCAAATTTAAGATTTAACAAATTGCCTGTATGTAAAATTAGATAAAGAATGTTCTTGGCAGCTTAAATTCTAATTGGTGTTAACGTTGTAGACAAGAGGAGGAACGCAGGAGACGCGAGGAAGAAATGTTGTTGCGTCAACGTGAAAAAGAAGAAATGATGAGAAGACAACAGGAGGGATTCCGAGCGAGCTTTGGTGAAAATGTAAGTGTTTTGGATTATTAATATCCTTATGACAAAGGTACAATTGGTGACATGGAAGCGCGTTAATGTATGAATATACATGGAAAAGATGGGATTTATAAATCACGTAAGCAAATATATTATTGGAGCTGTAGCTTACGTTGGCCACATATTAAATGAGTGGTATCTTTCTAAGTCATTAATGTGTTTTGAGGGCAGCTCACTGACGAGAGAAATAACTGAGAGCCACACATCTGTCTACAAGCCTTGCTGTATGAGATGTAGTAGAAAATGATTTGCAGGTAATGTGTGTATTTTTATTTGAACGTTAGAAAGGATTTTACGCTGGCGTCACATTCTATGAATTTGGAATTCTGGCATGAATTTATTATGCTTCTGAATTTCAGTACTTTGACCAGTTTTCACCACTGTTTTCGTAGATATGTGCGCAATGCTGTTAATGTGTGTATATGCTATACATACTGGGATCACATGTCCACTACTCAATTAGCCGTATCTGAATTCCTAGTTAGCCAGCTGTGACTGACTAATATTACACTACACTGAAATTCTCCCAATTTACTGATTAATAAGTGTCATTTAATTTATAGTGAGGTCCTGCTGTTTATGCCTTCCTGATTCACATTTTCACTTGTCTGTGCTCTATATTCTGCTCATGTGATGGGCAGTGTGGTGTAAAATGTTCCGTTATCTACAGTTTCTTCTTGTTGAAGTGCCCATTTTTTCCTCCTTCGTGAATTTGCACTTCCCACTTTGATCAGAGGGATTGCTGGTGTGTCAGAATTGGAGAATTCCCTTTTAAAAACATGAATGAACATGTTTGAAATGTACCGTGCAGGGCTAGGATCTTGAACTGGTGGGCAGTTTCTTCACCACTTGTGTTGCTCGGCTCCCCATTCCGTTGTACAGAGGTACTGCATCACAGTACTGCTCAAACCAATGCTACCCTTGCATGGCTGGAACCTAGCTAATTGAGCTCTCTGTGATACTTCTCAGGAATGGTACCCCCATAAATAGCAGGAATTGACTGTAATGCTTATCCATGATTTAATGATGAACAATATCTTTATCTCATTGTGGGTCTGAATTTGATTAAATGATGAACCGATCTTGTTTTTAAAGAGTTGTAGGCTTCACACGGACAGTGTAGTGTTTGGGACTTTGTATTGACTGTTTCATGATCTTTTGATTTTTTTGCTTAACTCAGTCAGAGCAACAGCAGTGGCACCATTATTGGTATTGAATCTCTCATTCAGGAAAAAGCAGCCAAGTTTTCTTCTCACTGTTATTCAACAAATGTTGACGAGAGTACATGACTGGTTATGTTCTGGTCCCTGTCTGATCCTCCAGTTGAATACTTCATTGCATCTGGTCAGATCTCTTGGATAAACTCTTACTCTGAATTATGGCCGCTTAGATGAAATATCAGAGGATAAGTGGAAACCAAGGACATGTAGCACAGGCCAATCATAACGTTTTCTGAAATGAAGGAAGTACATTGACTGAGTTTTTTTTTGCATATGTGCAACTTTTAGAGAGAAAATATGAGGATGGAAGAGATTGCCCAAAGGAGTGGAATGGCCATGCCAGGTAAGTTGCAAAGTGAATTTCAGAATAGAGTGTTATGAAGGTAATTTTTTTCTTCACTTTGTTAAAAAAGGGGATGTGGCCCTTGCTAGGCTGATATTGGTTGCCCATTCTTAAATGGGTTTGAGAAGGTGGTCGTGAGCTGTGGCTGCTTTGAACCATTTAATCCATATGGAGTAGGTATACCCATAGTGTTGTTACGGAGTTCCAGGATTTTTGACCTTGTGACAGTGAAGGAACGATTGTATAATTCCAAGTCAAAATGGCATGTAACTTGGAAAATTTCCAGGATGCATCTGCTACCTTTACTTAGGTGAGGGGAGTAATTTGTCCAATGTTATTTATGGGCAGAAGTCAAGTGGTTTCATTTAGTGTTTCGTTGTTGTGTTAGCTCTGACCCATTTTGTATCATTGAAAATCCCAGCAGAATGTCAAAACTGTGAACGAATACAGTGTAGGTAAGATATCTTTCTAGGTGTGTCCTGTAGGTCATAGGAATCGAGGCTAGAGCATCAACTGTTTATATCTATGTTAATTTAGATGACAGGGACCAAGTATTTTAGTCAAATGTGTTGATGTAAGAATTTAGGTAGGTTGTGACTGGGATATAGGAAATTTTGAGGTTGATGACTTTGGTGGGAATAATAGAAAAAAACAATATTACGTAAATGGAGAAAACCTGGAGATTGCGATGCAGAGTGACCGGAGTTCCTTGCACATGAAACATTAAGTTAGCATGCAGGTACAGCAAGTAGTTAAGAAGGTAAATTGAATGTTGGTCTTTATTGCGATGTGGGGGATGTAGAGTATAAAAGTAGATAAATCTTGCTGTGATTGTACAGGGAGTTGTTGAGACTGCACTGTGCATGTTATGTACAGATTTGGTCCTTTTTAAGAAAGGGTACACATGCATTGGTAGAAAGAGTTACCTTATGATGGAAAATTGGGCCTATTCTGGTTTGGTTTATAAAAATGTGATCTCATGAAACAGGTAAGATTCTGTGGGGCTTTAAAAGATAATGCTGACTGGATATTTGCCTTCATGGGAGAAATCTGGAACACTGGCACCATTTCGGAATAAACATCTTTTAACACTGGGGTGGGGGGAATGTGGAACTTTCTTTTATGGTAAGCAGTGAGGCTGGGTCATTTGAATATATTCAGAGCTCAGGGAGACACTTTTTTTGACCTGCAAAGGGTGTTAAGAGTTACGGGAGCTGGCAGAAAAGTGGATTCAAGGCCATAATCAGATAGATCATGATCTTATTGAGGGTCAGGGGGCCGAATGGCCAACTTCTGCTTCAGTTTATTATTTTGAGTCATCAACTGGTAGGAAGGATACAGAGGAGCAAAGTTGAGGAAATTAGAGGTGCAGTTGCTGCAGGATAATGGTGGACTTCACGGATTCTAATACAGATTGAAATAATATAAATGGCAGAGGGGGAATCAAGAATTTGAAGTGTGTACAGGGGAACTTTCTAGATCAGTATATTTGACATAATGGGGAAGACATTAGTGGATCTGATTCTTGGGAGTGAGGTGCACTAAGCAATCGGTAGGGGACCATTTAGGGAGCAGAGGTCCAAGTATCATAAGGTGTCGATTAGCTAATGGAAAGGACAGGAACAATCTAGGGTATAAATACTTAATTGGATAAGGACAAGTAATGGGTGAGCTGAAAATGAATCTGGCATGGGTGAGTTGTTATGCAAGGTTGTTGGATAAAACAGTAACTTACCTCCTGACTCCCCATCTACAAGGCACAAGTCAGGAGTGTGGTGGAATACTCCCCACTTGCCTGGATTGGTGCAGCTCCATCAACACTCAAGAAGCTTGACACCATCCAGGACAAAACAGCCCGCTTGATTGGCACTACATCTACAAATATTCAATCCATCACCACTGACGCTCAGTAGCAGCTATGTGTACTATCTACAAGCTGTACTGCAGTAATTTACCAAAGATCCTTATACAGCCGCTTCCAAACCTACAACCACTTCCATCTAGAAGACAAACGCAGTAGATAAATGGGAACACCATCACCGGCAAGTTCCCCTTCAAACCAGTCTCAATCCTGACTTGGAAATATATCACTGTTTCTTTGCAGTTGCTGGGTCAAAATCTTGGAATTCCCTTCCTGATGGCATTGTGGGTCAACCTACAGAATATGGACTGCAGTGATTCAAGAAGGCAACTCATGACCACCTTCTTGAGGGCAACTAGGGATGGGCAACAAATGCTGGCCAACAGTGACCCCCATGTCCCACGAATGAATAAAAAAAATGGAGAAATGGGCTGCCTTGAAGAGGAAGTTGGGGTACATGTCTTTCCACCTCATCAAAGCTTTGTATGCTAATTGCTGTTTAGTGTCTGTTAAGTGGTGGTTTTGGATTGCATCCCTGGTTATGCAGTCTGTAGGTAATTTAAGTTCATGCACCAAATTGAGGAAGGGGAGGAATTTTAATACTCAAGTGTTTCTATTTAAAGTAGATCTCCCAGGCTTCTTGCCAGTGTTGAATCACAAATAAACCTTAAATTGAAAGGAATTAAACACCATACTTTCTTAAACCTGTACATATTTTGATATCACTTTAATTTTCTTCATTTAGTTGATTCATTTAAAAAATGAATGGTCTTCAGTAGAATATCATAGCTTCTCAAAAGTTGATTGATATGTAAGTAGCACTGTAGCAGCCTTTTCTTTGACTGCCAAACAGATGAGTATCAACAGACCCTATCATCCATAATGACTCTTTATTGTAGAAACGTAAAGCAGGAAACATGAATTGGTTGATATCTTTTCCTAACCATATTGATCTTTTCTAGTTTGTATTTAAAGAAATTTTACAGATATTCCACTTTAGTGTGGATCCTTCAGGTGTATTAGAGGAATTGTTGAATATTTTATTTGGCAAGGCATCCTTAGAATTTAAACTTATTTTGTTCCTTTTTTTTCCAGTGGGACTAACGGCAGCTGATTTTACGAATCTTAAAGCAGGTATGAAATTTCAAATTTAACACTTTATTGAGATAGCTGTCTTTTGATGTAATTTGCATTATTTGCTTTGTGGGAGGTAACAACATAGATATGATTACATTACATGCAGGAAAGAAGTCACTATGGGAAGAAAATATTGCATTCAAGATCAGACTTGGCCATTCAATTTCCTTGAAATTCCATAGTAATATGCATTTTTAAGTAGGAATGGGAGTCCCACTGTAATTATTGATGGATGCAAAGTTGTTAGAGCAATAATCAGTATTTGTTTTGGAAGTAAGTATGTAACTAGATATATGGCAAATGTGCCAATAACTACCGGCTTATATTTTACCAAAATATTATACTCATCAGCTTCTGCAAACCAAGTTCCGCAGCCGCTTATGGGAATGAACAGGCCAACTGTGAATACTAGTGCACCACCTCCACAAGGACCACCTGGAAGCCTGGGAAACCAAATGCCAGAAAACAACATGGGAATGGTAATGTATTAACAATGTCTTAAATACGTAAGACTAGCCTAAGGATATAAATTTAAGATAACCAAATAGTGAATTTGAAGTCGTAAACATGCTTTTTCCTAATCTTTGGCATGGTAGTGTGATGCTGAGAGAGACTGTAAATGTGTGTTGAAATTATCTAGACTGTTAAGCTTGGTTTCATTTCAGTAAAGTTCTAACTTTCAATGCACATGGTGTAGGGCTCCTTCTTTAGATGCCCCTCCTAACTGATATATGAAAAGTATGCTGCTAAATTTCTTGTTTTTTCCCATTCCAACATGGCAACTAAGTCCTTGAGCTAAAACTGCAAAGTATTTCATTAATTATGTCTTTAAAGCATGTAATCTTGGCCATATCCCATTTATAATCAGGTTGGAGGTTCCCAAATTCTGCAATGTTTCGTATACTGGGTGCTTTATAAACAAATAACCTGGATTTTCAACACTCCTCAGTTAGGCATATATTGCACAGTAACTGATTTTTTTGGGTTAGTCCGCTTCAGAGATTGACAAACACGATACAACTGTAGAAGAGCCATGAGCCTTTGTAAAAACTCCATTATGGCAAGAAATTGTTATAAAACAGGATCTGGTCCAGTGGTATTAGTTTTCCACTGATAGCCAGTGACAGCAATGATCCTGGAAAATCTGGAATGGTCATTGTGAAATATGCACATTTTAAATCTGCCAATTTTCAACATTTTCAAAATGTGAATTTTAATTTACAAACTACAGGTGCTCTTGATTTGAATGCATTTACTTAGCAGCGGTTTAGGTGCTGATTTTTTTCCAAGTTTTACTTTATCATTTATTAACATGGCTGATCAGATTATCAGGCAGCTAATTGATTTCTCAATTTACCTCTTTACCTCCACTTGCTTTCTGGAGTAGATCAGGATGAATTATGACAAGTTCCCTACTGGACCAACTTCTACATAACTGGTTAACACAGGAGGTTCAGTAAAAGAATGAACTGGGTTTACAGACAGTGGTCAAAATGAGATGCAGGAATGGATAGAAAAGTGCAAGAAAACCTAAAGGGTTTGAATGCAGACTTCTGGAAATTCTGAGGAAGAGACTTAACAGTTTAAATGAGTGAAAGTCAACATCTCAAAAAAAGCTTCTGGGGAATCATTCTTAAATTGAGTTTTGTACTCTGATTTTAATTTGTGTAGACTTGTCTGTTTAAGGCTCCACAGTATGTTGAGAGCAAGTTATTTCTCCTGTAATCTTAATGATGCAGTGTGTTTCAGTTATTGTACATACTCTTGCTTGAAGTCTGTAATTGTGAGTTATTGGATATATCTTAATACGCTAAAAATGTTGTGTGCACTTCCTGTCAACTCTTTCCATTATATCTGTGTCCAGATTTGTAAAGCTTAACTTTTTTAAAAAAACTTATCAGGTTGAAATTACATGCGCTCCACTCGTGGAGGTGTTGGAGCTCCACTACTGGAAGAAAGCAGTAATTGTGTTGTGCTAAGTTTACATGGGCAGTTCCATTATCAATGTGAAAATAGGAATTTATAATGGAAAGCAATAAGAACAGAATATATAAAATGGGGCCTGAATTACACCCGTGCACCCAAGTCCAACTTATCCCTCTTCACCATTTGATCTTGACTTTCCAGTGCTTTGGGAAGCTGATTAGTATAGTAAAAACATAATTGGCAAGCAGGTGCTAATGCTTAATTTTTCAATTTTGGAAACGTAGTACCATTTATGTTCTTATAAACAGAGGATGTGCCAAACTATTTACTAATGTATATAGTGAATAAAGGCAAAGATTCTGTACTGGAATGAAGGACTCAGATGGAACATGGATATCTGTATCAGTTTTGGTGCTATTGTAATAGTGTTTATGTCAATGCACCGTTGTGTTAACAAGTGAAAATAAAACATTTTAGAAGCTTGAAAAGCTTGTTTGGCCCAACAGTCAATTTTTTAAGAAAATCCCACTTACTTGACTTCTCACCAGGTCACTCAATCCATTGTCTCCTGGAACTCACCATGAGCTCAGTTTTACCTTTATTGGGATTATATGCTAATCTCTATCGTTTATTTGTAGTTTATTATCTGGCAAAAGATTTTGTGAATTTTTGTAAACTTGTGAACCTAAGCGTGTACTAAAAAAAAAATCAGTTAACAAATCCTGAAGTAACACAGTTGCATTTTGTACAGCAGTTTTTCTTTGCTAGAAGTTGTGTGTGCTTGGACATTATTTGTGAATAGAAGCATATTATGTGAAACAAGCACAAGCTTGATTTAATTCACCACCAGTCTTGAGTGTATTATTAAAAATTAACATAAATTTATTGAAGACTATTACTCCAAAATTAGGTGATGGCTTTCAAAATAGATTAACTACAGCAAATAATGCTGTTTTTGGATAACTTAGGTTTTTAGATTGAATGCAAGGCTTCAACAAATTTGCATTCAGTTCAGGCTAATGGATAAATCCTTTGATTGTGGTATGGCCTTTGGATGGATTTAGAGGAGTTTTTGACTGCATTGTGGGGCAAACAGTGGAAATTGTCTGAGGAATATTAGGTAAGTGATTGTTGGAGCCACTAAGTTTCAGTGCAGTTAATTTGTAGGCTGTCTGTCTTGGAGGTGAAACATGGAACTTTTTCTGGCCTCGTCTACAGATTGCTGTTTTAGTCATCCTCTGACTTAGTAACTGCAATTGATTATTGCTTTGTTGTTAACATTGGTTGCCATTTATCTTGTATTTTTTTTGTGACTTGAAAGACATTAGCTATGGCAAGGGCCAGTTCTTTGGACTATTGAAGTGTTCCAGTCTGAATATTTATCTTATATTGCAATTTTTATGTGTTCAATGTGTCCCTTGGAATTACTGATAGTTAATAGATTTTAATAGTTGCATGCTTGAATATAAGGTTATGTTTTTCAGCATTGTTGAGCTAGCTACATGACCTAAACTTTCAAAAATTACGAGGAAATTTACTTTCTCAAATCTATTACTTTACACGTTGAAATCCACCACAAATTTGGCCAACCAGAAATCAGGACTGATTTATGCATTTAAAATTATTGCATTTTTGTACTATTCTGCACTTTTTAAATAACCGAGAACTTGGATTACTACAGTGACTTTATTCCAAAATGGTGACTGTTTGAAGTATTGTGGAAAAGTGCTACTCCAGCAATAGTATAGTAAATCACCTGAGTATGTATTGTTACAAATATCAGGTAGTACTAAACGTGTGTCGGCTGCCAGATGTATTCACCCATGAAGTGCTTTACTGCAGAAAAGAGAGCTCTAATTTGCTTTGTGGGCCCAAATAATACTATCATGTTTGGTCAGGTGGTGTAGACAGAAGTGCTTTCTTCATAACTTTTATATAACAGATCTTGAGCATGTCCAATTCTGACAACATTAAAGAATCCTAGCTATTACTGTAGAAATTAGCCATCTATTCTCTGACATTGCACTAAGTTTGCTTTCTGAATGTTGCATATGTCTAAGCGTGCAGATTTATTTGAATATTGCAAAATGAATCATTAAAATGTTACTTCCATTGGTGAAAATCTTAGTTTCAAAAGGAGATTGAGTAGATACTGAGAAGTAAAATTAATCTTTAATGTATATGGGTGATTTAATCATCCTTGTTTTGAATGCAAATCATATTATTTTGGCAGTTTTGTGTTGGTTTGTAAATGAGGATCCCAGATTTAACATCGTGTTTCAGTTATACTGTATTATTTGCTCAAATCTTAGTGTAAGTTTTGGTGTTTGCTACTGTATTACTGATGGCATATTTTGAGCTGATCATTATCTGCCTGGAATTGCAGCATTTGCTCTTAAGCTTGTGAATGATTTGAACAGATTTGCTTGTTACAATCTTCAATGTGTTCTCTGTTTGCATGTCCTGAAAATATTGAGAGATTGTTCCTTGGCTGTGAGTTAGCTGCTGATTTCTCTTGCATGAGTAACGTTCCTCTGTGGACCGAGGTGACTAATTAAATAATTTTGTGGGGGGGATTGATATCACAGCAGTGTTCTGACGCAGATTTTATCCATGTCACACTGCTGGTAGGGTTTACCTTCCTTTTATCCAGGCCCTGAAATGCAGTTATTATTGTAATTATAACCTGCAATACATTTGTCACAAAATCAAAGGCTCGTTATGTTCTCTTGAAGAACCAAAGGTGGTGATTGAATCTGTGACACTATTCAACAAATACTCAGATGTTGAAGTGAGTTGCAGATTTGGTAGATTAGTTGTTTAAGTAGTTATTTGTTGCAAGTTACATTATACAATTAGCTGTGAAGATAATTGGCACGATTATTTGCGTAAAATGCTTGATCACTTTTGTCTTAATAGTTGAACATCAGAACATGTGGGTATTCAAAGAATATGTACAAAGTAGTTCATTTTAAAATTGAAGGATGTACTTGATTTTCTGAAGTTGATAATTAGCACTTTGATATCAACTGATTGTGATATATCTTTCAATAGATTGAAAATTTCAAAAGCAGAGCTTGTACTTTTGTTTAACTGTTCATTTGAGCTGATTTCTGAAGGCCAAGCTGAGTACAAACCCAATATATTTAAATTTATTGGTGTCTGAATTTTTGAGTCTCCACCTATGGGAACAATGTGAACAATGAAGTTATACAGCATTGATCTTTTTGCAGTGTTGTGATTTTTGACTTTTTCTAAACTGCAGGATATTTAGTGGTTGACTTCCCCCATATTCCGTTTCAGTTTGCTGTAATGCAGTGTTGCTCAGGCCACTAGTGCTCACGTTTCTATGCTGGCACTAGCTGCTCTCGTCAGCCCTCTCAATTCTTTGTTCAAATAGCTGTTATCATGCGAATAATGATCTTTAGCAAATTATTTAGTTGTATAGGACATTGTAGCTGTTATTACCTTGCCCATCATATCAGGATGTATGGTTTAACTCCCATCTTATCTCCTACCCCTTTGTGTGGTCTGCTTCTTTAACCCAGAAACACCAAGGCCCTCAGGACTGGAACTTTTGTTCTGGGCAAGATGGGCTATTGTTTTAGGGAACTTTTTTGATCAATATTAATCTGTGTTGTGCCCTTTTCCTGCTAAGGGGATTTTTCAGTTTTCATGTTGGATCTAGTAATGACTGAAATTCGTGCTATTCTGGTCAAGATGTTTTTAAAATAACTGACATGCATTGGAAGTCACTAAAGCATTCATAACCAGGAAGACAAATTGTATGTTTGTGAGTAATTATAAAATATTTGGAATATTTTAAGTGGAATTATCAACTAGAGGCATCTTGCACCCATTTATATATTTGATACAACTTGAAACTCAAGTTGATTTTTTTGTTTGAGTAAAGTTAGGGAGGAATATAACATTGCTCATGATAGTGTAATTTACAGGAAATATTTTTGCCTGTCTTCTGCTTCAGTAAAACTTCCGGTTTCAAGCTTAAACATCTTGGAACACGCTTCTATTGCTGTAGTCCACATTCATTCTGTGCACTTATGTTACACCCGAAGTAAATGTGCAAGCAATTGGAGGACTAGTTTTGCTGATTCATCAACTTCCTCCCCTTTTCTATTTCTGATGTTGACCCCTACTGTAGTATAGTTTATGGAAGTGCCTACTGAGAATTTCAGCTTAGTTGAGAACTGAGGCATTAAGTCAAACTTGGTTCTTTCAGTGCACTTCTGTAATGAGGGTCATGCATAACAATTGATCTGCTAACTGCAGAAAACAGAAGTGGAACCTGTTGGTGTATCTTGGCTATTGAAGGTAATTAAAAGTTGCATTTCATGCTCATGACAGTGAACTGAGGTCACAAAATGCCCTTGACATATATTGCATTCTGTAAAAGTGATGCATTATCACCAGAGGATGTAGGCCCATGATTATTGACTGACTGGAACTTGGAAGAGTAGGTGGTTTTTATTTTTCAATTAGTTTTCGTTTTGCAAACATTTGAAATTGCTAGGCTTAATAAATACTGTGTGCGGATGGCAAGACGAAGGTATTGATTTGTTTCCCGAAGTTTGCTGATACCTTGTAAGTCTAATGTGATTACCCCTTTCCCTTTTTTTATCGGTACTTCTGGACTCTGCTGACTTTCATCGTTCCAATGGGGGATTCTCAACCTGCCTAATGTTAAATCTACGTGGGACTTGCAATGAACACTAATGTCCAATCATATATATTTTAACTAAATTAATAGCCTAACGATCGATTTGTTCCTGGAAATATGGATGGTCAAGCAAATAACATGGGCGCACCGATGGTTGGCAGCCCTGCTGGGTTTCCCCGTGGAAATCAAGGAGAGTATGGTTCAGCCAAACGTCGTAGATACTAATTACAGACCTGAAAAGTACAGTAGCCTTTAGCCATTCCACTTAAAATTGCCTCGAGTATTTTTGCAGATTGTATCATTGTAATGAGCTTTAGTACATAAGGTCTTTAGTAAATTACTGTTTCAAATATTCTTTTAACTTCCTGTTGGATGTACTTGGTAAATGTGCATGATATGTTTCAGTAATCTCCAATGTACATAATGTAATGCACAAGTTGCAAAGAATTTGGACACGAACTCTCATTGAGATGTTACTATTTTGATATTTGTTTAGCTACTCTAGCAACATTCTTCTGGAACAATTTCGTATTTTGTGATTTTTGTTTTTTTTAAAGTGATTACAGACAGTAAAATTGGAATCTCAAATGACTTGTGTTTTTTTTATTGCTGAAGGCTTTATGCTGATGTTTGATATTTTAAATGTAGCAGGGAGGAGGAATGTAGGATATTGGTGGGTTTGCATTTGAGTTTATGTTGGAATGTGGAATGGGCTTAAGTTTTTGACATGAAATAGGTGGATTTCAGGTTCATTGACAATAACATGCTGTGTTCACTTTTAAGGATATGGCTCATTTGTTTTAGTAGTTTAAAAGTTTTAAAATATTTGAAACCATTGACCACATCTAACAGGAGTGACTTGTATTTGTAGAATGGGACATTTGAGCTTAAGATTCTGTGTCCCAAGAAAGCATGCCTAACTTGCAGGAAAAGTAAATCAAATATAAACCCACCTTTTGAGTTTGATACCCTCTGGTTTGTCTTAACTTGCCTGGTATACCTTCCAATACACACTTCAAAATGCAAATAAAGTTCTCAGCAATCTTTCTATTGTAATGTATTCATTTACTATCCCAATTGTATCTTGTTCTAATGTATTGTTGCTCATTTCTGAGCAGCGTCTGTTTTGTTTTAAAGTTTGTAATCTTGATTTTGGTTATTTGGCATTTTTAAATGAATGGGTAATGAGAGGTGGGTTTCTTATTTAACTTGCAGTTTTAGCACAACGGAGGATTCCAAGTTTTTTTTCTAAAAAAAAATCCACAGAAGTATGAAGTTTTAAGCAACAATGGTTTTATTTGGTGTACGTCTGAGATCTTGTTAAATGTATCAGAGTTTCTGTTTCCTACCATCCCAACATCAAGTCACAGTAACCAAGCAACTGGTAGATGGCTTTATTATGGTCCATTATTAAGTTGCTCAATTGTTGAATTATTACTTTCACTCCACAACCAAATAAGTCAACCTTAATGGCAACTACCACAATATTTGCTTTCAAAAAATGAAGTATTTTCATGGAACTTCTGTTTTTCCTTTCTTGCCCCATAACCATTCATGAAGGTGCTGATTGATGATTAATTCTCTGGTATCTCTACCAAATAGCAATTATTTGCCAGAGCCAAGATGATGAGTGCTAATCTAGAACAGACTTGGATTGAATTGGAGGCCTTTCTATTGTGTATGCCCTGATACTGTTGGGCCATTGAAGCCATGTTTGAAAAAAGTAACAATAAAATAATGGGAAAAAGATGAATGTTTTTGAAGTTTTGTAAACTGATTATTTGAAATTTTAGGAAAAAAACATTATAGGATGCATAATTAGAATGGGTACTTGAAGGAAATAAACTTGCAGAGCCATGGGGACCGTGCAGAAGAGTGGAACCAACTGGATTGCTTTGTGAGGAGCTGGCTTAGACTTGATGTGTCAAATGGCCTTCTCCTCTGCCACAAGTAATTCTAGTCTCTATGACTGGAAAAATGTGTGTTGAATGTTAAGCTTCGTTCAAGGCAAGTGGTTGGACTGCCATTTTGAGGACAGCCTGGGGCAAGGAAAGATAATTTGATGCATTAGGTTCATTTCATTCTGAGCCCATGTATGGTTTCACTTGGACTTTTTGTTCTTTTCCAGCCATCACTTTTTAAACTTCGATATCCCCCCCCCCCCCACACACACACACACACACACACACACACACACACACACACACACACACACACACCAAAACCACTGTTTCTCCCAATTTTCCCGAGTCAACAGTAGTCCAGCTCCATTTTATAGGTGTCAGTTAACTAGTCATCAGAATTTCTCAAATGATACTTCCACAGTCCTGTCTTCAGCATTTTACGTCCTCAGCTTTGGTTGAGGCTTTGGAATTGTGGCCTGTTTCCATAATCTGCATATCAAGGTTGTATTTTTGATTATTTTGAAGACCTACATTTTGTTTTCCCTCTTGAATTTGAATTTTTTCCGTAACTTGCTCTGTACAAGGATTGGAAATTCACCGATTTACGTAGCATTTTCTAATGCTTTCATTTCCTTTTTGAAGTGAGATGACTAAAACTGCTTGATATTCTGCTAAATTGGCTTCACCCTTGTTACTTGTTCCGTCTTGCTCATTGTACTTCATAGCAATTTTATTTGTGGCTGCATCATACTGGCTGCTTTCATTGTGTGATTGTAACTCCCTAATCCTCGTCTTACTCTCTCCAATAGTAGAAGTTGTATTGTATGTTTTACCTTTTACAGGTATACGCTTGCATCCAGTCCTATTAAAATCCAACTTGTGTTGTCAGAAAATTTGGTAATATTACTTAAATTGTGTTCCACATTCACAAATCCAGACTACTTTTGGACTGATATAATAACACTAGATTTTTTTTTTCTTCCAGACTAATTCGTTATTCACTTTGTCTTCAGTTAGTGAAGCAAATCCTCAGCCTAAACAATTCTTCAGCTGAGCTGATGGTCTTAATCTCTACTAATTTCTTTTGTTTTGAAAATCCAGGAAAACCACTGACAGCCTCCCACAGCTGTATCTTGGATTTCTATAACTTTGCTAGCCACGATTTGCGTTTTTCCTAGCATTGTGCTGTCTGATTATCTTGTGTTCATTCAATGCAATCTGTAGGGTGCTCTCAGGTACTTGTTTAATTCAACATGAATAGTGAAGACATACTCCAAATAGTTGTTACAAGTGTAACTCTCTGAATTAGGCTTGCTGATATCCACACCGTTAACTTCAGACAGATCTTCACTGATATCCACTAATTGTCAAGGAATTTAAAAAAACATCTCCCAGCCTAGTGGTCCTAGTTGTGCATAATAACAAATTTCTGAAATGGATTAACTATTACGGGACTTTGTTTAATTTTGGGGGGTGAGTCGACTGATTTGAAAAATTGATTCCAACATATCTGCACCATCTTACTCATCTATATGACTATCCGAAGGTTTTCTGGGATCCAGGTACTATGTATGTTATGTACAGAAAATGGAGAATGCACCTGAGACTGCTTCTTAAATCATCCTGTCTCAAAGAAGGACGGCTAAATGTAGCTGCTCTACAGATGGAAATGGGGTGTGAGAAATTTATCCGGATAATTCTGAGCTGCCACATCCATTGACTGTCCGTCTCAATTTTCTGTGATTTGGCGATGCAAAGGTCACATTCCCAGGTCTGCAGTTCGCAGAATGTCATCCTGTGCTGGATCATCTGTCTGGTGCCATCTTGTCTGGAAGTAACGCCGATGGACTAGATAAAGAGAGGGGCCAGAGCGGGAGCAGTAGTTTTGCAGAGAGACTTCAAGTTGATTGGGCCCTGACTGCTTTTTTCCATTTCAGGTTTCCAACATCTGGCTAAGGTGGATCAATCAGGTAGGGCGGATGGAGTAGGAGGAGATGAGGGGGTAGCCTGTGGGTTTGGAGGAAGGGCGTGAGTGAATTTGTGGGGAGGGAAGGGACGCAAGTTTATCCAGTAGTAATAAAATATGTCTGTAAAGTTTGTTCGTGTTCTGCGGGTCAGGTGTCTATAGATTGTTTTATGTATCTCCAAGGTTTGGAATATTTTGTCACCCTGGAGGAAGGGGGTAATACTTTTAATTGCCTCAGATTTACAATCGTAATGGAGCTGAAATTTGGTAGAAGATATAGGAATTTTGCTAGAAACAATGGAACAATGAATAGATATGTATAGAAATGGAATTTGTTTCAAATCAGAGTCAAGGTGGAAATGCCACTGGGCCTTAATGCAGACACTCAAGGCTAATGCAATGGTTTGCAAACAATAATCTTGATTTTTCATTTATTTCTCATTTTCAAATTACATCATGAAGGATAGCCTCTTTAAGACAAAAAGAAAGGATTGTTTCTATTACAGGCAAATTCTCAAGAATTTGAGGCCAAATTAATAACCATTTGGAGAAAAAAAATAGGATAATTGCAGGTACAGTTAAGATGCCAAAAGGCTGTTACACCTTTAAATTGTGTTAGATGTAGTCTACCTGAATTTTATCTGTTCGTGACTTTTGGCTTGTGATATGAAAGGAAATGTAAAAGTGTAGATGTAAAGTTGATTGGCCAGGAAACTGTTGAAGTGTTGATGGGTGTGGCTTGATTTGGAACTGGGTTGGATGTAAATGTACTCCAGAGGCTAGTGCTGGTTGTACTTGTTAACAAAATACATACATTATTTGATTTGGGTAATATTAGTCAATGCCCCATGATGTATGTATAACAACTGGCATCACTTAGTTTGGTAAAATACCAGCTGAGGGGTCATTGTAATTTTTGAAGAACCATGAATAATGTATTTGGAGGAAAAATGAGGACTGAGGGTATTAATTGAATGAAAATGTGCGGGTTTTGCAGGAACTGATAGACCTGAGATGCAAGCATGAATCCTTCGGTTATTGTTTGATTATACCATAAACACTCCAGTAGGATTCTGGGTTTGTGGTCATATTTGTAATATGCAATGGTTAGTTTGTAATTAGAATATTGCATGCAGTCTGGGAGCTCCCATTATAGAAAAGACCCATGTCAGAGTAATCGTAAACAAATTTCATTTTTATGGATTATTCTTAATACGTGAAAGGCAGCTTGCCTACGACTATAACATGTCAGTTTCAATCTGTATCAACATTGGCAGATGGGTTAGGAGAAAATGGGTCTGGGATGTGGTGGCACACATGCTCCTCTGTGCCCCCACAAAATGGAAAACCAGCTTCTATATTTGTTGGTGACCCAACCAAAGAGGAGTTGACCTTCTGGAAAGGCACATGCCTTAGCTGATACTGAAGATTATTGCTTGCCAAGGGAGGAGATTGTGGCACCTGCAGAGATGAGTGATAGGTCATTACCCATTCTATTTGCGGTAATGGTGCCCTGCAGTGCTATGAGGAAATTCTAACCTGGAGAGTGAACAGTATCGATTATGTGCAAGCACTAGGGGTTGGGGAATGCAGTTTGGAGGGATTTGAAGTTATGGGGCTATTCCAGTGGAAGATGGAGAAGGAAGTGAAAATTGAACAAAGATTTTTAAAATTCGCAACAGGTGAGCCAGCATCAAGGGGTCATTAAATTTAATTTGTCTGTGAAAAGTTAAAAGAAATTTCTTTCCATCCTTTTTTCATTTACTACAGGAAATAAATTAAGGTGAAGACAATATATTTAAATGTTTGAAGTGGAGAAAAATAGTGGATGGAGAGGAAGTGGGAGTAGTTTTGAAGTAGTTTATCTGCAGATAGTCCAGATAAAATGGATTAAATGGCTCCCTTTTGTGCCATAAATCTGTAATACTATTATATAGTATCAATTGAATTTTAATAAACCTTTGGTTCTTTGTCCTTCTTGCAGTATGGTTGAATAAGCTTTTATTCTTCTGGATGATTAGTTCATTTTTTAAAAAAATAGCTACTTTGACAAATCCCAGTCCTCTTGTTTCCCTGCATTGTTTCAAAGTGTTTTGTTTCAATTCTCATTAAATCAATGTGGTCTCGGTATTGCTTGTTTTTTTTTTAAGGGAAACATTTCATTTCCTCATCAGTCTTCGCTTGTTATGGTTCTTTTTGTTTAAATCTTTTTTTAGTTTGATAACACTGTCTCAGTTTTGTGTTTCTCAGCCCCGCCCTCCCGCCCAGTTATGAATTCAAGCCTATTAATATGCTTCCTCTCCATGTCATTTATAAAGTAGAAGCAATGAAATATTAGACACCAACAGTTGATTGAAGAGGGAGGTTTAGTTTTCACTGACCTTTTTGTGCTGTTCTTGGTTACTTTCCAATGTGTCTGTCTTGGTCATCTTCTTCATAGATGTTGATTCCTTCAGTAAAACACTGAGCAGTGTTCATCTTCTCAGATTTTCCATCGCGTGCAAGTAGCCGATTCCTCTACCATTGTTTTCAATCTGGGTGGCCACCTTCTGCAATGTGTCTCCTTGATGTATTATAAGCACAGCTGTGTTCAGTGTTCTTGCGCTGGAAGAAGTGACATTTCATGTCTGTATTTCTTTCAACCTTTACATTTCTAGAATAGTCTACATGTTGCATGCAATGTAGTTTGTGATACCCACTATTTTTATGCTCCCAACCACAGTACTAACAATGTAACTATAATTTTACTTGTTGTGTCGGCAAGTTTACTCATTTTGTCTTGCTGCTGAGTTCGTGCTCAGGATGAATTCCCATGTCGCCTTTTGTCAGACAAACTTGCTCAACTTTTCAACTTGGCCGTTTTGCCACTTTAAGTAGTCTCGTCGACAAAGTGATTATTTGAATTAACTGGTTATTTACATTTTTGTAAAGAGAAATTCCATCACTGCTTCTGATTGCTGTTTTAGATCCCAAGCTGATGTTTGCCACAATGCTTATGAAGCATTTCTGATCTTGGAAGATACGTTATTGGTACAAACTTAATCCTACTTCCTTTTACAAAGTGTTACTCCTAAATAAGTTGAACTATGTGTAATACATCGAAAAATGTGTTTTTACCAGAAGGCTGTACTTGGCTGAGGAAAATGCAGACAGATACAAGAAATTTACAACTGCATTAAAACTGAAATACACAAAACATCTTCTAAATTTTGTAGAACTTGCATAAATTGCCTATCAGTATCTTTGTGTGAAGGAAGAACAGACAGTTATAGATCCTTAGGAAATGGTAAATACAATCACAACTTTTAAATGAACAAAATGTACCTTTTATTTGAAATGTTCTTGTCCTTTCTGTTTCTAATGTATCATAATTATTTGTGTAAAGATTAAAATTGAGAATACAGCTAACTTTAATTGCCTATTTCTATATGCTGGATATTGGAGATTCACCTGTGGAATGGAAAAAGTTGTAGTTTATTGTGTTAATTTGGAAGTATTTTTGATTGAAGTATTTTTAATTTTGCCCAAAATTATGCTTAATCCACAGGGCTGTGTACACAGTGGTCTGTTGGAATTTACAGCATGTGCTGAAATATGGTCCAATTGACATACAGTGCCGATGTATTTAATATTAAGCAAGTTTCAGGTGCACATGGGTTTCAAAGAAAAATCCTTTTATGAAAAAATAACTTGTTGAATTGTATACCTCTGGAACTGAATCCAGTGTGGACAGTGGTAAATCCATTTCTGTTGCTGATTTTAAGGGTTTAATTTTTGCCTGCCTTTACTCCGTCAGCTCTAAATTGGGTTCTGATGTTTTATCTCTTTAGGCATGTGTAATTCATAGTAGTTCCTGTTGTCAATTTGATACTCAGTTTCTTAATGGAAATTCTGGATGGTATTGGGTATGTAGATTTTGTTTTTAAAAAGCTACTCTTACTTTGGGTATTCTTCCAATGTTGTAGGGTTTTAGATTTGTATGCTTTTTCAGCTTGTGAACATCAAGTTCAGGCAGAGATATTTAAAAAAATTTACTACCTCTAATTCCTCCACCCAAGTTTAGGAAAAATCTTGTTTATACTCAAAGTAAGACAAAGCAATTTTAAGGTAGTGAAAACAGATTTCAAAGAACAAATATTTCATTTTTTTTATGATATTGGTAAATCTTGATTTTGATATTTTCACCAGCAACCCCATCTTTGTATTATTGGGAAGTTTTGAATATTTTTGAGCACATTTTTGCAGAGTAGATAGCTACTGAAATGAAGGCTTTTAAACATTTAATGCAAGTAAGCTATCGGTAAATATTTGCTGTCTAATTAATTGACATGGGGGATTATATGCAACTCTGCAGTGCAAGATCTTTGTGTAAATTTCAAATGGGATTCTGTTGGAAAATAGTGGATTCGGGAATAACTATTACAGGAAACATGTAAAGCAGCAGAAATAGTTGATTGTTCTGCAAAATTTCATACTTCATGTTTGCTGCTTGTACATTTTATTCAATCTTCGAGTTTATTGTATAAAACTTGTTTTTGACAGTCCTTGGATGATAGCTGTAGCACAGAGGTAGCATCGGCCCGAGTCAAAATGTTACATGTTCAAGTCCCATTCTAGTGACTTGAGCTCAAAATCTAAATTGAATCTCCAGTGGAAGGAATACTGCAGTATTAGAAGTGCTGTCTTTAACAGATGCAAAACAGACATTGGCCCAGATGAATATAAACGGCCCATGGCACTATTCTGAAGAAGAGTAGGGGAGTTTCCCCACTGAGCTAGCTACTGTTTATCTATATGAACATCACAAAAACAAGTGACCGTGTCATTATTACACTGCTGTTTGCAGGATTTTGCTGTGTGCCAATTGGCTGCAGTGTTTGATACTACAACAGTAACTGTGCATTCAAAGTATTTGACTATAAAGTGTTTGGGCCACCGATTGTGAAAAGCACTGCACAAATAAATTCTTCCTTGCAATTTCAAGCTGAAATCTCTACCAACTTTTTCCCTCAATTTTATATTGTGGTCTCAATTCTTGGAATATGGTTCCAAGAGCATCATCTGACCAAGGAGGGTTATTGGGTTATTTCTGCACTTTTTAACCCTTGGTCCTCCACGTCATACTTCTGAACCAGCAAGTAACATTTTTTTCAACTTGCTTTAAACGTACTATTTGAACAACAAGCTAGGTATAACTAAAAATTAATTATCAGCATTGCAGTAAATGGTTTTCAAGAAAAATAAACTGTCACTAAATCCTTTCAGAGTCTCCTCTATATCAGATTGACCTGTTTATTTGTATCTTGGGCTGCAGTACTATGCTCCCATGCTTTGAACCTGCCTCACCTGTTTGCAGTGTGTAGCAGTTGTATTACCATTTTTAGCCCTGTAAAATTTACATTTTTAGAAAAATCTTGCTATTCACTGCAATAGATTAATGCGGTTCCTAATCATTTCCTAAATCTCCACTGCTTTAAGAAATTGGTTGTTAAATGGACTTGAAAGCCATGCTTGTTTTTGGAATATTCTGGATTGTAACTAAGAGATGTTATTTGGAACTGGTTGCATGACCAATTGGAATGCGCAAACTTAATTTATTTTCAGTATCAGTCAGATCTTGACCACCCTTGACAGTAATATAATGTAAGCACATACACTGACCACGATGAGTAAAACTGTACCCTAGGAATAATGTGCGTTATATTGATGCCCATACCTAATATGGACGGAAACAGTAACCCAGTGAAGACTTCCGAACAGCTGTATTAATACACTCAAGACTGCAAGTCCAGTATATAATCTATTTTGCATGAGCAATGAGAAAAGTTTTGGCTTCATGATAATCTTCCCACTTTGAGTCAAAGTGCAGGGTTCAGACATTAATCTGGACAGTTTGAGCAAGTGAGGACCAAAGCTCCAACTCTTGATTTATTGCATTATGTTCAGTGAAATACTCATGTCCCAGTGCTTTTGGTTTCAGGAACCCGTAAACCATTCTGCCATTATTGGACTCGTGATCACCTGGTTAAAAATGTTACAGCCTTGAGTGGAATTGACAAGGCCTTTAGAGACTTACCAGTCTTCCGATCCTTTCATTACTGCACGTTTCTAAAGGTGAAGGTATTAACGTACGAATACAACTGAACAATGCTCATTATTGATTAATACATTGTCCTTTACAATGCTGCTATTGTATTAAAAAAAATTCTCCCTAACATTTGTGATATGTCCATATGTACCTCCACTGGATGTGGGCAAGATTTTCATGCATGAAAACTTTTGATTACATAGCACTGAATACTTTGAGCAGTTAATTTCCTGGCAACTAGTGGAAAAATTGAGATGCACACAAGAGTCTCATAATAATTCTTACTTGTGCATAGATTTGTTTCTCACCAAATTCATCGTACCAATACAAATAAAAATTTATGACCAAGATTGAAAATATATTAAATTGTGGTAAGCATAACAATGAATTAATTCTGTTTCAACTTGCAAAGCAAATCTTTCCATTTGATCTTAGGCATTCACTTTCTTACGAAAAAGATGTAATTAGTTATCCATTCATTTATTCATTGGATGTGGATGCCACTACAAAGCCAGCATTATTGCACATCCCTAATTGTCCTTGAAGGTGCAGTTCAGTGTCAACTACAGTGCTGTAGGACTGGAGTCATCTGTTGGTCCGACCAGGTAAGCATGGCAGCTTTGTCTCCTTAAACGACATAAGTGAAGCTGTTGGGTTTTTAGAACAGTTTGGTAATTTCATGGTCAGCATTGCTGGTGCTAGCTTTTTAAATTCTAATCTACTGAATTTAAATTCTCCAACATCCATTGTCTTTTGGAAAATGCATTAAAGCAAAGCCCATCTGCTGTTAGATGCGCTTGAAATTTCCCATGGCATTATTCAAACAAGTGCAATGGAGTAATATTTATTCCTCCAGCAACATTTTTTTTTCTTTGGGCTGTACAGTATGTAAATTGGCTGGTGTGTTTCGGTTACAAGCGTATTTTATTAACTAAAATGGTTTGGCATACTGTGAATTCATGAAGGGTACTGCATAAGTAGAAGTTTATGCTTTGCTATAGCTGTTTTTCCTGGAGATGGTTGCTTGTGCGCACAGCTTGATTTGACTTCTGAGTGCATTCTTGATTCCACATTTTCTGTGTGCATCTTTGGACTAAATTTTTGAATCTTGAGATGGCTTTCATCTTGAATATTTTCCCATCCGTCACTGTCAAAATACATCTCCTTTTCGTCTTCTGTTGAACTCTGACTGTGCCAGCAGAGATGACCAAGTTTGTTCACATTTCCTGCCAGAGTGCCAGTTTGTTTATGAATCAATTTCCCTTCTATTATACTCAGTTGAAACAAACCAAGGGTAATGATATTGAATTCTGAGCAGTATGCAACTATAATCAGCGTTGCTCTAACTTGCTATGAGGTTTTAAAAAGCTCCAAATTTTCTGATGTTTTTATTCCAATTCAATCCAATCAAGTCCAATTCAGAGTCTCAACAAATTGAGACATTCACGATCCAAGCTGACGAGCAGGGTTTTTACCTCTTGTCTTGGGCTTGATCCACACAGCCCAAGCTGATTGGAGCAGGCATGGCTCCTCCTCCAAGGCGTGATCTTATCTGCATCCCAGCCAAAAGGCTGAAATATTGCTTTAAAAAATTGCTTCAAATGAAGCTGAAATGCAACCTAATGACTTCAGCCAAGCACACTTGATCTTAGCCAAAAGGTTGAGAAGAGTGTTTTTTTTATTGGTGTTGTACATCTTAATACAATTTGCTCAAGCTACTAGTTAATACTTGATTATATTTTATAAAGGTTAATCACGCACATCAATATTTGTAAGTGTGGTTTGTAGGAGCTAACCTAACAACTAATGAGAAAGTTAGATGAGAATTTCAAGGCTCATTGAGTCCATGCACCTGAAAGAACTCTTTATTTTAATGCCACCTTCTTGCTCTTGGCCTTGTAGATCATGACACCTCAATTACATAACTAGGCGAAATGTGTTGCGGGTTTCTCCATCCTTTCAGATATTGATTTCCAGATTCCCACTATCTTCTGGACAATTCCCATCTAATCTTCAGGTTTTAAAGTTGATTTATTAATGTTACAAGTAGGCTTACATTAACATCGAAATGAAGTTACTGTGAAAATCCCCTAGTCGCTAGATCTGGCCCCCGTTTGGCTATCCTGAGGGAAAATTTAGCATGGTGAATGCACCTAACCACGTCTTTAGGACTGTGGGAGGAAACCGGAGCATCTGGAGAAAACCGAGTTACCCTTTTTACCGATTACTTTAAAATAGTGCTCCGTGTTCCTCTTCTACAAATGGAAATAGGTCCTTCCTATTCACTCCATCTAACTTACTCATAATTTTATGCTCTTTGTTTAAACCCTACTTTGTCCATATCTAAAATGCTGTTTTCATGGCAACATCCATTGTACCCTGCCTAGTGTAATCATGTCCTTCCTGCAATGCAATGATCACAACTGTTTCCTGTACTCCAACTGTGGCTTAAAAAGAGTTGTTTATGCAGTTCCAACATAATCTTCCTGCTTTTGTATTTTGTGCCTTGGTACTTGGTCAATAAAGGAAGGAATCCTCAATTTGTGACTATCTTGCCTGCCTGCCCTCCTATCTTCACGGGTCTGTGGACACAACAGGTCCTCTGTGTTCCTTTAAATGGGAGGAATCTGAAAAAGTATATTGTATATTTCCTTGTTCTGTTGTCCTCCTTGATGCCGCCCTCAATGTATTACCTTGCATTTTGCTGAATTGAATTCCATTTGCCACACTTCTGCTCACCTAACTCATCTATTGATATCTTCCTGCAACCTAAAGCTTTCTTCCTTCCCATCATCCACGTGGCCAATTTTCACGTAATCTTCAAATTTGATCTGCCTGCTGTATTTTAAGTCTAACCCATTGATCTAGAATAGCAGGGTATTGAGTACCAATTCCTATGGAACTCCATTGGAAATGGCCTTCCAGTTAAAAATCTACCAGTTGGATCATGACCCTTTTGCTTCTGGCCACTGAACCAATCTTGGATCCAACATGCCACTTTTGCTGGTGTGCCTTGAGTTTTTAATTTGCTAATTAGTCTGCCATGAGAAATCTTGTCAAGATCCACGTAGACTAAAATCCATGTGCTACATTTATCGACCCTACTTGTTCACAAAATTCAATTAAGTTTGTCACACCAATATCTTTACGAAATTCATGCTGACTTGTTGTTGATTACTTTGCTTCTTTAAATGAAGATTAATACCATATGTCAGTTTTTTCAGTGATTTGCTCAGCACAGCATCTGGGCTCACTGGCCCTAACTACTCAGGTTGCTTGTTCTCCCCTTTAGCACTCTGGCATTTTACCAGTGAAGATTGGAATATGATGACCAAAGCCTCTGCTGTTGCTTTCCCTAGTGGTTTAGAATATGTTTCACTCAATTCGGTGATTTATTCAGCCTAAAGGGTGCTAAACACCGTATTATTTCCTGTCTTGTGCTCTTCCCATTCAATATTTTGCACTACTGCTATATCTGCTCCTGTGCTTCTATGCACAAATTACCCATTTAGTCACCAATTGACCCTCTTTCCTCAGTTGTCCTCTTGTTCTCGAAGTATTTATAAAACTTCTTTGGACTTGCCTTGATATTCGTGCCCTCTGCTTACATATCTTTCTTCTCTTATCCTGTACAGTGTGGGATTTTGTATTTCTAATTTGTCAGCCCTGCTGATTTGCCAATTTGATTGTGAATTGGAGCAGATTTGTGGTTGGATAATACAACAGGTGGGAAAACTATTTTAAGACTATCTTAACACAGTGAACAAAAATTTGCATGAAACTATTTTTCTTGCTATTAAACTTTGTAAGGTCTCCGTGGGAAACCTGATGGCAAGAACCATGGGAAATAAAAGGCCAGCAAACACTACACACAATATAAATGTTCAGAAAGTTGTTTCCCAGCTGAAAAAATACACACGAGGTATATTTTACATCAACACATAACTTCCTGATAAGTTAATGATATTCGTAGTTATCTTCAACCATTTAAACATGAAACCTAAGTCTGTTGCATTCCACATGAGAAGGGATCAGTGTATGTATTATACCATGAGAACTCAAATTCACTGAAGTGGTAAGAAAAGCTGTTTAGCTTCTCTTACCACTTCATTACATTTTGAAGTAATACAGGAGCACTTGTATTCAGGATAATAACTGAGGAGGTTCATGACTCCATGCCAATCGCTCCTAGTTGTCTCTTTACAGGATGCCAATTTCTAAAAGGAAATATCAGAAGAGCTTATTTAAAAAAAAATCAGCAATGAAATGGCATTTTCATTTCTCCAAAAAGCAATATAATGCAAGATACACTTCGCAGAAGGATTGCAGTGTTTCAGGTTGTTAGATTGTCAGTACAGCACTGATCTGCAGCTAACATGAAAGAAAACCATTTGCTTGTGCCCGGTGATGTTTGCAACGTGATGGAATAGCTAAAATAGAATGCATCTTATATGTTTTTCTCTGTACTTAACATTTAATACAAATGAATCCACTTGTCTTACACTGTGCAATTTTATTGTTTGGCATGCAAATCTTAATGTTGTTTCATACCACACCTGTACTAGAACATTTATATTTTAAGTCAGCTTTATTTTGTCATCCTTTCCTGATTCAGTTTTGCAACTCTCACACCCTTGATCAAGAGAGCATGCAGTTAACATACTTCAGAGTTCTATCAGCGCTGATATATAATCAACAACTGGGTGAGATTAAATATGCAGAGTGAGTATTCCTTGTACTCTGGCATGGTATATATTTACCATTTGAATGTTGTATTTGCCCAGGTGAGTGTTTTTGTTGAACTCTGAACTCTGTTTTTAGGTGTCAGCGTTATCAACACTCTGCAGGTTAGTTCCATAGTGAAGCCGCTTCAGTGGAAACAGTGTGCACTTGTAATGTGGCATGTTTACATTTCTGGCATTGAGTGAGAGTGATAGTATGCAATTAGGATTTTTTTTTATACTGACTCAGGCTCACTAGAAAATAGATGACGTTGCTTAAAATTTTAGAACTCTCTGCCATTAATTAGAAAAGAATTCCACCCCATCAGTTGCGCTAAACTTGAAATTGGTCAGGGAAGAAAGTCACTTATCTACTGTACCATTCACTACATTCTCTCTCCCTTCTCGGTCTCCTGAGGAAGTTGCTTTTAATGTTTTTAAGATATTTGTTTGTGCAACTGTATCAATAATTCCTATTTGGAGGGCTGAATCATACTTGAACTGAAAATTGCATCTTTGTCTTTTGCCAATTCACAAAAGTAGAAATAATATTCAATCAAGTTAGTCAGAAAGACATTATTGATGATGCCTGTAGTTAGGATCACAGAATTCCCACAGTGCAGAAGAAGGCCATCTGGTTCATTGATCATGCACTGACAACAGTCCCATCCAGACCCTATCCCCATAGCCCCTTATTTACTCTGCTAATCCCTCTTACACTTTGGTAATTTAGCATGACCAATCAGCCTAACCCGCACATCTTTGGAGTGCGGCAGAAAACTGGAGCATCTGGAGGAAATCCATGCAAACACAATGTGCAAACACAGTCACTTGAGATTGGAATTGAACCCAGGTCCTAGGTGCTGTGAGCGACCGTGCTAACCCATTGTGCCACCATATCAGTTTGCCCTCCTCTGATCCTTCCACCAGACAATACATTTTATCAACACTGCCATATTGGGGCTCAGAAATAGAAAAATGAGAGCCCCTAGAAGTGTTTTTCAAGCAAATAGAATCTCGGTAGACATAGATCATTGTAAATGAGCTCATGATCCAGCAATCTAGATAGGCTGAGTGAGTGGGTGAGGACCTGGCAGATGGAGTACAATGTTAGCAAGTGTGAGGTCATCCACTTTGGCAGGAATAATTGTAGGAGGGATTACTATTTAAAGGGCGAAAAGCTGCAGCACGCTACGGTGCAGAGGGATCTGGGGGTCCTTGTGCATGAGTCGCAAAAACCCAGTCTGCAGGTGCAGCAGGTGATCAAGAAGGCGAATGGGATGTTGGCCTTTATAGTGAGGAGGATAGAATATAAAAGCAGGGAGGTCTTGCTGCAACTGTACAGGGCACTGGTGAGGCCGCAGCTGGAGTACTGTGTGCAGTTTTGGTCACCGCACTTGCGCAAGGATATTTTGGCCTTGGGGGGAGTGCAGAGGAGGTTCGCTAGGCTGATACCGGAGATGAGGGGGTTGGACTCATAGAGAGACTGAATAGACTGGGTCTGTACTTGTTGGTGTTTAGAAGGATGAAGGGGGGATCTTATAGAGACGTATAAGATAATGAAGGGGATGGATAGGGTAGAGGTAGAGAGATTCTTCCCGCTCAGAAAGGACAGCAGGACTAGAGGACACAGCCTCAAGATGGGGTTGGGGTGGGGGGGGGGGGGCGCAGTTCAGAATGGAGTTGAGGAGGAACTTCTTCACTCAAAGGGTGGTGAATCTCCAGAATTCTCTGCCCGTTGAAGTGGTGGAGGCTACCTCGCTAAATATGTTTAAGTCACGGGTAGGTAGGTTTTTGGTAGGCAAGGGAATTAAGGGTTATGGGGAGAAAGCGGGAAAGTGGAACTGAGCCACTTCAGGTCAGCCATGATCTTATTGAATGGCAGGGCGGGCTAGATGGTGTACTCCTGCTCCTACTTCTTATGTTCTTAATAGTTGCCCTTGGAATGGTTTTCACCTCCACTAACCATCACTGAGACAAATTAACGTGAAATAGACTGGAGGATACTACAGATGTTAAGCAATGGATTTTTTTGGGCCAGACGAGATTTCCCTAAAATGCATTTAGTGCATTGAATAAGTTGGTTAAGGAGTTGCATCCTACAGCCTGGTTATGGGTATTGGTCATTTATCCTAACCTTCCCATACAAGAAATTCAGTGGATCCCTCAGATGCACCTGGTTTTCGTCTGCCAAAACTGCTTACTGTTCCAGGATTATCATCCTGGAGTGCAACTGTAACCTCTGCCATTCCCCCACCTCTTAATCCACATTCCCTTGCTTCCTCTACACTTGCCTTCCAACAAGTGTGATGAGTCCATGGACCTGTCGCAGATTGAAGCCATCCTTTCAGCAGCCTCTGCAGCTTCGTTTTCCTTATTTTGCTGGAACCCCTCATCCTGATTCTGAATCACATCTTTAAAAAAAACTGATTGCAACCCTAGTGTCATTCCTGCAATGAGCTTCCAATCACATATCCAAGTCCTCACTTAAGGCTACCTGTTTCTACCTTCATAGTCACAGTGCCTCACAGTGAAACTGTTATCCATGCTTTTGTTGGCTTTGGACTTTTTAGTGCAGTCCCTGTCAACCTTTCTGCATTCTGTCCTCTAAGCTGAAAGCCATCCAAAATTCTGCCGCCTGTCTCTAAACTCACAGCTTCATTCACCTGCAATTTCATTCCATGTGTTGTCTTCTGTTAAATTCCAGTTAATGCCTTGATTTTGGAAAATCTCATGTTTTCAGAATATTCCATGGCCATTCCCCTGCCCTATCTTGGTAATCTGCAGCCTTCAGATATCTCTATCTTTAATTCTGACCTCTTGAGAAGTCCTGATTATAATTCTTTTGGTTTAATGGGTAGATCTTATCCCCTAAAAATGCAGAAGCTGTATGCATTGCTAGGTAATTTCTTGATTTTTTTTTAGCTGAACTACTTATGCTCGTCTTATGTATCTTATACACTTTGGCATGGCAGATCTTAAAAAGAGGACAAGCTTTAAAAATAACATGAGTACCAACATTCAAATAGGGCAACATGGTGGCACAGTGGTTAGTACTGCTGCCTCACTGTGCCAAGGACCTGGGCTCAATTTCTGGCTTGGATCACTTTCCGTGTGACGTCTGCACTTTCTTCCTAAGTCTGTGTGGGTTTCTTCCAGGTGCTGTAGTTTCCTCCCAAAATCCAAAAGCTGTGCTGGTTAGGTGCATTGGCCGTGCTAAATTCTCCTTCAGTGTACCGGAACAGGTGCTGGAGTGCAGTGACAAGGGGATTTTCACAATAACTTCGTTGAGGTGTTAATCTAAGCCTATTTGTGACACTAATAAATAAACTTAACTTTAAAATGTGAACAGGTGTGTTTTTTGAACAAACATACCAGAAAGCTCAATACATTCATTAATCCTGTGTGGAAAAACATGGTAATGACTCTATTTCAGGCAACCACTTGCCAGTATGAAACTGTCTTATAAGTGCAGCCAAATACTTTTATTATTTCCTCCATCTCTCTTTACTGAAACTACTGAATTAAAGCAGAAATTATTTTTAATGTGATGCTTCTTTTGAAGTGAGATGCAATGACAAAATAATTCATAAATATGCTCAAAAATACAGCTAAGCACAAAAGCAGCTGAACAAGGTTCCACAAACATTCAATCCCTCCATCACCGATGAATAATGGCAGCAGCGTGTACCAAATACAAGGTGTACTGTAGAAATTCACAAAGGGTGCTTGAGCAACACTTTCCAAACCCACAACTGCTATCAGGAAAGACTAGGGCAGCAGATATCTGGGAACACCACCAAGACAGTAACCATCCATAAGACTTTAAGACAGAAGAGCAGAATTACTCCACTTGGCCCATCAAGTCTGCTCTGCCATTCAATCATGGGTGATATTTTTGTCATCCTCATTCCTCTGCCTTTTGCCCATAATCCCTTATTAATTAAGAACCTATTGTCTGTGCCTTAAAGACACTCTGCCTTCTGAGGCAAAGAGTTCCACAGATTCACCACTCTTAATTGAAGAAATTCCTCCTTCATCTGTGTTCTAAAGAATCATTCCGTTAGCCTGAGTTGTGTCCTCTGGTTCTAGTTTTTCCTACGAGTGGAAACAACCTCTGCACGTCTGCTCTATCCAGACCTTGCAAGTATCCTGTAAGTTTCAATAAGATCCCCCCTCATCCTTCTAAACTCCCAAAGAGTACAAACCCAGAGTCCTCAACTGTTCCTTATATGACCTGCTCTTCATTCCAGGGATCATACTTGGGAACCTCCTCTGGACCCTTTCCAAGCCAGTGCATCCTTAAGATATGGGATCCAAAACTGCTCACTATACTCCAAATGGAATCTGACCAGAGACTTCTGTAGCCTCAGAAATATATCCCAGCTCTTGTATTCTAGCTCTCGCAACATGAATGCTAACATTGCATTTGCCTTCCTAACTGCTGACTGGACCTGCTCAGTAACCTTAAGAGATTCTTGAACAGTGGCTTCCAAGTCCATTTGTGTTTCTGATTTCCAAAGCATTTTCCAAATTAGAAAATAGTCTGCCTCCATTCCTCTTTCCAGAGTGCATAAGCTCACATTTTTCCACATAGTATTCCACGTGCCACTTCTTTGCCCACTGTCTTAGCCTGTCCAAATCCTTCTGCAGCCCCTTGCTTCCTCAATACTACCTGTCCTTCTACCCATCCTATAATTTATTGCCATTCCTTCACTGTTGTTGGGTCAAAATCCTGGAACTCTCTCAGCATCTATGCCTCAGGGACTGCAGTAGTTCAAGAAGGCATCTCACCACCATCACCTTGAGGGCAGCTGGGGTGGGCACTGAATGTTGGCTGTGACAGTGGTGCCCACACTCCATAAATGAATATTAGGTAAATGAATTTCTGCCTGATGATCATTGAAGGTTGAAACACCAATGTAACTGCATTAATGAATGTAGAAATGTGACTGGTGAAATAATTGAATAAGTAGTAGTGCAGGTTGGGTTTTGCATATTCCTGTTAATTCTGTTAATATGAACACTGAACCACTAATTGGTTAATTCTTTTATTCATTCTAAAAAGGATTGATGTATAATTGTTTATGCTATTGAAGTTTTTGTCATAATATGGCTCACCATGCAACATAACAATAGAATATAGCAGAACTGTAGAAATCCCAGGTGGAAATAAAGCCTTTTGGTCCATTTTGTCCTCTTCACATTCACCTGTATTACCCAACTCTTTCTCTATACTTTTTTTTGTATAATTTGTTTATATTTTGTTCTGTGTAGAGAATGGAATTACTTTGCTATGGAATTAATCTGTAGGGAGATAGTTTTGACAGCTCCCAGAGACTTTCTTTAGAGAAAGTCCACTCTTTATAAACCAATGCATTTAATCACTTAATTTTATGTTGCCAAAACATGCATTAAACCAACTTATTGTATAAGCTCCTGGTACAAATGTAATAGATTTAAAATTTCATGCTACTGATGCCTTTTTTTTGCTTCCAAGCGAATTACCATGGCTTATTAGGGTAAGGCAATTGAGCTGTTGTTGGAGCTGCCATATAGCTGAACGTTCATGTTGAATTGTATTCTCAATTTTTTAACTGGTGTTGTATGGATTACATTCTACATCTACATCAACTGTTTCATGAGTTGTCTACAATATTCAAAGATGTTGTTAATTGTTATTAGTTGGGGTAATTTGCAAATTATGGTCTTGACCTCGTGTACAGAATATAATGTGCCAACATTATCTGGTGACCCCAATGTAACTTCTCAGAACTACTTTTCCTTAGCATGCTAATATTTTGACTCCGTTTCCACTTCTGTTAGAACCATGTTCCCTCTTGGTCCCAAAATGACCATTCCCTCTAATTCTCTTAGTCAGCAATCTCATCTGTCATCTCGGCAGTCTTGGATCCTTGTTCCCAGGCCACTTGTCCAATATTATTGATCAACATGGCCTCTAATTGCCACATGCAGTTCCTGTACTATAGTAATTTAGTTGAAATGAAGGTTCAATGTAAATATGTTCACTGAGTTTAACCATTTCTATTCCAATGTGGGTATAATCGTATTTGCAGGCTATTTAACTAACATAGAGCTTCAAACAACATTTTTATTATTGTCAGCCTAAGGCACTACTTTGACTTGCACATTGAGTTATATCCGCTACATAAATGTGATTTGGTAATAGTATTTCCAGTCAATCAAGATAATCAGCTGATGTATAAATCAAAAGAAAAGTGGTCAACACTGCAAATTCGATGAGATCTAAACAACCAATATTGAATGGTTAGTCAAAAGAACACTTCACAGCCAAGTGATGCCAAGAAATTGCTCAAGACACTTGATTCTTTTTCTCTTGTTTCGCATGTGCTCCTTAAAAACAAGGATCGTTTTTCCTACCTTCTGCACCAATACTACAGCAAGATCTGTTGTGCTGGGCCATCCCAGGTTTTTCTCACTTCTGCCCTTTTAAAATAAATTAAATCTAATGCGGTTCTGGCATTTTGTCACTTTCGGTCATGGTATCTTTCTTTGACTAGGGACAATTGTATAAAATAGGTATTTTCTCCATTACTCAGCCATTTAATCATCAGTTCTTGGTCCAAACTTACAATGAAACATAGGTTTATAATAAGAGTACCTTAATTGATCCGCAGCTCTGCAATAAAGAATGTGACAAAAGATAGGGTACAGCATTGTAAGCAAGGTAAAATCCTGGAAGGAGATGACCAATGACTAGATTATGAAGAACATGGGGAACAGCAGCAAATTGAGGTGCCCTTCTGATCTGAGTAATCCATGAACCACATCTCTCTACTGTTAATAGGCATGCTGTTATTCCTTAAAAAAATTGCCCAAAATCTTCAACAATCTGATGGAAAGCACCTCAATCTCATTCAATGATTTCATCTTAATTTCTGAAAATATTGGAGGCCAAACATGGCATTTGCTTCTCATCGCAAAAATGTTTTTTGACGTCTTTTATCAGTGTCTAAGCTGGCGATCCAGATATTACCTGAGATGCTGTAGCATAATCATATGAGCCCCTGCTGTTATATGGAACCAAGTAGAGCTCCAAATTACAATTGCGTTGTTATCCAGTTCGACCGTCTTCTGTTGTATTACTGTATGGGAGGATGAATCTGAGGCACTTTGCTGGACAATCTGTTTTATTTGCTTTTGAAACAGCAAGCTCATATGAGCACATTCCTACAAGGATTCTGATGTAATGTACTACTGCAAGGCTGCAGATCTGTGGGAATGCAGACAAAATGTAATCTCATGTACAAGCACATATACTTAGTGACTTAATTAACTGGAGGGTAGCAAATGCAGACTTAATCTCAGCCTCTTTGCTGTAGAAGTAATTGGACAGCTAAGAAACTTAGCTGGATATTTTATTTCCTAGCCCAAAGACAGATCAGTTGTAGCGCTCTAGTTAGAGCTCTAGACACTGGGAGAATGTGTAAACTCTACAAAAACAGCGACCCAAGCTGGGAATCAAACCCAGGTCCCTGGTGCTGCGAGACAGCAGCGATAACCACTCTGCCACCCTTATAGAATAGAGTAGGATGTTTAGCCCTTCGAGCATGACTTTCTATTGACTGTAGAAATGTTTCCTGACTTTGTTCTTGAAAGGTCTGACTTCTACACTGTGCCCACGAGGCCTAGTCCCAGAAACAGTAGGAATAATTATTGTATGCTTGCTCCATCTCTTTCCTTAACACATGTATTTTAAATTAATGGCCAATTTGATGGTTTAAATTCCAGAGATCAAATCCCTAGTTTGGAATTTCTCTTGTAACTTAATACTTGAAGTCCAAATGGCATTTTGTAGATCTTTTGTATAGCTGTAGCATAACTTACACTAGAGAAAAATGCAAAACCCAGCATTCCATTAGCCTTTTTTGTTTTCTGTACCTGTTCACTTTGTTTCTGGACATCCAGAATGCATTTGTCAAAGTGTATAAAAAAATGAGACATGCACAATTGTATAGTGTTAGGTGGGATTGAAAATACTTGCATATGATTTAAGGGCAGGATTAGGCTGTTTGACCTCTGAAGCCTCTTCTACTATTTGATAAGCTCATGGCTGGTCTGATGCCTCAACTCCCCATGCCTTTCTGCACCTCCACCATAAAATTTGACTCCCTTGTCAATCAGGAATTCACCTAACTAAGCCTTGAATATATTCAATGACCCTGTGCTCTGAGAAAGGTCATTTGCCTTTGGAATGCGCTATGAGGAAAACAAATTCTCCATGTCTGTGCAAAATGAGACCTCTTGGTTTTAAACTCTCTCTCTGAGTTGTACCTTGCCCATAAGTGGAAGCATCCACCATAACCAGTCCCTCAGGATTTTGAATGTTTAAATAAGATTCTCTCTCATTCTAAGCTCTTAAAGTATAGGTCCAACCTGTTTAACTTTTCAGGAGATAACCCTTACATTCCAGGAATCAGTTGAACCTTCACTGAACTGCTGTTGCAATGTTATTCTTCATATAAAGACCAAAACTGTACACCGTAAATCAGATGTACTTGTATATTAACTGTACCAGGACAAATTATTTTCCTACCTATGTCATCAACAAATTTAGTTACCATGTATTCAGTACCTTCATCTAAGAAATTGATGTAGATTATAAATAGTTGAGGTCCCAACACTGATCCCTGTGGCATTAAACTAAAAATTACTTTTTTTTTTCCCCCTATCATTTGCTCCTTGTTCACTAACCAATCCCCTTTCCATGCTAATATGTTTACTTCTACAACATGAGCTCTTACTTTGTGTGATAATCTATGATGTCGTACCTTAACCAAATATACCATCTCTAGTTTCCCCTCTATGTTGTTTGTTACTTCCTCAAAAAACATTCTAAATTAGTAAAACACTTTCACAAAAGCATATTGATACTGATCACATTTTCTAAATGCCCTGCTATAACCTCCTTGGTAATGGATTCAAGTATTTTTTTAATGATAGATTTTAGACTAACTGGCCCATAATTTCCTGCTTTCTGAATATCTCTCTCGGAAAAAAGTTGTTACGTCACCTATTTTTCAATCTGCTGGTAACTTGGGGGCATCACACCGATGCATCTTCTATCTCTTTGAAGTCCCAAAGGTGCAGCCGAGCCTTAAGTTGTAATAGATTTTCTCAGTACCATTTTCCCTTGTGATTTGTTTTCAGTTTCTCACTTTTATCTCCTGTTTTTTCAAGTATTTTAAGATGGTTTTTCTATCTTCCATGGTGAAGACTGACAAAATACCTGTTCAACACTAATGTCATTTCCTTGTTTCCCATTAATTCCACAGATTCTCTCTCTCTCCAACCAACATTCACCTCCGTTACACTTCTTTCCTTTTTGAAAACTTTCATAGAAGCTTTTACAATCTTTTTAACTTTCTCTCATACTCTAATAATGAAGGGCTGCAGGGCCTGTACTGTTCTAATTTCTCCCTTTATTGTTTTTTAGTTATTCTTGGTTTTTGGAATCTGTCAATCTTCTGACCTACCACTGACTCTACCAGTATTGTACACTTTTTTCTTTCAGTTTCATGCTACCTTTAATTTTCTTACTTAAGGTGTATCTTTTCTAATATTGATTTTGCCCTGGAATGTACCTTTGCTGAGCGTTACGAAATATTACCTCAGATGTCTGCCATTCCTTCTGCACTAACTTTTAACCTAATTTCCCAGTTCACTTTGACCGATGCTGTCTTCTTATCCTTCTAATTGTCTTTATTAAGTTTAAATCTCTAGTCTTAGATCTGCAGTTCTCTCTCTCATGCTGAATGTGAATTTCTATCATGTTATGACCACTTGCTTAAAGGTTCCTTTACTTTGAGGTCATTCATTAATCCTATCTCACTGCATAATACCAGGTCCAGAATACATCAGATTAAGAATAAATGACAGTCTAAATTATATTTATTGTGCATGTGTGTAAATGCAGGCATTACAGAATCTCTCCTGTGTAGGAGGAGGCCGTTCAGCCCATCAAGCCTGCACCGACAATCCCACTGAGATCCATGTATTTACTCTGCTTATCTAAGGGGTAATTTATCATGGCCAATCAATCTAAGCTGCACACACATCTTTGGACTGTGGGAGGAAACTGTAACACCCAGAGGAAACCCATGCAGACACAGGGAGAACGTGCAAACGCCACATAGACAGTGAGCCAAAGCTGGAATTAAACCCAGATCTCTGTTGCTGTGAGGCAGCAGTGCTAATCACTGTGCCACTGTGCAGCATGTGGGAGTTTGATGACATAGTGATGATAGAGACCTGGTTCAAATGGAGCAGAGCAGGACAGGCTACTAAATGATCCTGAATGCCAAGTTGTTTAAAAAAAAAGGAAGGAAAGAAAAGAAGGTGGCAGTTTTGGCCAAGGGTCATATTACAGTGCTACAGCAAGAGGATGTCTTGCAAGTGTCAAGTACAAAATATAGTTGGTTACAGCTAAGAAACAGTAGAGGTACAATTGCACCACTGGTTGTGTTCTCAATCACCAGCTATTGGGGGGGAGAAATGTGGAGCAGCAAACTTGGAGAGGGAAATTATTGAGAAATGTGAGATTTATACAGTAGTGTAGAGAGGAGTTAGAGTTTTGAAGCATGTTATGGAGAAACATTTTGATCAATATATTTCCAGATCAGTAAGGAAGGAAGACTTTTGGATCTGACTTTGGGCAGTGAGTTGGGTTAAGTGAATCAGAAGGCAGTAGGGGAGAAAAATGATCATAACTAACTGTAACCTTATATTGTGGAAAAGACCAGGAACAGTGGCATTAAGAAAAATTGTTCAAGTAGGGCCAATTTTAGTATGTTGAGAACTGATCTCACCTGGGTAAATTAGAATCAAAGATCATGATTCCAAGTTGTACACTTTTTAAAAATTTCCCTTTGAAATTTAACATCTGAGCACAACAAATCTCCTTGATCTCCTAATGCAAATTTCTACCATGGCTTTATTACTTGTAAAAATTCAACGTGACCATACTTCAAGTGCCTGCCTTTCACATCTAGCCTAATCTGATGTCCCGTATCCTGTAGACAAAACGTTTTCACTTTATTAAATTGTGTGTGTAGGACTAATCATAGACCCACTTCACATAATAATGATCAACTCCCAAAATATTTTAAATATATTTTTTCACAATTGACAGCACAAAACTGTAGAGGAGATGGTTTGGACATAGTCCCTCAAGGAGGAGAGGAAAGTCAACCAAAGTCAGAGCCCCTTGCACAAAAAAACAAAATGAGATGAGGCTGAGAATGGAGATATATGATGGATGTCAGGTTGATAACTTGGCAACAGTGAGAACCGAGCTAAAAGTCAAAAGTTCAGGAGGGGTGTTGAGCAAGGAAATGAGAATCTAGAAAAATATTGGCAGATAGCTTAGAAAGTAATCCAATGATCATCTTTGGGCATATGAATAGTAAAGAGTTGTAAGAGTTGGGTTGGGAAAAATTAAGGACCAAAAGAGCACAAAGGGACAAAGGTACTCAATGAGTAAGGCCCTCAGACTGTCTCCATTCTATTTTGCAGAATAGAATGGAGACAGTCTGAGGGCCTTACTCATTGAGTATTCTCATCTTCAGTTGCTTCCAGAACCACAAAGTTTTTCCTCTTGTCCATGCCTTTCACCCCACTAGCTTCAGTATTCAGTGGATCTTCCATCATTTCTACTGTGCTGTGACCGCCAAAGGCATTTTCTCCTCCCATTCCTTTCTGCATTCCAAAGGATCATTCTCCCTCATGGTACCCTGGTTTGCTTGTAATTAGAGATGTAACACTTCCCTTGTTCTTTCTTTCTCGTCATGCAAATCTCCAAGAACACCTAATGGGTGAAACAACTGTTCACTTGTATTATTATGTTGGCTACACATGACATTTGACCAAACACAGACAGGGTGCCAGCTTTGTTGAATACCTCAGTTCAGTCTGCAGGTATGACCCTGAACTTCTAGCTGCCTGTAATTTTAATTCTCCAACTTACACTCTCAAGGATCTTTCTGACCTTGCCCTGTTGCTGATATCCAGTGAAGCTCAACACAAGTCATGGAATCATAGATTCCCTACAGTACAGAAGGAACCATTTGGCTCATCGAGTCTGCACTGACCAGCTGTCAGAGTTTCTCAACCAGGTTCTCTCCCCTACCCAATCCCCGTACCCTGCTAATCCCTCTAACCTACACATCTTGGGACACTTGAGCAATTTTAGCATGGCCATTCCACCTAAATTGTACAGCTTTGGACGTGAGGTCCTCATATTTTGACTAGATTATTTTATAGCCTCCAGTCAGCTTGAGTTGCAACACTGCTCCCAATTTGTCTTGTTTTTCTTTGCTGGCTGTTGACTACAATTATTCTCATCTTTCAAACGCACTGTTTCTTCTTCCATTACCATTCCTTTTGGCTTTGCACCATGAAACCTTTTGTCATTGAATCTCCTGCCCTCCACCCTATCCCAGATCTTCCCTTTGTTTTTCCCACCTTGCCACTTTTACTTGCTCAAAACCTATTACATTTCTAAATTCTCTCTGTTCTAATGTAAGATTGCTAACATGTAATATTAATTCTGTTTCTCTCCACAGATAACGCCTGATATGCTGAATATTTCTAACACCTTATATTGTTAGTTCAGATTTCCAGCACCCACAATATTGTTTCGTACTAAATGATGACTTGATGCTTATCTTTATCAAGGAAGCAGTTGCTGCGAGAGTCGTAGTGAAAATGGAGGTAGTTGAGAAACTGGGTTAAAAATTGAGCAACTAGAAAGGCAGGCAGTGCTTTTGATAAGTCAGCAAAATCAGATGGCATGCTTCTATTGATTCTGATGGCGGTAAGGTTGGAAATTGTGGAAGTGCTTGCCTTAAGTGGTGCCAAAAGACTGAAGAATTGTAAGTATGTACTGTTGTTCAAAAAAGGATGTATGAGTAAACCCAACAACAGCAAACCTTTGAGTTTGACCTTGGTGCCAGAGAAACTTTAGAAGTGTTAATCTGGGACAAACTAAACAGTAATTTGGAAAAGTGGAGATTAATTAAGGAACCCAGCACAGATTTGTTGGCATTCTGTGTGACTAATTTGATGGAGTTTTAGGATGGTAGAGGATAGCATGGTTGAAGTGGTGCATATGGATTTATAAAAGGCGTTTGATAGATTTCTACGTAAGCTTGTGAACAGAGTTGAAATCTTTAGGAAAAGCGAGATAGTGGCTGCATGGATATGAAGTTATTGAGTGACAAGAAACTTGTGATAAATGCCAGTGTTTTTTTTGGATTGGAATAAAGTTGGTGCTCTGGGAACTGTACTCGAGCCACTATTTTTCTTGTATATACTGGCATGGATTTTGGTACATCAGGCACAATTTCAAAATTTGCACATATCATAGAACTTGGTGACAGACTTCAAGAGGAAGAATGGGAGACATATTGTAGGTGAATACTTAAGTGTAAACATGAGGGGTGACACAAAACAAATGATATAATTCTAAATGGGACGAAGGATCAGATAGATCTGGGGATATATTTTTGAGGGTAGCAAGGCATGTTAATGCAGTTAAAAAGGCATATAGGTTCCTGGGCTTCATAAATAGGGAGAAAGAGAACAAAAGCAGGGACGCTATGATGACCCTTTATGAAACACTGGTTCAGCCTCAGTTGGAGTATTTTGTCCAATTGCAGACACCACCCTAAGGAAAGATATGAAGGCATTAGAGAGAGCTAAGAATAGATTTGTGACTTCAGGGATGAGAGAATTCAATAACAATGTGAAGGCTGCTGAGCTCTCCATAACATGGTCCTCGTGAGAGAAGTGGTCCTTTAAGAGGATGAGGTACTGGAATGACATTGCTTATCAGAGGAAGAGCAGGACATGGAAGAGGAAGATAGGTGTCCAGGCAGTGCATGGCCTGGTTGGCATAATATTTGATCTCAGTGGGATGGTGTTGCCAGCAGAAAACATCTGATTAAGGCATGTTTGAATGTTTCTAATGCAGCTGGACTCTATGCTTTGAAGTGCACTTCGAGCTGCCTGAGAACACTTCCATTGAAGATATAACCTTGAATAGATCCACTCTTACTGATGATGTATGATGCACATCTTCCCTTCAGAGGCCAGAACCCCTTCAAAGACAATCCCTTTTTCTGAGCTTTGCAATTTAAGGACTGCCAGCTCAGGTTAGAGGAGCCAAGGAGGCCAGTGATGATAGTGTCCTGAAAGGGATAGCTCCCTTCTCATCAGTGTCTGTCTTAGCCCTTTGGTGGCGCCCTAAATCATTAGTTGGGACCACCAGCTGGGTAGCAACATGTATCTGTGCATCATGCATTCTGTGCATTTCAGTGTGCTGTTCCTACATCCACTACAGAGCTGTCACATATGGCTCTCTTATGAGATTGACCTCTTTCAATAGAGGGCTCATGCATTCAAAGTCCTGAGCCATGGTGACACGTGAGTTTAATTAGCTCCTCCATTCTCAAACAGTGACCTTGACTGTCTGAGTCTGTGATGCAGTTGCACGTCTTTTGTTGCTAATCATAGTAGAGCTTTGTGATTCTCTAGGCTCTGCATTTGCACCCAGCTAAACAGACCTGTGAGGTGTTTGGGGTCGGGGGGCTGGGGGTGTGGGGGTCTGCCTGCAGGCCTGTCCTTTTCACCACCGCCTGCTCACTTGTGCCATGTTTGGGTGTATTTTTATGATGTGATGGTGCCTCAACTGCTTTGGATGCTTGAGAGCCCTGTTTATTTACTTAGGCGCTTTCTTTCTATTCTGGAAGAAATGAGGAGGACATCATGAGAAATAGCCTGTGAGAGCAGAGGATTTGGCAGTGCTGAGGCTTCACAATGTAATTGTATTGTGCGGAGGGTGTGGAGAGTCTGCAGAAGGATCTAGATAGGCTGGGCGAATGGGCCAGAAAATGGCAAATGGAATTTAATGTTGGCAAGTGTGAGGTGGTCCACTTTGGTAGGAAAAATGGTAGGAAGGACTATTACTTACGAGGTGAAAAACTGCAGCAGGCGACGGTGCAGAGGGACCTCGGGGTCCTTGTGCATGAGTCGCAAAAACCCAGCTTGCAGGTGCAGCAGGTGGTCAGGAAGGCGAATGGGATGCTGGCCTTCATAGCGAAGGGGATTGAATATAAAAGTAGGGAGGTCTTGCTGCAGCTGTATAGGGCATTGGTGAGGCCGCAACTGGAGTACTGTGTGCATTTTTGGGCGCCGCGCCTGCGCAAAGATATTTTGGCCTTGGAGGGAGTGCAGAGGAGGTTTACTAGGCTGATACCGGAGTTGAGGGGGTTGAGCTATGAGGAGAGGCTGAATAAACTGGGCTTGTACTCGTTAGAGTTTAGAAGAATGAGAGGAGATCTCATTGAGACGTATAAGATGATGAATGGGATGGATAGGATAGAGGTGGAAAGACTCTTCCCGCTCAAAAAAGACAATAGGACTAGGGGGCACAGCCTCAAGATAAAAGGGGGGCGGTTTAGAACGGAGTTGAGGAGGAACTTCTTCACTCAAAGGGTGGTGAATCTCTGGAATTCTCTGCCCGTTGAAGTGGTGGAGGCTGCCTCGCTAAATGTTTTTAAGACGCGGGTTGATGGGTTTTTGATAGGAGAGGGGATTAAGGGTTATGGGGAGAGGGCGGGAAAGTGGAACTGAGCAGCGACAGATCAGCCATGATCTTATTGAATGGCGGGGCAGGCTCGAAGGGCTGTATGGCCTACTCCTGCTCCTATTTCTTATGTTCTTATGTTCTTATATGCTAAGAAACTGAACAGGGCGAGCCATATATATACTGTGGCTAAAAACGCAGATCAGACACCAGAAGTTCTGCGTTGAATAACTCCACTCCTGACCCACCCAAGCCTGTCAATCATCTACAAAGCACAAGCCAGGAGTGTGATGGAATACTGGTTGAATGTAATTCCACTTGCCTAGTTGAATGTAATTCCAACAACACTCAAGAAGCTTGACAGCATCCAGGAAAATGCAGCCCACTTGATTGGCACCTCATTTACAGGCATTCACTTCCTCCCTCTAGTGACAAAAAGTGGCAGTGGTGGGTGCCATCTACAACATGTGCTGCAGGAATTTAAGTCTCTTTAGACTGCACTTTCCAAACTCTGAACCACCATCGTTTAGAAGGACAAGGCAGCTGATACATGGGAACACTTCCTTAAAGTGCCTGTCCAAGCCATTCAGCATCCTGATTTGGAAATGTACCACTGTTCTTTCACTGCTGGGTCAAAATCCTGAAACTCCCTACCTAACAGCACTGAGAGTGCCTACAGTGGTATAAAAAGGCAGCTCACCACCACCTGGGATGGGCAATAAATGCTGGACTAGCCAGCAATGTCCATGCCCTGCAAATGAAAAAAATGTCAAACAGGGAGGCATGCATTCCATCCGTTTGATCTACAGATCACACTCCTCCAGGTATTCATATCTATCCATTCCCATTGTGCAAACCAATCTGGCAGTTTCCATCACTTCTCCCTCCTCGTGTGCAATACCCCCATATGGAAATTGTGTCCCCTTCTGTGGTGATAAACCAGAGAGCAGTTGACCAAAGTCATTGGCTCATTTACATAAGTAACTGCAAGCATCAATGCTGTCAGGTTCTCTAGCACTGGGGCTTTGGGCATCGCTAAGGTGTCGGGAAAGACCGTGGCTGCGCATTTTCTTCATGTCAGGAGTGCCATGATCTCTCGAACCACTCAGCTGGTGGTTGCGTACCTAGAGACCTGTCGTCAGGACTCTTGTGGCATTTACTTTGCCTGAACAAGGAAGGGTCATTAAACCTCTGTGGTACTTTACCCAGTTACTCTGCATGACTGCTCAAGTGTTCCTGCAAACTCCAGCTATGCCTGCTTTATCTGGCCGGTTGATCTTCTCAGAGCACTCTGGAAACAGAAGCTCCCTCTCTCTCCCAGTAGCACTTTTTAAGAGCCACTTCTGTGAAGTGCGGGTCAGACCTGGGGTGCTAGGCCTCTGCCTTTTGCCAGTGTTTGCATGCTGATTTTAAAAAAAGCTGCCATAGTATTGGCTGCTGTTATGCCTTTAGGTGGGGCACTGGGTCCTGCCTGTTGCATCCTGCTACTGCTGTTGGCTGCCAAACACACTTCCTGAAACCAATTAACAAATGACATAAGTGAAAATTGTGGACTGACTACTTGCACCCAAACTGCCTGTGCCATGCAGCCACCTGGCACAGTGTGGGATTGGGACTTGGAAATGGTCCTGACATGGACATTGTTCCACCCTGGAGTTGGAATTCTGCCCTGTCATCTTCTGTCTTGAATTTCTGCACTGCAACTCACCAACCTTATTTACCATGCTCCTTGCATTCACTTAGATACATAGTAATCCTAATTTAGATGGTTTTGCATTTCTATTCACTCTGGCCCAACCTAATACCTTGGTATTTCTTAATTAAGTGCTATCTATCTCCCATTCTTTGTGCACCTTGTTTACCCTTTCTAATGTTACGTTTTGATTCCCATTTTTCTGACAACTTAATTTAAACTCTCTCCTCAACAACACAGCCAGACCACTTTGGAAGAACATTGCTCCCTACTGCTTTGCACCCCCCACTCCCCTTCCCCTGTCAGTCTGCAGCTTCTCAATGGCATCCTAGCATCAGGTAGGCAATGTACCATCCTAGATTCAAGTCTGTGGCTACAGAAATGCCTTTCTGTTTCCCTTTGTAATCTCTTTATCACTATTGATTTCCCAGTTTTCCTCCTACCTGTCAGTACAGCTGACCTTAGTGCTGAGAACTTGGCTTTGGCTGTATGAGCGCACCAGTATTTCACTATTTCCACTAGTATTTGGAACTGAATACTGTTTGGAGAATGAGATGCACTCTGCAAACTCTTGAACTACCTGCCTGATCCTGTTGGATCACTTGGCTGGTCATCTTTCCCCTCACTGCCTGTGTACACTTGAGCTGCAGGGTAACTACATACAGAAATGTGCTGTTCACACCACCAGATTTGCAGATACACCATAGGGATTGGCTGATGGAATCTATGGCTGAAGCTCTGAATACCTTAGCTCAAGCTCCTTCGGCTGTAGACAATTACTGCACGTGATTTTCCAGAGCAGTCCATGTAGAAAATGATGTGCATCAAATGGGACTAAGGCACTTGTCATGTCTCTGTTATTTTACTTAAATAAATTCAGCTGTTTCTCTTGTACTGATGTTGCTTACTTTATCAGGGAGGTAAATTTAAATAAAATCAGACTTTTGACTTTAGCTGATTTCAGTTCAGCATACCAAATTTAAAACTTGCCAGATATCTCAGTTTAACACATTGCTTGGAGCAATGAAGACCATAGTAATATCAATCAGTCATTTACCAGTTAACCTTGTGACATCATTCCTTGATTTTCTTTTTGTCACACATATGCAGCTGTTACTCTGGTCCGTGTTCACTGTCTTCAGACCCCTGTTTTCTCCAGCACCCTGGACCAGATCGTTAATGAAGACATTACATAGTTAATGAGCAACTGCAGCAAACGGCATCTTGCATTGAATTTGTCTAAAACCATATCTAGTGTATTCCACCTTCGTGATGCCAATGCCAAAAAGAATTGCACATCTATGTGGATGGTCAGAGTAACAAATTTTTGCCCACTAACAGCTGTGTTAATTTGGGGTGTCCTAATATCCTCTTCACAACATACTTTCCAACATATCTTTGTGTCATCAGCAAATTTAGCAACCATGTATTCATCCAAATCATTGCTATAAATTGTAAATAGTTTAGACTCCTGCACTGGTCCCTGTGGCATTTCACTTGGTACATCTTGCCAATCAAAAATGACCCATTTATGTTTATCCATGCTAATTTATGTGAACCTTTGCACCATAAGATCTTATTTTGCGTAGTAACTTTTGATGTGGAACTTTGTCAGATATTTTCTGAAAATCTAAGTGCATTCACAGATTCTCCATTATTCACGTTGCTTGTTTTTCTTTCTTTTTTCCGTTCATGGGTTATAAACATTGCTGGCTGGGCCAGCATTTTTTTTGCTCTGTCCCCAATGGCAGTTAAGAGTCAACCACATTGCTGTGCATCTGGAATCCCGTGTAGGTCAGACCAGGTAAGGCTGGCATATTTCCTTAAAGGACATTCGTGAACCAGATGGGTTTCTACTGTGTTAGCAACACTTCTTTCAAGACCCTAGGATGAAATCCATTAAGACCTGGGGACTTGTCACTTCTTAGTACCTTTTTCCTGGTGACAATTGTTTCACCTCCTGATTCACATTTATTTCTGGGTTATTATTTGTATCCTCTCTAGTGAAGACAGACACAAAATATCTGTTTAATTAATCTGTATTTCCTTATTTTCCATTACTAACTCCCCATTTTCACTCTGGGGGACCAGGACCAGCACTCAGCTCACGTACCCTTTCTTTAAATACCTGTAGAAACTCCTCTTTTAGGTTTCTAGCTAGCTTTCTTTTGTACTCTTAATTTTTACCTTCTAGTAATCTTTTACTCATTCTTTGCTCTTCTTTACATTATCAATGGGAATCAGGGAGGGTAAGATGTCCATTGGCTGGAGTTATATATACTTAGTATAAAAGATAAAATTTGTGATTTATGAGAGGCAATCCATCTTAGTGCTATAACATCGCTGTAGGAATTTCTTGTAGCAGTGTCCTGAGCTTAAAATCATCATCTGCTTCATCCATCTCCTGTTCATTCTTGGACTGATCATTCTTGGAAGAAATAACATTCTTGTCATACAATAAATCCGTTAGATTATCCCTTGTTGGAGATCAATGACGTTAAATTCTGCTATCAATATCCTGGGATTTACCATTGACCGGAATGTGAGTTGGACCAGCATTTCAAATATTACAACTGTGAGAGAGTTTGAAGCCAGAAATTCTGCGACAAGAAATTCACCTCCGGATTGCTCAAAAGCCTGTCCACCATCTGTGAGGTACAAATCAGGAGTGTAATGTAATATATCCTGCTCATGCAGTTCTAATAACGATCAAGAAGCTCTACATCATCCTGAACAAGGCAACGTGCTTGGTCAGCACCCCATCCACCACCTTAACAGTTCACTTATTCCTCTGCCTGTGCACAGTGGCAGCAGTCTGCGAAATGCACCACAGCAACTCACCAACTTGACAGCATTTTGCACATCTACTGCCTCTACCACTTAGTCGTATAAAGGCAATGGACAAAAGGGAATGCCATTAACTGCAAGTTCCCCTCCAAATCATACACCATCTTGATTTGGAACTATTTCACTGTTCCTGTTCTACTCTTCAACAGTTGCAGTGCCTAGACTGCAGTGTAAGAAGTCTGAACACTGGGTTAAAGTCCAACAGGTTTATTTGGAATCATGAGCTTTCAAAGCGCTGCTCCTTTCAGGTGACAGTCACCTGAGGAAGGAGCAGCACTCCGAAAGCTCGTGATTCCAAATAAACCTGTAGGACTTTAAGCCGGTGTTGTGAGACTTCTTGCTGTGCCCACCCCAGTACGACGCCAGCATCTCCACATCATAGACTGCAGTGGTTCATGGAGGCAGTTCACCAACTTCTCAAAAATCATTTGGGATGGGCAATAAATGCTGACCTGATCATCAATGCTTATGTGCCGGGAAGGAATGAAAAATAGTGATGTGGGTGACAAAAAGAACATTTATCAGTTTGAGTTAAATACACATTTTTTTTGGAAACCTAAAAATGTGCTTCTAAGGTCTGATGGTGGTCTCCACAGTGCAAAGTGCTGGTGACTGGAAATCTGAAAGATAAATTGAAAACAGCAGTAACTAAAGTTCTGGTAATGTAGAGCTGAAGAGGTAGGTAAAATCAAAAGAAAACTATCAGACAAATACAATGTTGCAGCACATGTGCAACTTCAGAAGAAACTGGGAGTACTTGTTACACCACTGTCGATTTAGACATTTTGATGTGTGATGCATTGTGGATCTGATGTAACACTGATTATACATAAATGAAAATATGTTTACAAAGATTGGACGAAGTAATAAATGATCATTCTCATTGGAACTTATTGGGGAATGAGGATTTTAATTTAATGTAAGACATGATTTGAGGATTTATAAATTTGTCATTAAAGTACTAAAATTGGAATAAGGTTTTGTATAATTACTGTACTGAGTTAAAGAAATAGGATTTGAATTAAGTTCATGTGTAATAGTATATTAGAATACAAGTATATTAAAGATTAACAGTTTGTTGGAATAGATGTTTTATATGTGTGTATGATTTAATTGTGGTGTATTATAAATGTCAATAGATGTGAATCAAAAATCAATTTGTCAGTTTCCACACTGGAAGTTTGTGAATAATTGCGTAAAGCAAGAGGGACGTCAAACACTGGCAATGTGGCTACAGCAACACAGTTGAGAAGACATTGGAATCTGAGTTAGCTGCAGCAGCAGATACGAAGACAGGAGTGGGAATAGAGCAAGAGGTTTATAGCATGGAAACAGGCCAGCTTGTCCATGCTGTCCTTTTTTCAAATACTAAGCTAGTCCTAATGGCCCACATTTGGCCCATATTATCTGTACTCATCTTACCCATGTAACTGTCTAAATGCTCTTTAAAAGACACAATTGTATCCACCTCTACTACTACCTCTAGCAGAGGTAGAAATTCAGCAGGTCAACAAAAGGAAAGTGGGAGATAGCGAGCTAGAGCTGAAATTGAACATTGGAAAATGATGGTTGAAGACGGATCACACTGGGAAGTTTGAAATGGCCAAGGTTGCTCAGTACTTTTGAGCTCTGGTGGAGATGATATTGGAATAGTTGAGGACCAAAAGAGACCTATTCCTTCACACCAGGGAGTGATATTCTCGTAAGAGCATGTTTGTTTCTCACTCCTTCACTTGTCATTCTAAGTTTAAAAAGTAAGCCTGGAGCAATTTGTCACTCGGTCGGTACAAATTCTACAACTCAAATGCAGAAGAAGCATTTGAATACAGATTAGTCAATGTAAAATTTGACCAAGCAATATTGTAAAGCTGAAAATCAGCACAAGAGTAGGCCATTCAGGTCCTTTAGCCTGTTCTGTCATATAATGAGTTCATGACTGATATGTGACCTAACTCTACATATCTGCCATTGACTATATCCCTTTAATATCTTTGGTTAACAAAAACATCTCAATCTGCAAATCAAAATTAACAATGGAACTCACATCCATTGCAGTTTGTGGGAGTTCTAAACTAATGCCAGTCTTTGCATGTAGAATGCATGCCTAAAAGGGCTCATTTTGCAGTTAACATCTAGGAAGCTTTGATCAAATCATCCTTTAAGCTACTAAACTGGAAATGGAACCTAAATTTGTTATTTTTTGTAATTAAACCCTTGTAGACAATAGAATTTCACCTTTCTCTGCTTGTGAGCTTGTAATGAGTGGATGTAAACGGCAATGCATCTTCTTTCTTAGAAGAAGCTGGTAATGATCTGTCCACCTATCACCTTCCTTTGAAAAGGAACAAAGGAGCAGGAGTGGACCATTTGACCTATTGAGCATGCTTCCCCCATTCAGTTAGATTAGTGGTTGATCATCTACTCCCACGCTATCCTCATATCAACCTGTCCAGATCATTCCACGCTGATGCTGTAGTTAAGAAAGCCCACCAGCACATCTGTTTTCTTGGGAGGCTAAGGAAATTTGCCATGTCTGCTACAATTCTTTCCAATTTTTATAGATGCACGTAAAAAGCATCCCTTCCAGTTGCATCACAGCTTGGTATGGCTCCTGCTCTGACCAAGACTGCAAAAACTACAGAGGGTTGTGAACTTAGCCCAGTCCATTAAACAAACCAACCTTCCATCCATTGACACTGTCTATACTTCCCGCTGCATCAGAAAAGCAGCCAGCATAATCAAGGACCCCACGAATCCCAGTCATTCTCTCTTCCACCACCCTCCATCGGGAAAAAAAACAAAAGACTTGTGATCGTGTACCAACCAACTCGAGAGCAGCTTCTTCTCTGCTGTCATCAAACTTTGAATGGATCTACCAAATATTAAGCTGATCTTTGAACACCATAGCTATCACTGTAACACTATATTCTGCACCCTGTCTGTTCCTCCTTCCTTAAGTACTCTATGAATGGTTTGTTTTGTCTGTATAGTGCACAAAAACAATATTTGTTACTGTGTTCCAGTACATGTGACAAAATCAAATATCCCTGGATGTGATTGGTATGCAGAGATATCTATCTTCAACTTAGTTAATGATTGAGCTTCCACAGCCTTCTGGGCTAGAGAATTCTGAAGATTCACCACTCTCTGAGTAAAGAAATTCCTCCTCATCTCAGTCCCAAATTCCTGCACCTTATTCTGAGACCATGCCTTCTGGTTCTAAACTCACCATCCAGGTGAAACAAAGCAGCCAGCATAATTAAGGATCCCATCAACCTTGGACATTCTCTCATCCACCTTCTTCCTTCGGGAAAAAGATAAAAAAGTCTGAGGTCATGTACCAACCAACTCGAGAACAGCTTCCCTGCTGCTGTCAGACTTTTGACTGTACCTACCTTGCATTAAGTTGATCTTTCTCTACAGCTGAGTTACGAATGTAACACTACATTCTGCACGCTCTCGTTTCCTTTTCTATGAACACTATGCTTTGTCTATATAGTGTGCAAGAAACAATACTTGTCACTATTAATACTTGTGACCATAATAAATCAAGTCAAACATCCTATCTACATCTACTGTATCACAATCCGTAAGAATTGTGTATGTTTCAGTGAGAGCACTTTTTTTTGAAATTCTAGAGAATAGAGGCCAAGTTTCCTCAATCTCTCATAAAACAATCCAGTCATCCCAGGGATTAATCTGGAGAATCTTTGTAGTATTCCCTTAATAGTAAGCGTAGTATTCCCTTAATAGTAAGCCTCTCTGTACCAAAATAAGGAGACCAAAACTGTTTACTGTCCCCTGCTGTTTCTTAGCTCAACCAAATGATTCTACATCTAAGATTTTCTCTTTGATCTTGTCCCTTATTAATAGTTCCATGCTACCTCCTTTTCCTTCTTGTCTGTCCTTCCTAAATGACAAATATCCTTGAATATTCATTAATTGGCCTCAGTTACTCTGGAACCTTATCTCCATAATGGCAATTAAATCATACCCATTTATCTCTATTTGTACCTTATTGTGAAGGCTCTGTGCATTCAGATGGTGTCCTTAAATTTATCTTAGTAATGTTTTGCATTCTCATCCTGTTTGATTCGCCTGTACCTGTTTTAACCCTTAACAATGTTTGATGGTAACAACTACAAGACATGTTGAGTTTTACCTTGCTGACCAAGGTGTTGCAAAAATCTCCAGTTCAAACTTTTGTCAGTGACATGAAACAATTGTTTTCTGGCATTTAAACAATGGTATGTATTTAACTTGATGTAAAATGGAGAATAAATACAATGCAAATAGCTAGCAGCTATGTTGCAAATGTGTAAATGTTTTACAATTGTCTGACTATCAAGTATTTGAAATGAAACCATCTTTTTTTCCTAATTTTTTCACATCTTATTATGCAGAGCACCAAATTGTGCTACACTATTTTAGTCGGTACAGGCTGCCTCAGGCAGGCCTATTCCAGCCATCATCATTCCACTAGGCCTTTTTTTTTGATTTGATTCATTATTGTCACATCTATTAGTATAGAGTGAAAAGTATTGTTTCTTGCGTGCTATACAAAGCATACCATTCATAGAGAAGGAAGCGAGAGTGCAGAATGTAGTGTTACATTCATAGCTAGGGTGAAGAGAAAGATCAACTTAATGCAAGATAGGTCCATTCAAAAGTCTGATGGCAGCAGGGAAGATGATGTTTTTGAGTTGGTTGGTAGGTGACCTCAGACTTTTACAACTTTTTCCCGATGGAAGAAGATGGAGGAGAGAATGTCCTGGGTCCTTAATTATGCTGGCTACTTTGTCAAGGCAGCGGGAAGTGTAGACAGAGTCAGTGGTTGGGAGGCTGGTTTGCATGATGAATTGGATATCATTCACGACCCTTTGTAATTAATTGTGGTCTTGGGCAGAGCAGGAGCCATACCAAGCTGTGATACAACCAGAAAGAATGCTTTCTATGGTACTTCTATTTATTGACTGCAGCTCAGCCTTCAACACCATTATTCCTATGAAACTCCGTGGCCTGGGCCTCGGCTTCTCTCTCTACGACTGAATCCTGAGCCTCTGAACCCACAGACAATAATCAGTAAAGATAGGCGACGATCATCCTCAACACTAGTGCCCCACAGGGCTGTGTTCTCAGCCCCTTACTATACTTTTTATACACCTATGACTGGCCAAATTCCTCTCCCAACTCAATTTCAAGTTTGCCGATGACACCACTGTAATGGGTCAGATCACAAACAACGATGAGACAGAGTACAGGAATGAGGAATCTGGTGAACTAGTGTAGCGACAATAATCTCTCCCCCAATGTCAACAAAATGAAGGAGATTGTCATCGACTTCAGGAAGCATGGAGGAGAACATGCCCTGTCTATGTCAACTGGGATGAAGTAGAAAGGGTCGAGAGCTTCAAGTTGTTAGGTGTCCAGCTCATCAACATACTGACATCATAGTTAAGAAAGCCCACCAACGCATCTACTTTCTCAGAAGACTAAGGAGATTTGGCCTTGTAGAAACATACAGCATGGAAATAGGCTCTTCAGCCCAACTCTTCCGTGCCAACAAGGTTTCTGAAACTGAATTAGTCCTATTTGCCTGAGTTTAGCCCATATTCCTTTAAAAGGTTTTTATCCATGTTCCTGTCCACCTGTCTTTTAAATGGTGTAATTATACCTACCTCTGCTACCACCTTTAGCAGCTCATTCCATGTATACAGCACCCTCTGTGTGGAAAAAGTTGCCCCTCAGGTCCTTTTTAAATCTTTCCCTTCTCACCTTAAACCTATGCCCTCTAGTTTTGGACTCCCCTACCCTGGGGAAAAGATCTAGGCTAATCAACTTATCTATATCCTTCAAGATTTTATTAACTTCTATAACTTTCCAGGAAAAAAGTCCCAGGTTATCCAGCTTCTCCTTAAATTCAAACCTTCCTGTCTTGGAAACATCCTTGTGAATCTCTTTTGCACCCTTTCCAGTTTAATAGCACCCTTCATCCAGCAGTGTGGCCTTACCAATGTTTTATACAGTTGGAACACAATGTCCCAACTTCTGGACTGGAACTGCCAAGCTTTTTCCCAAGGTGGAAGAATCAATTATTAGGGGGACATAGGTTTAAGGTGCAAGGGACAAGGTTTAAGGGAGATGTATGAGGCAAGTTTTTTTTACACAGATGGTGGTGGGTGCCTGGAAGTTGCTGCAATGGGAGGTGGTGGAAGCAGATACGATAGAGTTTTAAGGGGCGTCTTGACAAATACAAGAATAGGATGGGAATAAAGGGATATGGTCCTCGGAGGGAAGTGGGTTTTAGTTCAGTTGGACAGCATGGTCAGTGCAGGCTTGGAGGGCCGAAGGGCTGTAATTTGTTCTTTAAGTAAAGCTTTTGAAATAGTGGATTGGCTATGATTTTTTGTTTTATAGGTTGTTTGAAATAAATCACAATGGCATGTCTGGAGGTCATTCATATAAAATCTATAGGCAAGGAGGTAGAACACATGCACAGAATATATTCTTATAGTGAGACTTGCCGGTTTTGGGAAGAACTTGCTGAGGCACAGGGCTGAAGTGAGTTAGAAGCCAGACTGGAAGCAAAATGACAGGTTATCACATCAGAGCACCACCCCTTTCACATTCCCACCTCCAAGTCATTTTGCCAGGGTGGGCATCTAACTCTTGACTACCCACTTAGTAGTGGGTAGCTAGTTATGCTCAATGAAATACCCACTTGGCAGAGCAGGCTTTGAGGGACTGAATGGCCTACTCATACTCCTAATTAGTTTGTATGTAAAGAGGTGACACTGTTGGGATCTTTCTGACAGAGGATGGGCTGTCCAATGAGGCCACAGCCTCACCACTATTTTGACGTTTCCTGGCAGCATAGAGAAGAGTGGGGGGTGGGGGGGTGGTGAATTACACCTGCTATAATTCCCCCCTCTTCCCCATCGCCACCACCAGAGCTGCGGGGGGAAGGCGGGGAATGAGTCAGAAGCCACAGCCACCATCTGCATTTTGTGGAAGCATAGCCCCTCAACAATAATGGCCTGATAAATGTGGCCAAATTTAATTTTTACATCTGAGCATGCCTCTGTGTGAGATACCCCTTTATTTTCTCCTGTCTGCATCAACAGCGCCCACTTCTGGTGGGACTGCCACTGTACATTGCTATGATGTGGGTATGCCGGCGTTGGACTGGCGTAAACACAGTAAAAAGTCTGACAACACCAGGTTTTAGTCCAACCTATTTATTTGATAATATACTCACTAGCTTTCGGGTTAGCCCCTTCACCTGACGAAGGGGCTAACCCGAAAGCTAGTGAGTATATTATCAAATAAATAGGTTGGACTAAAACCTGGTGTTGTCAGACTTTTTACTGTACATTGCTGCAGTCTTTGGGCCTGCTGATTTTTCTAGTCACACACTGTCCATAAATGGACTATGTAGAGACAGCAGCTTAATTGGCTGCCTCTGGAACGGTAGCTGTCAGTGTCTCGCTAAGGCTACATTTGGGTTGACTCCCCAAGTTCTTGAAAGGAACTTGACAAATTTCTAAAGCAAACGGTTGCCAAGCATAAGTTGACATTTAGGTTTGCGGAAAGCAATGGACAACTGCAATTTTCAGAAGCTTGATTGGTTGCACGAGGGAGCCAGAGAAGAATTACTTGTGCTTTTTTTTTCTCCCGAGGTGTATGATTAGTGGCTAATAAGATGCTGTGTAACATTGCACTAATAGCTGATTCAGTGGCATAGGTTTGAGGGGTTAATTGTCTGTTCTTGTTCTTTTGTGTGCTTGCATGTACCATGAAGTCCATGCCCTTTGGGATACCTTTTAACTGGTTCAAGTGCCATTCCTTCCTTTCCATGCTAGAGCAAGCGATTCCCTTGGCAAACAAACTTTGCCATCTTTTTGATGCAGGAAGGAACAAATTTCTCCAAAGCTGGCTTTTGAGATGTTGGTAGCATAGAAATTTAATGCCGTGATCACCTTCATAGCCAAGGCAAGAGTTATGCTATGAAACAACTTAACTGGAAATCGTAGCAAATGGATTAATGACTCCACTCATGAACAGATCATGAAGGTAGGTACGAAACAACTGTTCATCAACCTATTTACTTCTGTGGTTCATAGCAACACTTGGAGTAAGTACAAGACACTTAATGATGGAGATGTCAGTGGCACTGTGGTTAGCACTGCTGCCTCACAGCACTAGGGACTTGGGTCACTGTGCGGAATCTGCACATTCTCCCTGTGTCTGTGTGAGTTTCCTCTGGGTGCTCTGGTTTCCTCCCATAGTGTTCATTAGGTGCTTTGGCCATGCTAAATTTTCCTGCTGTGTACCCGAACAAGTGCCAGAGTGTAGCAACCAGTGGATTTTCACAATAACTTCATTGCATTGTTAACGTAAGCCTATTTGTGACATTAATAAATAATACTGTATCGGGAACAAATCTTATTTATTAGCCCACACCATTCACCCTTTATTTCGAGAGTAACTCACAATTTCCCTATGCTTTGAGCTCTCCAAAGAGCATGTTGAAAACCATGCTTCTTTATGAACTTCATTTTATCCACATCCTTATCACAGATAAGACTTCATGATGCATCTATTCCTGAATCCTTTAAAAAAAACTCCTTTCATAAATAGTTATTATTGTTTATGTCGAAGATATTTCTCATCAAGACTTTCTGCCTTTAATTGTTTTTGAATCTTTTGGTGAGTCATTTTATTATCTTTCGATACTAAAATTAATGGATCCTTCTGTCTGTGTTTTGTATTGCCATCAAAGTTGCACTTTATTCACGCATGGTTGGTGTTCTCATCAATTATTTCCTTGTACGAGCATTTGTTGTAGATAATACTCGGATGTTACAACCAGTAATGAGCCATGCTTTCTTCTCATAGCATCCTACTGATCCTGTTTATCTTCAAAAGCCTGCTGGTTCAAGATGCAAGAAAGTTTAAATTATTGACCCCTAACTCCCCAAGATATTCAGCATATTCTCCAAGGTGTCCGACAGTCTCTGCAAACAACTTTATGTATCCTAAGAAAGCACCAATGTAACTGTCTTCCTTCTTAACAGGAGCTCCTCTGCCTTCCCAAAATTCAAGATTGCCATAAAAATACTCAAAATAAATTACCCACGCTTGATGCAAATGAAATTGCAAGTTCCAGAAGTGATGTTAGAAAAAGATTATGGAGAATAGTTATAGTTTTGCACAATATTGCACAAGCACCGGCGGATAAAGAAACAAAGTGCTGGAAAAACACGGCATATATGTAGTTTTGCACTGAGGGCAATACAGATATCAAATGTTTAAAAAAAAACAGGTTTGCATGCAGTAAGAAACAAGCACGTTATTAAGTTAGACACTTCCAAGGGTCTAGCAGGAAATTCCAGGAGCTCATCTTCAGTGAGTGCATGAGTAGATGGAAAAATTGGTGCCTTTGACTTGTGACTAATTAGATTGAGGCTTTTTAATTGACTTTTTTCACATTTTTCATTTAATTGAAAAATGTTTAAGTATTGATTTTGGGCAACTGGGGATAAGAACAAAGAACATTACAGCTCAGGAACAGGCCCTTCAGCTCACAAAGCCTATGCCGATCATCTTGTCATATTTTGACCAACTGCCTGTATCCCTCTATTATTCCCAGTCTGTTCAATCTGTCCTCATAGCTAATACCCTCCATACAAGGCAAATCCCTCCAAAGCCGCCTCATCCTTCTAGTAGTGTGCTGTTCAGAATTGGAGACAATATTCCAAATCTGGCCCAGTTTTATATATCTGTAACATAATTTGCCAGTCTTTGTATTTAGTGCCCTGGCTGATACCACCTTCACCGTCTTCACGTGCAGCAAATGTTGGCCTTGCCAATGCTGTTCCAATCCCATGAAAGAATAAACAGTGGGGCGTGGGACTGACTGGATTGCTCTGCAGAGAGACAGCATGGACCTGATGCTTCAAATGACCACCGCCTGTGTCAGAATTATAACTGACTCGCTGACTCAGTGGAAATGAAGGATAGACTATATTAATGCATTAGTGCACAAGGGGCAGTCAGCTTGGAAGAAAAGGGGAAGTATTTTTCAATTTGCCAAGCCTTTACTGCAATTGCAACTGCTTAGTGCTAGATGCAACATGGAGAAGCAAGTATATTCATTATTGGTTTTTATCTTGTTCCTCAATCTCTGTAAGTGTTAATTTTATCTCAATTCTTCCTTTGAAAAAAGTCCTAAAACTTTTGATTATGAAATATTTATCTATGTGAACTATTATTTTTGTCCCAGTATTTTCAGTGATTTAATGAACTGGTGATTTAATATGTCTGGATGTGTTATTTTTAGTTGTCTGACAAGGAAGCATTATATAACTGAAAATAACAAATCACTTATTGACTCTTGCAGTAAAACCACTGTGGTGTAATACTGTATCAGAGTCTAGTAGGTGCCAGATTCTATCAGTCTGTGCAGATTGAGCTGATAAATAAGGTCAGGCATAAGGACACAATGATTGATCTTTGTACTTGGTTTGGGTGGAAAGAATCTTTCAGTGTGCTGACTCTTTAAATCTGCATTAGTTGTGAATGGAATTGGATTTAGCTGTAATGACCATAATGTTAAATAACCTGTTAATGTTTTGTCTGAGCTCATTTGAACGATCATTTTTGCAATGCCCTATTAGGGGGAAGGTTTTGTGATAGCATACTACAACAAAAATCAGCACCACTATTTTTGAATTATAAATCTGTTATGGACAGTAATAACAATGTAGTACTTCTAGATTTTTTTTTGTGGAGTTTCCCCTCGATTGTTCTATTGAACAAGATCTTGTTTGTTGCATTCAGGGCATCTCAGTGAGGTGCAGATAATTAGCAAAACTCTCTGCTTGAAATAAATGGAGTACTTGAGGTACCAAAAGAGAGAATGCTGGAAAATCTCAGCAGGTGTGGCAACATCTGTAAGGAGAGAAAAAAGCTGACGTGTCGACTACAGATGACCCTTTGTCAAAGCTTTTATCCAGAGTACCTAAGGTGTTTTGAGCAACAACATTGAATGCAAAAGGATAATGTTTATCCCTTTTTGGCAGATGTAAGTGACTGCTCATTTTAAATGTGGATATTATAAGTGGTAGAGACTGTACAGAATGCCAGGTGTTTACCTGGAGCTTACTGTTCACATTAGCAAGAGGTTAAAAGGATTGATGTAGAAAGCATGAGATTTGCTTGTGGGAGCCCACTTCAGGCTTAATTGCATAGCAATATATCAAAGTATTCAAAGGTGTAAATGAGGTGTAAATATCAGTTCCAAAAGTAATGTTAAGTAATGTACAATAGTATTTTAGTAAAATTCTTGCACATGGTAAAGGGGAAGTTTACCTCAAACATCAATGATGCAAATTAATTTGAAGGCAGCAATTGAAAATTGTAATCTCACCTAAACACATCTAAAATTGCCATCTTCCTTGGATGTATTCAACTGCCGCTTAAAAGCTCCAAGGCTTTTGCCTTCCCTAAGTTCATTTGCTACAGAATGAGAGTTGGGAGGAAACTGGAAATGTAAGTAATGAAGATGAATGTTTGGCAATTGATAGATTTGAGTGAAGGAACTCTGACCTCACTATCAGTACTCTGCAATCATGGAAGCCAAAAAGAAGGAATCCTATTTAAAGCTACATAGACCAGAAAGTTTGTAATAAGATGTGTGAACTTTGATTGTTGTAGAAAGTTTATTAGTCACAAGTAGGCTTACATTAACTGCAATGAAGTTACTGTGAAGATCCCCTAGTTGCCGTACTCTGGTGCCTATTCAGGTACACTGAGGGAGAATTTAGCATGACCAATTCACCTAACCTGCTCATCTTCGGACTGTGGGAGGAAACCGAAGCACCCGGAGGAAACTCACACAGACGGGGAGAATGTGCAAAGTCCACTTAGACAGTGACTCAAGCCAAGAACTGAACCTGGGTCCCTGGCACTGAGAGGCAGCAGTGCTAACGTAATAGGAACTACAGTATGATAGGAATATCAGAAACAAGTCTTTTCCCTGGAAATGCAGCAATTTATAGTCTTCTGGAAAAAGAGGATTGGAATGTAAATGGTACAATACTATATTTTAAAGATGCATGGGAAGCCTGAAATTCCTACGTTACAACAGTAATTGCGCTTAACACATATTTTATTGGCTCTGAAGCAATTTGGAATGTCCTGAAGGTGGAAAGGCACGATATAAATGAAAGTTGTAGGAAAGTTTTAAAAGGAAAACCATTCAACAAACTACTTGAGGTAAATATTTTGAATGGCAGAAGTTCATAAGTAACATTAGAGGCTTGAATTGACTGTCCGACAAGTGCAAGGAGGACAGTTTATTTATGGAGCGATATGTAGGGTATGTGAAAACAATGAGGATTTTCCCACACATAATACATTGATTCTAACCTATTTGACTTTAGCAGAGTTACTAAATGTCATGCAGAATTGTTTCACCACCCAATGCAACTGGGAAGCTATAACACTTTTACTTTGACATAATTACTAGTAGGACACAGGGCATCATGGTGGCAGAGTGGTTTAGCACTGCTGCCTCATTGCACCAGGGACCTGGTTCGATTCTGGCCTCGGCAACTGTCTGTGTGGAGTTGGCACGTTTTCCCCCGTGTCCCCGGTTTCCCCTGGGCGCTCCGGTTTCCCCCCTCACTCAAAAAATGTGTGGGTTAAGTTGATTGGTCATGGTGAATTGCCCCTTAGTGTCGGGGGGATTAGCAGGGTAAATAGATGGTTACAGGGATAGGGCCTGAGTGGGATTGTTGTTGGTACAGGCTCAATGGGCTGAATAGCTCCTTCTGCACTGTATGTATGATAAGACATACAGCAACATAACTACCATTGCCAGAGATAATTGGAATAGATTACTGATTTTGATATCAGTGTAAATTGAGGTTGTGAACAATTTTCCAGATTTGTTTTTATGCAAAAAGAGAAAGGAATGTGGTTTGTGAAGTACTGATTAAAAGGATAAATGAAACTTCCAAAAAATCTGGTAGACACATCCTTAGAATCTGTTCAGAGAAAGCAGAATGCTATATTGAGATAGGAAAGGGATTGTAGAATTTGCTGAATAGAAATCTATATATCTAGCTTCGTCCAAAGTTGCCACCTCATCTCCTGAATTATATCTCATTTTTGTAGCAGCGGGATACCACAGTTTCCATAATTCAGCATCGATGGTCTGGAGTGTTTTGATTGCAGAAATAGTGAAGCATCTCACTTCCTCCCAGTTGTCACAGTTTTTCAACACATGATCCTGTGTCAGGCAAACAAAGTAGGAGGGTCCCAAGTTCATTTTGTTCTCTCTGCAGAATTCTGAATGTGACATACGCTGTTAAAATTAGCAAGAGTTGTTTCAGTTCCTGCTAACTATCAAATACATCTGCTGAAGTGCATAGGGGCACAGGGTAAAATCAGACTTTGGATTGTCCATTACACTCCATGGTTACTTTAGTTTAAAGGGTGATTTGTAGGAGCTTTGGCCAAATAGCCCACCTATTGTTGATTCTGGGAAGGTGGGAAATTGGTTTGGCGGAGAGGGGCATTATCAATAGACAACAGTGGGCTCAAGGTTTTTACTCTGTGCATTTGTACATGGCTGATTAGTCAACATTTTTGATAACTCCCGGGCAACCTGAATTAGCCTCAGTATAAAGACTCAGGACCGCGGTGGTTTTTATAGTCTCTATTTGTGCAGTGTCATTGACAGAGATGATCTAGGTGAGGTTCCACATATGCCATAACTCATTGAGTTTCTTGTGAATGGCAACCTTAGCAAATGCTATGGCAGGGTCAGGTGTGTTTGGAGCACTATGCTTTGCAGGTATTAGGGTGATTGCTAGATGCTTCCTACGTCGACTAACTGAATTTCTCTCTAATCCTTGTTCTCTTCATTCATCTCCGTAAGGAAATATTCTTACAGGAAATTCTATCATCTGTGATAGAAGGACAGAAGCCATAAACTGAAATCCCATAGCACAGGGCAGAGAGTTCCTCATCCTAGCAGTCGCAACTGTGGGAAAAGCTCAAAAATCTGACAGTGACGTAGAAATTACAATAAGGCCTTTTCCCAGTACCGTTTGTTGCTGTCAAGTATCAGTGGATGTGTGTTTTATATTTCTGTTTTTAATATTGGGCAGAGAAAAAAGTACTAGCGTGGGATAATTTTGATATTTGTGATTGTGTAATTTGTATATCCATTTCCCTTCAGCTTGGCCATTTGCATCCTACTACCATCATGAATTGCATTATTTTCAGGCTACTATCAAGCGCAGAAACACCTGGAAACCAGAGAAAGCAGCTTGGAGAATCTCACTTCATTACTACTTAGCAGAAAAGGAAGTGCACAGCTTTGCATTTTCACTGAATCATAGAATTGTTACAGTGCAAAAGGAGGCCATTCAGCCCATCATGTCTGACTGGCTCTCCGAATGAGCAAATCCCTCAGTGACATTCTTCCACCTTCTCTCCGTAACCTGCATGTTCTTCCTTCTCGGATAACTGCTTAATTCTTTTTTGCTTTGATTGAATCTGACTCTACCACATCCTTATGTAGTGCATTTCAGACTGTAATCCCTTGCTGTAGGAACATGTTTTTTCTCATATTGCTTTTGCTTCTTTTGCCAATTACTTGAAATCTGTGCCCTTTTATGCTTGGAATCAAAATTACAGAACCTTTACAATGTAGAAGGAAGACATTTGGCCCATTGAGCCTACAGTGGCTCACTAAAAGAGCATTCCACCTTATCCCACTCCACTGCCTAATCTTGTTACCTTGCACATTATTTTCAGGTGGCAATCCCTTTTGAATATCTCGAAATGACCTGCCTCCAGCACTCTTTCAGGAAATTCAATTCACGCTACAAACTACCCTCTGGGTGAAAGATAAACCATCTTCTCAATCCTTTCATGTATGGAATGATTTCTTCCTATCTGCTCTGTCCAGAACCATCATGATTTTGAATACCTGTATTGCTTCTTCTTTCAGCCCTCTTCTCCAAGGGAAACAGTCTAAATTCTCCAATCCACCTTCGAAACTGAAGTGCCACGTGCCTGCTTATAAACGTATGTGAAGATTGGCCTCAATTACTTTCTTCACCACTGGCTTTCTGGAATATGCACAACAAGAAGTCTCACAACACCAGGTTGAAGTCCAACATGTTTATTTGGTAGCACAAGCTTTCGGAGTGTAAATTGAGTTTGTGTCTATATATGCCCTGTTTGTGAACACAGCTCCTCACTCGCCTGAAGATGGAGCGACACTCCAAAAGCTTGTGCTACCAAATAAACCTGTTGGACTTTAACCTGGTGTTGTGAGACTTCTTACTGTGCTTACCCCAGTCCAATGCCGGTATCTCCATATAACGTGGATAGGTACCCTTTCTGCTAGTATGCTCTGATACCGCTAATTGAAATTTGTCTTTTTTGTCCAGTCCAAAGTAGCTTCGTTGGTTGCTGGACAGCTGATCCACACCTGCAAAAACTGCACTACAAGCTGTGTATTCTTTCAGAGTTTCTTCCTAAGTGGATCACAGAGTCTATTATATAATATTGTCTGTTTATCTGTTTTACAGCTAATTCACTTACACTGATTGTTCCTGAGGAGGTGACAGGGCAGTTGAGAAAATCAGTCAGCATTCCTTGTACCTACCGTCCATCTCCTCTGTACATTGAGGAAGAAGTCATTTGGTATTTTAATACATATGCCATTATTACTCGAAGAAATAAGTTTGGTAATTATGTTCACCATTTGAACCGGGGCAGAACAAGTATTAAACATAATCCTGGATCTGGTGATGTTTCACTTACCCTGAAAAATCTGGCGTACAGTGATCGAGGAACCTATACTTGTGAAGTAAGGTGGCGCAGTAAGCATGGGTTAAATCAAACAAAAGAGAGTGCGAATGCCCATTTAATAGTGCTAAGAGGTAAGTTGTTTTTTTGACTGTTGATTATTTCACTTTCTAATGCCAATGATAAGACACAAGATCAGAAAAATTGCTGAAAAAAAGGACCTTGTTTGCTCAAATTTAAGCTCTTAGCAATGGTTTCTTTCTCAATAGGTTTGCAGTAGTAAGACCAAAAGGTGTAGGAGCAGAGGTAGACCATTCGGCCCATTGAGTCTGGTCCACTGAGATCATGACAGACCTGATACGATCTTCAACTCTACTTCGCTGACTTATCCCTATAACCCTTGATGCCTTACTGATTAAAAACCTGTCTTAGTCATAAACATAATGACCCAGTCTCTACAACCCTCCGTGGTAAAGAATTCCTCAGATTCACTACCCTCTGAATGAAGAAATTCCTCCTCATCTGTGTCTTAAATGGGTGACCTCTTACTCTGAAATTATGCCCTCTGGACCTAAACTCTCTCACAAGGGGAAGCATTGTCTCTACCCTGTCAAATCCCCAAAGAATCCTGTATGTCTCAATAAAGTCACCCTTCATTCTTCTAAACGCCATGAGTACAGGCCCAACCTATGCAACCTCTCCTCATAAAGTCCCTCCATACCTGGGATCAGCCTACTAAACCTTCTCTGGACTGCCTCCAAGGTTAGTATATTTCCCCTATGGTAAGGGGATCAAAACTGTTCACATTATTCCAGGTGTGGTCTAACTAATGCCTTGAATAGTTTTAATGAAACTTCCCTTTTTTTATACTCCATTCCCTTTCAAATAAAGGCCAACAATCCATTTGCCTTCCCTATTACCTGCTGAACTTGCATGCTAGCTTTATATGTTTTATGCACGAGGATCCCCAGATGTGTCTGTGCTGCGGTCTTTGCACTCTTTCTCCATTTTAAATAATATTCAGCTCCTTTTATTTTACCTACCAAAGTGTATAACTTCACATTTTTCCTATATTATTTTCAATTTTTGCTCACTCATTTAATTGTCTGTATTCCTTTATAGACTCTTTGGATGGAATTTTGCTGCCCTGCCTGCCAAGACAATTGTAGGATATGGACCGTACAAAGGTCCATTGATCGCAGGCGGGACTTTCTGATGTTGGGGCGAGCGTGGTGGAAAATCCCGCTCTTTGTCATCATCACCACTTGCCTTTCCATCTGTTTTCGTGTCATTACAAACTTGGCAGTGGTACATTTGCGTCCTTTGTCCAAGTCATTAATATACATTGTAAATAATCATGGTCCCAGCACTGACCCCTGTGCATTACATTTGTTGCAGATTGCCGTCCTGAAAATGCCCATGTTTTCCCAACTCTCTGAACTTTATTAGCTAGCCAGTCCTCTCACTGTACTAATATACTACCTCAATACCATGGGCTATTATCTATTAAGTTGCCTTTGTGCAGTAAGTTATCGAATGCTTTTTGGATATTGGAAGTTCCCATAGAATTTGTACAATTTAATAATCTTGCCTTTGCTAAGCTGCTTAATATGTGGGTTAATGATTACCTGTGTGTTAATTTGTTTGCTGGGTTCCATACACATTTGTGATATGCCACTCAATCCATTTGGATTGGTATGCTTTAAACTCAAAGACAGACTGTCATAATTTATAATTATTTACAGCTAATTATAGAAATGAACAGATACTACTGTATGAAGCATAAATGTGTTGGGGTTAGTTACCCTTCATAAGAACTACTGAAGATAGAGATACAATATTTAAGGTTTTGGAAAACGTAGCTTATGCGACTGCTAAACTTTAATTTAGTAATTTCATTTTCTTGTATCAAGTTTGGTATTGGTATAGTGCAAATTTCCCTCAAATACCCGTATATGTTTTGGGCTTCATACGCTTGGGTTTTCCCTTTGATCATTAACAATACTCAGATATTTAAAAGGTGCAATTAACATACTGAATTGATACATGTCCATATTGAGGTTTCCTTGTAGGCAAGTAAAATTCTTTTTTAAGGGCAGGCAAGCTTTGGGAGTAACCCCACCAGTACTCCAGGGCTAGGATGAATATTGCCATCGAGGGCTCCTTACTTATACTTTAATGCCTCAGAAAACCAAAGCCACCCCAGTTGCTGCCTGAGGAAGCCATTGGAAGGCTGCCTGTTGGTAGCCTCTCCATGTGGTGAAGGCAAGTTCTGATGCCTGCTCAATGTCCCTAACGTGATAAAATTGCCAATAATAGGTCTGTAAATTGACAGTGGCCATGCTTCTGCTGTTCATTTGAGAATATCTTCTGGCAGTGGGAACACGTCGAGCTTTCTTCCTGATGCCTTTTGCTGCCATTTTAGCAGCCTTCACACTTCCCAGCCTTGAGCAATTCTTGGCCAATGTCTTGTTGAGACTAATAAATGTGAGAGATGAACAACTTTTAAGCAGAGCCAGGAAAGAGGACTTGGAAGGGAAAGGAGCAAAGGAGAGAGATCTAATGAGTGCGAGAGGGATTAAATGACGAAGTGATAATAGAGCAAGGCAAAACTTGACTTGAAAGTGACCTGGTTTAACCCGGCTTGATCCTGTCATAGAGTTTGTACCTTCTTAAAGATGAACCCTCAATAAAAGATGCAATTGCTGCAGTCAAGTTCATCACTTCAGCAATTAGGATCTGCCAGCTTAGTCTAATACAGCTGAAAAGTTCAGGGCAGGTTTTACATACACACCATCAAAATTCAATGCATGCACTAATGCTGGATGCAGTTTGACGTGATGAATTAAGTGGGTTGCTCGAGTATGCTGCACAGTTACATAAATGCTCCTGCTGCATATTGGTTCCAAGTATATTGATAGTACTGAAAGTAGAAAACTACAGCTGATCATTTTAATGAATGAATGCTGAATGACTTTGTGACATTCCTTCCTCTTTACTTTCACACTGTTTGTCTCTTGCTAAAATAAACAGATTACCGTGAAAACATGGGAACTCTTGTCACCAACCCACATTTCTACCATGAAGTGCTAAGAATTACTGGACCTTTCAAGTTGTGTTTTAATAATGCATTTTGCTGCATGATTCTTTATGTATATTCATTCTTGGGATGTATCTTTATGTTTGAAGATGAAACTCTCTAGTATTTTAATTATTTTCCCCAGCTTTACCTTCAACTCGAGCTCCGGGTAGCGTGCTCCCTGTAATTAACCCTATGCATGGTAAGATTGTTATTCAATTTCAGCTATTCTATTTCATTTAGCATGATTTTCAAAATGTCATTTCACTGGTATTTCTCCTTTTGAAAAAGACAGAATAGCATGACTAACTCTCAACCCCAGATCCTCCATGCTACTGAGAAGACATTTCAGATGTGCAAATGAAGGCACGAGTGCAAAGAAAGATTTCTTTTGAAACCAAGACCAGAATGTAAGGGCATGACAACTGGACATTCAGATGCTGTTGCACCTCATGCTGCTTAATATGCAATAATATGTACTAATGTTGCATAATATTATTTTACTTAGAGTTTACATCTCTAAATTGCCAAAAAACTCAAAGATTTCTACTGTCTAATCCAAATGAGTGGATGGTGTACCCATCATGTTTAGTGGACGAGAATCCTACACTGTCATACAGCAATCAATACTCAAGGTCGATCAGTTAGGAAAACGAAACGACAAGCCAGTTTTATGGTTGTTTATACTTTTTTTTACACATGCCCTCCCTTCATGCGGTTATAGATGAGTTGAAAGGCAAGTGATTAACTGATCAAAGATGTGAAGACATTTAAGTAGGCAGCTCCAAACTGTTTTAAGATTAAGATAGATGGACAATACTGACAAATGTGAGTTTGGATTTGCAATAGATTTGAAAGACCCTGAGCTTTCGGACCAGTTTGATGGACCTGATTTCACTGTATCTAATGTAGCTTTCTACTACTTTAATATTACTGAACCAAAGTCTGAAGGTGATGAAAGCTTTACATTGTTTTGACGTACATCTGAGAGTTTATGTTGTCTCTCACAGGGACATTCCTTGCTCTTTTACAAGATAACACACAAATGAGGAAGGTCATTCAGTGTATTTTAGCTTGAACATTAAAAATATTACTCCAATTCTTCCTCCATTACAGTATCCATTCTTTCTTATTTTAAGGATTGTAGGGTTTTGGCCTTCGTGACCATACCCAGGAGTTAATTTCAAACCCTGACTACTCTTTGCCTGAAGAGGAACTTTCCATCATCAATTCTTTCCTCCTCTTGTAATGTTCTTCTACACCATTCACTCTCTTACAAACTGTGATCCATTCTATGTCACCTTTTCGCTTGAAGAATTGATGTAAGATATTTCTCAATGATAGTCACTGTTAGGTGACAGATGAGCAGCAGAGGGCAGTAATAACACACTGGTTGAGTTCAGATTAAAATTATTTCCTTCCTTGTGAAAAGAGAAATAAGTAAGAGGAGCTTTACAATTCATTTTGCCCAGTCAATTTGGGTGGGTTAAGAGCGTATCATGGATACGATCACAGTTTGACTCTTGATGCTTTATTTTCTGTTGCTGAAAATCAAGAACTATACTTATCTACCTTTCATCCCTCTTACTCAGTATTGTGAGAAGAGATAGGGAAGATAGAGACAGACTGGCCCTTGAGTCTAGGTCTAAGGGGCCTAGCCTAAATAATAGAGCATAACCTGTTAGGAATGCAATTAGGAAATACTACTGCATATAAAGGGTGGCAGAAGTTCCGAATTGTCTTCTGCAAAAGGCAGTTGGCACTAGGTTAGTTGTAAATTTTAAATCTGATTTTGGGTAACAAAAATCTATTAAAGATATAGAGAGATATAGGACAAAGGCTGATATATGGAATTAGTTTATAGATTAGTTACGATTTCATTTGAATGGTGGAGCTGACGCAGGGAGCTAAATAGCCTATTCTTGTTTCTGTGCTGCTATAATATCTTCATCAGCATGGCACCTTTGATATAACAAAATGATTATGAAGGTTTACAAAAGGGGGATCAGACACCAATCAATGTTTGGAGGAAGGTTACTGGGGGAAACACAGGTATTAAAGTTAGATTTTGTGGAGGCTTTTGAAGTGAATGTCGATGTGAAAAAGCTTTGGTGGACAATCCTATTTGATGTTGATCAGTAGTGTCAGTGGTTTAGTACTTTGCCAATTGTTTTCAACCACTTGGAGTAGAATTATTCGTGTTTACACCTGCATTTTGCAGGAATGCACTGCAATGGTACGAAATTCTTGGCCAAGCGTGCCAGCCATCCAAGTGTGGACAAGACACTCAAAGAAACAGGCTGTGTGCATCCTGGATTTGTACTTGCCAGACCCATAGATAGGAATAAGCTATTTAGCTCCCAGAGGCCCAGATGAAGACCTACCAGGTGATCTCACTTCTCTATAAATTTTATAACCAACGTGTCCCTGATTAGCAAAGAGCAGTCCCTTTCCAGATAATGAGAAAAAGATGGAATATGACTTTGTCTTGGCTGCAAAATGGTGACACGTATTTAGAAATTGGTAAAGTACCTGAGATATTGATTAAAGGCCACTATTCCATGCAAATCCTCCACCTCAGGCCCCCTGTGATGCTGACAAGGATATAAGAATCTTACGCTGTGCATGTTTGCTTACATCAGGAGATAGAATGTTCCACTGGGACTATTCCTGATGAAAGACGATCATGGTCTACAGGGATGGATTTCTTTTGAAACAGAGTTCAGAATGCAGTGATGCCTGACAGATGATGATGCTATTGTGGAGATAAGAGTGAAAGGTGACTTGGGATGTAGTGCTAGATAAAATAAAGTAAGTTAGCAAGGCCACTGAGAGATTTTGAATTCAATATGCTTGGATGTGGAGTCACAGCAAATTGATAAAAATAATGTGGAAGAAATTAACTCTGATTTTAAAAGTCAAAATTTTGATACCTGGAGTAGAAATCATTGGACTGCTTCACAGACCAGTTTGTGAAATCCTAAATTGGACTATTGGACTGGACTATTTAATCTAAAACTGATGGATAGGAATCAGAATTCCTTCAATACGTTAATATTTTCCATCACAATTTCAGATGATGCACTTCCTTTTTGTCTGATATGAGAGTACCATTGAGCATTTTCACCGGCAGCAGAGTGTTTGTTTTGGTCCATTGCAGGAGGACTGAAGATTGATAGAAACTGGTTCTCTTGCCTCATCTGAATGATTGAGGCGAGCTGCTGTGAGTTGAGAATGTTAAGTTGTCCGCTTCACTGACACTGTCACTGAGTTGCATCTCAAGGGTGTTTGAGTAGGCCAATGGGGGAAGAATATTGCACCTCTGTAGAGTTGGGAGAGCACACCTGCTCCTGGTTCTGCAAGAAGGTGCTTTTTCCATATTCGAGGGGCTTATTGTAATACATACCAATTTCTACAGCAGAGTCTGGAGTTAAATCCCTGTTTTTAACTCTTTTAGCACATAAAGGACACTGCCACTCTAATTAAAATAACCAAGGCCCAAACTTCTTGCGGTGAAATTTGGTGGATATTGCACAGAAGATCCTGCAAAACAAGTGAAAATTCTTTCACAATCTGCATCTGAATTTCTGGCTGTGTCCTTCAATAAATACAGCACACTGGCAAAAATGATGAGCAGTGAAAAGAAATGTCCAGATGTAAGAAAGCCAACACAATTTCTCAAATGTTTTGAAACAAAAGTAAGTTGTTTTGAAACAAAATGGTCATAAGTTCATCATATTGAGAAGTGCCTTTGCATGGAGCTGCTGTAAGAGGTGTTTGCTGCACTCAGAGTTCAGTTTAAAGTCAGGCCTTTTGCTCTTGGCCACAGAGTCTTTGGCTGGAATTTTCCAACCCTGTCAGTGCGAGAATCATGGCAGGCAGGAATGCAAAATTGGTGCAAGGCCAAAAGTCAGTTGTCTACTGGCATGAAAATAAGTTGGAACTTCCCTCAGGACTCTGGCAGCATAATGGCTGGTCAACTCTCTTGCTGATCAATGTGGGCAGTTCCATTTGCCTTCATTGGCATGTTACGCATACTCATTAAAACCACACCTCCCCAGAATCATCCCTTCTCCCATAATTTAGTACCATGTCAGCAGCTAATTAGACCAGTCTGATTATGACTGGACATAAGTTAGGGGGAGACAATGGCCTAGTGCTATTATTGCAGGACTCAATCCAGGAACTCAGCTACTGTTCTGGGGACCCGGGTTTAAATACCATTGTGGCAGATGGTGGAACTTGAATTCAAAAAAGATCTCGAATTAAGAATCTACTCATGACCATGAAACCATTGCCAATTGTCAGAAAAATCCATCTGGTTAACTAATGTCCCTGAGGGAAGGAAACCTGTCATTCTTCCTTGGTTTGGCCTACTTGGGATCCCAGAGCCACAGCAGTGTAGTTGACTCTCAACTGCCCTCGAGCAATTAGGGATGGCCAATAATTGCTGGCCAGCCAGCAGCACCCATGTCCCATAAATGAATTTAAAAATAGTGCTCACCTTCACTTCATGCACGACATTGAGCTGCATGCACACAGCATTCGCCTGTCTTTCACTGTTGCTGCCATCTCTCACTGCTGCTCTGACCCCTGGTCGCTGGCAAAATTGATCTTGCAGGTGGGACTAGGGTAGGGTGGGCTATTGGGACTTCACTGTACTCGGACTATGATTGACTGCAGACAGGGCTGTGCTGTATCCTGAGAGACTGTTGTGGGGCATGGGCTGGAGCGCACTGTATCTCTAGAGACTGTTAGGAGATGTAGCCATGTCTGCGCTCCACAACAGTCCCTCTGGAAAGAGGCTGTCCTGTACCTGGAGACATCCGTCACCGTCTGGAATTGGGCCTTGTCGACCTTGAATTGTCAAGAACTGAGTGGCTCACTGTGGAATTCCCAGCCTCTGAACTGCTCTTACAGCCACGGTATTTAAATGGCTGTTCCAGATCAGTTTCTCATCAATGGTAACTCCAGGATGTTGATAGTGGGGGATTCAGTGATAGTTACGTCATTAAATATCAAGGACAGATGGTTAGATACTGTCTTGCTGGAGATGGTCTCTGCCTGGTACTTGTGTGACATGGAAGTTACTTGCCATTTAAGAGTCCAATGTTGTCCAGATCATGCTGCATTAAACATTGAGTGTTTCAATATCAGTATGAAAGAGATAGATGGAAAATCATGTAAGAGTTGGAGCAAATAAAATAAGAAGATTTGTAGAAGGATGTAGGGACATTGAGAAGATACATTTAAGGACACAAAGGAGCAAATATTCTGGGAACAATAACCCGTGACTTTGAATTACAGTGAACGACTTGGGGTTGAGAAATTAGGCAAAGATCATCCTCAAGCAGATTTATACCTATTGCGCACAATGTGTGATCATTTATCTGAAGTTGAAATGTCTTAAAGCACCCTTATCCAAAGTGTGTGACAACTCCAGGTCAGTGTTACAGTGGATAATGAATAATGATGAAAATCAATTCCATAAGGAAAGCATTGTGCAATTAACTTGCTGCCATCAAATTGGGATTGGCTACATCCTATGCTGATAAGAAGCCAGTGTTTAATAGGGGAACATTTGTATTTTTATTTGGAGGAATTGAAATTGTGGATTTTAACTTTGGTCTGTATGAGCTGAATTTTTCCACAGTTTGGATATTTTGCTTGAAGGTATTTTTTGATGTCCTAGAATTTAATGACAATTTTTTTTCCCTGTCCACTGAAAATTGGTAGAAGTCACTGTCATTGCAGCAGGTATTTCTTTCCTTTTGGATTATGTATACCCATTCCTTTCTAATATCCTTGCAAATCTTCTTTGCGCCCTTTCCGTTCTCTAATCGTTATGATCTAGTTTGAGAACATAACTTTGTTTAAAATGGACAAAGTTTGAAATTCCAGGTACTTGGAGAATAACGCCACAAAAACCCTGGTTTTAAATAAATATAAACTTTACTATATAAAATCAGAAAAATAAAACAATCTACAATATTCATCTAGTGCTCTAACATTCAGAATTAATAGGAGGTAAGTATGAGTTAATGGGCAAACTGCTCAGAGACAGCACACTGCACGTTAAATGGCAAATGTAACCAAGGCAGAGCTCGTGGATTTCTCAGCAACCCACCCAGACATCAGTGACTGCTGTGAGTCACAAAATCTTGTTAAAACTCTGTATCCTTCTGAAAGGATTTTAACTTTTGAAGATTTAGCTGCTAAATTCCCTCAAAGGTTGTTTTTGATTTAGACTGCCTCAAGGACTGTTTACCTCCCAAAAGTTCAATCTCTTCTCCTGAGACTGCATACCACAGGATTCACAGAGTTGCACCCCTGCCTCTAGTTATTGTCGCACTTCCATCTCTTTCAAATACCACTAGCTTTACTAAGTTGACACTGCCTTAGGTTTCACCAAATTCCAGTCTCCCAGCTATACGAAGCTATAAGTAACTTTAGGGACTTCTTCTGAGTCCTAACCCTTTGCAGCATAGAACCAGCGACCTTCCACTACCCTTCTAGCTCCTCAGAACCACTCCTGAGCCCTATTGGCACAAAATTGCTTCCAGGGCTTCTCTGTTTATGAAAAACAGATGAAGCCCAAACTGCAACCAGTACTCTGTCCCAGCAAACACAGATGAATTCAAACTGGAGAACCTTAAGCTACACCTATTTCGCATGATAGCACAGCTTTTCAAGGTTCACTAAAAACTTCTCAACTAATTTAGCTTTAACTCCGAGTATGGAGTTAAAATCTCTCAGCAATTGACTCCCGTACCCTCCAGTGAGAGGGCCTTCAGATCTCATGAGGAAAGGTAGCACCTCAGCCCTGAGTTGGACTTCTCTGGGTCCCCTTCGTCCTTTCCATTTGTCCCCTTTGTGACTGGCATTGAGAAGATAAGGTTGACCTGAGAGCTCTCCTTTGGAGATGAGGTCACCAGGTGCGCTGTTGTAAGTGGCAGTGGCATGACGTCATGTTCATGTTCACTGAACACCACGTTCAGTGCTGGGGAAAGTCAGGGAGTGAGCGCTCGCTAATGATATGGTAATGTATTAGATTGAGGTTCTTGGCCTTCCACGACATTTTTCACAATACTCTGTTGGTGAGGAGGATTGGAAATCGTGATCTCATTGGCGAGATTCGCATTTTCTCACTCACTGAATTTTGCTCCCGTGTCAGTGATCCCATGCACTGCTAATGCTGGCTCAAAATCGCCCTCCCCAATTTACTCTTTGAAAAGTTAATCAGTCTAAGACAGTCACATGTCAGTAAAGTGCAGCTGTACCAGTACACACATGAAAGGCAGATATAACACCACCATACGAATTAATAAGGCTATCCTGTAACATTGTTTGATGGAGATACATTCTAAGTGTTTCTAGTCATTCCTCAAATGTTTTCTGTTAGTAAACAACAGCTAGACTGACTTTTTTCTGCTTTCCTCAGACAGAGCCACAGAAGTCAGATGCAGTGCAAAAACCACTTTAAGGATGATATTTCTCATGAAAGAATCTTCTTTAAATTTCATATGCATGTGGGCAAAATCATTTTGGAGTTGAATTTCTGATGCAGGCAGCACAGTGGTTAGCACTGCTGCCTCACAGTGCCAGGGACCCATGCTGAATCCTGACTTCAGGTCATTATCCATATTGTGTTTCCACTTTCTCCCTGTGTCTGCGTGGGTTTCCTCTGGATGTTCTAGTTTCCTTCCACAGTCCAAGGATGTGTGGGTTAGGTGGATTGGCCATGTTAAATTGACCCTAGTATCAGAGGGACTAGCCAGGGTAAAGGCATGGGGTTCTGGTTATTGTGTCTGGGTGGGATTATGGTTGGTACAGACTCGTTGGGCTGAATTACCTCCTGTACTGTAGGGTTTCTATGATTCTAAATGTCCTGCTGATTGCTATAACTTCACAAAGTCTACAGAAACTCTGCAGTAGCAGCATCAGTGCTATTGCTCTGAAGCTTCTGTGAACCTGTAGAAATTCTGGTGGATCAGGAGAACATCCTTTGGACATTCGAGCACTTCTTCAATACTATCCCAGCTTTGGAGCATGTGCACTGGAAACTAGGACTCATCATCCTTCGGGGGTATCATTGCCCTTTTAAAACTAATCCAATAAATAGTTTCTTTTTAAAAATTAGTACTTGGTATGTGAATGTATTTGCACTAATTACTATGACTATCTCTTCTAGAATTCAACAATATGAAAATTCCAGTCTGGGTATTTGTGCTGACAGTTACTGTGATCATATTGATATTTTCGGTCATCGTTATCGGCATTGTGCTGTGGAAAAGGATGCAGATAGGTAAGAGTGTAGGTTATTTTGAAACTAACCTACTAAGAATAGCTGTGGTACAATAGCCAGGATAACAGAAGGGGCATTTAATCTCAGTGTGCTTGGGCTAGAATGAAGAACAAATAGCCTTAACTTCCACGCCTGATCGTTATCTAGCAATATCCACTGAAATGTGCACGCATATCAGGCGGAGACATGAACTGTGTCAGCTCTGCTAGCCCCACGAGAATGATCAGGATATGCCACTGGTGCTCACGAGACACTGTGAGACTCTCAAACAGCCAGTTAAGATGTGTTTCGTGGCATGGGGATTCCACTATCGGTGTTGTGGGTCAAGGAGCATGGGGTGGTCACAGGGTTAGAGGCACTGAGGTCAACAGCATAGAAAAAGGCCCATTGCATCTGTGCCAGTTAAAAACAAAGCACCCAACTATTCAAATTCCATTTTCCAGCACTTAAACTATATCCGTGTATGCTTCAGCATTGTAAGTGCACATCTAAATAACTCTTAAATGTTTTATGGGTCTCTGCCTCCACCACCCTTTCGGGAAGTGAGTTCCAGACTCCCATTACCCTTCGAGGGAAAATATTCCTTGCATCTCCTTTAAATCTCCTGCTCCTTAGCTTAAATCTATGCCCCCTGGCCATTGATCCCTCCACCAAGGAAAAATACTTCTTTCTGTCAACTCTATCTATGCCTTTCATAATTTTATGCACATCCGCCCTCTGTCTCCTCTGCTCCAGAGAAAACAACCCCAGTCTATACAATCTCTCTCCATGCCCTCCAGCCCAGGCAACATCCTGATAAATCTTCTCTGCACCCTTTCTGGTGCTATCACATTCCTCCTATAATAAGGCTTCCAGAACTGCACACAATACATTCTGTGGCCTAACCAGTGTTTTGTATAATTCCAGCATAATCTCCTTGCTCTTAAACACTCTGCCTTGGCTAATAAAGGCAGCTATACCATATACTTTAACCACTTTATCCAGCTGCCCTACTACCTTAAGGGATTGGTGTACATGCGCATCAAGATCCTTTTTGATCTTTGGTGCCGTTCATCATGTATTCCTTTACCTAGTTTATCCTTTCCCAGTATATTACTTTGCGTGGCACAGTAGCGCAGTAGTTAGCATTGCTGCCTCACAACATCAGGACTCAGATTCAAAGAATAAAGAACAAATAAAATTGCAGCACAGGGAACACGCCCTTCGGCCCTCCAAGCCTGCGCTGACCGCGCTGCCCGACTGAACTAAAATCCCCTATCCTTCTGGGGACCATATCCCTCCATTCCCATCCTATTCATGTATTTGTCCATACGCCCTTTAAAAGCCACACTCGTATCTGCTTCCACTACCTCCCTTGCCAGCGAGTTCCAGGCACCCATCACCCTCTGTGTAAAAGCTTGCTTCGTACATCTCCTTTAACCATTGCCCCTCGCACTTTAAATGTATGCCCCTTAATAATTGACTCCCACCCAGGGAAAAAGCTCCTGACCATCCACTCTGTCTTTCATAATTTTGTAGAGTTCTATCAGGTCTCTCCCCTCAACCTCTGCTGTTCCAGTGAAAACAAACCAAATTTCTCCAACTCCTCCTCATTGATTTCCTGGCTTGGGTGACTGTCTGTGTGGCACATGCACATTCTCCCTGTGTCTGCGCGTTTTTGACTCCTCTATATCTGCCATAAACCTCTCTTTCCACTTTATCCAATGCAGCATATCCCTTGATATCCAGGGTTCCTTGGATTTGTTGGTCTCTGCAACCGTCCCCGCTCCCCCCCCCCACCATTCCTTTCTCTTTATTGGAACATGCTGGCCCTGTACTTTCCCTATTTTCTTCTTGAATGCCCCCTGCTATTCTGTCACAGATTTACCCAGAAGCGTCTCTTCCCTGTTCACTCTGGCCAAATCATATCTGATCTTATTAAAATCAGCCTTCTCCCAGTTTAGAACTTCGATTTCTGATCATCCTTGTCTCCCATATATTGAATCTAACAGCGTTATGATCGCTATCAGCAAAATGCTCCCCCACTGATACTTCAACCACTTGCCTTGCTTTGTTATTTAAAATTAAGTACATGACTGCACCTGGTTTTTCCTTTTATAATATCTTCTGTGTACCAGCTTAAAAAGTTCTCCTTGATGCATCTTAAGAATTCTGCTCCCTGTAAACCTTTCACATTATGACTCCAGTTAATGTTGGGGAAATTGAAATCTCCCACTATCACTACCCTATCTGCTCTTCTTTTCAGGGACCTCAGAAGCTTCCATGATTTTCAACATAGCACAAGAAGAGCGTACTACAGGTGCAAACTCTCCTGCCATGACTACCTTGAAGCCCCTTATTTACTCCTTTTTTAACCAAAAAATTATTCTATAAGAATGCTAACGACTTCCTCCTTTATGCTAACTTTACTTTGCCCTGTTTTGCTTACTTGTTACTTTATTGGAATGATGTGGACTTCACTTATTTATGTTGTTTCTCAGTTAAATCCCTCCTCTGTAAAAGAAAAACATACGACCCTCTCCCCCTTCACCTAACTCCCACATTTACCAAAGTACCAATCTGTTTGCTTATTGTGCTCTCTGTTCTTACTACTGAACAAACTATAGACCACAAGATAGAGATCTTAAAAATTACAGGCAATAAAAGTAGTCGGGTGAAGGTTTGGGGATGGGTGTAAAAGATGGTAATCTAAATATTTTAAAAATTAAAAATTGGCTGGAATGCAGCTCAAATCTTCTGGGTGAATAATGCAAATATTTTATTTGCATGCGACGTGTAGGCCTAATAAGCCTAACACACACTTTATGTCAAGCTTCCATTCCCAGTGCCCTCACCACTGATTATCATGGGCACCACGTTGGCCTAATATTCCTGTGCCCAATCTTCTTGGGAATAACCATCTGCCATGGTGTTATATACCTCTTGCTCTAAATGTGGTGACATCAGCGTAGTGTAATGCTTTGAAGTAACTTTGTTTTATCTGCTTTGTCCTGTTGTCTGGAATTTTAAAATAATAAACGTGCCATTTTTGTCAAATTCTTTCTAACTTTCTGACTGTGCTGATTGTGTTCCATTCATTGTATCCTTGTGTCCCATATTGTGTCCAATTATCTGTTATAAAGGATTTAATGTTTACTGTAGCTTGTTGCCTTAATATTCTAATTGAACTTTTGTTCTTTTCTTTAGGACACTTGTATGAATTGCCAAGGTAGGTGCATAGTCTCCTTCATTGCCTAAGATTTACCTATAGGACACTTAGCTTTAAGATGACTGAATAAGTCAAATTCCATTTTTAATACCTGCAATTCTCTTTTTCCCTTGAATTGCAGTCCCTGTTTTTTTGCCTGTCGGAAGAAATCCTAGCAGTGATGCTCGTAACTTGTAACTGTTTATTTCTTGCTATCTCCTTGACAGATTTTTATTAGCCCTCCTAATCTTTTTCTTTGTTTTGCCATTTATTTCTTTGTGTTGCTGCCTATGTGAGCTATTTTACTTTATTAAAGGTACTATCCATATGCAAGTATTTGTTGGGCACACAAGTCATAGAAGTCCAAGAATCCCTATAGTGCAGAAGGAGGCCATTCAACCCATTGAACCTGCACCTACAGGAATCCAAGCCTGGCCCTACTCAGTAACCCCATATATTTACCCTGCTCATCCCCATGACACTAAGGGGCAATTTAGCATGGTCAATCAACCTAACCCGCACATCTTTTTACTGTGGGAAGAAACTGAAGCACCCGGAGGAAATCCACAAACACAAGAACCATTTGCAAACTCCTCAGCCGCCCAAGGCTAGGATAGAACCTGGGCCCTGGTGCTGCAAGGCAGCAGTGCTAACTACTGTTTGGTGCAACTGTTCTTATATCCCTACTGTTTTTTTTGAATTGGTGCTTCTGTGTTTTGAATGCAGTGTTTACACTAGCCTTGTACTTCTCCTAAGTACTGAGTTATAGGATTGCATGTGATAACTGGCTACTGTGCCTTCCAGGAATCTCATGAAGTTGAAATAGCATTCCCTTCAAGGCAGCTAAATCCTGATAGGAACTTTGCTCTGGATTATTTCCTCTGCTGCCTGAAGGGCACCTTGCCACATGCAGGCATCTGAGAAGGATGGTGGGAAGCATGTGTACACTGCCAAACAGTCACACTGACGTTGAATACCAGCCAGCTAGCTGAAGGGCAGGAAAGAACAGTTACTTCGATCAGAGTAGTGGGCAGGTTCTACCACTGCCATTCAATGCACTGGTTTCAGAAACTCGATGCAGTTGATATCAAATTAAGTGAATCATAGAAATCATCATAGAAACCCTACAGTCAAGAAAGAGGCCATTTGGCCCATCGAGTCTGCACCAACCATAATCCCACCCAGGCCCTATCCCCGTATCCCTACATCTTTACCCACTAATCCCTCTCATCTATGCATCTCAGGATACTAAGGGCAATTCTTAACATGGCCAGTCAACCTAACCCGCACATCTTTGGCCTGTGGGAGAAAACTGGAGCACCCAGAGGAAACCCACACAGACACGGGGAGAATGTACAGACTCCACACAGACAGTGATCCAAGCCGGGATTCGAGCCCAGTTCCCTGGTGCTGTGAGGCAGCAGTACTACTCTGTGCCACCGTGCCGCTGAATCAATGGAATCGGAAGAGGCAATTCAGAAGTTATTGAATAAGTTGCACGTGATATGTAGGTGTGCAGAACAGTGGCAAATGGCAGTTAATGCAAACAGGTGTGAAATACTACACATCAGATGCAGTAATATGTGACACACCTACTGCCTAAATGTTGTGAAATAAGTAACAGGTGAAGGTGTTTCATCCAGGAGTTTCAATATGCTTAATTTTAAACAACCTAGCTAATAGGACATTGAACTCTCTCGTTTAAAAAGTGAAAATATATTTGTTTATGGGACATGGGTGTCACTGGCTGGCCAGCATTTATTGCCCATCCCTAGTTGGTCTTGGAGCGCAGTTGAGAGTCAACCATATTGCTGTGGCTGTGGAGTCACATGTAGGCCAGACCAGGTAAGGATGGTAGATTTCCTTCCCTAAAAGACATTAGTGACCTGGATGGGTTTTTCTAACAATCAACAATGGTTTCACGGTCATCAGTAGATTCTTAATTTGAGATTTTTTTTATTGAATTCAAATTCCACCATCTGCCGTGGTGGGATTTGAACCCAGGTCCCCAGAATGTTAGCTGAATTTCTGGATTAATAGTTTAATGGTAATGCCACTAGGCCATTGCCTCCCCTCGAATGTATGCAAGATAATGATTAAATTTTGTAGTGCTCTGCTCAAACTTTATTTGAATGAAGTGTCCAGTTTCAATTAAGGGATAGGCTATTTAAATTGAGATGAGGAGGAATTTCTTCTCTCAAAGGCTAGTGAATCACTGGAATTCTGTAATCCAGAGAGCTGTGGAAACTCAATCATTGAGCACGTTCAAGTTGGAAAATCAACAGATATGGAGTTGGCGGGGCAAAGTGACATTGAGGCAAATGATCAGCCATGCTAATAGCCCAGTCCTGCTCCCTATTTCCGATGTTCCATTTGCTGAGAAGCTGGAGGATCATTCAAATACTGTATGCAGCGTACAGAAGGGCCATAAGGCTGATCATAATAGGCTTGGACTATTGTCCATGATTGAATGACGGAGAGACTCGACAGGCCAAATGGCCTGATTCTGCTCCTTTCTCTTATGGCCTTAAAGTCTTTTCAGCCTAGAAAGAAGTCTGAGGAGTGACGGTGTGAGATTGTAAAGGGTTCAGGAAAACCTTCTGGAATTACTCATGGAACAATTGCATGCTGTAGTAAGATAGCTTTAGGATCTCTTTAAGTGGATGAATTAAAGGCCATCTCATCCTTATGAGGAAGTCAGAAATAAATATGCGGGGCTTCAACCTTCATGAAACCTAAATACTGATTCACACAAAAAATCACGAGGGCTTTGCATTACCAAGGCCGATTGACTCATTTCCTTCTCTTTCTTCCACAATGCAAACCTCTTCTATTGTGACACCTGGACAATTGATAAATGAGTCCATTATCCATTTCAGTTTTAAAAGCGGCTGTGACTGAAATGGGAAGTGGAACTCGCATGTTTTGTAACCAAATGTGCAACTATTAGAGGAAAAAGCAGCTCGTGGTTTTAGAACAGAATACAAAACTCCGCCCCATGTTCCTACTTCATTATAATATCTGCAGGGTCTACACAGCCACCCTCCCTAATGTTAGGAAACTTCAAGTTTAATGGACTTCAGTAGTGCTTCGAAGTCCAAAGGTGCACAGTCAGTAGAGTTGCCAATCACCACCTTGTTACTGTTTGGAACTGGGTTTGGTGTTGTATTTGCTTCTGGCTCAAGAATGTGGATTTTGAACTTCTTGCCCTCTACTTCTCATTCCTCCAAATACAGCAGACAAGTGCCACTATACATTTCTTGCATGTTTCTCGTGTGAACTGGCCCTATTCCCATCTTGGTACTTTAATGAGGGTATAGGGTCCTGGAGATGGTACAGGGAATCTTTTAGTTATTGTAAAAAGTCTCACAACACTAGGTTAAAATCCAGCAGGTTTATTTGGTAGCACGAGCTTTCGGAGTGCTGTCTCTTCATCAGGTGATTTATCCAGGATTTTGACCGTGACAGTGTAGGAACAACCATATAGTTCCAAGTCAGGGTGATCTGTTTCTTTGTGGGGTGGAGGAAGAGGAATTGTAGGTTGCAGTGGTCTCATGTGCTTTCTACTCTTCCTTTAGGTGGTAGAAGTCATGGGTTTGAAAGGTGTTGTCCAAAGAGTCTTGGTGAATTCCTGCAGTGTGTCTTATGAATTGTACACACTATTGCACTGGTAGTGGAGGAAATGGATGTTGATGGTAATGGATGAGGTGCCAAATAAGGGGCTGCTTTGTGTTGAATGGTGTCGAGTTCCTTGAGCGTTATTGGAGTGCACTCAGTGAAACAATTGGGGAGTATTCAGTCATGCTCCTGGTTTGTATTTTATACATGGTGGATATGAGGGAGTCAGGAGGTGAATTATTCAGCCTCTGACCTGCAGTTGGTGGCACAGTATTTATGTGGTTCGTCCAGTTAAATTTCTGTTGAGTGGTGACCAGGATTTTGGTGGGAGTTCAGCAGTGGTAATGCCATTGAATGCAAGGGGAAGTGGTTAGATTCATTCTCTGAGATGTTGTTGCCCAGCACTTTACAAATCTGCCATACATTTCCAGCATTTCTGTTTTATTCCAGCTATTTTTGACCGCTGCACTAATGACATTTCCTCCATTGATAGCTCAGAAGTGAAGATGCTTGCATATGGTTGCAGTGCCCAGCTCCTATTGCAATTCTTCAGGTAATGATTCAACAATGCCCCACATGCAGCAAAATCGAAACAACATGCGCTACACAAGTGCTGGGCAACAACATCTCAGAGAATGAATCTAACCACTTCCCCTTGCATTCAATGGCATTACCACTGCTGAACTCCCGCCAAAATCCAGGTCACCATTGACCAGAAATTTAACTGGACGAACCACATAAATACTGTGCCACCAACTGCAGGTCAGAGGTTGTCAGACTTTTTACTGTGTTTACCCCAGTCCAACGCCGGCACATCCACATCAAATCTTGTAGCATCAGTGGGGAAAGAAACAGTGTTTCAGGTCAATTTCTTTTCATCGAGATTATGATCCGAGAAGAGACCAATCATATTTAAAAATAAATATGAACTTCCAGTTAATAGTTGAAGCGCCTGAAACAACAACACTTTAGTTTTAAAATGTCTCCTGTAACAAATTATCAAAACATTTGACTAAACACTACTTTTGTAGATAATTTGTACTTTAAATTGCAGAGTGGAGCATTGCCCTTTAATACTGATCACACGTTGCTATAGGGACTGTAATTCCATGGAGAGTTCAAACAATCCACTACTGCTCCCTCCATCCAGTGGGTTTACATTTCCCTGTTTCACTGAACAGTAACTTTTGAGTGACCAGTTGCTTCCCTCAGCTTTTGCAGAGTTTGCCAAATCCACCATCAGTAGTAAATCATGTTCCAATGATCCTTCTTGCCGGGCCACACCAGGGCCAATCTCCTAGACTCTTTAGATGGCTGTGGAATGTATCTCTCTGTCTAGAGACTATCTGTCTCCTGCATCTGGTTTCGGTAGCTGCTGCCCCTTTTCTCTGTTGACCACATCAACTACAGTTTCTCCCTCTCTCGATCTTTTCTGCCCAAAAGTCTACTTATTGTTAGCACAGCTGCACTTGCCCTTCGTTCCGATGTGTGAGAACTTCACACCTTGCTCTCCATGTCCCTTGACTAAGCTAGGCTTGTTGGGCATAAAATGGAAGAGGCATCTGACCCTAGGTTTAGACATAGTCCAAAACATAATCTTATAAATCGTAATTGCAACAAGGTGCTAGTTAGCCTAGTTACATAAAAACATAAGGAATAGGAGCAGGAGTAGGCCATCTAGCCCTTTGAGCCTGCCCCTCCATTCAGTAAGATTGTGACTGATCTGAAGTGGATCAGTTCCACTTTCCTGCCTGCTCCCCATAACCCAAAATTCCCTCATCTGTCAGAAATCTATCTACCCGTGACTTGAACATATTCAACGAAGAAGCCTGCACCACTTCAATGGGCAGAGAATTCCAGAGATTCACCATCCTCTGAATGACGAAGTTCTTCCTCAACTCTGTTCTAAACTGTGCCCCCCCGCCCCCCGCCTTATTTTGAGGCTGTGCCCTCTAGTTCTGGTTTCCTTTCTAAGCGGAAAGAATCTCTCTCCCCCTACCCTATCTCGCCCCTTCATTATCTTGTAAGTCTCTATAAGATCCCCCTTCAGCCTTCTAAACTCCGAGTACAGACTCAGTCTATTCAATCTCTCCTCATAGGCTAACCCCCTCATCTCCGGTATCAGCCTGCTGAACCTTCTCTGTACTCCCTCCAAGGCCAATTTATCCTTTCGCAAATAAGGGGACCAAAACTGCACACGGTATGCCAGTTGCAGCCTCACCAGTGCCTTGTACAGTTGCGGCAAGACCTGCTGCTTTTATATTCTATCCCCCTCACTATAAAGGCCAATATTCCATTCGCCTTCTTGATCACCTGCTGCACCCGCAGACTGAGCTTTTGCGATTCGTGCACAAGGATCCCCAGGTCCCTCTGCACTTTTCTGCAACTTTTCACCATTTAAATAATATTCCATCCTACTATTATTTCTTCCAAAGTGGATAACCTCACATTTGCTAACGTTATACTTCAGCTGCCAGGTCCTCGCCCGCTCACTCAACCTATCCAGATCTCTCTGCAGACTTTCCGTGTCCTCCATGCAATTGGCTTTCCATTCATCTTTGTGTCATCAGCCAACTTTGTTACCTTACAGTCAGCCCCCTCTTCCAGGTCGTCTATGTATATGGTAAACAGTTGAGGCCCCAGCACTGATCCCTGCAGCATGCCACTAGTCACTAACTGCCAACTAGAAAAGCACCCATTTATTCCAACTCTCTGCTTCCTGTTAGATAGCCAATCCTCAATCATAGTTAGCTATGATTAAATGCACCATGGGAAACTTGGTATCATAAAATTTACTTGATTATGGCAAATTATGGAGAGGAAATTCCCAGAGAATTTTCTAAATTGGTTACAGTTTCTTCCTCTGTTTTTGCGCCTCCCGCAGACGGAAGCATGGTTAGGGGTTGAAATGATAGTATGCTGCATCATTGGACCGGAGGGGATGGAACTGCTGGCTTTTCCTTGCCTTGTCTATTTGACTAACTGCCTTTTCTTAAGATTGTAGAAAATTATTCAAGTTATTTTCTTCTTTCAGTGCTAGGTATGAAAGTCTGCCATATCCGGCCCCTGTAAATGTAGTCTTAACTGAAAGTAACGACTATGAAGTGATGACCGCAACGAATGAGAATGAATATGCAGCTATGCTTGGGGGATCTGCATGTGCCCTGAACAACCAGATGCTTCGGTGTGAAGAATAGCCTTACATTTTCTTCCTATGAAACTTCAGAAGAATGCAACACTTAAAATTACAACACCACACTCTGTTTATTGCAATTCAACTCCTGAAAGAAATGGCAACATAATTAATTACTAATTTTTATGTTATCAGATTAACACAGAGTTTGAGCAGCTTGTGAGTCTGTTTTTGCTCTCAATGCCAGAAACGTAGCCCGTCCTGAAAGATCCCAATAGCTTTAAAGTCCTTTCTAGTTATTCAATTTTATTGACTACTTTCCTAATGACTATGCTAACTCCTGCTCGGGAATAATGACATTGGTCCTGGTAGCTTTATATTAAAACAAAATCATGCTGATGCGGGACATCTAAAATAAAAGGTGTTTTAATGGTCAGAACTGCAAGAATAGCTTGTATTTATGTAGCACCTTTAGTGTGTAATTAGGTTAAAAATGAATATCAAGCCAAGGATGGAAACATTAAATGCGTAGTCATAAAAATTGATTTTCAGGAGGATCTGAAAGGAGAGAAAATGCTCAGCAGATCTGGCAACATCTGTAGAGAGAGTAGAATTAATGGGTGGGATTCTCTGGTCTTGTCTGTGGTGGGATCCATTGTGAGTGAGAATGCAAAATTTGGCGTTCCAATTAAAACTCCATCCACTTTCAACAGTACTGGGGAATCCCAGCTGCAAATGTGTACTGGAAAATTTCAGCCAACGCTTCAAGTTTAGTATGGATCTTCTTCAGAACAGTTATTGGCTTGATATTGTGGCTTGTTTTACAATTATCAACCAAAGTTATGAATGTGTCAGGATAATGGAGAGCCAAGCCTCACTCTCTTCATCTGGTACCTCCATGTGTCATTTTCCAGCAGACATTATTGGATAGTAACTAAGAGCAGGAATCTGACTAATTTGTTCACCTATTTAACTATGGGAGGCTTAGGCCAGTTATAGATTTTAAATGGCTGAGTTTCATTGTTTTCTTTTATTAGTTAAACCAAGATAAGTGCTCCTTATATTGCTTTCAGCATTTTGTCTTTCTAGCTTAGTTGATAGATTTGTTTTACACTTGTCATTTTATATAATATGTTTGCAATTAAAATCAATACTGCATAACTTTCTGTTTGCCTGTGATGTTTTCATTGGAACTTGTCACTTTATTATCCTATCTTTTAATGTAATAATTAGTAACTCTGTCAGACTAATTTACTGGCATTTATCAAAGGAGCCTGAAATTAATAGCAGATATTTGTCTTTCACCTTGTCCCAAATGAATAAATAGCACCCTTTGAAACTTCGGCACATGATGACCAAGGATATGCAGAGCCTATTTGATTTCTTTGATGAACTCAAATTATATCTTCTTTTGACATCCACAACTTTACACTTTCCAGCAGGAGTCAGTTGATAATGGTCAGAACAACAAAAACAGCTTGTGTTTATATAGTGTCTTTAAATTATAATTTAGGTTAAAAATGAATGTCAAGCTCAGGATGGAAACATTAGATGCTTAGTCATTAAAATTGATTTTAAGGAAGATCTTAACAGAGATGGTTAAGGAGGGACTTTTTCAAAAATTCATTCATGGGATGTGGGATTCACTAGTTAGGCTGGCATTTATTGCCCTTGAAAAGGTGGTATTGAGCTGCATTCTTGAACTGCTGCAGTCCATGTAATTTAGGTGCACCCATGTGCATTTGGGGACGGAGTTCCAGGGTTTTGATCCACAACACTGAATGAACAGCAATATATTTCAAAATCAGGGTGGTGAGTGGCTTGGAGGACAACCTCCAGCTGGTGGTGTTCCTAGGTACCTGCCATACTTATCCTAGATCAGTGTTTTTCAAACTTGTTTGCCAGTGACCCATTCTTGCAAAATGGCTGCCCCTTGTAACCCACTGACCAGGCAAGCTGTTGTACTGCTGCTATATTACAATTTAAATTGGATTTATTCTACATTCAAAAATACATTCAAAATTAGGAGTATAGACGTACAGAGAGACCTGGGAGTGCAGGTCCACAAATCCATGAAGGTTGCGTCACAAGTGGAGAACGTTGTTAGGAAGGCTTATGGGATGTTAGCCTTTATAGGAAGGGGCTTAGAGTATAAAAGCTGCCGTCTAATGCTTCAGTTATACAGAACGTTGGTTAGACCGCATTTGGAGTACTGCGTCCAGTTCTGGTCACCTTATTACCGGAAGGACGTGGAGTCTCTGGAAAGGGTGCAGAGGAGGTTTACCAGGATGTTGCCTGGCATGGGGGGACTGGGTTACGAGGAGAGACTGAAGAGACTGGGGCTATTCTCCTTGGAAAGAAGGAGATTGAGAGGGGACATGATAGAGGTATATAAGATACTGAAGGGAATAGATAGAGTTAATAGTGAGAGACTGCTCCCTAGACTGGGTACGAACACAAGAGGTCATCACTTAAGGGTGAGGGGGGGAGGTATAATTTGGAGGTAAGAGGAAGGTTCTTTACGCAGAGAGTTGTGGGGGTCTGGAATGCGCTACCGAGTAGGGTGGTGGAGGCAGGCACGTTGGACTCGTTTAAGATGCAGTTAGATAGGCACATGAGTGAAACGAGTATGGAGGGATATGGTAGGGGCTATTAAATAGGGTTAAACCTCGGGAGACACCGGAAGGGCAGGCTGTATGATTAATATGTTTTGTCTTTATTCCACAGGTGGAGGTCCACCTCGTGTCAAGCGAGGGGCATGCACACGGCGGGTCGTGCGTGGGCTGCTCTTGGAAGTCCAGGAGTGGCCTAGTACTTCATGTCGGTGTGTGTGCTTGATCCTGGACTGATAGACGGGCTCCACAACAGCTCAGTGACTAGCACTGCTGGCTGTGCAGACACATGGATTTGGGCCTGTGTCTGTGGGAGTTTGCGCATTCTCCCTGTGGTTGCGTGGGTTTCCTCCGGGCGCTCCGGTTTCCTCCCACACCCCAAAGATGTGCTCTTAGGCTAATTGGTTTCCACCAAATTGACACTATTTCTTCCCTGAATCTGACTGAGTAGGGTCCTATTCATAGACATGCAGGGTAGAATAGGTGTAGGGCGATGCGGCGGCGCGGGCTCGTTGGGCCGAAGGGCCTGTTTCCCGTGCTGGGTTGTTCTTTGTTCTTTGTACACCTTACCTTTCTCCTTTCATAAAATGCACATAACTTGGATTGTACCAGGCAATGCTAAGCATTTCCTCTTCATGCTGGCTATGCCATCGGTGAGTCGAGAGATCCTCATTGCCTTCCACAAATGCATACTATAAGCAGAACATCCTACTTTTAACCAGGGTCACAGAACATCCCACAATGTTTTAAACACATTCGTGATGTGTTGAATGGGGTCACAGAACATCTCTCTCCATTTTGAAAAGCACAATAGAACATTATGTTTTTTAAACAGGATATCAACAACCCATTTTCAACATTCCTGTGGGTCATGACCCTCACGTTTTGAAAAACCTAGTTCTAGATGGTAGGGTTTGAGAGTTTGGAAGGTACTGCCTAAGGAACTTTGGGGTTTTCCCACAGTGCATCTTGTAGATGGTTCACATGGCTACTCTTGTGCTTTGTGGTGGTGGGAGTTAATATCTGCGGTTGGGGTGCTAAACAAGTGGGCTGCTTTGTCTTGAATTGTGTCAAGGTTATTGATTGTTGGAGTTGTATTCATTCATGAAAGTGGAGAGTATTCCATTACAGTCCTGACTTGTGCCTTGTAGATGGTGGACAAATGTTTGGGAGTTAGGAGGTGAATTACTAGCTGCGTTATGCTTAGCCTCTGATCTGCATTTGTAGCCACAGTATATGGATTGACCTGTTCAGTTTCTGGCCATAGTAACCCCCAGGATGTTGTTGGCGAAGGATTCGTCGATGATAAAACCATTTGAATGTCAGGGTGTGATGGTTAAATACTCTTGTTGGGGATAAACTTCTCAATCGAGTACAACATATCATTCCTATACTATGATGCAGATAATGGTTCATTTGCATTTGTGTCTCTCCCTCTAATGGGTTTTCTGTTTTGGATACTGTTGCAGGAGATGGTTTCTTGGGAATGCACCAGGAGCCAAATCTGTGGCATGAGTGGCTCAGCTGCATTGGGGGGGAGGGGAAGAATGGGAAAGTGATAGCGATGGAGGGAGGGGGCACTGTAAGGGGAAAAGATGGATGTTTCTGCAGCCACAGATGTGACATCTGCTTGGTATATTTCCCACTTGATGCAAGGGTCAAGAATATCACTGAGCATCTGCAGAACATCCTGAAGTGGGGGGTGAATGATTTGCACTAGCAATCACACCAGCTTTCTCACCCAAAATGACACTAGTCTTTTTTTTGGGCAAATACTGCCCAATGTATCTGGATATTACAAACTTGCAGAGTATCTGGATGGCCCTTATGACCAGCCTTATCCTTCCTTGTCTGAGTGTAGTTTCTAATTACAATGTTGGTTCAGTTCACATCAATATTTAAATCATAATACATATTAAGGGGAGGATGAGGCATCCATGCCTGACGAGGGAAGTTAAGAACAGCATAAAATCAAAAGAAAAAGCGTATAAAGTGGCAAGGATTAGTGGGAAGCCTTTAAAAACAACCAGAGTACAACTAAAAAGACAATAAGGGGGAGAAGATGAACTTGAGTGTAAGCTGGCTAGTAATATAAAAGAAGATAGAAGGAGTTCTTCTTTTCAGTATTTGAAAGGTAAGAGAGAGGCAAAAGTAGGCATTGGACCACTTGAAAATGTGACGTAATAATAGGAAACAAAGCAATGGCAGACGAACTGAATAGTTACTTCACGGTGAAAGACACCAGTCGGATGCCAGAACTCCAGGAGAATCGGGGGCACAAGTGAATGCAGTGGTCATCACTAAGGAGGAGGTTCTGGAAAAACTTGAAAGGTCTGAAGGTAGATAAATCACCTGAACCAGATGGACTACACCCCAGGGTTCTAAAAGAGATAGCTGAGGAAATTGTGGAGGCATTGGTGGTGATCTTTCAGGAATCACTGGAGGCAGGGAGGGTGCCAGAAGACTGGAAAGCAGCGAATGTAACACCGCTGTTTAAGAAGGGAGGAAGGTAGCAGATGGGAAATAATAGGCCGGTTAGCCTGACTTCGGTCATTGGCAAGATTTTAGAGTCCATTATTAACTATGTGATTGCAGAATACTTGGAAGTGGGTGATAAAGTAGGATTGAGTCAGCACAGCTTTGTCAAGGGGAGGTCATGTCTGACAATCTGTTAGCGTTCTTTGAGGAGGTAACAAGGAAGTTACATAAAGGAGAACCAGTGGATGTAATTTATATAGATTTCCAGAAGGCCTTTGACAAGGTGCTGTACAGGATACTGTTAAATAAGAGCCTATGGTTTTAAGGGTAAGGTCCTGACATGGATAGAGGATTGGCTGACTGGCAGAAGGCAGACAGTGGGGATAAAGGAGTTTTTTTCAGGTTGGCAGCCAGTGACTAGTGTTGTGCCTTGGCTCGATGCTGGGACAACAGCTTTTCACAATACACATTAATGATTTGGAAGAAGGAACTGAAGGCACTGTTGTTAAGTTTGCAGATGATACAAAGATATGTTGAGGGACAGGTAGTATTGAGAAAGCGGGGTCTCAAGGACATGGACAGGTTAGGAGAGTGGGCAAAGAAGTGGTAGATGGAATGCAATGTGGAAAAGTGTGAGGTTATGCACTTTGAAAGGAGGAATGTATGCATCGACTATTTTCTAAATGGGGAAATACTTAGGAAATCAGAAATACGAAGGGACTTGGGAGTCCTTGCTCAAGATTCTCTTAAGGCTAACATGCAGGTTCAGTTGGCAGCTAGGAAGGCAAATGCAATGTTAGCATTCATGTTGAGAGAGCTAAAGTAGAAGAGTGGATGTACTTCTTTGATTTGACTTGATTTATTACTATCACATGTATTAACGCAGTGAAAATTATTGTTTCTTTCATGCTATGTAGACAAAACACACCGTTCATAGAGAAGGAAATGAGGGTGCAGAATATAGTGTTACAGTCATAGCTAGGATGTAGAGAAAAATCAATTTAATGCAAGGTAAGTCTGTTCAAAAGTCTGACAGCGTCAGGGAAGAAGCTGTTTTTGAGTCGGTTGGTATGTGACCTCAGACTTTTGTATCTCTTAAAGGAAAAAGGTGGAAGAAAGAATGTCTGGGGTGCGTGGAACTCTTAATTATGCTGACTGCTTTGCTGAGGCAGTGGGAAGTGTAGACAGAGTCAATGGTTGGGAGGCTGGTTCATGTGATGGATTAGGCTACATTCATGACCTTTTGTAAATTCTTCCGGTCTTGGGCAGAACAGGAGCCATACCCAGTTGTGATACAACCAGAAAGAATGCTTTCTATGGTGCATCTATAAAAGTTGGTGAGAGTCGTAGCTGACTTGCCAAATTTCCTTAGTCTTCTGAGGAAGTAGAGGTGTTGGTGAGCTTTTTAACTATGGTTTCGACATGGGGGGACCAGGACAGGTTGATGATCTGGACACCTAAAAACTTAAAGCTCTCAACCCTTTCTACTTCGTCCCCATTGATGTAGACAAGGGCATGTTCTTCTTTATGCTTCCTGAAGCCTATGACAATTTGTTTCGTTGGCATTGAGGGAGAGATTATTGTTGCTGCACCAGTTCACTAGATTCTCTAATTCCTGTTCTCCTGTTCACCAGTTCACCAGATTCTCTATCTCATTTCTGAGGCCATATAAGGCTCTGGTCAGACCCCATTTGGAGTATTTGTGAGCAGTTTTGGGCCCTGTATCTAAGGTAGGATGTGCTGGCCTTGGGAAGGGTCCAGAGGAGGTTCACAAGAATGATCCCTGGAATGAAGAGCTTAATGTATGAGGAACAGTTGAGGACTCTGTACTTACTGGAGTTTAGAAGGATGAGGTAGGGGGGAATCTTATAGGAACTTGCAGGATAATGTGAGGCCTGAATAGAGTGGACAGGGTGTTTCCACTAGTAGGAAAAACTAGAACCAGAGGGCACAACCTCAGGCTAAAGGGATGATCTTTTAAAACAGATAAGGAGGAATTTCTTCAGCCAGACAGTGGTGAATCTGTGGAAGTCTTTGCCATAGTAGGCTGTGGGGGTCAGGTCGTTGAGTGTCTTTAAGGCAGAGATAGATAGGTTCTTGATTAATAAGGGGATCTGGGGTAATGAAGAAAAGGCAGGAGAATGGGGATAGGAAAATATCGGCCATGATTGAATAGCAGAGCAAACTCGATGGGCTGTGTAGCCTAGTTCTGCTCCTATGTCTTGCAACTTTTATTAGATCATATGGTTGCCCTAGGAAAGCTTTTAACTTCTTTACCAAGAGGGTGGTTAGAATGTGAAACTTACTTCCACGTGTAATAGTTAAGATGAATAGCATAGATAAATTTAGGGGAACTTAAATAGGTGAGGAAGAAAGGAATAAAGGATGTGATGATGGGGTTGTATGAAGTGGGGTGTGAAGATAATTGTGTGCAGTGTAAATGTCAGCATTGTTCAGTTATGTTCAATGTTCTGTTATCTGTGATGGGGATTTTCTGGCCCTTCCTTGGCAGATGCAGTAAGCCAGCCAAAAGTCTATTGACTTTGGCAGCACTGGTAAATCCCCCTGGCATGGTCCATTGGCTTTGGCAGCACTGGTAGATTTCCCCACAGCAGGCAGGACTGGAAGGTCTTGATGTACATTATAATATGTACGGTTTCCTTCTGCAACAACAGTGTGTGCAGAAAAAGGGAAGATCAGTACTAGGAATGAAACTTCCCTGTGAGTCAGGACTGCAGCTAATGTCAAAAGCCTGGATGGGTTCATATTTGTTTGACTTTGCACATTCCTTTAATGCTGTTTTGCTATTTGTCATCCCACCCCAGCAACTCTCTCCATTGGCTCTATTCACTTTAGTTTCTGCCATATTTGTTTTAATTCTTTCATTTCTGCAATCTTTTTCTGCAATCTTTCTATGTAACTGAAATTTCTCATTCGTGGAAGAATTCTCAACAATCTTTTTTAAAAGTCTCTCTAATGCCTTCACAACTTTCCAAAAATGTGACGCCCAGAACTGGATGGAATTCTCCACTTAAGGCTGAATCAGTATTTTACATAAGTTCCACATAACCTCCTTGATCTTGTACCCAATGCCCCTATTAATGAAGCCCAGAGTATGGCATGCTTTATTGCTTGCTTTCTCAGCCTGTTCTGTCAACTTCAGTCACTTTTGCACATAATCAACCAGGTTCTTCTGTTCCTGCATGCTTAGAATTGCGCCCTTTGTTTTACATTGTCTTTCCATGTTCTTCCTATCAAGATGAATTACTACACACTTCTCTGCATTGAATTTCATCTGCCACTTTTCTGTTTATTCCACCAACACATCTCTGCCCTTTCGAAGCTCTACACCATCCCCTCTGAGTTCACAATGCTTCCAAGTTTTGTATCATTTGCAAATTTTGAAATTATGCACTTTACTTCCAGATCAAGTTAATTACTATATATTAGAGCAAGGGTCTTCACCTCATCCAGTTTGAAAAAGCGTTCATTACCCTTTCAGTTTCCCATCAGTCAGCCAGTTTTGTATCTATGTTGCTTATGTGCCTTTTTTTGGTAATTTTGTTTTGCAAAACATTTAATTTGATTACCTTTCTGGACTTGGACTTCTTCCTCACTTGGTCCTGGCGGACTCCATTCACTCGTTGGATAAATGCAATCCAGACATCTTGACCTTCTGTTTCAAGTGGAGGGTACCCTTCAGCCCCGAGGAAGGTAGCAACTTTTTCACTTGTAGAATCATAGAATTTTTACAATGCAACAGGAGGTCATTGGGCACACTGGACATTGCACCGATGACAATCCCATCCAGTCCCTATCCTCATAACCCCCTCCCCAATGCATTAACCCACTAGTCCCTCTAACACTAAGGGCAATTGAACATGGTCAATCAACCTAACCCACACATCTTTGGAGTGTGGGAGGAAACCCATGCAAACACAGGGAGAACATGCAGACTCCATGCAAACGGTGACCTGAGGTTGAAATTAAACTCAAGTCTTTGGTGCTGTGAGGCAGTAGTGCTGATCACTGTGTCACTGTGCTGCCCTTTATGAACTCCAAAAAACCTTGCTGCTAAATATGTGGCCATATGTTTCATCAGATATTTTTCAAGTCAAAAAAACAACCAAAGGCAAGCAACAGCCTTGTGCTGAATTTCTTATCTCCCCAGTCAATTTTACTACTGGTTATGCATTTCTTTAGAAGGATTGAAAATATTTTCAAATTGCTGTTTTTTTAATATAGTGGTGAGAAAGAAAAGACTAATTTTCTACATTACCCAACTTTCCAACACACACTCTAAATATAACTGTCAGTATCAACAGTCCATCACACATCCTTTTTTGCTGAAACCCTGTTCTGCTAGAAGAGGAAGTCACAGATAATGCTGTTATGGACAGATAGCAGGAACGAGCTATTATGACATGCTATATTTCTGAAATGTAGAAAGCTTATTCATTAGTATGATCACATACTATGGTTGGTTGTGAAATAACAATTATTTTTGACTTAATTTTCACATTGAAGAATCATTTCATGTTTACTTTATAAAGCTTTGTATTAAATTTACTTGCATCAAAATGTAAAACTAAAAGTGGAACTGCAGCTTGTGCAGATAGAAACTAATTCAATGTCATTTACACAGGAAAGAGAAAATGTTGGAGTTCAAATAAGTATACAGCACGTTACCATCTGAGCAGTTCTAATAATCTAACAAGTTCATGTAATCATCTGATTTTAAAGTCCATTTACTATTACTAATATTAACATTCCACAGAATTTCACAGTAACTTCATTGCAGTGTTAATGTAAGCCTTATTTGTGACTAATAAATAAACTATATTCCAGTGGAAGAATTCGGCAAGTTCCCACTGAAATTGAAAAAGGAATAACTTGCATTTATATATAGTCTTTCATAGGATTTCCACAAGCATTTTTCCAGCCAGTTAAGAATTTTTTAAGTCAATTGTTCCAGACAAACTAGATAGAATATATATATATCTCATTGTCAGTGGTCTATATAAAGTTATTTGTTCTCTCTGTTTTTCAAGATGGATGATTGCTGGGATGGTAAAATAGCTCCAGCTAATCACATGCTAGTTTCTGGAAGTTTCTGAGCAGTTTGAAAGTGAACAAAGGTAAACACCTCATACCGCCTAGAATGTAACACTCTTTGTATTGCATAAACATTGCAGCTTAGCCAACACAGTGGTCTCACAATGAGATGTCTACCCCAAACAGCAATGAATAAAGGCAGCTGCTTGCAACTCCTACTCTCCAGCTGGTGCTAATGGTCAAAACATATCCAACACAGATTTAACCTGGAACCAGTGTTGCATGACCTGAGACGTGAGCTGTCTGAATTCCTTTAATTAACAAGTTGTTGGAAGTTATAGGCAGTTATTGTTTGACCTCTGAAGAGAACAGGACTCCGGGCAAGCTACCATCTCACCATCAGGCAGGAAGAACTCTGGCCCTCTCTGGCATTAATAGATCATTTTCAGGTTGGCAATATGTGACAAGTGGAGTGCCTCAGGAATAATTAAGTTCCCCACGCACCCTGAAAATTCTCTCTTCCACCTTCTTCCGTTGGGGAAATGATACAAAAGTCTGAGGTTACGTATCAACCGACTCAAGACCAGCTTCTTCCCTGCTGCCATCAGACTTTTGAATGGACTTACCTTGCATTAAGTTGATCTTTCTCTGCACTCTAGCTATAGCTGTAACACTACCTTCTAAACTCTCTCGTTTCCTTCTCTATGAATGGTATGCTCTGTCTATATAGCACTCGAAACAACACTTTTCACTGTATGCTAACACGTGACTAATAAATCAAATTATATCAGCTCAAAATCAACTAAGTGCTGGCAACTCGAGTAGTTGCAATTTATAGAAACGTAGGTTAAGTGGGTATGCAGAAATGTGGCATATGGAATATACTATGGGAAAATGTGAACACTTTAGCAGGAAGAGCAGATTAACAGCATACTATTTAAATGGTGAGAGATTGCAGAACAGCATTCTTGAGGGACCAAATAGCCTACTCCTGTTCTTAATTCATATGTTCATATGTATCTTTATATGACACCTGAATGGAAAAAGACTTTGTAATTTATCAAACTTGATCCTTCCATAGTCTATGAAAAACTATTGGATTCAAGGCCTCACCTCCTCCCCATCCTGCCACCAAGTTTTTATCACTGTCTTGCTAATTCTCATGCAAGTCAAACATATTTATAGAACCGAGAATCATAGAATCTACAGTGCAGAAGGAGGCCATTCGGCCCATCCAGCCTGCACTGACCATAAGCGCTATTCCTGTAACCCCACATATTTACCCTGCTGGTCCCCCTGACACTAAGGCACAATTTAGCATAGCTAATCTTACCTGCACATCTTTGGACTGTGGGAGGAAACTGGAGCACCCAGAGGAAACCCATGCAGGCATGGGGAGAATGTGCAAACTCCACACAGACAGTGACCCAGGCCGGGAATGAATGCAGGTTCCAGGTGCTGTGAGGCAGCAGTGCTAACCACTATATCTATAATCCTCCAATCTTAAAGGTTAGAGATCCAGTTTCTGTGTTTCATGTGATTTGCACACTGCATTATATGGTATCAATTTTTGTAGAAGAAAAATATTGTGGAAGCATGTTGTGAAGTAAGTTAGCTGGTGTTATTATTGATACGTAATCTCACTGTGGTTTTCATATGGAAGCCCAAGGTGTTAAAATTAAATACTACCATCTGTATGACTCAACCTGGGAAAAGTCAGGGATAAAAAGGCAAAAATGAAATGCGAGAAATATGCAATTACTTTGTCAACGTCTGAAAGAAATAAAGATAATGTTTGAGAAATACAGAAAGAAAAGTGTAGCTGGGCCCTCCTCTGAATTCCTTAAATTGACCCAAAGCTGTGCTTCTTTTATCACACTAGGTAGGATCTCAGCTGCCTGTTCTTAGACAGCCCTGTCCTATTTCAATGACCGCATGACAGCTGGGCTTAGGAAAGTGGCCAATTTCTGTACTTTCCTGTTAAAATACAGTTGACGCACAGCTAAACTGACATTGAGTGGTGACAAACTCTGACTTCAGAAAGAAAATGCCATTTAATGCTGGAAGAGAGAATATAGTTTTGGCCACCTCACCTGTGCTTCTGCCTTCCTAATGGAAGTAGGTGAATTAATCAGGCAAATAGATGTAAATTGATATGCTATTGTTGGGATTACAGAGACCAGGGTGACGAGGGATGGGAGCTGAATAACTAAGGGTACTCAGTATTTAAGAAAGACAGACAAAAAGGAAAAGTTGGTGGGGTTACTTTGCTGGTTAAGTGGAAAATTAATGCAATAGCGAGGAAGGATATTAACTCTAACAATATGGATTCATTGGGTGATATTTTCCAATCTCCCTGCCACCTGTTTCCCGGAAGTGGAAGGCAGTATGATGTTTGTTGGCAGTGGGACTCTCTGGCCCTACCACTCTCAATGTGATTTCCCGTTGATGTCACCCTGCAAAACCTGTGTGCTGGGTTGCTGAGAGGACCAGGGAATCCTGCTGGCATGATCAGCTGGAGAATTCTGGCCTGTATGTGTAGAGCTAAGAAACTCCAAGGGGCAATACATGTGAGTAAAGTTGTATATAGATACCCAAATTGTAATGGTGATGTGGGGGATGGCATTATGCAGGAAATTAGAGGCTCTTGCAATAAAAGAACATCTGTAATTATGGGTGACTTTAATCTACATTTTATTGGGTTAATCAAATTAGTAACAATACCATAGAGGAGAAATTCCTGGATACATATGGGATGATTTTTTTTGGACTGATTCATTGAGGAAACAATTATACACTGGGTATTATGTAATGTGAAAGGAATAATTTGCAATCTGGTTGTGTGAGATCCTTTGGGGATGAGTAACCATAATATGACTGAATCCTTCATCAAGATGCAGTGTGATGTAATTGATTCTGAGACTAGGGTCCTGAATCTAAACAAAAGCAACTACAATGTTATGAGGCATGAATTGGTTATCATAGATTGGGGAATGTTATTCAAAGGGATGATAGTGGATGCAATGGCACATGGGTGAACTGTAACAATTGTTCATTCCTGTCTGGTGAAAAAGAAAATGAGAAAGGTGGCTAAATCATGGCTTACAAGGGAAATTAAGGATAGTATTAAATCCAAGGAAGAGGCATACAAATTGGTCAGAAAAGAAGAACAGACCTGAGGATTGGGAGCAATTTAGAATTCAGCAAAGGAGGACCAAGGAATTGATTAAGAAAGGGGAAACAGAGTATGAGAGTAAATGTGTGGGGAACATAAAAACTGACTATAAAAGCTTCTATAGGTATGTGAAGAGAAAAAGATTGTTGAAGACAAATGTGTGTCCGTTACTGTCTGAAACAGGGGACCTTATAATTGGGAGCAAAGAAATGGCTGGCCAACTGAATACATACTTTGTTTCTGCCTTCACAAAGGAGGATGTGCATGGAGTCAGAAGAGATAGGTGATGTGTTGAATGAATATTTTTCTTCAGTGTTCACTAGGGAGAGGGGCCATGTTTTTGAGGATGAGTGTGTGATACAGGCTGATAGGATGAAGGAGGTAGATGTTCTGAGGGAAGATATATTAGCAATTTTGAAAAACCTGAGGGTTGATAAGTCCCCTGGGCCAGATGAGGTACATCCTAGGCTACTTTGGGAGGCAAGGGATGAGATTGCGGAGCCTTTAGCTTTGAACTTTGGGTCCTCGCTGTCCACGGGGACACTGTAAGAAGTCTGACAACACCAGGTTTAAGTCCAACTGATTTATTTGATGGTAAACACACAAGCTTTTGAGGTTTCCCTCTTCGTCAGGTGAATGAAGAGTTCTGGCCTCAGACAGAGCACATAACAGCACAGACAGTTTACAGATTACTGATTAGAATGAGAATCTTTACGCCTAACCTGCTATTCAAGTCTTAAAGTGGCTAACAATGTGAGTGGAAGGAGCACTGAGCACAGGTTAAAGAGATGTGTATTGTCAGTGCAGTAAGTGAGGTTTTGCAAACCCAGGCAAGTCATGGGTTGCGACACTATCTGTAACTCCCGTGACTTGCCTGGATTTGCAAAACCTCACTTACTGTACTGTGTGGAGACAATACAGATCTCTTTAACCTGTGATCAGTGCTCCTTCCACTCGTATTGTTAGCCACTTTAAGACTTGAATAGCAGGTTAGGTGTAAAGATTTGCATTCTAATCAGTAATCTGTAAACTGTCTGTGCTGCTATATGCTCTGTCTGAGGCCAGAACTCTTCATTCACCTGACTAAGAGGGAAACCACGAAAGCTTGTGAGTTTACTATCAAATAAATCGGTTGAACTTAAACCTGGTGTTGTCAGACTTCTTACTGTGTTTACCCCAGTCCAACGCCGGCATCTCCTCATCACAGGAATACTGCCAGAGGACTGGAGAGTGGCAAATGTTGTTCCTCTCTTCAAGAAAGGAAATATGAATGATCATGGTAATTATAGGCCAGTTAGTCTTACTTCAGTGATCGGTAAGTATGGAAAGGGTCCTGAGAGATAGGATTTATGACCATTTGGAAAGATGCAGTTTAATCCGGGATAGTCAGCATGGTTTGAGGGCTACGTCCTGCCTCACAAATTTGATTGAATTCTTTGAGGAGGTAACTAAGTGTGTGGATGAAGGTAGAGCAGTTGATGTCGTATACATGGATTTTATTAAGGCGTTTGATAAGACTCCCCATGGTAGGCTCATGAAGAAGATAAAGACGTATGGGGTAGAAGGAAATTTGGCCGATTGGATAAGTAACTGGCTGTCTCATAGAAGACAGAGGGTGATGGTGGAAGGAAAATTTTCAGACTGGAGGCCAGTTACCAGCGGTGTACCACAAGGGTCAGTGCTGGGTCCTCTGCTATTTGTGATTTTTGTCAATGACTTGGAAGAGGGGGCTGAAGGCTGGGTTAGTACATTTGCTGACAACACCAAGATTGGTGGAGTAGTGGATGAGGTGGAGGGCTCTTGCAGGCTGCAAAGAGACATTGATAGGATGCAGAGCTGGACTGAAAGTGGCAAATGGAGTTTACCCTGATAAGTGCAAGGTGATTCATTTTGGTAGAACAAACTTGAATGCAGATTACAGGGTCAATGGCAGGGTTCTAAGGAATGTGGAGGAACAGAGAGATCTTGGGGTTCAAATCCACAGATCTCTAAAGGTTGCCGCTCAATTGGATAGAACCGTGAAGAAGGCTTATAGTATGTTAGCGTTTATTAACAGGAGGTTTGAGTTTAAGAGCCATGGGGTTATGCTGCAACTATACTGGATGTTGGTGAAACCACATTTGGAATATTGTGTTCAGTTCTGGTCACCTCACTAAAAGGAGGATGTGGAAGCATTGGAGACACTGCAGAGAAGATTTACCAGGATGCTGCCTGAGGAAAGGTTGAGGGAGCTGGGGCTTTTGTCTTTGCAGCGGAGGAGGATGAGAGGTGACTTAATTGAGGTTTATAAGATAATGAGAGGGATTTATAGAGCAGACATGCAGAGATTATTTCCTCTGGTGGATGTAGCTGTTACTAGGGGGCATAACTATAAGGTTCATGGTGGGAGATATAGGAGGGATGCCTGAGGTAGATTCTTTACTCAGAGAGTGGTTGGGGTGTGGAATAGACTGTGATAGTGAAGTTGGACACTTTAGGAACTTTCAAGTGGTTATTGGATATACACATGGAGCACACTAGAATGATAGGGAGAGGATAGCTTGATCTTGGGATTGGGCATAGCTCAGCACAACATTGAGGGCCAAAGGGCCTGTACTGTACTGTACTGTTCTATGTTCTATGTTCTAAATGTTGGGGAACACAGGATTTAGTGAGAGGGAGGAACTGAAATAAATCAATATTGATAGGAAAATGGTATTGGGAAAATTGATGGGATTGAGGGCTGATAAATCCCCAGGGCCTAATAATCTATATCCCAGAGTACATAGGAAGTGGCCCTTGATGACTTGAAATGTTAATTCTGTTTCTCTCTCCACAGATGCTGTCAGACCTGATGAACATTCCCAGCATTTTCAGTTTTTATTTTTGATTTCCAGAATCTTCAAATTTTGGATGATCATTCCCACTTCAAGGTATTAGAACTTTATTATATTAGTTGTGGGCTCATTTCCACTCATTTAATGTATCTATATAGAGTCAGGCGAGGCTGGAACTTTCTGCAGGATCTGCTGGCTCCGCTTACAGCACACTCCCACTGTGGGTTTCCTGGTGATGTAGAGAGGAGTCAATGGGAAATCACATTAACAACAGCAGGACCAGAAGATCTTGCCACCGGCCAACGACATGCTGTCTCCCACGGTGAGAAACATACTGCGGAGTGGCTGAAGAATCCTGTCCTTAAAGTGAGTTGGTAACAAATATCTTTCACTGCAAATTGTGAGCAGCTTCTTAAATTTCACTGTGTATTGAACAATTTTCAGCAGCTACAAGAAATGCAAAAGTGATTTTGTGAAACATTTAGGAAATGGGTGTAAAGTTCTGGTACTGTCAGCATTTCTCAATTTCCAGTGGCAAATGTGTTGTTGGAGATGTTGAGCAGTATGGCCTGAGGTTATGGCTTATGTGTGATGATTACAGAAACCCACAGCTTCTCCTTTTGCTGACATAATTGCAACAGCTTGCCTACACCCTTCCAGTTTTTATGCTTTAAGTTTAAGAGCTGAGTTGGTTAAGTACAATGCAGGATGCAAAAGTTCAGACATACAAAAAAAATCCAACTTAATTTTGAGTTAGAAGGTTACATGAGCTTGCAAAGTACTCAATGAGTTTCTTCCCTTTTTATTTCAATTTTCTTCCATTCTTTCCAATTCCACATATTGAGAGAGGTTCAGTACCCTGGACACATGGGTGGACATTCATGGTTGAATCCTGGCTATGTGTAAGCATTGATTGTAGATTGAATCATATGTGTTCTCTTGGTTTTTAAATGTATTTACTTTCCAGCATGAGGTAGCAGTCAGGAGTGGGAGTTATGCCTGAGTTTCTCCCTCCCTGGGCCCAAGGATTGTCTGCAATACTTCAGCAGCTGCTCTGACTGAGACCAGCTCATTGAGCAGAGACCTGAATAAATCTGGATCTTCTAGCTTGTTTTACTTTTAACTACCAAATCATTGGAGGACTTGGTTGGCCATCAGAAAATCCCACCACCCCCACCTGCAGATATTAATGGAAGCGAGTAACTTTTACCCGCAACACATTGTTACCAATTTCACTTGACAGTCTCTTCAAATTACATGCTCTGTTATTCCATGATCTTAGAATCAAGCATGTCAATTATAGCTTCCTATAAAAAAAATCCTATGTATTTTAGTGATTTCAGAAGTGAAATTTACATTCATTGTAAAATTTAATTTTTGGAAATGCAATTCCATTTTGTGTGTAAACTACCTACTCAAAGTATAATGGTGTAATTGCCCTCTTCACATGTGTCGTTTGCACAGAAATATCTTTCAACTTTGTGGTCAAATTAAATGAGTCATTTTATCTGCAAAACTGATTGTGTTTATCTTCACAATTTTTAAAATACTCTGTACAATGAACAGAGTGAATCATCAATATAATTTTGTTAACATTACAGGTTTTAATCAACTTACAGCCTTTTTACTTTTTGCTCATCTTGTTAGTTCTGTATCATTTTATACAAAGTAGGGTCTTCCATCTTTAGAAGAGCAGTGTGTTTATTTTTTGACATACAGTTCTGCTTTTTATATATTAGCACCTTATGAATTTGCTAAGTCAGAAACTCTGGCAACTCTATGAAGACTTTGATATAAGAGATGAACAAATAAATTGTAAATCTGAATATTTGAAGCAAAAGCAGAAACCCTACATATCAGAATTAATTTTAGAATTGGCAAACAGTGTCTATCTGAAATGTTAACCTGTCATTTCTCGTTTCAGAGGTTGATGAAACAGTTATGCAGTAGAATTTAAAAAAAAATCTCCTCCAAGTCTTTCTCTAAGAAGTAGTAACTTCTCTTTGCAGACAATCGTAAAATGACATCTTGAAAAATGTGGAATGTCCCAGGTGTCAATTATATGCACTTTCATTTTTATTTACTGAACAAGATTATGAACAGTTATGAATGGGATTAAAGTACAAGAATAGAGAAAAGGTTTTGCTACAATTGTGCAGGGCTTTGGTGAGACCACATCTCAGTGGCTTTGCTCCCGTACTTAAAAAAGGAAGCACTTACATAGAACATAGAACATTACAGCGCAGAACAGGCCCTTCGGCCCACGATGTTGCGCCGACCAGTTACAAAACAATGACCCACTAACCTAAACCAATCCCTTTTCGTCCATAAACCTATCCACGGATCTCTTAAACGCCCCCAAACTAGGCGCATTTACAACTGCAGCAGGCAGGGCATTCCAATCCCTCACCACCCTCTGGGTAAAGAACCTACCCCTGACATCCGTCCTATAACTACCACCCCTTAATTTAAAGCCATGCCCCCTCGTGCTAGATTTCTCCATCAGAGGAAAAAGGCTATTACTATCCACCCTATCTAAACCTCTAATCATCTTATATGTTTCAATAAGATCCCCTCTTAGCCGCCTTCTTTCCAGCGAAAACAACCCCAAATCCCTCAGCCTCTCCTCATAGGACCTCCCCTCCATACCAGGCAACATCCTGGCAAACCTCCTCTGCACCCTCTCCAAAGCCTCCACATCCTTCCTGTAATGTGGGGACCAGAACTGCACACAGTACTCCAAGTGCGGCCGCACCAGAGTTGTGTACAGTTGCAACATGACGCTGCGACTCCTAAATTCAATCCCCCTGCCAATAAATGCCAAGACACCGTATGCCTTCTTAACAACCTTATCTACTTGACTCCCAACTTTCAGGGATCTATGTACACATACACCTAGATCCCTCTGCTCCTCCACACTATTCAAAGTCCTCCCGTTAGCCCTATACTCGACACATCTGTTATTCCTATTACATTGGAGGTGGAACTGCAGTTTTCACTAACATGATCCCTGGGATGAGGGTTGTCTTATGAGTAAATTGCGCCTCTATACATTGGAATTTAGAAGAGTGAGAGGTGACCTCAATGAAACATAAAATATTCTGAAGGGGTTTGACACTTGAAAGGTTGTTTCCCCTGGTTGCCGAATCTAGAACACAAGGGCATGGCCTCAGCAGAAATGACCGATCATTTAGGACTGATTTGGGGAAAGGTTTCTTCAGTGAGAGGCTTGTGGCTATTTAGAATTATTTACCCCTGAGGTTGTGGATGCTCCATCACTGAATATATTTAAGGTTTATATAGACAAGCCTTTGGTCTCTCAGGGAATGAACGGATTTGGGACCAAACAGGAAAGTGGAGTTAAGGTCAATAACCACCTTGTTTGGAATAGGCTGGAAGGACAGTATGGCCCACCCCTGCTCTTATTAGTTATGTTCTTTTTTCCTACTTCTTCTTTCACAGGAAGTGGGCAACTATAGCCAGGATAGCATTTATTGCTCATTCATTCTTATGTAGCCTACTGACTATACGAGTCACACCCTGATGAAGTATAAAGGCCTTTTCCCTTAATGCTCCCATCCTGAATGAAGATGCTGAGAAGAATCAGTTCGATAACTTCTGATACCGCACGCAAGTGATCATTCTTCATGTAAGAACATTAACAGTGACTATGGCAGGTTAATTTACTCTATATGGCAACGAAACAGAGCCCAATCCTGTGTTTACTTGACATTAATAATGTGTTTCTTTCCTGCAAGTTCACTAGGCAGTGAACATAAGTGAGGACCAAGGCTGAGTGTTTCCCTGTCTAACGCAAAGGCAGAAGCCCCAGTTATAGGGGCACATACTTTGTACCAAATTAGATCAGCAAAGCTGCACTCAAGCCTGAGTCATTTTGTTCTGTATGACTTAGTGCTAAACTGGATTGTGTTTAGATCTGCCAGTCAATGAGGAACTAACTCACCGATTCCTGTTCCAATTTACACCATCAGCCTTAGTTCAATGTCTCTGAGTGTGAATGTCGTGGCCTCAGTCCAGAGATATGAGCACATAATCAAGGCTGACACTTCAGCGAAGTACTCAGGGAGTGCTGCACTGTCAGAGGTACTGCCTTTCAGATGGGACACTGCAATGAGGCCCTATCTTTTCAGCTGGTTGTAAAATATCCCATACACTTTGATGAAGAACTTCAGAATTTTGGTGTACAGGCCAACACCTATCTCTCAACCAATATCACAAAAAGCACTAAAATTATTCCCTGGTCATTTAACTCATTGTTAACCAAGGGAACTGCCATGTGCAAATTGATTCTGCATTTCCCTAAATTACAATAGCAGGGTAAGGTACTGTGCTTCAGTAGGTTTGACTGGGAAAAGTCATGGGTCCTACCTCTCATTGCTATTGAGTGGGTAGAACTCAAGGCTGTAATGATTCTTGAACGTCTGGGTATCAGATGAATATCAGATTGGCAGCATTGTCTATTGCAGTCAGAATATAGATTGATGCTTGCACATGACAAGTGGTTACTGAGTGAAGTACCAAATGGCTGTCAGTCTCCATAGAACCAGACAGCAGCAAAAAAAACAGCAGCTTTGAACAGAGAGAGTTTTCTTTAAAATGATCTGGATCATTCATTATAGGCTTATTAACATATCCATTGCAACTAAAATGCAAAGGGGATCAGCACTTGCAATTAAATCTAAGGTAGTGTAGCGGAGGCAAAATCTTGGAATCATTAAAGAGACAGTGTGAGACTTAAGGTGAGCACATCTGTAACTATTTTGTCAACTTCCTTATTTCCTAGTGATTTCAGCATTACTGGTGTTAGCGGATAATATAAATTTAAATGGTTTAGACCTCTGTTGAACATTATCAACCATTGCTTTCCAGAGAGAAGTTTCAGGGTCTGTCAGGTCCATTTATGTCAACCCATGACAAGGCTCAGAGTGTGTCTCCTGGAGAGGTCACATGGTGGGAGTGGTCTTATGTTGGTGATAAGTGGCAACAGTGAAAGATGACAATTGAACTACTGTGTTCTAGAGACTCTGAACACTTGTGTTGTTCATGGAGGCAAGTATGTGTTGGATGGGTGCCAAAAATACGTTTTTTTATTTATACCTCTCTTTGGCAGTTTTAATGTAGTTAACAAAGTCATGAATATTATCTTGATAGCAAGTCTGTTGCCCTTTGATTTAACCTAAGGTTGAATATCCATTTTGAAATATACCCCCACGTTAGATGCGCAAACTCAATGCAACATCTTGAAAGATAACCATTTAGACACCCATTTAATTCACAGTGTGCTTATTTAATTCTGGGTTATTTAAACGTATGTACACATATATACACATACATGCAGGTAATTGAGTCTTGTCAGTTGCGTGCTTGTTTCTTGAGCCTTGCGCAGTTCTGGTGAATGTCTAGCTGCTTTTCAGCCCTGCACTTGGGGTATTTGACAAACTGACACTGTTTTGAATTGAGTGTCTGAATTCAGCTTGTCAAATACACTCAGTGTAGAAGCTGTGATCAGTTGAGTCACTGATGAGAAGTTACTGTGAATTTGTCTTTCGTTCCTTGATATCTGAAATAAAAGCAAACAGACACTGTAGCATGGTGTTCCCTAATGAAAAATGAATGCAAATTAAAACAAAGATGATCCTGATTGTTTAGAATTTCAAAATTTCCAACTGCCTTATTAAATAGTGATAAAATAGAAGTTACGAAATTGTTTTAATCCTTTGGTTTTATCAGATATGTGAAACTATATTTTAGTAATTTAGTTATGAGAGAAAAAACAAGTGATTTTTGTACAGGAATAATAAATTAGCTGAAAGTAGTCTTGGAGCAGCAGTTGTGTTAATGTGCATATATTAAGGCTGGAGAAAGTTTTTTGTATAACCGGTAAGGAAGCGAAGAAGTGCCGCACAATTATTCTGAGGACAAATATGAAATCATCCATGAAGAAGAGTAACTGGATGCATGTTAAATGCACACAATGACATCACAGGATCAAAGAATTGTTGCAGTGCAAAAGGAGGCCATTTGGCCCATCATGTCTGCACCAGTTCTCCGAATGAACAATTCACCCAGTACCATTCCACCATTCCATAGCTCTGCACATTCTTCCTTTTTGCAGAACAGTCTAATTATTTTTCAAGTGCTTCAGTGGAACCTGCTTCAGGCTGTACATTATTCCAAACCCCAGCCACTCACTGGGTAAAAGAATTTCTCCTTATATCACTTTTTGCTTCTTTCACTAATTATTTAAAATCTGTGTTTCTCATTCTTTATCCTTTCCTTAATGGGAACAGTTTCTCCCTATCCCGTCCAGATCCCTTCTGATTTTGAACATCTCTATCTGATCTCCCCTCAACCTTTTTCACGAAGGAAAACCTAACATCTCCAATCTATATATATGTGTGTATATAAGAGCTGTGGGTGGTTACCTTCATTGATGTTTGCAAATTACATAGATGCTATGCAGTGTTTGCACTTTCTAGAATGGCCCATATTTACCAGGAGAGCTATATTAAAACTGAAAAAGCATCTGTTTTCCTGAAGGTATAGCTCCACAAGCACTAACAGTCCTTCGTGGTATTCTAGGGTATCCATGTTGCAGACTTAATAATAAGGGCTGGCAGGCTATTTATCTGTGGAAAGCTTGATCCTCACTTAAAGTCTATACATGTATTCATTTTCAGCAGGAATCATTGAATTGCAATTAGGAGTGGGACCCTGGCTAATATTTTCTATTCCTAGCCCAGGGCTATTGAGATCAGCAATATCAAACCAACTGCTGCCCCAGTTGTGAGCAGTTAACTTTGCATGGATGTGTAATTGAATCTAGACCTTGCTTTCAGGGTACAACACTATAGTGGGTGGTACCTTTACTAATTGGACCGTTATGTGAGCACAAATGTCCTTCCTCTGAAACTACAGTCTCTATATTAGTATGGAAGTCAAATTTCTCTTCTGTCTTTTAAACAAACATTGGCTAGAAGGGAAGTAGCCACCAATTCCTCTGCAGCTATTGTAATCACATTATTAGGCAAATCCATGGCTTTTTAGAAGTCTTAGAATAATTTATGAGAAATAGTCACAATTTTGGTTTAATGTGGTGCAAGTATAGATAGAAAATACAACTAATATATTTTGTGTTGTAACACAAGAAAAAATGTTTAATTATTGGCTTACTTAAGCTTATTAAGACATTGCATACACCAAGATTGTGGTGTTGCAAATATTTTTTATCCTTGGTATTTATATTCACACACATAATACATTCCTAATAATTGCAACCCTGGGCTAACATCCATATTGTTGTCATCTTCTTCCCCTTACTTTAATATTTGTAGAGGATTTGACCAAATTTCTTTAAGATGCATGATTAATTTTATATTTTGTTACTAATATTATTTAATGTACATTTCTGCCATACTTAAGTTTGTTAAATGCCTCTGTAAAAATTGAATTTTGTGCCAAGGCACATTGTTGGAGCAGAGTTATTGAAGCTTTATTCTGAATCTAGCCTTTATTCTACCCAACCTGGTAATGCCTCATGCAGACACTTGTGTAGGAAAGTGGAATGTTCCATAACCCAGCACAGATATTCCTCAAGATAAAGAGCGTTAAATTAATGAAAGTGTGTTAAAAAGTAAATATGAACAAGAACATTTTAAAAATAATCATTTGATTATTAGATTTTCATCAACAATTAAAGCACGTTATTCTTTGATAATGACTATTAATCTCATACCTTCATGGCTGTAACCAACAGTCAAACTTACCATAAGAGTAGCAACTGCTTCAGCCCCGTGTCTGATATGTAGGTGATGAAGGCAAGCCGACCACCATCTGGTAATGAGGAAAATGTTTTTCAGCTTCTTTGATATAATTGGTTCTCTGAAGTGCAGAAGACTGTCATATCGAACCCATAAATCCCCAGCAGGAAACTCAAAATGAGGAAGATAACTCTGAGGTTTTGTTTGCAGGAAATATCTGTGTGAGAAGTGACAAGATGACAAGGTCTGTTGTGAAAGCAGAGGCAGAAAATGTCTGAATGTTAAAACCCGTACCAACACAGGGAGCTCTCAAGCTGTCAGTCCAACCTGTTGAACACCTTCGCTGGGGACATCACCGCCTGCAAGCTCCCCTCCACACCACATATCAACTTGAGTGGAACTATGTCGTCATTTCTCCACCATCACTAGGTCGAAAACTAGGAACAATATGTGGGCGTACCTTCCCCATGCGCACAGCAGTGGTTCAAAAAAGAGATTCACCACTACCTTCTCAAGGGACGTTAAGGACGGACAATAACTGCAACTTGCATCCCATGAATTAATAAAAAACAAAAAAATGTAAACTAGACTTATTGTGTATTTTTCTGTTGAATTAGGAGACTTACTGTAGATTAAACTTTTTTGCAGGTCATTAGGACATGTGATCAAAAGCTTGATCAAAGCGGGAGATTTTATGAGAGATGAAGAGGATTTTGAGGCCCAGCCCAGGCGTCAGCCCAGATGGCTGACAGTATGGCTGTCAGGTTGTCAATATGTGATGAAGGAAGTTGAGAAGAAGAACAACTTATATTTATATAGCACCTTTTATGTAAGGCACTTCACACAAACATTATTGACAATATTTGCCAAGAAAGAGATTAAAGTGGATTTTGTCAGAGTAGCAGGGGGTGGGTGGAAGGGTATTCAGGAGCATTTTAAAGAAGGAAAGAAAGTTACGGAAAAATTTAGGGAAACAATTCTCGAGTTTAGAGGCTTGACAGATGAAGGTGTGACCATCAGTAGTGTCACAAGTAGGCTTACATTAACACTGCAATGAGGCTACTGTGAAAATCCCCTTGTCGCCTTACTCCTGCACCTATCTGAGTACACTGAGGGAGAATTTAGCATGGCCAATTCACCTAGCCAGCACATCTTTTAAACTATGGGTGGAAACTGGAGCACCTGGAGGAGGCCCATGCAGACTCCACACAGGCAGTGACCCAAGCCAGGAAATGAACCCAGGTCCCTTGCGCTGTGAGGCAGAAGTGCTAACCAATGTGCTGTCGTGCCACCCAGTGTTGTGCAAGAGGCCAGAATTTGAGTAGCAAAAATATGTTAGAGGATTGTGAGGGCTGCAAGAAATTACAATGGGAATAAGCGAGCCCATTTGAAACCTAAGATATAAATTTTAAAATTAAGGCATTGCTTAATGTGGACTATTATAGCCAAGTGAGAACAGGGGTGATAGATAAAGGCTGTGTTTATATGCGTCATAGTACTAGGGGGAGCACTCCTTGCACATGTGAAGTGGGATTGTCACTCTCAGAAAGTGAGAGATGCTGGTATGTGCAATTGGTGTCTTGTAACTCATTTCATCATCTGTAACTTGACAACATTAAATAAGTTTTGAGATGCAAATTGAAACTAGGAACAAATGTTAGGATCCTCCAAAATGTTTTATTCATTCGTCCATCATCGTTACCAAAATTGTCATCAGATACACATTGCGGTATTGCTTTCTTATTTGGACTTTTTGCAGATGCTATCAAAAAGACATTGAATTATTTATTAATGTTAACCATTTAATATAACTGAATCGAATGAATACATTCCTTGGTAGCTGGGCACTCCCAGGAAGCCCCTGTTCGCTCTTTATGATCCTTGTACCTGCGACAAGGGTCTTTACTCACCAGAATTGTACTTTAAGAAACAAAATACTTTTTAAAAGTTGTCCCATGTGGAGCTTGAACTTTATTAATTATGAAAGGGGTGAGCCAGGCAATTCAAGAATTGAAACGTGTGTGGCACTGATGCTTCTGTCATCAATGGAAAGGTGTCATAATCAGTTGTGCATACATCAGCCGCTCTGGTGCAGGCTGAGTGCACACGTGCAACCATTCCTGACATCCTACTGGCCAGTGCAGGAGTTACAGTGAAAGCTAAAGAATACTTGGTGTGAGTGAGGCCAGGGGCAGCAGAGTTCTGGATAACATCGAGGGCAAGATGGGAAGTTGGACATGGTTATATTTAAATGGTGTCTTCTGGAGGTTACAAGACTAGAGTTCCAGCAACAGATACCCTGAGGCTGGGGCAGAGTCAGGTGATGTTAGGCAGGTGACCGTATGTAGTATGCAGGGATATCTGATCAGAAATGTATTTTGGGGGAAAATGCACCATCAAGCTAGCACTGAACAGTCTGGTTTGGCCTCAGATAGCTGTAAGGGAAAGGACTGAAGTCAGTAGTTTGTGGCAGGGATCAAAGACAATGGCTTTGGTCTTCTACATATTTAGTTAGAGGAAATTACTCCAAATTTCATTCAATACCAAATCTTGATCAAACAGTCTGACAATTTAGAAATGGGCAATGAGGGAGGGCTAGGTGTTGTCAGTGTAAGTGTGGAAAGTGGCACTGTGTTTTTGGATGGCACTAACATATAGATGAGAAATAGGAGAGATCCAACAATTAATTCTTGGGAACATCAAATGTAACGTTGCTTTATTGGGCAAAGAAGCCATGCAGGTGACTTTCCTGCTACACATGGATGAGGTAAGAATGGCGAGGGCAGTCTCACCCCACTGGATGACATTGGAAAGACATCAGAGGAGGATGGTAAGGTCAAAGAGGTCGAAGGCTATATACAAATGAAGAGGATGAGGTGGGATAGTTTATCACTGCCACATTTACGCAGGATGTCACTTGTGATTTTGAACCAGTTAGGTACTGCAGGAGGGGTGGAATTTTAGTTCATGGAGATTTCTAGGAAAGGTGGGTGTGGATTTGAAAGGCGGTAGCCTGGTCAAGGAGAACATGTGGGTTGGAAATATGAGGACAGTTTGCAAGGTTAGAGGGGTCAAGGTTAAGTTTCATAAGGAGAGGGGTGCAATGGCAACTTAGAAGGAGTGAGTGACAGCATCTAAAGAGAGAAACATTAACAAAATCAGCTAGTGGCGGGGGGGTTGTAGGAAGGGAAGTTGAGTGGTCAGCAGTTTAGTGGGAACAGGATTGAAGGAACTGGAAGTGGATCTCATGGATGAGTTGAGCTTGTGGGGTTTAGGTATATATTAGAATTCAAGTTTAAATATGGTGGGATTTGAATCCAGAGCCCCAGAACATTGTTCTAAATTTGGGGTTTATCAATTCAGTGACCTGTAGCATTCGGCCACAGGAGCTCACAATGGTCTACAGCAGGAGGGAGCCTTTGGAGAAGTTACACTATTGGATTAGAGAAAGCTTTGTTAGATGTGCTTATCAGATCGGACATCTTCACTCCCTGCAGACTCAGGGTTTTCAATGATGGCAGTCCTTCAGTTGCTCTTCTGTGGCTGACTGCCATCTTACTTTGATAAAGAGCACTGTGCTGTGATGTGAACAAATTCAGCAGTTTCACAGGCAGTGATACAATAAATAACCAGCTAATTTGTTTTTTTGATTAACTTTGGTTAAGTGATAAATGTTGGCTAGCGCCGCCAAGAGATCTCCCCATCTTCAAATGGTGTCATGAAATCATTGACATCCACGTGGGAGGGCAGATGAGATCTCAGTTTAATGTCTCATTCAAAAACAGCAGCTCTGACAGTGAAGCACCACGCTACAGAGTCAGCTTGAATTAAGTGATAAAGTCTCTGGAGAGAGGTTTAGATCTACAGCCTTCTGAATAAGGGATGAAAGTGCTGTCATTAAACCAGGACTTAGAGCGGAGATCAGGTACAGACACACAGGTCACTGAAATTAGCTACACAGGTGGAGAAGTTAGTTAAAAAAGGCATACGTCATGCTTGCCTTCATTGGCCAGGACATTGAATTTAAAAATTGGCAAGTCATGTTGCAGCCTTATAGAACCTTAGTTAGGCCGCACTTGGAATATAATGTTCAATTCTGGTCGCCACACTACCAGGAGGATGTGGGAGGCTTTGGAGAGAGTACAGAAAAGATTTATCAGAATGCTGCCTGGTATGGAGGGTATTAGCTATGTGGAGAGGTTGGTTTGTTCTCACTGGAACAATGGGGATTGAGGGGCGTCCTGATAGAAGTCTACAAAATTATGAAGGGCCTCGACAGAGAGAATAATCAGAGCTTTTTCCCAAGGTGGAAGAGTCAAATAACAGGGGGCACAGGTTTAAGGTCTGAGGGGCAAGGTTTAAATGAGATGTACGAGGCAAGTTATTTTTTACGCAGAGGGTGGTGGAACTTGCTGGCGGAAGAGGTAGTGGAAGCAGATATGACAGTGACTCTTAAGGGGTGCCTGGTCAAATACATGAATAGGATGAGAATAGAGGGATATGGTCCCCAGAAGAATAGGGGGTTTTAGCTCAATCAGGCAGCATGGTCAGTGCAGGCACCTCAAGGTACTAATGATCTACTCCTGCTCCTATTTCATATGTTGGCTGGAATTCTCTAATGTTGTATGCCCCACCACCGCAGCCAGCAAGAACGGAGAATTTGGAACTCAACCAAATCTCCATTCACAGTAATGAGCCTGGAGAATCCCAGCCGTGGATGAGGTTGGAGAATTCTGGCTGTTATCTTCCAGCCTGCTCTTTGCTGGGTGGAACTAATTTTTTCCTGTCACAACTTTACTTTTTTCTCTCTCCTTGCCTAATCCTTTCCCACTTGCACCCATGCCTATTCCAATGCCCTATTCTAATGTCCTTTGCCCTTTGGGTTTCCAGTTTCCTGACCCTTACTGTTTCCTTTTCACCACAGATTTCCAATCCTTTTACACCTCTATCATCCACCAGTAAGGTGTCAGGGCTTCTTTGTCGAATGGAACGGAACCTGTCAGCAATGAATACCAAATTCCTCTGCCCAGCTAAACTTGGTCTTAGATTCAACAGCTTCACCTCCCACTCTACTCACTCTCTCAAAACAAAAGGTGTTGCCAAGAGAATGCACATGCACCATAGCTAGCATTTCTTTGCATGGGATATATGAAACATGCTCTGTTTCTAGTCCCATTCATTCAACTCTTTTTCCAATGTATTGATGACCATATCTATGCTGTTTCTGTTCTTTCCCTGAACTGAAATATTTCAATATTGTTGCTCTAATCTCCACCCTTTCCTTGGTCCATCTCCAACTGCTCCCTTTCCTGACCTCTCTGTTTCCACTCTCTGTGAATAGTGTCATGATCTCCATAGAGCCTGAAAACTTTTAAAAAGAAATTTGAATTTCAGTATATAGCTGAACAAGAATTCACTTTCAAAGCAATGCAACCTACAATTTAAACCACAAAACACAACATTTCCCTTTTTCTTTTAGCATAACTAAAAACATGCTTCATAGTTATACTTTACAATGTTCTTTAAGTAAACATTCAGTTTACAGATCCAGTCAAAGGTGTTTGCCAGCTCCCAAGAGTTTACTTCTGTTATTTACCTTTTTGGCCTAATGAATTTGATCTTTTTAATCAAAATATGAGCTCCGACCATGTTTCTGTGTGGTGAACAGCAGTATCTTATGATCTACAGCTGCTCTCCCTCTCCTGGTGGATTAACCATGTCTATGAGTTTTCAATAAGTTAGGCCCTTTCCCTCTCAAAGTCCACCTCCATGGCAATGCGAATCATGTGGGCCTTGTGTCCAAGTAGAAATGCTAATTAGCTATCCATGAAACCCCAACTATTCTTTATCTTAGAACCAAATGTACAGTTTAAAGCACAATTGTTTAGAACACAAACATCTCAACATTTTCTGGAATTTAGAGACTCATAGCCTATTCACAGTAATATGGGTAGGGGAGAGTTCGGAAATAATTGCTGCCATTATTTTTCTACCTCTTAACTGACCTTAACAAAATGTATGTTAGAGAAGAAGTGTTTTAACCCTTGGAGTGCTATGATTTTAAAGAATAGATACGAAACAGGCTTTCTTGTAGGTTTAAATCAAAAGAAAAGATAAACATTTGTTTGTACAACAGCCAAAATGTAATCTCAATAAACACCCCATTGCTCATCCACACAACACACACACATGTAAAAGTGATTACAAAGCGGTATTGTGTGCCTACATCTTTAAGCTCTTTCTGTTTTTAGGTTATACTTTCTGTATTTTATCCTTTTCCCTTTTGCTTGACTTCTTGGAAACTTGTGTCAGGCAACTGGAGAGCTGATATAGACTAATATCTACAATGGTTAGCACTGCTGCCTCACAGCTCCAAGGACATGGGTTTGATTCCCAGTTTGGGTCACTGTCTGTGCGGAGTCTGCATCTTCTACCCGTACCTGTGTGGGTTTTCTTCAGGTGCTCCAGTTTCCTCCCACAGTCTGAAAGATGTGCTGGTTAGGTGCATTGGCCATGCTGAATTCTCCCTCAATGTACCCGAACAGGCACTGGAGCGTGGCAACTTGTAGATTTTCACAGTAACTTCATTGCAGTGTTAATGCAAGCCTAACTATGACACCAGTAAATAAACTTAAACTTAATAAAATATCTTCAGTATAAGGCATGTATTGGTATAGGATGATTTACAGGTGAGACAAGCATTAGTCTACTACAGCAGGTCTCTGTGGGACCTGCTTATATTCTGATTTTTTTTATCTGTATGACTGCAGTTCTTCAATCATTTCATTAATCATGCCACCTCAATTTTATAATTTAAAGATAGCCCTTGATGCAACCCAGGTTTGGAAGGACAAAATCTATCACTGGTTTTTAGTGCAAGCATGGACAAGTGCATAGACAGGTATCGGCATCCAACTTTGCTGCTATCTTGCATTGGCGGGAGACATGGGACTGGATTTAAGTCACTGTTACAGGTGGGATCTTCTGGTCCTGCTGAAGTTAGTGCTGAATTCAATGGATTATCACATCTGCCATGGGAAAACCCAGTATGGCAGGGCTGGAAAGTCTCTGTGACTGTTTAAATGCACAGCCCCAATACATAATAAGCTTATAAACCTCGTGCTTGTAATACCTCCTTCCTAAAGAATAAAAAGACATCACCATAATATGTATTTTCATCAACACTATTCAAAGTACAACAACTTGTGACATTATATAAACTTCGACAACTAACTCAATACATATTCTATCATCCTACTGTCACATTTTCCATTAAACACTCCAGCTTGGCAGCAGTACCATGTTTAACTTGTGTCAACCCAACTACGTGTAACAGTTAGAATTTAAAGTTCACTTTATAATGGCTTTTGAAGTTCTTTCCCTCATATACATGCAGATTTGTTTTGCTGCTCCCTTTCCTCTTACCCCCTCTTTCACTGCCTGTCTATGTGATTAAACCTTGTTACAGCTCGGACATTTTTTAGTTCCAGTGAAGGCTTTCTGACTTGAAATGTTAACATTTCTTTCCCCTGCTGCCAGGATGCTGCCTGACCTGCTGCATTCTTCCAGCTTTTTTGTTTTAATTTCAGTCTTCCAGCATCTGCAGTATTTTGATTTTGTTTGAACGAATCCCAGGCTATAATTTGGATCAAATAAGTAGGCAATGCACTCTCAGTTAGGGGAATGGAGTTGTCATCAGAGAGTCAAAATTCAGTCAGACTTAGTGTGCGCACATCCAAAATGGGGACCTGACTGTGGAGGATCTTGTTTGCAACAGTGTGGTTATTTTGTGGAGCTGCCCCACTGTGAGCAGCGAACAAAACGCAGACAACTAAATTATACTGGGTGATATGGGCAGCACAGTGGCACAGTAGTTGGCACTGTAGCACCTCACAGCGCTATGAACCTGATACGATTCTGACTTTGGTCACTGTCTATGTGGAGTTTACATGTTCTCCCTGTGTCTGAGTGGGTTTCCTCACATGGTCCAAAGATTGGTGCATTGGCCAAGCTAAATTCTCCCTCTGTGCACCCGAACAGGCATTAGAGTGTGGCAACTGGGGGATTTTCATGGTAACGTCATTGCAGTGTGACTGTAAGCCAACTTGTGACTAATAAATAAACTTAAACTTTACTAAACACTTGGAGATCTTCCTTCCTTGTATTGGACAAGCTTACTGACCCTTCAGTAAATGATGTGGCTAATTTATCATGGGTTAGACCAAGCATAAAAGAATCAGGCCTGAAAAAGTTAGAATATTTTAATATTTAATTTAAAAATAATCTTTCTATCGTTTTAATGCAAACTTTTTTTATGTTCTTTTGCATTGAGGATATGTCATAGAAATAAATTTGAACTGGGTAAGTTTATGATAGATGACAAAAAAAGGTTATTTCAACATTCTGGTTTGGGGTTGCAAAGTCATAGTCAAAGGGAAGTAACAGTGTTAATTTAACCGCTGTTGATCAGTTCTTGACTGTTGGTTTATGAAGTTGCTCAAGAATGGCCGTTAATATTTATCCACCCTGCATGTGCAAGATAGAGGATGTGACTACCACAGATAGTACACAGTTTCATTATGTCTTAAAGAGCCAGTATAGAGCCACTTGGCACACAAATCAATCTAGCATTCTAGTAAAAGCTGGTGAAGATCCCCAAAAAAACTGACAACTTACAAAACATTTGGCAACTCAAAAGTGGCCTGAATGTAGACCTATGACCAGCTATTGCTTTGCAGGAAATAAATTAAATGATATATTTTTTAAATGGGGCCCTATTTTACCATTTTGATTCTAAGTGCTGGGTAGACTTGAACTGGGAATGTTTCAGATCTGATTTTTAGAGCCATTTTGAGGTGCCCCCTTACACATTCTGTCTGAAAAAATATCAGCCATCCCGATTCGCTGCACAAGCCTGTGGGTGGGGCTTAGTGCACCCAAAACCCTGCAGCTCTGATCGGTGCCTCCAATGCGCATGTGCAGGAAAAAAAGATAGTATAATGCTTCCTTCCTGGGCTAGAAAGGCCTCCTTCTGGCCCCCACAGACTTTGCTCACCCCTCACAACATTACTGACTGCCTTATCCCCCCCCACCCCCATGCCACACAGACTGATCGCAGGCCCCTCCCCTTCCCCCACCAATCTCAGGCAGAGTGGCAGTGGACGCCCCCCCTTCTCCCCCCACATCTCAGGCAGAGTGGCAGCAGACTCTCCCCCTCTTCCCCCCCAGCTGATCTCAGGCAGAGTGCAAGCGACCCCCCCCCCCCCCCCCCCCACTGATCTCAGGCAGAATGGCAGTGGACCCCCCATCACCCCCACTGATCTCAGGCAGAGTGGCAGCAGATTCCCATTTCCCCCCCCACCGATCTCAAATAGAGAGCCATCGGATGCTAAGCACCTACACCTTCTCTAACTGTAATGCCCGAATCAGACTTATATGGAACATGTCCACTTCGCACTGATTCTGGATGGATGAACGCAGTGGTAAAGGGGGAAATGCTGGTAAAGTTGGGCGTGCAGCTCATTAAGTCAATTTAAATGCATACAAATACATTAAAATGGCTGTCCAGCCGTTTTGGCCACAGTTCCGATCATGGCCATTTTCAGGCCTTGGTAAAGAGGGATCTGGCGCGGAGGAGGGCACGGATCACACTACTTGCCTCATGCCTGACTTTACCAAGTTTTCGCACCCAAAAACAAGCACAATACAATGATAAAATCAGGCCCATGGTGTCTTTGGGATCACATTCTGTAATTTTTTCCTTTTCATGAGAAAACTCTTTTCCAAATGCTTGCCTATGATCTGTGAGAACAGATAACTACTATGAACATGCAGTGGAAAAAATGCATTGTATCTTAAATTGAGAATGTACTTAATATCCTATCACTCATATTACAGAGGGAAACAGAAACATACAGGGAAGGAGTTTACTGCCTCGCTCATCCCAAAACCATAAAATCCCGCCCAAAGTCAATGGATCTTTCCATTGTCTGCCCCTTGCCCACTCCGATTCTCATGGTGGGTGAGATGGTAAAATTCCGGCTGTAATGTCAGCTCTAGAGATTTCGTAAGGGGCTGGGAAAGAATGTAATTTATTTTTTGAGGAGTTGTGGACATGCCCCTCTTTATGATTTAGATTTTTGCTTTTTGATGCATTCTCCTTGGCTACTTAACCTTTTAGAGTTATGTAGATAATGATATAGTTTGACATGAATAATGTTACTGCATTGCTAACAATTTCATTGAAGGTTTAGACATCACTAGCAATATGGACTTGTTCAATGACCGTGGGTTGCTGTTCCAGTTTTAGTGGCTAATATCAGCGATGCCCCGATTCACTCTAATTGCTGACCTTGTGACCGGTAGGAGAATGATTGTATCACTTCCCTAGTTACCAGGAAACCAGGAAATGGTGGGAGGAATAAAACTGAGAACATAAAAATTGAATAAGAAATCTTGCTATAAACTTATTTATAGAACTCCAATGTTCATGTCATTAACTATTTACCCTTTGTATGTTATGGGTGCCATTAAGTACCTCTAATTCTATGAACAATTTGTTTCTTCAGCAACATTTTACGTTTCATGTACTTTCAAGATATCTATTCAGCCTATCTACCCAAAAAGAGCATAAAATCTCCAGGCTGTTCTTTGAATAGCACTATGGACCTTATTTTACCATTTTGATTCTAGGTGTGGGTGGACTTGAAACTGGGAATGTTTCAGATCTGACTTTTAGAACCGTTCTCAGGCGTGTGCATGTGCAGAAAAAAAATGATAGAACGTTGCTCCCCTGCCACATCCCTCCTGAGCCAGATAATGCCTCACCCAGGCCCCCACAGAGATTGCCCCACAACATTACCTTATCCTCCCACTCCCCCCCCACAACTCAGACTGATTGTGGGCAATTCCCCCCTTCTTCCCCCCGGCCCACCAGTCTCAGGCAGGGTGGCAGCGGACCCTCCTTCCCCTCTGCTGATCTCAGGCAGATTGGCAGTGGACCCCCCTTTTGCTCCACTGATCTCAGGCAGAGTGACAGTGGACTCTCCCCCTTCTTCGCCCCCCCCCCCCTCCCCCCCCAAACTCAAACAGGGAGCTGTTGGATGCTGGGCACCTACCTCTTCACTAACTGGAAGGCCCGAATTGGACTTCTATGGAGCATGTCTGTTTCATGCCAATTCTGGATGGGTGAACCCGGTGGTAAAGGCGTAAGTGCTGGTAACGTGGGGCGTGCAGCCCACTAATGCTTCAAAACACTCTAGTTACCTGTTTTTCTGAGTTGCTTGTTCTCTTCATTCATTTAGAATTTGGGAGCCACATTCAAAAATTAATATTAACATGCATGATAATAAATTGAAGTTAAAGATTTTTGAATGTATTTAAGTGGCCGTCGCACCCGCTTTGGGCGAGGTCCCGATTGCTGCCATTTCCAGGGCTTGGTAAAGGGGGAACTGGCGCAGAGGAGGCACAGATCATGCCACTCGGCTCATGCCCAACTTTACCAAGTTTTCACACGCGAAAACGGGTGCAATGCAATGGTAAAATTGGGCCCCTCGTGTCAATCCAAACAGGTGAATGGGACCTTGGTTTGGTGTCTGATCAAATAGATGGCATAGAATCTTACAATGCAGAAGGAGGCCATACGGCCCATTAAGTCTGTACCAACCACAATCCCATCTAGGTCCTAAGCCCATACATTTACCTAAGCTAGTCCCCCCGACACTAAGGGACAATTTAGCATGGCCAATCCACCTAACTAGCACATCTCCAACTGTGATCAAAATTCTTAATGCTGTACTGAATTGTCAGCCTAGGTTGTGTGATCAAGGCCCAGAGCGCATTTGAATACACAATCTACATTTTGCCGACCACTTATAAAGCAAATATGCATCTGTTTAGCTACCGGACTATTTTGAAAATATTAGCAACTATCTGTAGCTTTACTCACAGGCAAGTGACAGACACAAAGAATGTGTGCTACTGCATGGAAAGCATAATCCTGCAAATCTGTAATGCGCCACTGAGCCTTTTCTACATATCGTCTGACAGACATCACTCATATTGTCTGGTGTAATGCGATTAACCATGCAACATTTTACGGGGACTTTGAGATTTAAACTTTTGGTAGTGAATATTAACAAGATCCTGGAACTACTTTGTTAGCAGCATTGTGGGTGTGCCTACACCACATGGACTGCAACTGTTCAAAAAATGAAGAACATAATTTTTCCTGCTGCCATCAGACTTTTGAATGGATCAACCTCATATTAAGTTGCTCTTTCTCTACACCCCAGCTATGACTGTAACACTATGTGGTGCACCCTTTTCTTTCCATCTATATGTACTATATGTTTTGTCTATATAGTGCATAAGAAACAATACTTTTCACTGTATACTAATACATGTGACAATAATAAATCAAATCAAAAGGAAGCTCACTGCCACCTTCTCAAGGACAATTAATGATTGACAATAAATGCTGGCTATCTAGTGACACCCGTATCCATGAAAGAATAAAAAAGTAGGTGCTAATTGTTGGCATGTGTTACATAGATTGTTTTATTGTGTTATGTTTGGATTTGCTTTCCTCAATTGTCTCATAGAAACTCTACAGTGCAGAAGGAGGCCATTTGGCCCATCGTGTCTGCACCAACAACAATCTCACCCAGGCCTATCTCCATAACCCCATGTATTTATCCTGCTGATTCCCTGACATTAAGGGGCAATTTATCATGGCCAATCAACCTAACCAGCGCATCTTTGGACTGTGGGAGGAAACTGGAGCACCTGGAGGAAACCCATGCAGACATGGGGAGAATGTGCAGTCTCCACACAGTCATCCAAGGCTGGAATCGAACTCGGGTTCCTGGTGCTGTGAAGTAGCAGTGCTAACTGCTATGCTACCATACTATCTTAGAGCATTGTTAGAGAGTTACAAAGAGTTAGAATACAGTTTTAAAAGCATAAAACAAGAGTAAAAAATAGAATTTGAAGGTATGTTGTGGACAGCTCGCAAGAAGCTGCCATGCTCTGGCACCTTCTTGAACGCATTGCTCGACCATTCAGATCCCTGTAGAAATTCAGTTACTGATCTTAGGAGTCCTGACCTTTATTGAGACACAAGACCACCAATAATGAAGGTTAATACATAGAGAAAGGAAACTAGTACCTTCCAACAACATCAACAGTCAATGCCTATGTAGCATTGTTAACAACTGACATATAGCACATTAATAGCAATAATAACTACACCAGCATGTTTAAAAAAGTCAAACATCTAAAGGCATTTCGAAGGAGCATTACCAATCAAAATTTGATACAAAGTCTTATAAATGTTAATACAAAATATTTCAATAATGAGAGACAATTTGAAAACCTAGTAGCAATTGGTAGAAAGGTTAGAAATAGTCACAAAAGCCCAAGTGAAAAAGATTAAATTTGAGGGAGACTTTGGAGGGGGATGAAGCAGAGCATGAAGTTTTGCAAAGTCCCCAGAGCACATATCTGTGATGGCTGCTGGTAATGATGGAGTGAAAGGGAATCAACAACAATACATCCATGAATGGAGGGCCAAGCTGGGATGTGGGACTGTTGGAGATTGCAAAGAAAAGCTAAAGTGTAACCATGATCGTGATTTGTCAAAAGAATAATAAATTTGGAACCAAATTTATACACATGGCACTGCAGGAAGCCTTTTGTCTTAATCAACACAAGCTAATTTATTTAAATAACATCTCACGTGAGCAGTTTAATATCCCCCTACACCCTCACACAGTCTCCTCACACCTCAGGAAGGTGTTAAATTTTACAGGGTGTAGCTCTTTCTAGCACATTCTAGTGGCAAAGTGCCCATTCTAATTAACCATTTTAGCAAGCTTACCCATCATGAGGAACATCACAACAAGCCTTCGCCTGCTTTCATGCGATATCTATACATATTCAAGAGCCCAAGGATTGTGTTCATGGATAGCAACTCTGGTCTGTAAAATTGCAATGCCATTTCTGGCTAACATCATTTCAAAAATGAAAAAAAACCCATTGATTTTATTCTGATCCTTTGATTTTAACTTATTGTGTTCAGAATGATGTAACTCTTCAGTAAAATTAATACTGGAATTTTAAAATACGAATGGCAATGATCAGAATGAAGGCATTGCTAACCTTAATTTTTCTTCTGAGTTAGATAGTGAAATGAGTAAGCAAACCTTGAATCCACCACAAAGTGTGCAGTTCTGTTCACTGACCTTCATGTTTTGATGTCGTCTATATGGATTTCAGTAAGGCGTTTGACAAAATCCCTCATGGTAGGTTGGTAGAAAAGATTAAGGCTCATGGGATACTAGGCCAGGTATCTAGATGGGTTGAGAACTGGCTTGCTAAGGAGAGACAGACAGTAGTAGTGGAGGGGTCCTTTTCTGGTTGGAGGTCTGTAACTAGTGGTGTGCCGCAGGGCTCAGTACTGGGACCTCTTCTCTTTGTAGTATATATAAATGACTTGGAAGAGGGAGTAAGTGGTGTGATCTGCAAATTTTCAGATGACACTAAGCTGGCTGGATTGGCGGACAGTGAGGAGCAGTGTCTGGCAATACAATGGGATATTGATAGGCTGGTATATTGGGCAGATATATGGCAAATAGAGTTTAATCCGGATAAACGTGAGGTGATGCATTTTGGCTGGAATAATGTAGGGGGGAGTTATATGATAAAGGGTAAGCCCATAAGGAGTATAGAAACACAGCGAGACCTGGGAGTGCAAGTGCACAAGTCTTTGAAGGTGGCAGTACAAGTGGAGAATGTTGTGAAGAAAGCCTATGGTATGTTAGCCTTTATAGGAAGGGGTATAGAATGTAAGAGCTGGAGTCTAATGTTGCAGTTGTATAGAACGTTGGTTAGGCCGCATTTAGAGTACTGCGTCCAGTTCTGGTCGCCTTACTACCGGAAGGACGTGGAGACTCTGGAGAGAGTGCAGAGGAGGTTTACCAGGATGTTGCCTGGTATGGAAGGACTGGGTTATGAGGACAGATTGAGCAAATTGGGGCTGTTTTCCCTTGAAAGACGGCGACTGAGGGGGGATGTAATAGAGGTATATAAGATTATGAAGGGTATAGATAGAGTAAACTGAGGTAAGCTATTTCCTATGTTAGAGACACACAGTACGAAGGGCCATGGGCTTAAGGTGAGGGGGGAGAGGTATAACACAGATATTAGAGGGAGGTTTTTCACGCAGAGGGTAGTGGGGGTATGGAATGCTCTGCCAAGTAAGGTGGTGGAGGCAGGCACACTGGAGTTGTTTAAGAGTAACTTAGTCAGGCACATGTGTGGGTTGGAGATGGGAGGATATCGGGGATTGTTTTAAATAAGGTTCATTAGCATTGGGATGTCCCTGGTAATGTAAAAGGATGTGGTATGATAATAATGTCTTTCTCTTTTAATTCACAGGTTTTAAGCCGGTCCGCCTTGTTGTCCAACAAGGGGCATACACGCGATGGGTCGTACTTGGACTGCTCTTGAATGTTCGAGAGTGGCCTAGTGCTTCATGTCGTTAGTGTGTGCTTAAACTGGACCAGATGCTGGGCAACACAACAGCTCAGTGACTATCACTGTTTGCTGTGCAGACACATGGATTTGGGCCAGTGTCTGTGGGAGTTTGCGCATTCTCCCCGTGCTTGCGTGGGTTTTCTCCAGGTGCTCAGGTTTCCTCCCACACCCCAAAGATGTGCTATTAGGCTGATTGGAAGTAATAAATTGTCCCTAAATTAGTTTGCCATAAAACAATAGATAAGGGTCATGGGTGGTGGGGGGGACTGGTAATGTTAAAATGGCGGTGCGGGCTCGTTGGGCCGAAGGGCCTGTTTCCCGGGCTGTTTTTGTTCTTTGTCCTTTGAATGACCTGGCCTATATTGCTTTTGGTGATGTCTGCAACTATTCAGAAATTCCTGAATTCTGCAGCACATTAATTTATCTAGTGAACACGATGGTGGCAAGGGCAAATTGGGGCAGTGATACTGTTCCATTCATGCACCTGTATAATGGTTTTATTTTAACATGGCAATCGAAAACTGGAGATTAGAGCCATTGTTTTGAGTCTGGGTGAGCCTTTGTCAGAGTGGCTCTGTCGAAGGGTCATCCAGACTCAAAATGTTGGCTCTATTCCCTTTCCATAGATGCTGTCGGACCTGCTGAGATTTTCCGGCATTTTCTGTTTCTGTTCCAGCATCCACACTATTTTGCTTTTAATCAAACATTTGAATTTTTTTAGTTGAGTTTTTGAAGAGCCATTTACGAATCTTCCCTCTTTTTCTCTGACAAATTGCCTGGTTGTACCCCTTTATAAAATTAAAGGGATTTTTTAGGGGTCCTCATATGGGGAATTTTGGGTGTAACCTCATACATACAAGCTGTATCTCTGTATGATTTATTGTCATTGAAGATATAAGCTGATCTAGCAGGATAGTTCAGATAAGTACTTATACCTTTCATTTTATTCATGCAATGATACTCTGTTTACTAAAAAGAAGCAATATCAAGTACAGAATAATTCCCAACAACTTGTAGGGCCAAAGGGCCTGTTTCCTGTGCTGTATAATTTATTTACTATTATTTTAGGGGGGGGCATTGGTGTAGTGGTGTCATCACTGGACTAGCAATCCAGAGACCCTGATCAAGGCAATCCAAGTTCGAATTCCATGGCAGATGGTGAAATTTGAATTCAATAAAAATCTGGAATTAGGAGTCTAATGATGATCATAAAACCTATCTGGTTCACTAGTGTCCATCGGGGATGGAAATCTTAACTGATCGAGGCTACACATGACTCCAGAGCACAGTGATTAGCACTGCTGCTTCACAGCACTAGGGACCTGGATTCAATTCCAGCCTTGGATGACTGTCTGTGTGGAGTTTGCACATCCTTGCCGTGTCTGCATGGATTTCCTCTGGGTTCTCCAGTTTCCTCCCACAGTCCAAATATGTGCAGGTTAGTTTGATTGGTCATGATAAATTACCCCATAATGTCAGGGGGATTATCAGAGTAAATATGAGGGGTTAATTTTTTAAAAATTGACTTAATGAGCCGCATGCCCAACTTTACCACCGCATTTGTCAATCCGGAATTGGCACGAAACAGACATGCTCCATTAAAGTCTGATTCGGGTGCTCCATCAGTGAGGGTTATAGTGGGGAAATAAGTGCCTAGGTCTCTCGGCTCTCTGCTGCTCATGGGTGTCCTTTCATTGCGGCCATTTTCTTTCTCGAGTCAGTGGCAGCTCTGTGCGTGTGTGGGGGGTGGGAGAATTGGGGGGCTGCCGCTCAGCAGGGTGTCTGATGTCCAACTTGCAACACGGACCCGGATCTCAGCACTGACCTCAGGTCTTGTGATGCTGCTGGGTCCTAGTGCATTCAGCTCACTTCCAGCTGAAGGATGTGCACAAAGCCCTTGCAAATTGCCCTGCTGCAGCCTCTCAACTTTTCAAGGAGCTATGATTGTGGGGAGTGTGTGGCTGGGTGAACTGGGGGGGGCTGTGATTGTGGGGAGCATGTGGCTGGGGGAATTGGGGGGCTGTGATTGTGGGGAGTATGTGGCTGGGGGAATTGGGGGGGCTGTGATTGTGGGGAGTATGTGGCTGGGGGAATTGGGGGGGCTGTGATTGTGGGGAGCATGTGGCTGGGGGAATTGGGGGGGCTGTGATTGTGGGGAGCGTGTGGCTGGGGGAATTGGGGGGGCTGTGATTGTGGGGAGTATGTGGCTGGGGGAATTGGGGGGGCTGTGATTGTGGGGAGTATGTGGCTGGGGGAATTGGGGGGGCTGTGATTGTGGGGAACATGTGGCTGGGGGAATTGGGGGGGGCTGTGATTGTGGGGAGTATGTGGCTGGGGGAATTGGGGGGCTGTGATTGTGGGGAGCATGTGGCTGGGGGAATTGGGGGGACTGTGATTGTGGGGATCGTGTGGCTGGGGGAATGGGGGGGCTGTGATTGTGGGGAACATGTGGCTGGGGGAATTGGGGGGGGTGTGATTGTGGGGAGCATGTGGCTGGGGGAATTGGGGGGGCTGTGATTGTGGGGAGTATGTGGCTGGGGGAATTGGGGGGGGCTGTGATTGTGGGGAGTATGTGGCTGGGGGAATTGGGGGGACTGTGATTGTGGGGACCATGTGGCTGGGGGAATTGGGGGGGCTGTGATTGTGGGGAGTATGTGGCTGGGGGAATTGGGGGGCTGTGATTGTGGGGAGTATGTGGCTGGGGGAATTGGGGGGGCTGTGATTGTGGGGAGTGTGTGGCTGGGGGAATTGGGGGGGCTGTGATTGTGGGGAGTGTGTGGCTGGGGGAATTGGGGGGGCTGTGATTGTGGGGAGCATGTGGCTGGGAGAATTGGGGGGCTGTGATTGTGGGGAGTGTGTGGCTGGGGGAATTGGGGGGGCTGTGATTGTGGGGAGCATGTGGCTGGGGGAATTGGGGGGGGCTGTGATTGTGGGGAGCATGTGGCTGGGGGAATTGGGGGGGCTGTGATTGTGGGGAGTATGTGGCTGGGGGAATTGGGGGGGCTGTGATTGTGGGGAGCATGTGGCTGGGGGAATGGGGGGGCTGTGATTGTGGGGAGCATGTGGCTGGTGGAACTGGGGGAGCTGTGCCCATGTCTGTGTATTGGGAAGGGATCTGAAGCCCCCATACAGGGCCCTGAAGCGGTGGGGTGGGATGGGAGGGAGTCGCTCATGCCTTCCTTTTCTCAGAGGCACAGCATTGAGGGGCCTCCCTAACTAACATCAACATGAAGCATCCCTTCGGCAATCATCAATGGAAGAGGATTCCTATTCGAGATAAATCTGAGACAAATTAGTCACAGGTGGGTGGTGAAAAAACATTGAATTGCAATAAAGCTGTTTAAGTAATACGTTCCAACATAAAAACTTGTGAACAGAAAATGATATGGTGTTTAAGTATCTTTCTAACTAGTGCAGCCCTTCACCTGTGCCATCTCAGTGTAACTACAACTTCCTAACCTTATGTGGCCTACCATTATGTCTCAGTGACTCCCCAGAATGTCCATCTGAGGCGGAAGGGGCCAGCTGCTTTTCGTGTTATGTTGTTAAGTTTCCTTCCCTGATCTGTGCTCTTTCCTTTCTTTTGTGTGCCAGCCCACCCTGGATGAAAATTAAAGAAAGGCATGTGATAAAAGGGGATGGAGTGAAGATTGTGTAAGACATATATCCTCCGTATGTGGTGAATCCTCCCCAAAGGGGCCAGAGGATGGACTGTGAGCAACATGATAGATGGTAATGTAAAAGCTTCCTGAGATAATGAGTGTTGATCTCTGTCGCCTGCTAATGGTTGTGAGAGATCTGTTTGAGTGTACGATGCTATGATAGGAGTTTGATATCGGAGTGAGCTGAAATGGACTTATCCTAGCAGAGCGGATGACATCATTTATCTTCTTCCTGCACTGGATGGCATTTCAAGCACAGTTGCTAGCTGTGCTGACTTTCAGCGAACGGACACCCAGGCAGCAGAGGTGAGGCTGTTTCCAGGGCCCATCCCTGGGATACAGGACATGGCTGTGCGTCCACACTCCTCTGAACAAGGCCTTGAAATGGGGTGAAGCAGGGTACTGCTTTCTTCATGCAACCTTCTTGTGAGTGGAAGATATCTGTAATGGTCTCCTGGAGGTAGACAGGTTGGAGAGAGTGAGATGTATCTGTTGGACTGGCATTTAAATATTGTTCCTGGGACTTTGACCCTGCCAGCTGATGGTGGATAGATGAATCGGCACCTGACCCATCAGGTGATTCAGACAAACACTCGCTTATGCATAATTAGTGAGTTCACAAGTGTGGCACGAGTTCCCACCATTCCGAGCAGAGGGGTAGGTGCCACCAAAACAACACACCACCACATTTAGTCTCATAACCAACAGCTGATTCCCCCCCCTTCAGAAAGGGAGGACCATGCTTTCAGTTAACCAGCAGAATTTCACAAAAACTAGGGTGAGATACATATTTTCAGCTTGATGCCCCTTTTAAAACTAAAATTCAAGCCTGGAGCTCCAAACTGAAAATTACCCTGACCTGCCAAACAGTTTTTCCCTTAACAATGCAGAGTCGTAAACATCCCAGCAGAAATAAACAATTCCCTGTCTAAGCAGCAATAAAAGGACATCGCTGGTCAAACCACTATCATAATGACACAGCTAAGGCTGTGAGCTGAGAAACACTGACCGTGAGAGCTGCAGAGACCGTGGTTGAAAAAAAAGTCTCTTAAAGGCACTCATGTCACAGACATTTAATCGCCACTTTCTGCATTTATCTTATTGTCCTTACCCCTGCTCTTTTTAATTTCAATGATTTATATCATGTACATTGTATTTGATGAAAGTACGTTCTTTTTGATATTCAGGATTATGTGGCAGTTCTGAGGACCACACCTTTCTTTTTACTAACTGATTTTTAAAGCAATTTCCTTTTGTGACTCATTTTCAGTTGAGGTCAAAGTTACTCCTGTTCAGACTGTACAAAAGAGAAAGGATTTTGATTCAGGCTCCTGCCATTTTTCTTGATTTGGTTTATTTGAAATATTGCAGATAAAGCCTCCCATTGGCAGGTAAGAGTGGGATTGCCTTTAGTCGGGTTACCAAGGACAGAGAAAAATCAATTAAAAGGAATCAGACCTCACTCCTGATTAGCTGAATCACCGACCTAGCCATGTTCTAATTAGTCACACTGTAGATGGGGAAGTCATATGAAATCTGTACATTGGTTTCTTTCTTTTGGGAAGTGAAATGTGGTTAAGTGTATTTTTAGAGTTCTTTGTGTTAATACCACTATTTCCCCCATCAGTAATCTGGCATTGAAGGGGTCTTTCCGGTTAATGGATTGGTTTTGTCATTCAATTTCCAATAATTCAAGGTGCTAAGATGCACCACTTCTGCAACAATAATAATGAGTTGGAACAGTCAATGAGCTGGGGAGCTATTTGGACCAGAATTCTGTGGCTCTGTTTATTTGAGTGTCAGGTGTGATGTGTTGGAGAGCATTTAATGTTCCAGATCTAGCTGAGGATTGCAGCAGCAGCAGGTTGCAGCAGGGGAACAATAGATGGAATATTCCATTTATGAGACTAAATGTGGTGGTGTGTTGTTTTGGTGGCACCTACCCCTCTGCTCGGAATGGTGGGAACTCGTGCCACACTTGTGAACTCACTAATTATGCATAAGTGAGTGTTTGTCTGAATCACCTGATGGGTCAGGTGCTGATTCATCTATCCACCATCAGCTGGCAGGGTCAAAGTCCCAGGAACAATATTTAAATGCCAGTCCAACAGATACATCTCACTCTCTCCAACCTGTCTACCTCCAGGAGACCATTACAGATATCTTCCACTCACAAGAAGGTTGCATGAAGAAAGCAGTACCCTGCTTCACCCCACTTCAAGGCCTTGTTCAGAGGAGTGTGGACGCACAGCCATGTCCTGTATCCCAGGGATAGGCCCAGGAAACAGCCTCACCTCTGCTGCCTGGGTGTCCGTTCACTGGAAGTCAGCGTGGCTAGCAACTTGTGCTCAAAATGCCATCCAGTGCAGGAAGAAGATAAATGATCTCATCCGCTCTGCTAGGATAAGTCAATTTCAGCTCACTCCGATATCAAACTCCCATCATGGCATCGTACACTCAAACAGATCTCTCACAACCATTAGCAGGCGACAGAGATCAACACTCATTATTTCAGGGAGCTTTTACATTACCACCATCTCATCTATCTTGTTGCCACAGTCCATCCTCTGGTCCCTCTGGGGAGGATTTACCACACAGAGGATATGCATTTTATGCAAACTTTGCTCCATCCCTTTTCATCACATGCCCTTCTTTAATTTTCATCCAGGGTGGGCTGGCACACAAAAGAAGGGAAAGAGCACAGATCGGGAAAGGACACCTAACGACATAGCACTCCATCTACTGAATAGACAGTACAGTGGCCTCAGACAAAGCTAGGGAGGTGGGGCCTGCCTTCTAATCAACATCTCTTGGTGCCTAGATGTAGCAACACTGGCAAGTTTCTGCTCCCTGGACCTAGAATGCCTAATGCTAAAACACTGTCCCTACTATCTTTGTGGGAGTTCACCTCTGTTACCTTGACAGCAGTTTACATCCAACCTCACGTAGATGTGAAGACCATGCTAGATGAAATATACACAACCACAAATAGCCTTGAGATGAAAAGTCCTGGGGCCTTGTTCATCATGGCCAGGGACTTCAAACAGGCTAAGCATCCTACCAAGATACCATCCTGTTCCACCTGAGGCCCAAACATTCTCGACCATTGCTACACAAATATAAAACATGCCTACTGGTCTACTGCCCTCCCACTCTTTGGCAAATCAGACCACAAGGCTGCTTCAAGCAAAAATCTGAAATGAGAGAATCCGTTAAAGAAAGTTGTGCAATGTTGGTCTGAGGAATTGGATGATCTCCTACGGGACTGCTTTGAGTCAGTGGACTGGTCAATATTTTAAAAACTCAGTGGCCAGCCTGAACGAGTATGCCACTACAGTAACTGACTTAGTAAATGTATAGAAGACTGTGTGCCAAAGAAGCAAATCTTTGTGTTTCCCAACCAGAAACCATGGATAAGGACATGAGAACATAAGAAATAAGAGCAGGAGTAGGCCATCTAGCCCTTCGAGTCTGCCCCACCATTCAACAAGATTATGGCTGATCTGAAGTGGATCAGTTCCACTTTCCCGCTTTCTCCCCATAACCCTTTATTTACATATCAATCAGAAATCTATCTATCAGAAATCTGAACAGGGATATCCCTGTTTGAAGTCCAGGTCTGAGATATTCAAGTCAAGTGATTCTGACCTATGCAAGATTGCCAAATATAATCTATAGAGTTCCATCAAAGATGCCAAAAGACAGTACCGAACAAAGCTAGAGTCCCAGGCTAGCCACATGGACTCCGACCGCTTATGGCAAGGTCTGCGAGACGTAACCGAAGAAGGCATGTAAAATCGCTGGCTCCAACACAGATTGTTTGGTTCCACTACAATTCACCTATTATCACAACAGATCCACAGCCATCTCTGCATTCAACCCTGGAAAACCTAGATAACAAAAACACCTATGTCAGACTCCTATTTATTGACTACAACGCAACCTTCAACACCATTATTCCAACAAATCTCCTTTCTAAACTCCATGGCCTGGTGCTCGACTCCTCCCTCTGTGATTGGATCCGAGACTTCCTAACCCACAGACGGCAATCAGTAAGGATAGACAACAACACCTCCTCTATGGCAATCCTCAACACTGGTGCCCCACAAAGTCGCGTCCTCAGCCCTTTATACACCTATGACTGTGTGGCTAAATTCCCCTCCAACTCGATTTTCAAGTTTGCTGATGACACCACTGTAATGGGTCGGGTCTCAAACAATGATGAGACAGAGTACAGGAAAGAGATAGAGAATCTGGGGAACTAGTGTGACAACAATAATCCCAAAATATCAACAAAACAAAGTAGATAGTCATCAACTTCAGGAAGCGCAGTGGAGGATGTACTCTGTCTATGTCAATGGGGATGAAGTGGAAATGGTTGAGAGCTTCAAGTTTCTAGGTGTTCAGATCACCAGCTGCCTGTCCTGGCCCCTCCATACCGACACCATAGTTACAAAAGTCCACCTACTCTCTTAGGAGGCTAAGGAAATTTGGCATGTCTGCTATAAATCTCAGTAACTTCTATTGATGCACCATAAAAATCATTTTTTACGGTTGTATCACAGCTTGGTATTGTTCCTGCTCTGTTCAAAAAAGCACAAAGGCTCATGAACAAAGCCCAGTCCATCATGCAAACCAGCCTTCCATCCAGTGACTCTGTCTACACTTCCTATTGCCTCGGCAAAGCAACCAGCATAATTAAGGACCCCACACACCCCGGGCAATCTCGCTTCCACCTTCTTCCGCTGGAAAAAAGATACAGAAGTCTGAGGAAAGGTACTAACTGACTCAAGATCAGCTTCTTCCCTGCTGCCACCAGACTTTTGAATGGACCTACCTCGCATTAAGTTGACCTTTCTGTACATCCTAGCTATGACTGTAACACTACATTTTGCACTCTCTCGTTTCCTTCTCCATGAATGGTATGTTCTGTCTGTATAAATTTCACAGTACACTAACACATCTGATAGTAATAAATAAAAGCAAATCAAATCAAATGAAATGAAGTCTGCCACTCAGCTGGCTGGGGAGGACAGTGATCACTCCTGTGGGGAAGGGTAGAGTGGTCTGCCAGCCAACCTAGTACAGATCATAGATCCAACGGTTCATCACATCCAGACAATCGCAATGCAGCCTTATATTGCTCATGCTCATCAAGCAAAACTGTATCCTGTATCTTCTAGGGAGCACCAGATTCAGGTCTACAGGAAGAGCCCCCAAACTATGTCTGTGAAGGAAGCTAATGATGAACTGTTAAAGGGCTTACCCACACCCTCCACCAGTGAGGTGACACAGACCTTGGTGGGCACAGCTCTGATTAGTCCCGGGGTCATTTTCTAGAGAACACTTCATTGACACTTCATTGCAGCAGTATGAGGCAGGGACAGCCAGCTCTTTTGCACTTAGTCTGTCTCGGGCAGATGATGAGCCTCTAGAAGCAGCTGTCAACTCACTGGTGGGGATGCAACAGCAGGCAGTGGAACATCAGGCAGAGATTAGACAGCCGCTCAACTGACTACAACGCAAGATGGGGTTGTCCATCTGTGTTCTGTCTGATGTCACGCTCTGATATGTGAGTGCCTCAAAGCCACCATCGGAAGGTTGCTGACCAGCATGGAGACTTTGGTCCAGCTGGTCTGGCCAGATTTGCACAGCCCTGCATTCCATGGCTACATACTTTGGTGGGTCCAACAGGGAGTGGGTTATGGTGAATGAGGCACCTTGGTGTAACATCTTCTCAAAGAATCAGAGCAGGGTCTTTAGGCACCCACAGGGAGGAAGAGCATAAACCCAACATGCTGCAGCCTGGGTGTGAAGTCTATCAGAGTCCCCTCTGTTTGTGATCCAATCTACTCCAGCTACTCAGGCAACCGGGGGCACTTCTGCCTTCAATAGGTGACCCTGATCAGGCTGGGTTCCCCAAGCCTCAGACTAGCAGAGGATTTCCTCCACGGTTATCACAGGCATCAACACGTGACAGTTAGCAGGCTGCCTCACCTCTGCTGCAGATATTGGGCTGCATCCAGGCATAGTAGCAGTGTTAGGAAAGTTAATACATTCTGATGTCACTTTTATGTCATGGGTGTTCTACCATGGGAAAGAAATTGCACTTTTCTGCATATATTTCATGGTTATGTCAATGTCTTGTCAACAGAAGGCTTTTTTAAATATGCATATTAGAATTCTCTTATGTTACAGTTTAGAGGTCCACTCACTTAGTAATAGTGACCCACTATGAAGTTAACATTCATATGATGTTAACTCACTTGAACTAATTTCTACACCCTTATGTGATGTCAGGAAGATGAGTTTAAATTTTTATTTGAAGCGTGCGATGTACATGATTCTAATCCTTCTTCCTGAAGGAACACCGTAGTCAGGGCAGCTCATTGACTTTGGTATTCTGATGGTATTTGTGACCCCTCAGTGGTGGTGGCAGAGACACAGGAGGAGGAGATCCTGGGCACATCCTCATGTCAGTCACAACATCATTAGATGGTGGCGATAGCTTCAAGTCTTTTTTCACATCTTCCTCATTCCTCAGTCCCCAGAGTGAGCGCATTCACAGGGCACCATAGATTAATATGAAGATCATGGCCTAGGGATTCATGAGGCCTGAATGTGCAAGTGCAAATGCTGATGAACTCGCTCTCGTTGTGAGTGTTTGGACAGCTCCTGAGATGAAAGGGAATGGCATTGATGGTTAGCAGAGATGTGGCTATATGCCCTCAATTAACTTTACTCTTCCTGGAATTTGACAGCAATTAAAGTATCACAAGCATGCCTCCCATGCCTTCCATCTTCCATGGCATCATTGTGCTCATGCTGACACCCAGCAATTTCTTAACATTCCTGAAGCTCTGGTTTTCATCCTTTGATGAGCTCTCGTCCTCCTCTAGTTCACCCTCTGGCAAGGGATCACCTCTTTTCATAGCCAGATTGTGAAGGGCATAATATGCTGATTTTATGCAGGAAACACTATTGGGAATGTAATTCAGTGAGCCACCTGGGTGGTCCAGGCACCTGAAGTGCATCTTTAGAAGCCCTATTATAGCCTGTTTTATGAGGAATGTGTGGAGATGTGAGCAGTATTGTACCTTTCCTCAGAATGACTCTGAGGGCCACACATCTGTGTCATCAGCCAATGTTTTTCCCAGAGTCATCCCTGCAGATGTACAGTCCCTTTGAAAATCCCAGCATCCTGGGAAGGACTCAGGGTGTAAGAATCAAGGCAACTCCCAGGGTACCATGCACAAATGTGTAGCATGTTCTTTGGATGATCACAAACTCTGTCAGTTGATGAAGTTGCAGTTTATAAACATTAGAGGCTGCTACTATGGGTGCCACATGGGCTCAATACATCTCATCCTGGGAAATTGAGATGATGGCGAAGCTGGTGAATCTTGTAGCTTAACTACTTTCGTTCAGAACAAATCTGACATAATGGGGGGCCTTCCTGTAAAAGACACCTGTGGCCTCCTTTGTGCAGTGATGTGTTGCAGACTGGGAGATGCAGCACGGATATCCTGTTAATCCTGGAAACATCAACACGCAAAGGAATTGAGCATGGTGGTCATCTTCAATACCATTAGCAGAAGATAACATCCAACTCCACATGGGGTTAGGCCTTCATAATTTGCCATGTGTGATCTACCAGAGCTCAATGTGCCCAGCAGGGTCTCTCACTCATTTGTGAAAAGGAAACTCTTCCATGGTGTACCCCAAATCTGATGATTTGCCTCTGGTTTCTGGGTCTCTCCAACTTAAGTTCTTGTTCATGCTCTGGCTCCTCTTAGCCATGCCCTTTAGAGAGGGCCTCCTGCTGGAGCTTTGTGTCACCGCTCCCTCCTTCACCTCCTCCATTGTATTAGCACACTGACATGGGGCCTTAGATTAATTTCTGCTTCTGCCTTCTCTCTGAAATGAAATATTGAAAACATTAATCTTTAAGGGGTCAAGAGAGTGAAACTCAGAATACGAAAGCCATGCAAACTGTAGGGGTCTGTAATTTTCCCTGTCCTACCTGTATGGTGCCTGATGCAGCCTTGACTCTGAGACGCTGACACACACATTGAGGTGACCAAGGTAGTATCACAGCTAAGTCACATTGGGATGTCACTATGTGGGATGGTTAGGTGTAAATGAGATGTGTGACCCAACTTACCTCAGTGCTTCAATCTCTGATGTGCGCAGAAATTACAAATCAGCTGCTCATGGTCACTGAGTGGATGCCCTGTGGCCCACTATGAATGCCAATTCTGATGAAAACATGACCGGACTTCACTCATGGAATGCCACATATGATGCAGTTGTCCCTCATTCACTATTTCCCGCATTCCCAAATTTTATATCCCTATGTGTTGTTCACTAGCCGCTCCCAATAATATTGGCTCCTATAGTTATGGCTGACAGACCTACACATAGCCCCCAAGCCCATCACTTGTGACGTGTCCATGTCCCATGTGGACCTCTACCCATCCCTCTAGAGGCTTTGTGCATGGTTATCTACTGAGCTGAATCAGCACAGGGAAGCTTCTCATAGCCACCCTTTATTATGAGTTTCCAATTCACAGGCTGGAGATGCCTGCAGTTACCAATCCATCTGCAGCCCAGTACAGAGACAGCCATGGACACTGACTGTGAGACACTCTTGCATACCAAGTTATACATTTTTTCCTCTGGAGCGCACAGTCTTTGCGCCCCTGCCCAAATACTGGAGTACATCATTCTCACAATGATCCCTCCTGCTGCATGCCCTCTGCACTCCAGAACTGCCTCAAGTCTCTGAATTCTGACTACGACGTCCATGTAATCCCTGGGTTGCCTCTACTCTTGGACACCTTTCCACATCACCACATCCCCCATTACTCCTGAATGCAACCCCAGACCAAAGCCTTGAGCTGTCACAGAGTTCCCCATTGGCCTGATGATTGAGAAATAAAGTGTTCCTACCCAAACCATCCTCTCCATGCCCATTCCTCTTGTGCTAACAATCTCACCTTCCTATTCTGCCACTATCTGCCATGGTGGGATTTGAAACTGGTTCCCTAGAGCATTACCCTGAACCTCTGGCTTACTAGTCCATTGACAATATCACAACGCCACTGTCACTCCTCAAAACCACCCTTTGAATCTCTTGCATCATTGCTTTCGTAAAATGTTAAAGATTGAGCTGGAAGGGTCAGTTACATATACAAATAAATGATTTGTATATTTATAGCATAAGAACATAAGAAGAACATAAGAAATAGGAGCAGGAGTAGGCCATCTAGCCCTTCGAGCCTGCCCCGCCATTCAATAAGATCATGGCTGATCTGTCGTGGCTCAGTTCCACTTTCCCGCCCTCTCCCCATAACCCTTAATCCCTTCTCTTATCAAAAACCCATCAACCCGCTTCTTAAAAATATTTAGCATCTTTCACATTCTGTCTCTATTCTAAAACACCTCAGTGTTTTATGTGCAAACATGACTGCCAATTTACACATGGTTGCAGCAAAAGCAAATGAGAAGAATGGTTGAGTGCTGGCCAGTTCACCAGCAAATCTCTAATGCCTTCTCCTGAGTAAAATGACTTCTCCTGAGTATGACCCAGTTACTCACTAACTTAGTCCACTGAGGTTCCAGGACAGAAAATCTAACTGCCAAGAACATAATTTTTAACACTGTTCACATCACAAATATGCTTTCTTATCTAGTTGCATTTTGAGGTCTTGATCTTATCAACAAGACAGCAGCTCTGCAGCATCCTGTTTTAATACATAAAAACACATCCAACATTCACCTCACCAGTCTTTAGAGGTCTGCCATGAAAATATAGCCGAGTCCCCCCTCACCTCCAGAAGTTCAGCTTCCAAATAGCTGCTCTCATGAAGGCCATATACAGCTGTAGTAAAACATCCCTGTTGTTATATTCCATTCCTCTTGTAATAAATGCCAACATTCCAACTGAGCTCTGCAATCTCTCTCTATTTAAATAGTATATGGCCTTTCTACCCCCCCTGCCAAAGTGGACAAGTTCATATTTACTCAAAGATTACTCCATCTTCCAATTTTCTGCCCACTCATTTAACCTATCTATATCCTTTTGCAGACTCCCTGCCTTCTCTTGGCAACTTACCTTCTTATCTATTTTGGTGTCATTGGAAAATTTAGCTCCTGTTCATTCACTTCCTTCATCCAAGTCATTGATATAGATTGTAAATTGTTGAGAACCCAGCACTGATAAGAAGGGAGGCAGAAAGCAGGAAACTATAGACCATTTAGTCTAACATCTGCCAAAAGGGAAGTGCTCCAGCATGGATCCTCGTGGCACTTGCTAAACCAAAACGAGACCCATTTATCCCTATTCCATGCTTCCTGTTAGCTAACCAGGCCTTTAACCATGCTAATACATTACCCCTAGACCATGTGCCCTGATCTTTTGCAGTAACTATAACTTTGTAGGCCTTCATAGCGAAGGGGATTGAATATAAAAGTAGGGACGTCTTGCTGCAGCTGTATAGGGCATTGGTGAGGCCGCAGCTGGAGTACTGTGTGCAGTTTTGGGCGCCGCACCTGCGCAAGGATATTTTGGCCCTGGAGGGAGTGCAGAGGAGGTTTACTAGGCTGATACCGGAGTTGAGGGGATTGAGCTATGAGGAGAGGCTGAATAAACTAGGCTTGTACTCGTTAGAGTTTAGAAGAATGAGGGGAGATCTCATTGAGACGTATAAGATGATGAATGGGATGGATAGGATAGAGGTGGAGAGACTCTTCCCGCTCAAAAAAGACAGTAGGACTAGGGGGCACAGCCTCAAGATAAAGGGGAGGCGGTTTAGAACGGAGTTGAGGAGGAACTTCTTCACTCAAAGGGTGGTGAATCTTTGGAATTCTCTGCCCGTTGAAGTGGTGGAGGCTGCCTCGCTAAATATTTTTAAGAAGCGGGTTGATGGGTTCTTGATAAGAGAGGGGATTAAGGGTTATGGGGAGAGGGCGGGAAAGTGGAACTGAGCCACGACAGATCAGCCATGATCTTATTGAATGGCGGGGCAGGCTCGAAGGGCTAGATGGCCTACTCCTGCTCCTATTTCTTATGTTCTTATGTTCTAACTTTGATGTGGTACCTTAGCAAATGCCTTTTGGAAATACAAGTACACCACATTCCCTTTATCCACCTTGAATGTCACTTCCTCAAAAATGCTGACAGATTAGTTAAACACAATTTCCCTGTTACCCTTCAGACACTAGAATTCTACCATTCTGACATTGATATTCTTCAAAGCACCTAATTCAACTACTTTTTCAGAAGACTAAGGAAATTTGGCATGTCAACTACAATTCTCAACAACTTTTACAGATGCGCCATAGAAAGCATTCTTTCTGGTTGTATCACAGCTTGGTACGGCTCCTACTCTGCCCAAGACCACAACAAACTACAAAAGATTGTGAATGTAGCCTAATCCATCGCACAAACAAACCTCCCATCCACCGATTATGTCTACACTTCCTGCTGCCTTGGCAAAATAGACAGCATAATTAAGGAACCATGCAGCCCGGACATTCTCTCTTGCATCTTCTTCTGTCAGGAAAAAGATACAAATATCCAAGATCATGTACCAACCAACTCAAGAACAGTTTCTTCCCTGTAGCCATCAGACTTTTGAATGGACCTACCTTGCATTAAATTGATCTTTCTCTACACCCGCACTACGACTGTAACACTACATTCCGCACTCTCTCATTTTCTGCTTTATAAATGGTATGCTTTGTCTGTATAATGCGTGCAAGAAGCAAACGTTTCACTGTATGCTCATACTTGTGACAATAATAAATCAAATGAAATCAACTATCACGTTCCCTTCTTGCTACAAAAGCAAAAACAGGAAGGAGGTGTAAAATGCTAAAGGCTGGTGAAAACTCTATAGGGCCCTTCTATTGCATAGACTTGAGCATAGTGATCCAAGACTGATCAGAATCTCTCTTGATTGAGTGAAATGGGGTCATATAATTGACAAAACTTAAAAGCAGGTAGATATTATGAAAAAGTATTTATTCATAATGATACTTATCAGCAAAGTTAATGAAATAAAGATATTCATTTCAAATTAACACGATGCAATTTATTTTATTTTGTATTGCATCAAAAATGGGACAAAACGAACTACAGATTCTTCATGTTAGATATATATCAGAGAAAGAGGTGGAAACAAGAGTAGGTTTTGATTCAACAAAAGCAACAAACTATATTTTGTGCGTGTTTCAGTGTTAAATGATCATATGGGCATTGACGTTATGTCAGTTCTACTATTTTCTATGCGATTATCTACAATTTGCCTTTTCTGAAATCAGTTAAATGTTTGGGAGACTCTCTGTAGTTCCTCTGGGAAAATATCTTTTGCCCTTAAGGAATGTTCCCATGCAGGAGTTTTTGACACCAGTCATGGGAATGTATTCTTTCTCAATGGCATGCATGACAGAAACAAGCAGCCAACAAAACTGCTAGTTAGAGTATGGAACTGTCTGAGCACTTGCAGTGGCTGGTCTATAAATATCAACTCAAAACAAAACTACATTTGTGCTAATTATCCCAAGGTAATGCATGTTTCGTTTACTTAATTGACTCAAATGTGAAGCAGCTTCAATGCCTCATTGTAAATCCTCGTAATCACCAGTTTCCCTTCATTATCAAACTTGATCACTTCTTCTTGCATGTATAATCTATCGTGCATTCTAACATGGCCTTGGAACCTGATTGCAGACCGGCATGACTTTCTCAATTGCGGGTAAGAATGAATTGTTTGGTTTTGTTGGGCTACCCAGTCTTTCTAGCTTGCCTTTTGTGCTTAAGTGCCTATATTCTTTGCTATTCGAAGGAAACAATGCCATTACTTGAGATTTCTCCCTAGGGAGTTCTCATGTATTTTTCTCCCAGTTTGTGGTTGAAGTGCCACGTTTCCTAATGTTCATCTTCACGGAATCCTTGAACCTTAATGTCAGTTTACCCGGCAGACAGAGTTCATGTTAAAGTAAAGAATGCATGACTACCTTTGGGATGATTCTTGGGGATAAATGTGAGAGGGGTTGGTGAAGTGTGAACACAAGAAACTCCTACATGTGAGTTGGTCATAGTGGTGCTGGATTTCACTTGGCCAGTCCCATTTTCTCTCGGTCTTTCACACCTGTTCCCTGTGGCTTGACAAGTCAAGACGACTGGAGATGCGGTCGCTTGCAGTTGTTGATCTACAGCACCCTCTGCACTTGTGCCGATGAATGTTACAGCTGTCCACGATGCTTTTAGTACCATTAAGTGCTACATCCATCAAAGCAGCTTTTTCTTTACACTGAAGAAGGTTGATTGGAGATAGGATACATGTGGACAGCACCTCACCTGGTTTGCCTACAAATAGATGTTGTTATGGTGAGGTGGTGGCTAGTGGTATTACCACTAGACTATTAATCCACAAACTCAGCTAATGTTCTGGGGATCCAGAATCCCACCACTGCAGATGGTGGAATTTGAATTGATTAAAAAAACCAGGAATTAAGAACTTACTGATGACCATGAAACCATTGTCAATTGTTGGAAAACCTATCTGGTTCACTAAAGTTTCTTAGGGAAGGAAATCTGCTGTCCTTAGCCGGTCTGGCCTCCATGTGATACCAGAACCATAGCAATGTGATTGACTCTCAACTGCCCTCCAAGGGCAATTAGAGATGGGCAACAAATGTTAGCCAACCAATGATGACCATGCCCCATGAATGAATTAAAAATAAGGTTATCAGGTGTGGCTGCTGCTGTGCATAAGTAGTCCCGTGGAGCCAAAGGTGAGAGCTGGGTGTGTGTTGAATTAGCTGAGTAAATTTGAAGTAGGATGTGGCTGACTCCTGGACTGCTGCAGAAGGAATTATCTCTGACACACCCATTGTAAAATTGCGAGTGGAACGATTTCTCTCATTCTATTCAGTCCAGGTCGCTTGTGATTTTGAACACCTCTATCAAATCGTTTCTTGAAGGCAAAGAACCCAGCTTCTCAAATTGATCCTTGTTAAGTGAAGACCCTCCTCACTATGACCATTCTCATAAATCTTTTCTACACCTTCTCCAAAGTCTTCAAATCCCTCTGAAATTGCAGTGCTCAGAATTGGACACAATACTCCAGTGGAGGATGGGCCAGCGTTTTATGAAGGTTCGTCATATCTTCCTTGCTTACCCCATCACTTTGAGCACATATAACTGCAGGTCTCTTTGTTCATACACTTCCATTAGAAAGGTATGCTTTATCTGATATTGCCTTTTCTCATCCTTCCTACCCAGAATATATCATTTCACTCTTCTCTGCATTAAATTTTGGCTGCCATATCTCTACTCATTTCACCAGTCCTCTTGAAGTCAACCATTATCCTCCTTATTTTTCACAATGTATAGGGGAATTTCACAGTAACCTCATTGCAGTTTTAATGTAAGCCTTACTTATGACTAATAAATAAACATTACTTTACTTAAAGTCATGCTCAAATTTTGAAATTGTGTCCGGTTTGTGTGTCGCCACCACAGCTGAAATGGCCGCTGACATTTAAGAAGGGTGCTGTGATCAGTCTGTACTGGTGCAGTGGTTGTCGCAGATGTCATTCCACGCCAGCATTAATTTCTGCAAGCACGGAAGATATTATTATGCATTATTTACAAAGCATTAAGTGAGGTGTCTTACCCTTTAGATAAACAAAGCTGGCCATGTGGTCTATACGGATAAGGCACTTCACTTTGGTATAAATCAAGATGTTATCAAAGGGTCACAAGTTTGAGGTCTGCTGCAGTCATTTCTGTGCAGATATTTAGTTCAACTCCATCAAACAAATAATGAAAATTTTCATGCCTATCATTGTGGGGTTCTTTGGCAAAACTATTTTCTTGCCATTTGTGAATTTATTTTTCATATGTTCGTATTTTGTTTAGTTTCTAAGAAATAAACAAAATTTAAGCCATCCAAATAAATCATTAATGATTAGGGTGTCAGTCATGACACAGTTAGAAAAACTGTTGCCGTAGCCACTAGATGTGGCCTTGTGTTACTAGTGTTATTTATGCTTCTTGACTGTGAACAATTGAACAGTGCCATCTTTCTTACTGGCAGTTGCTTGAACTGTCACTGCCACTGTCACTGAAACACCCGGAATTTGCACATCTGTGAGCAGTGTACCAGCTAACAGTTGTGTTCACATATATGAATTAAAACAGAAGTGTTGGCAATAACCCTTGTAAATATTTGCTGTATTTAATTAATCAAAGTAAATATTGGTATTCAAACTGTTCTCCAACCTTATGAATTACTTAAGTTTCTGCTAAATATCCCCTTCTACCTTCTCCCAAAAATCTCTGAGTCATTGTGTTACATGATGACCAATGTATGGAGTTGATTCAATGCTTCAAGCGCATTGGGATTGCTGCGCTTCTGTGATCTTTCAGGTATGTGGGGGAACAGCAATGGATGTATGAGAGGGCATAGGAAAACTGCACCCTTCAATGATGATTGTTTCCAACAGAGGACAGTGGTTACATTTGATGTTGAGGGAACCATTCTCTGCCCCACAATGCGTAGCAAATATGAAAAGAGGCAGTTGACCTAATGTGTACTATCTTCCATATCATAAGTTGCGATAGCAGATGAGAAGGTGTATATTTTCAATGAGGACAATGACCAAAGAAAAGCTAGGCACTTTAACCTATTTAATATCCTAGCTATGGTCCTGAACATGGTGCAGCATCAGTGATAGACCACTGGAAGTACTGACACAACTTCTTGCAACTTTCAAGCACACTTCCATATCTCTAATACTTTAACCTGAACTTAAAGTGCCTCAAATGTCACAGATAACTGTTGCATTCTGTGGCGCCAAGTCCAGACATTGTTTAGCTTCTTTCGACAATTATCAAAGCAAGAATGAGCATTCCATTATCTTAAAGAATGTCAATGGCAGCAATCTGCCTTACCTCAATGCTGAAATCATTTTTATAAAGGGAAAAGGGGCATTCTGGAGAATGGGAGGGGCATGCCAGCCATGTGTATCGGTGCTATTATCAGTGTCTTTACTTGGCCTGACCTGGGAGATAGGCTGATTTTGCGAAGGGGCTTTTTGGAAATCAGCATTCGTTATATTTAAAATGCACGAGATAATGTAAATCTATAACAAGAAGGCTATAACATGTACTCTGCCTTACGGGAAGCACCTGATGGATGTGTATTAACCGTATTCTGTATAACTGTCTGGAGGCTGTCCAATTAGTGTTAGAACTTGACATAAAGACAGATAAAGGAATAGCGTTTAGTTCCTCCCAAAAATAAAAGGTCTAACCTTGAATAAGAGCAGAAGAAAACTTGCATTAAATAGTGCTTTTCTAAACAAAAGGGCATTTTGAACTGCTTCTCAGCCAGTTGCGTTACTCTGAGGTTTAATAACTGTTGTCACATAGGAAACATTAGAACAAGATTCATAGAGAATTATTTCACATTAAGATTTGAACTGTTGAGTATAGTTTTTCTCCAGCCGTTGAGTACGCTCATATCAATGTTATTGTTCATATTAGGAAGAGGAAAATATCCACAGCGTGTGACCGGAAAATTTAAACATGTACCTCTACATTAGGCCACAGTGTGGAGCACAAGAATTTTTTTTATATAACATTGCTGGTTGGTAAAACTGTTGTGTTCTAGTACTCATGTAAATAGCCAGACAGGGTTGCAAAGAGCTACATGTCGTTTTGAAACAAGAGCAACATTATATTCTGCAAAAAAATGCAACTCCACAAATGTTATAGTTCAAAAATAGACAGCCTTCAGAAGGAAAGAGCCTGCATTTGTGTAGCACCTTTCATGATCTCAGGCTATCTATCACAAAACACTTTACAGCCAACTAAATAATTTCTGACATATTGTAATGCAAGAAATGTGGCAACCAAGGTATGTGCAGCAAGCTCTGACAAATAGCAATGAGTTACTGACCAGATAATTTAATTCATAGCATCCCTACAGTACTGAAAAATGCTGTTCAGCCCATCGAGCCTGCACTGACAGCAAATCCACCCAGACCCCATCCCTGTAAACCCACATATTTACTCTGCTAATCCCCCTGAGACTAAGGGGCAATTTATCATGGCCAATCCATCTAACCTGCACATCTTTGGAGTGTGAGAGGAAACTGGAGCACCCAGATGAAACCCACGCAGACGTAGAGAGAAGGTGCAAACTCCACACAGACAGTGACCTGGGGCCAGAATTGAACCCGGGTCTCTGCACTGGTCACCATGGTGCCCTCATTCATTGTTGTTGGTTGAGGGATAAATCATGATCAGGACGCATGGGTAGAATTTTCTGTTCTCTTTTGGATAGTATGAGGGAATCTTTTACATCCATCTAAAACTTCACATGGACTTTAATTTAAGGTCTTGTTTAAAAGATGGGAGAGTCAATAAGGGTGAAATTCAACATTGGAAACCGTTACTCTATGAATTGGATCATGTCAGCAACAATTATGACCCAAAAGTTATTTTTCATTGAAATCTTACATTCAGCCCATCGAGACTGCACTGACCACAATCCCACCCAGGCCCTACCCCCATATCTCTACATATTTTATCCACTAATCCCTCTAACCTATGCATCTCAGGACACTAAGGGGCAATTTTAGCATGGCCAATCAACCTAACCCGCACATCTTTGGACAGTGGGAAGAAACCAGAGCACCCGGAGAAAACCCACACAGACACAAGGAGAATGTGCAAACGCCACACAGACAGTGACCCAAGCCAGAAATCAAACCCAGGTCCTTGGAGCTGTGAAGCAGCAGTGCTAACCACTGTGCTACCATGCTGCCCATTTTTGTGTCTCATTTGGTTATGAGTGACAATCCATCAGCACTTGTTGTGCTATTTATTGTCTGACTATTGCCTGAGGGATCTGGGCGTGCAAGTCCACAGTTTCCTAAAAATGGTGACACAGGTGGCCAAGATGATTAAGCAAGTATATGGCATGCTTGCCTTCATCAACTGGAACACTGAATACAAGAGTTGGGAAATCATGTTGCACCTATATATGACTTGGTTAGGCCACATTTGGAGTATTGTGTGCAATTCTGGTCTGCACACTACCAGAAGGATGTGGAAGCTTTGGACAGAGTGTAAAGAAAATTCACCAGGATGTTGCCTGGTCTCAAGGGTGTTGACTAAGAAGAGATGTTTCAAAAACTAGGATTGTTTTCACTGGAAAGATGGAGGTTGAGGGGAGATCTGATAAATGTCTACAAAATTCTGAGGCATTGACAGAGTGGATAGCTAGAGGCTTTTTCCCAGGGTGGAAATGTCAATTACAAGGGGGCACAGGTTCAAGGTGAGAGGAGGAAAGTTTAAGGGAGATGTGTGGCGGAAGATTATCATGCAGGGAGTGGTGGGTGCCTGGAACACATTACCCAAAGAGGTGGCAGATTAGCAACATTTAACAGGCATCTGGATGGGAAGGATATAACGGGGTATGGGCTGAATAAGGGCAGAAGTTTTTTTCTGTTTAGTTAGGGCACCATGATTGACACAAGATTGGAGGGCCAAAGGACCTGTTCCTGTGCTGTACTTTTTATTCAGATACATGTGAGAGTATTGATAGACAGAGGGATCTGATTGTACAAGTACACAGGTCACTGAAAGTGGCAACACACAGGTGGTGAAGGTAGTCAAGAAGGCATACAGTATGCTTGCCTTCATCAGCTGGGGCATTGAGTTTAAAAATTGGCAAGTCATGTTGCAGCTTTGTAGAACCTTAGTTAGGCCGCAATTGGAATATAGTATTCAGTTCTGGTCGCCACACTACCAGAAGGATGTGGAGGCTTTGGAGAGGGTACAGAAAAGATTTACCAGGATATTGCCTGTATGGAGAGTATTAACTATGAGGAAAGGTTGGAGAAACTTGTTTTGTTCTCACTGGAACGATGGAGGTTGAGGGGCGACCTGATAGAAGTCTACAAGATTGTGACGGGCATGGACAGATTAGATAGTCAGAAACTTTTTCTCAGGATGGAAGAGTCAATTTCTGGGGGGCGCAGGTTTAAGGTCCGAGGGGCAAGGTTTAAAGGAGATGTATAAGGCAAGTTTTTTTACATAGAGCGCAGTGGATGCCTGGAACTCACTGCTGGGGGAGGTAGTGGAAACAGATACAGTAATGACTTCTAACAAATGCATGAACAGAATGGGAATAGAGGGATGTGATCCCCGAAAGGGTAGAGGGTTTTAGTTTAGTTGGGCAGCATGGTCAATGCAGGCTTGGAGGGCCAAAGGACCTGTTCCTGTGCTGTAATTTTCTTTGTTCTTTGTTCTTCTCCGTGCTTTGAACACACTCTGCTATCCTACCTTTGCCACTGTTAACACTCTTCAGCCTTAATGGCATCATTAACAGCCTCTTTGTCTTATATCCATGACATCTTTGTCAATCTTTCCTTAGCTTCTTAGCTTACTTTAGATTTATCATTGAATTTTCATTCTACCCCACCCCACTCATAGGAGTGAAACTTTCTTCCTTCTAGGTAAATAGTGTGATGAAACCTAAATATAGCTTAGTCTGAGACTCAGGGGTCAGGAACTCCAGTTCCTGGTGATCCTTGGGCCTTTCACTCAAGAACTGGCCAAGGACTGGCCACACATGCACAGTTCAATTTTTCTACGCTCTCTAGATCAAGTCTGCACTTCTGTGCAGAAAAGGGCAGCATGATGCCATAATGGTCATCACTGCTGCCTCACAGCTCCAGGGTCCTGGATTCAACTCCACCCTCTGTGACTGTGTGGAATTTGCACATTCTCCCCGTGTCTGCTCCGGTTTCATCACAGTCCAGAGATGTTTAGGTTGATTGGTTATGCTAAATTGCCTCTTAGTGTCAGGGGGATTAGGAGGGTAAGTATGTAGGGTTATGGGGATGGGACCTGGGTGGGATTGTTGTCAGTGCAGGCTCGATGGGCCAAATGGCCTCCTTCTGCACTGTAGATTCTATGATTCTATGAAAAAAGAACACCACAAAAATACAGGTCAGATAACCTGATACAGAGCATCATTATCAAGAATGTGTTCCAGGGAGAGGGGCACAAGAGGGCGACAGGGAAAATGTCCCTAACTAGGGAGGGGGTTGGGAAGTCCCAGGTAAGGGATCAAAGACAGTGGATAGACATTGGAGAGATTGCAACCCTACAGAAGGAGAGATTGCAACTCTAAAAGGAGGGATTGCAACCCTACAAAATCGGTCAATGTTGAAGTTACCTGAGTGAGAGTGACTTTTGGAGGGAATTCCAAGGCAAAGTCTTCAAAGGTAGAGATTGAAGACTCTTATGAGAAAGATGACAGTGCAGTGAGACTGGTTGATCACAATGTTATAAGTGTTTGGATGGTTTGTTGAGAAATCCATGGAATCTGTTTTGGTTGTGCCTATCATCTATTGTGTAATGTGGTGTGCCTGACCACAGTTCACCCGTTAATTCATATATATCTCATATTAACCTTGAATGTTATGAGTCTAAGATAGGTAATGTAAATTGTTTTATCTTTCTGATCTTGTATAGTAATATTTATACTGTTTGTTCAAAACTGATGGAATATTGTGACTCTATTTATCTATTAAGCATTATCTTGAATCTCATACTTCATCTATGTTAAACTAAACATTATTGGCCCCGAACTAGATCTCTACCTATGACCTGGTCTCTGGCCCAGGATCAGAACATAAGATGTCACTTAATAGATCTGTTAATAAAATTGAACCCAATGGGATTAAAGAGGAGATCGCCATGGAACTGGCTAGGAATGCAAAGCGTATTAGCAAAAGTTTTGTTTTTCAGACTGGAGAGTGTGTGGATTAGTGACACCTACAGGTCAGTATTAGGACCCACTGCTCATTTTGATATCTAGAAGGCATAATTTCATAGCTCTGACAAAGGGTCATCTGGACTCGAAATGTCAGCTCTTTTCTCTCCTTAGAGATGCTGCCAGACCTGCTGAGATTTTCCAGCTTTTTCTCTTTTGGTTTCATAATTTCATAGTTTGCAGAGACACAAAATCCAGAAATGTTGTAAACAGTGAAGAGAATTTAAGGGGTATGATAACCTAATGGTAATGTCACTGGACTTGTAATTTAGAAAATAGGTTTAATGACCCAGAGACATAGCTGGGGATTTTATGGTCTCACTTGTCCTGAAACTGTAAAATTCCATCCAAGGTCAATGGAACTTCCTAATGTCTGCCTCTCGCCCACTCCAATTCCCATGGCTGGCAGGGCGGTAGAATTCCAGCGATAGGATGGGATTTTTTGGTCATGCCCGCTGACAGGATTGAAAGTCAATGGATTTTTCATTAGACCACTAAATCTTCCAGGGCGGGTCCCACAACGATAGGTCTGAAAAATCCCAGCCATAAACTCAAATCCCACCATGGCAGCTGTGGGGAATTAATTCAGTTAATTAAATAAATCTGGAATAGAAAGCCAGGCTGGAAGTTTTCCATCCCAGATCAAGTCAGAATGGAGACGGACAGCAAACAAATGGCTGATGAATGATGCAGCTGGAAATCCTGCCTCCATTACGGCCCTCTGCTGTTTTGTGCAGTGCCAGAAAGGGCAGGGATGGCAAACCAGACCTGGGGCCATAATGCCACTAATTAAACTCATTGAATCATAGAATCCCTACAGTGCAGAAGGTGGCCATTCAGCCCATCGAGTCTGTACCAACCACAATCCCACCCAGGCCCTATTCACATAACCCCACACATTTACCCTGCTAATCCTCTGACACTAGGGTCAATTGAGCATGGCCAATCAACCTAACCTGCACATCTTTGGACTGTGGGAGGAAACTGGAGCACCCAGAGGGACCCCATGCAGACATGGAGAGAATGTGCAAATGGATTGTCACACGAGGCTGGAATTGAACCTGGGCCCCTGGTGCAGTAAGGCAGCAGTGCTAACTACTGTGCCACTGGTCTGAGTGAAAGGCCCAAATTTAGTTGCCACTCTAATTTTAGGGGGGGGGTGGTGGCCATGATTTGGGAGCCCTCAACAGCCCATTCAAATCTATTCCATATTTGTTTAATTAACTACATCATGCTCAATGAATGGATGTGTGAAAAGTGACTGAAGCCAAGCCAAGGCAAAACAAAGGAAACCTTTGAATGTTTAATGGAATTCTTTGAAAGCTGTCACCCAGTCAGTGTTTGGTCTCTCCGATGTAGAGTCGACTGCACTGGGAGCTGTGAATGCAATAAACCAGATTGAAGGAGGTGCATGTGAAGTGCTGCTTCACCTGAAAGGACTGTTTAGGACCTGGGATGGTGAGCAGGGAGGAGGTGTTGCACCGCCTGCGATCACAGAGGGTGCTATGGGCAGGGGGTACTGGGTGTGATGGAGGAATGGACCAGGGTGTCCCAGAGAGAGAATGGTTTCTGCGGAATGATGATGGGGGAATGAGGGGAAGATATGTTGAGTGGTGGCATCATGTATGAGTTGGTGGAAATGGCGGAGGATGATCCTTTGAATGTGGAAACTGGTGGGGTGAAAAGTGAGGACGGGGGGACCCTATCCTGGTTCTGGGAGGGAGGGGAGGGGGTGAGAGTAGTGGCCTGGGGGATGAGCTGGATGCGGTTGAGGGCTCTGTCAACGACAATGGGTGAAAAACCACATGAAGAAGGAAATCATATCAGCAGTGCTATTTTTGAAAGTGGTATCATCAAAACAGATGTGGCGGAGGTGAAGGAACTGAGAGAATGGGATAGAGCCCTTATAGGATGTGGTATCTGATGCTGTCAGGACTGCTGAGATTTTCCAACATTTTCTGTTTTTGTTTCAGATTCCAGCATTTGCAATGTTTTGCTTTTATCTGAGGATAGAGAGACGTCCGCCCTCTCATGGAGCTGGGGGGCATAACTGGTATTGCCCAGAGTATTGAACCAGTCTGCTTGGATATCACCTGGCAACAGGAAGTGAGACTGGCTCCATCTCACGTAGAGGCTGTTGAGGCATCGCAATGTCAGCATGCTCAGTGAGGAATGTCCCTACAGGAATAAATATCAGTTAGCAATGGGTCCAGCCTTCAATGGGAACTGGAACTGGTCCAGTTGAGCTATTCCCAGTTGACCATTGGGAAGCTTGCAGTTGGCCAGTTAAATTACTCCAGTGTAGTCATCGAGCTGATTCCAGTTGTGGCCCTGGGTGATCAACTCAATAGGAAGCATTGGCATGGTGGTATTGTTGCTGGACTAGCAATCCAAAGACCAGGGTAATGCTCTGGGAGCCCAGGTTCGAAACCCAGCATGGCAGATGATGAAATTTGAATTCAATAAAAATCTGGAATTAAAAATCTACTGATGACCATGAAACCATTGTCGATTATTGTAAAAACCCATCTGGTTCACTAATGTCCTTTAGGGAAGGAAATCTGCTGTCAGTCTGGCCTAAATGAGACTCTAGACCCACAGCAACGTGGTTGACTTTCAACTGCCCCTTGAAATGGCCTAGCAAGCCACTCAGTTCAAGGGGCAATTAGGGGTGGGCCCAGCCAGTGACACCCAGATCCCATGAAAGATTTTCAAAAAATTCTTCTGAAATAAGGGAGCACTTTGACTGTGGGATGTGGAGGTGATGGGGCTTTGATATGAGTTAATGTGAAGGTGGGTGGGGGTATTGGGAGGGGTGGGGTTCTTTTAATTGAGACAAGTTACTACTTAACTTGTTGGGTCCCTCTGTTGACCAACTCACTCAATTGCAGCACCATCTGAAACTCACCCCGGAGACTCCCAGGATCAGTCTCTACAGGCTGGCCTAGGAAATACAGGATAAAGCCTGGACTGCACTGAAAGTTTCAATTTTATTGTGATGCTTAAAACACATGCAGCAAATCCAAATAAACGGTGCAGGAATCAACATAGTAAAGCGCAGAAACTTTAAATTACAGCAGTTAGCCGAAATACTGAACGTTGGCATTGTTTATATTTTACACATTTAATGGTTCCCTAGATTTTTAACTCTTATTGAGGTCTTGGATCTTCTTGGGTATTATTCATTTTTTTAACACTCTTTCTTGAAAGCTTCTTCCTGTGGGTTTGGAGTTGGCAAGTTGAATATGCCATAAGCTAAAAGAAAAGGTTTAAACTTGAAATTATTTGATAACTTGCAAGTCAGGCTGCAGCGGTCTCTAAGTCAAACTCTTGCTGTGAGGATTTGCATCCTCTATGCTGCCTGCAATTAAACAGCCTGTCTGTTTTATCAGACAGTTACCAATAGATCTGATAGGTGATGAATTCTTCCTTTGGCTGCCTGCTTGTTCCACATTCCACTATCCCCGGGGGTAGTGCCAGAGGACTGGAGAGTGGCGAATGTAGTTCGTCTGTTCAAGAAAGTAAATAGGAATGACCCTGATAATTATAAGCCAGTTAGTCTTACTTTGGTGGCCAGTAAGTTAATGGAAAAGGTCCTGAGGGATAGGATTTATGACCATTTGGAAAGCTGCAGCTTAATCCGGGAAAGTCAGCACGGATTCGTGAAGGGTAAGTCCTGCCTCACAAATTTGATTGAATTCTTTGAGGAGGTAACTAAGTGTGTAGATGAAGGTAGACCAGTTGATGTTGTATACATGGATTTTAGTAATGCATTTGATAACGTTCTCCATGGTAGGTTCATGAAGAAAGTAAGGAGATGTGGGATAGAGGAAAATTTGGCCGATTGGATAAATAACAGGCTATCTCATAGAAGACAGAGGGTGGTGGTGGTGGTGGATGGAAAATTTTCAGACTGGAGACCAGTTACCAGCGGTGTACCACAGGGATCAGTGCTGGGTCCTCTGCTATTTGTGATTTTTATCAATGACTTGGAAGAGGGGGCTGAAGGGTGGGTTAGTAAATTTGCTGATGACACCAAATTGGTGGAGTAGTGGACGAGGTGAAGAGCTGTTGTAGGCTGCAAAGAGACATTGATAGGATGCAGAGCTGGGCTGAAAAGTGGCAGATGGAGTTTAACCGTGATAAGTGCAAGGTGATTCATTTTGGTAGGACAAATTTGAATGCGGATTATAGGGTCAATGGCAGGGTTCTGAGGAATGTGGAGGAACAGAGAGATCTTGGGGTTCGTATCCATAGATCTCTCAAGGTTGCCACTCAAGTGGATAGAGTGGTGAAGAAGGCCTATAGTGTGTTGGCATTTATTAACAGGGGATTTGAGTTCAAGAGCCGTGGGGTTATGCTGCAATCATACAGGACCTTGGTGAGAACACATTTGGAATATTGTGTGTGCAATTCTGGTCACCTCACTGTAAGGAGACGTGGAAGCATTGGAGAGAGTGCAGAGGAGATTTACCAGGATGCTGCCTGTTTGGGAGGGTAGATCTTATGAGGAAAGGTTGAGGGAGCTGGGGCTTTTCTCTTCAGAGTGGAGGAGGATGAGAGGTGACTTAATAGAGGTTTATAAGATGATGAGGGGAATAGATAAAGTGGCTATTCAGAGACTATTTCCTTGGGTGGATGTAGCTGTTACTAGGGGGGCATAACCATAACGTTCATGGTGGGAAATATAGGAGGCATGTCTGAGGTAGATTCTTTACTCAGAGGGTGGTTGGATGTGGAATACACTGCCTGTTGTGATAGTGCAGTCGGACACTTTAGGAACTTTCAAGCGGTTATTGGTTAGGCACATGGAGCACACCAGAATGATAGGGCATGGATAGCTTGATCTTGGTTTTGGACAAAGCTTGGCACAACATTGAGGGCCAAAGGGCCTGCACTGTTCTATGTTCTATTCCAGTATCTCAATTCTACCTGGCAGTTTTAGCTGTAAGTAAAGTCAAGGACATGCTCAGTGTCCTATATGTAAGATTGGAAGATATTCCAGATGCAAATTAATTACAGGCAATGGGTGCGATGCTCAAGGACCGTTTGCCATCCTATTATGACCACTAACTCTTGCAAGAGGGCCATAATTGGATTGGCGGCAGTGAAATCTCAGTTTGAAATCTTCCCTGCCCTCCACTGGTGACTTAATCAGGTTCATACTAGGCGGGGCATGAGCCTGATTTCCATGAAATTGACTGAATTAAATATAATTTAATGGCTTAATGCTGTTGCTTCTGGAAGCATTGAATTCTACCCTCTGCCAGTCTGATGTCACACCAGCGGGAATCTCCACTGGTGTTCAAAATCAAAAAACATTTTGATGACTATTCTGAGGACACAATATAGCCCCTGGGTGGTGAAGGACATGATGTGGAGATGCCGGCGTTGCCGAAAGCTAGTGGTGTTTATTACCAAATAAACTTGTTGGACTTTAACCTGGTGTTGTGAGACTTCTTACTGGTGAAGGACATGGCAGGGCACTGCCCCATGGCATCCAGGCAATGCCAACCCAGCAGTGTCCCTGTCTTCCAGTGGTGGGGATATTGCCCCTTAAAGTGTGGGCACTGGGGTTGTTCCCATGTCAAAGGGGTCACGATGTTCTTGGGTAGGGGGACCATATTGTCTGTAGTAGTGGTTAAGAATGGGGAGGCCTTTAACTTTACTTTGAGATCGAGGCATCCTTTTAATGGGTGCCCTAAATTCTGAATGCCAAGTTTGCTGGTGAGTTGAAGCACCATTGCTCCAGCTGGTTGTGATCCTCGCCACTGCGTTGAAATTGCACAGAGTGCAGCTTCATCAGTCTAGAAAAGGCAGCTGTGAAACCAATCAATTTCACACTGCTTTTCTCGCCTGCTCCAGCAAGCTACAGTGTTTGGAAAAATCCGCCCACTATGTGAGGCTATTCAACAGTTTACTCTCAATGAATAACATGTCATCAGTAATGGAGGGAAGTTTAACACTGCATCTACTGCACAGTGCATCAGGAGCAGCACAGTACTATGGCAGAAAGGCTTTGTTGCACTCACTCCAAGTCTCTGGTGAACTGAGGGCTGTCTTCTGTATGTCATTCTTCAACAATTGGGTTTAATGCTGATGTGATTTCCTGTTGCTGTGACGTAAGATTGGAAGGCCTGATGGGACACTTGCAGGCAGCTGTTTTAATGAGAATTCATGAGATGCAAATGAATGCAAATGGAATTTGTACAATCACCAGTAGAAAGACTAACTTGCCATTAACCCGCCATTGGGAGAATTGCAAACAGATTTTATACAGGCTGTTTTTGATAATTTGACTCCAGCTAGGTTCTTCATGCCAGCCCTACCATCAAACATGCCATGGGTGGGTTGGGAGAACTTTTAACTGCTATTTATACTGAATGTGACTTTTTAAAAAAATAGTCATTGTCAAAAAAATGGTGTTTATTGCAGAATATGGACCTGAATCAGTGAGAGCTGGGCTGAGTCAATCAGACTCTTCAGTGTCTTGCTGTTACAAAGATTATGGATTTTGTTGATTTAGAACTGAATGACTTGAAGTAGACGAGGTCAATAAATAACAGGGTCAGCAACAATAAACAAAACTGACCTCTGCCTAATGTTTGGACCATTGATGAGAATGCCAATGATAATAAATGTAATCCATGTAACTTAATGAAAGGCCCTCTTTAAATTAAATAGAAACATCTGATTCCTGTTAATGGCGAGGACTGAAAACTTGTACTAAATGTTTGGTGATCATATCTGTATCACTATTATTTACTTTTTGTATCAATGTGAGGTATCCCATTGGTTAGGTTGCTGGCTGTGTCCTCAGTGGAGATCCCATCTGCCAATGTCCTCAGTGGAGAGCCAATCTCTCTGTGTAATGCCAGCAAGCTGTGTGCACTGAATTACAATGCAGTGTAGAGGGTGAGATTAGGTGGTGCCTCTGTGGCACTGTTTGCAATGTTAAGTAGGATGGTAATTGCAGAGAGAAGGGAGATGGAACAAGCTGTTGTATTTTATGGGGTCAGGAGGATGTTTCTTGTCTCTAAGTGCCTTGGGGTGTGTTTCTATCTTTTAAGCGCTGTATAAATGTAAGTTGTCACTGTGTTAATGTATTCTTCAATCTCTTCACTAGCTGACTTCTCCCCTGTTGCTGATGAATAGCACAGCCCAGTTAGCTGCCTGGATAATGCCCCTAGAAGCTCCAGGATTCCTGATGGGCAAAATCTTGCAATCCCCTCTATCTTTGACAACAGTGATAATATGCACTGTGACTTTCCCGCTCTGCGACGCTCCTGCCCGTGACTTTCCTGATTTGACATTCTCCCACTGTGCCATTTGACTACCCTTACACTCAGTTGCCCTGTCACTCACCCTTGCCTGTGCACTCAGCAGCTCTGAGGGACTCACTCAACAGTATACATGCTTGGGGAATTAAGTCTTTGACTAAGGAGACAATATTCCTTGCTGGTTTAGGATTACATCAAATAATGTTCCATCTTTACTACAGTTGATGGGGAAGTCAGGACTCAGAAGAAATAAGAAAGTTAAAGGCAAAAATAAAGCAAAAAAAAATCAATATTAGACATGAGGCAGGTTAATGTTAGAATGAAATTTATGCTTTTATGAGTTGTTTTCAAGTTTTGCTTTGCTTGCCTCTCCTTGGCACTTTTGCGAGAAATCAGTAACTGTCGTGTCTGGAAGAAAACGGAGACAAGATTGAAATTTTAACTAACCAGTACTCCCACTGTCTGTCAGCCCTTTTGCAGCATGTTAGCTGCATATGTCCTAACAGTAGGTGGCACAGCACCACTTCTGTATCGCTGCTGATCCATATCCATCAGCATTATATCCTAGTGGGCATGCACCCTCAAACCCACAAACTGCCCATAATTTGGCACCAAAGTGTCACTCTCGCACAGAAAGGCTACACGCTAGCTGGTGCAAGAATCAAAACTGTCACATTGATTTAGAAGGATTACTCCAAGGGTAATGCAGAGTGGAGGAGTTCAATTTTACATCTAACTGTGGTGTGCCTGGCATCGGGATGCCTCATACTGATACCGAATCTACAAAATGGAAACAATTCCACTCACCTTAACAAACTCCACTTTAAGGAACACAAATTCACAAAGAAAGGTAAATAAATATCATAGAAGCATGAAACTCTCCGACTGAAAAATAATGCAAGCAGCAAAATACACGAATAAAGCAAATGCTAATGCAATTCTTCATGGACGACTTGTTTTGTTGTGACCATGGTAACAGAGCAGAGATGTTTGTTTTGATTATCTTCAAGAAAAAATGTGCTTGATGGATTAGTATGGATCTCTGAGAAAGGAATAACATTTTAATCCTGTGCAGATTGAAGCAACTTTTAAACTCTAATTGTGTTAACCTCAGTTTATAAAATATCTCACTGGGCTTATGGACACTAAAGTTACCCAAAATATTTCATACATTCAGTGTCACAAGCATAACACAGCTGCAAAAACCTAGCAGGAAATATGGAACTGTTGAGGCCTTTGATAATATTTCTGCATTTCATTGCTGAGCAGAACTCCATTTCACAGGCCTAAGATACCATGAAGCAAATTGCTATATATTGGGACCATGGGGTATAATGTTTCAACCTGGTAGGACTGGTGTAGCACAAACATTTGTTCACAAATCAGGAATTGTCAACTTCTTCCCAAACTCTCTCCACATTTCGTATTCAAAGTGAGGTCCAGGTTTGAATTGGGGTCACAGCAGAAGCTTGCTAAGCGGCAGTTGGATAGAGGGGGGATTGCCTACATCATTAGTCTTTTAATGGTTGTAATTTAGAATAAAGGAATGTGGCTTCTTGCAGTACAGATATTTCCAAACGTTACACATAGTGCCAAAAGGGAAAATCAGAGATGGCAACCCAATATGCAGGAGGAAATGGAGTATTGGATAAGTGAAAGAGGAGATTTCTTCGAGCCCTCTATAGGGTGACTGTTAAGTCAAGGTGATGCAGTTTGATCTTGGTACAAGATGTGCTGTGGGCATGGTAGGAGATGGTAACCAGACTCAATACTATTCACGGGATCTGGGAAAAGGCATGAAAGAAAACGGCAAACCTCAAAGGAGGTGCCAAAAAAAGACTTTCCAAAATACCATTTCCTGGCAAGGTAGTACAAGTGTACTTGCTGTAAAATGTTTTCTATCAACTAATTGTATATTTCCTGTTGATCTTTCCAAAGCCTCTGCTTTAATTGTTTATTATCTGTGCATAGGTTTTAAGACTAAAGTTCAAATTGAAAGCTCTATTTCTCCAAATCCTCCACACATGAAATACAATTATGCACGGTTACTTGGTGACACACATGGATAGGTTGTGGTTTGGGTACATGGCTGTCATTGTATAGGTGCTTTTACAATTTAGAAATGAGACTGTCTAAGACTTTTTTGTTCTAGACCACCTCCAGTTTGATAGTACAGGATGCATTTGCTCATTATAAGCCAGAACTATGAAAGATAATGGTGAATGCAAAAGAAATTGGTATCCAGGGCCCATTGAGGCCCATTAGCTCCTTTCAAAATTCACATAATGTGCCTAAACCTTGCCTGATGTCTTTTCTACCGTACTGAGTTGCCATTAACCAGGAAAACTTACTTCTACATGCGGACCAATAGAAGTGTGGAGTGTCCCACTTGGTTGATGGCTCTGCTACCAATAGCAGGATAAAATGGAGAGGGGATTTAACAGTGGCCCATACAACAGGGTCAGAGGAATGGAGATTGCTGAAATGCCACATGTGGTTGCTTGAGATTGGATGAGTGGGACATGTCCATGGAGATATTAAAGGTTAGGATGAGGATTTTAAAAGTCTGACATTGGGGAATAGAAAGCAGTTGTAGGCCAGTGAGGAGAGGATGACAGAATAACAGATACATATATTCATTGAATTGTGAATTTTCATAACATGGGTTTAAATAATTCTAGTTCACCAGTTAAGGGAAAAACATTTTATACATTTTATATATATTATAAATATTTATACAGGTAAAGGCCATGAAATGGCTTGTAGCTTCATGGCTATAGTCAGCTTGCAAGGAGGTTCTGGAACAGAAACTTGAGCCCACTAAAATGATTCTCCCACCCTACTCCCTGATTGGTTCCCTGATAATCCTTATTGGCAACCCTTACTCTGAAGATTGATTCTTAAAGGGGCAATTGTTATTTGTATATATGAATGTACCTTAATGGCACAGTTGTACATATATTAAATATGTGGAGTTTATGTTAGATATTTCCTTTGGCACATCATTTTGATAATTCTATCTAAGTGTCTTACACTCAGAGGTGTACCTGTGCTGCCAAAAACATAATTATTTGATGACATAACCTAAGTGTGATATTAGTATGCCTTTAAGAATAAAAAAAATGTTCTTTGTAGTTGAAAGCAGGCCTTTTGATTCCATTGTTGCTGAACTGTCTGCTAGAAGTCTTTTAATTGCTGCTTCAATGGTTTAAATGGAGTTTTGTTTATTTTTACTCTGGACCTCAGGTACTTTCTAAGATATGTTTTATGACTATGCATTGTGAGGGAGACAACTGATTGACAAGTCAAAGTCAGGTGGTTCCTCCCCAGAAGTCAGGTAGTTCCTCCCCAGAATAAGTCAAGGATTCATTTTCAGTTTTGGTTTAGAGTCAAATGCTGTCCTGGTTGTCAAGTAGCAGGAAGAGTTCTCTCTCTCCCCAGATTGTAAATTCTGCTGGTTGGCTGGAAGCTGGTTTCCTGGTCTTCCTGGAGTGAAAATTCTGCTGTTGATGGTTTACTGGCTGGTACCTAGAGTCTCTCTCTCTCTCTCTCCCTGGTTTTTTGGGAAGCTGTTCTGACTTCAAGTTTGTCTGTGTGTGTATCAAGAGAACTGCAGCATCCAACAAAAGGACTAAGTTCCAGCATCACATGAGCATTCATATTTTCTATGCTACACCTGTGGCAGGGGTTTTGTTTGTGGGATTTGTTTTGAATGGTATTTAGCTGTTAAGGGTTTTACAATATCATGGTTGTTTTATTTTTCTTGTTTGTAATTGTTAAATGTTATTGCTAATTTTCTTTCCATACATGTTGACTATGTTCTTAAAGAAACTTTGTTTGATAAAATCTCCCTAGTGGTTCAGTTGAATTATACCTGAAATAAACATCTCATGCTTACCCTAGCCAAATTCAAATTGCAAAACTTACGATCCAGCAGACTTCATAAAATACTTTGGACTTTCTGACCTGAATTATAACCTAAGGCTACAATAACATTACTCCCTTTTGATCTGAACTTAATATGAATATAGGCACAATGGAAACAAATGTAGGAAAATGAAAAACAGCTTAAGTAATAAAATTCTAAGGGGTTTGGAACATAAAAAGTAAGAATAGGAGTAGGATATTCGAGTAGGATAAGCTGTGACTCTCCTGCCAATCAAAAAATGGTCTAACTCAACTTTGTGAATATTCATTGACCCAACCTCCACTGCTCACTGGGGAAGAAATTTCCAGGTGCTAATGGGAAGAAATTTCTCCTCAGCTGACTAAATTGGGAGACCTCTTATTTTTAAAACATGCTCCCCCAGGTCTAGATTCCCTCACTAGAGGAAACATTCTCTCAGCATAACACATCAAGTCTCCTCAAAATCTTAATTATTTCAATAAGGTCACCTCTCATCCTTCTAAACTCCAATGAGTATAGACTCAATCTGCTAAATCTTTCTCATAAAGCAATCTCTCTTCGCAGGAATCTGCCTAGAGAATCTCCTCTGAAACGCTTCCAACACATGAATATCTCTTCTAAATAAAGTGAGCAAAATTGTATACATTATTCTAGGTATGGTCTCTCCAATGCCCTGTACAATTATAGTAAAATTTCTCTCCTATTATGCTCCATCTCCCTTAAAATTAAGGCCAGCATACCATCTGCTTTCCTAATTCCTTGCTGAAAATTTTTTTTGTGATTCATGTACAAGGAGACTCAGATCCCTCTGTATTGCAGCACATATTGAAAAAAAAAATTCTGTTGTTCCTGCCAAACTGGACAATCTCACATTTTACCACATTAATCTTCAACCTCCATATTTTTGCCCTGTCACTCAATCTACCAATATCCGTTTGCAGATCCTTTGTATCCTCCTCATATATGTAATGAACTACATATGAAGTTGCCAGATCTCTGCTAAAAAATATTGTTGAAGCAGAATCCACAAGTCCTTTTATAAGGGAATCGAAAGTCTAGCCTGACATCAGTGAAGGGAGTTCTGTGTATAGTGAATAATATGCTGCACCACAGTTTGTCATTATTCTGAGTACATATGTCTTTGGCCAGGTCCTGGTTTGAGTGTCTAAGTCAGGTGCCACTCAGGTCAATGCAACAGACTTGCTACATCATGGAAAGAATTTCTAATTCCAAAAATGGCAATAGCCCACTGAATGTGTTCTTAAACTTTGTTGTTGCTGGATGCTCTCCAAACACATTGAGGGTCAAATGTGGCCTGGCAGTGCACACAATCTCGCAGGAGGTTTATTACCAGAACGATCATAGAGACTACCGAAGATGCACATTCAGAAATATACGGAAATCTCTATTATAGGAATAAAATCCCCTATTTAATCTAATTTATACAATATGATCAGCTTCAGTAAAAATGAACTTTCTGAGACTGAATTTCTTTTAAATTTAAAATTTGCGATATTTTACAAAAAATTTAAACGAAATACAAAAGTTTGAATATGAGCCATCTTTTTATTCATTATTTTGGCTATTTGAACATTAACTATGTGGATGGAGTTCTGAGCTTAATCAGTTGAATCAAACTGAATATCTATTCTGAGACTAATGCTGCTCAACTAATAAGGTGAAAGAAAGACTTGCCTGTACAGAGAAAGTGCAGTCATTGTTCTAAAGCAGGAAATCTAGTGCTAAATGTGGGTTACATGTTAGTCTTGTGCTGAGAGCAAATACGCCACACAGCATGTCTTTTGGGACGCATTCATCATGACCCAGCTCATGAAGTGCTCTGACTCAAGAGGGTAAACATGTTGGGGATCCCTGCACACTGATGAGCTTTCATATTCCACACTTCGTCTTGCCAGGAGATGCCTAATATTTGTCTGGGGCAGTAGTGACAGAGGTTGTTCAGCTGCTTTACGTAGGTTGCATAAGTTGTCCCTGCAGAGAATACCAGCCTGGTACATGTGGAGGTTTGTTTTTTTTGGTTTGTTTATTGTGAATCCACACTCTACTTTCCAACATTGGCATGACAACTGCAGGTGAGGCAATCCTGGTACTGACTTCAGCACCAAGGGACAAGTTGCTACTAATTGTTAATTCAAGATAAGTGAAGCTGTTGATGGGCACCTGGAATGAGATTGTCAGTATTGATGGAAGGCGGAGTGTCCTGGTCCATTACCTTGATTTTTCGGGTACTGATTGTCAGTCCAAACTCCTTGAGAAGAGAGAACTGACCTACAAGCCGTCGTAAGTGAACTTCAGTTTGGGATGCCAGCGCGGGTGTCATCAGTAAACAGTAACTTACAGATTAGGACATTACACGCTTTAGTCTAGGCATGCAGTCATAGAATCGTAGAATCCCTACAGTAAAGAAGGAGGCCATTTAGCCCGTTGAATCTGCACCAATCACAATCCCACTCAGGCCCTATTCGCGTAACCCCACATATTTACCTTGCTAATCTCTGACATCAGGGTCAATTTAGCATGGCCAATCAACCTAACCCACACATCTTTACACTGTGGGATGAAACCGGAGCACCCAGAGGAAACCCACGCAGACAAGGGGAGAATGTGCAAACTCCACACAATGACCTGAGGTCAGAATTGAACACTGATCCCCAGCACTGTGAGGCAGCAGTGCTAACCACTGTGCCACCTGAAGTCATCCCATATCAGACAGCTTGCCATTGGCTCTGGCATACAGATAGACGTCTTCATCTGAGTTATCAGAGGTGTACAATAGCAGCATGGGAGAGGGTTGGTACCAGGATGCAGCCCTGCTTTACCCACCTGCTGATCTTGAACCTTCCAAAGATCTTCCATTGTAAATGAAGAAACTGCGCATTCCTGTGCAAAGAAGGGATGGTGCCCAGGAATCCAGCCTATTTTCTGTTGCAGTTTGTCTCTGCTGACAAGCTGAAAGGCTTTAGTGAGATCAATGAAGATGATGTTGAGTGGTCTGTGCACTTTGTGAAACTTCTCTCATAACTGCTGAGTGTCATGTTAATGTCAATTTGCCAGCCCTGAAGCCATACTGCGAATCAGTGTGAATCCAGAGTCTGGTCAGAGCATCATGAACAAAAAGGTTCCCACAATACTTAACAAGGAGATGTCTCGGTAATTGTTGCAGTCACTTTGATCCCCTTTGCTTTTGGACAAGTTGACTTTTTGCTTCACTCATATGTTGAGGCACAAATCTTTCCTCCCAGTGGACACAGAAATTCAAGGAGATGCGGGAGTGGTTCCAGTTATCCATTTTTGATGATTTCAGATGGAATGCCACTGTTTTATATGGCTTTCCCACTGGCAAAATGGCCTTGTGGAGCTCTACTTTGGTGGGCTTGCACCCAGCTCCCCCATGACAGGAGAGTCTGGAATGGTGCTCAGAACTTTTTGGGTCACAATATGGTCCATTGTGCTTCAACTACCTTTTCATATGCTTGCTAGGTTCAATGGGACTGAACTGACTGCTGCTGGGGCTAGTGCTTTCTTGATTCCTTCACACGTTCCTTTAGCATTCCAGATCCAGCAGCAGATTGTAAACTGATGCTGTGTTTCAGCCAGTATTGATTGGCACGGTGCTGAGCCGTCTGCTGAGACCTGATTCTGACAGCTCTACATTGTGTTTGTTGGAGTCTTAGTAATAATTCATAAGGGCTATAATTTTGATTGCAGCATTTGGCTCTGATACAGTTCAATGAGCCTCAAATTTCTGTGATCTCTTTTACCACATGCTGTCAGTGCAGTTATAGATGGTTTTGTATAGAAGATTCCACTTTGACATTGTACTCTGACCTTGGGCTTTGTGGTCCAAAGGAGCCTGATTTGAGGATGTTGAGAACTCCTCGGTACTTTCTTCGTCAATAGTATGGCAAGTGTTGACCCAAGGATGGTTTTCCTTCCTGGAGTATGATCCTAATACATACTAGGGAGTGGTCAGTGTTGAGGATAGTATGTCTAGCCATGATGGGATCTAGGTGGTGCCAGTGACATGATCTCAGATGTCTCCAAATCAACTGGAGACAACTGTTTTCACATAGTCCATGATAACAGCATAACTCCTATAACCACTGTTCATTTTCATTTATCTTACCAATTCTCTGGTGTCTAATGCATGTTGGCCATGCTGTGTAGTTGGCATTCCCTTGTGTTGATGTTCCCGAGAAGATACAACCCTTTACGCTGAGAGTTCTGCTGACGTCAACATCAATTGACTCATAGAATTGATCCTTGATATCTGGAGTGGAGGTGAATATTGGGACTTTGGTGCATGTGAGGTTAACTGAGCCCACCCACGCTTGTTGACAAGGAGCATTTAAGAGGCTTCTGTGGGAGGTTCACTAATCACAAGTAGTGTGTTTTTTACTGTGAAACACTCTCCTTGTTCATGTGTTGCCTCTTGAATTTTGTAGTTTTTCTCTTTAAGGGGTCCATTTCATGCAAGCCTAGTTTCAGTGTTCACACTGAACCTTGTAGGTTCTTCGTCAATCACAGCTCCTGAGTGTATCATCCCTGCGGAAGTTCATTGGTAAGACTGATCCTTGCATTACAGCTTCAATGTAAAAGATTGGTGTCTTCTCCTGACTAGTGCATAGATTAACAACCTGCCTGTCGAGAGATGACTCTCTTAGCTCCAATGTTCACTGAAGCAAGCAGACTGTGATGAGGTGCCACCTGCCTGACTGGAGGCTGCCCAATTTGAGATGGGCAGTAACTATTCAATGAGACATTATGATTTCTCCCAGAGTTGGAAGTAATGCATTGTGGTTGGGCTCGGTCTTTATCAGGCGAGAGTTTATAACCGGTAACTCTTTGTTCCCATATTGTGCCAACAAAGTCACAAAGCTGAACTGTCCTCTCTAGAGTGCAGAGCTGGGCAAATGCCCAAATCATCTGTATAGGGGTACTGCACCCTTCTGTCCAGCAGAGATTCCTCCAGATGGGCATTGGAGTAATGTCCTCTAATCTCTGGATCCTGGACATTGCTGATATTCGTCTACTTGTCTGATGTAACTTCAACAGAAGAGCCTTGGAAATCTTCAAAAAAGTGGTATAAATGAGATTCATGCTGTTTATCCAGGATAAACACTGTATCAAAAATGAACATAAGAACCCTTGTGGCATGGTGGCACAGTGGTTAGCACTGCTACCTCATAGTGCCAGGGTTCAATTCCTGGCTTGGGTCACTGTCTGTGTGGAGTCTGCATGTTCCTCCTGTGTCTGCATGTGTTTCCTCTGGTTTCCCCCCACCATCTGAAAAATATCCTGGTTAGGTGCATTGTCTTGCTAAATTCTCCCTCAGTGTACCCGAACAGGCACTGGAATGTGGCAACGAGAGGATTGTCACTGTAACTTCATTGCAGTGTTAATGTAAGCCTATTTGTAACACTAATAAACTTTATTTTCTCACAAATTCACCTCCAAATTTCCCTCCATCTGCTGACCGTATAGATTCTACATTCAATAAGTGTAGATAGCTTCAATCCAGTTTCTAAAGGGGATGGGCTCACTCTCAAAACAGTTCCTAATTTAGCACTAAATTGGCAAACTCAATTAAAATAATACAATCATCAGCTTTCTAGGAATGCTTAAATGGAAAATGTAATGTTAATTTTATGAGCTGTGGGGGCCACAGGTAAGTCAAAAGGGAATTACGTTCCATAGGGGAATTACAATGAAGGCAACAAGCACTTGATATATGATTACTGTGACCTATTTTACAGAGGCCCAGTTCGAAAAATTAAGTATACATATATTCCTTTACTATATGTATGCAATGATCTTGAATGTGTGCCTTTCTTGTATAAGAGACATTACAGCCAAAACTAGGCTTGTGCTCAAACATTCCATTTCAATAAAAGTTGCTAAAAACCAGCCTTTGATAATCTTTAATTCAGTTCAATTTCAATTCAATTTAATTTCACTTTATTGTCCACAGGATAATTCGTTTTGGATACATTGCTTGTTCATTAGAAAACAAAAGAAAGAAAACTACCCTATCACAGAGATCTAACTTTAATTAAAATATGTATTGAAACTTATTCCAACATATTAAAATAACCAGTGAGTTCTGCCCAGAGTGCATATCCTCATTAACACATCAAACTCAAGTTAGAAGTTCCATGGAGAAGGCCACACAAGTGCAATAACCGATGGGAGTCTAGCCTTTCCCCGAACAAAAACAGAGTGATTCTCATTATTCATGATACTCTTTACTTTCAACAATATTATTTGAAAGAAGACTTCTCATTAAGTACCCCCATCAGTATTCTGCAGGGATTGTTTCCTCTGTGACACTTTGGTCCACTCCTTTGTCATCTCCAACTCCTTATCCCCTTCCTATAACATCTTCCCTTGGCAGCTGTAGAAGGTACAACACCTGTCTCTTTTCCTTCTCTCTGTCCAAGGTCCCAAACATTCCTTTCAGGTGAAGCAACAGTTCACTTGCACTTCCTTCAGTTTGGTCTACTTTATTTGCTGCTCCCAATGCGGCCTTCTCTCCATTGGGGAAACTAAACACAGGCTGGGTGACTGCTTTGGGAAAGACTTTGGCTCAGTTCACAAGTATGACCCCAAACCTCTGGTTGCTTGCCATTTCCACTCAGCATTTTGCTGTCATGTCCATATGTCCATCCTTGGCTGCTGTAATGTTTCAGTGAAACCCAACACAAAATGGGGGAGCAGCTCCTCAACTTTGGATCAGACATGTCACAGCCCTCAGGACTCAGCAATGAGTTCAACAAATTTAGACTGTGACCTTTCTTCTCCATCTTCAATTTATTTTTTATTCAAAGTTTTTTTTGTCTCAAAGTAACCCCATGACCCCCTCCCCCCACCCCACCTCTCTCGGGGGGCCATTAGTTATTTGTTGTTAAATCACAGTTTAATGAGCACTGACCTTCGTTCTCCTATTAGCACATTCTATTATCTTACCTTTATGCCACTATGTCACTGCCATTAACATTTCTGCTGTCCTGTGCCCCACATATCTTTGTGATCTCTCCTAGCTCCCACCTATCATTGACCTTCCACTTTGTTCCTACACCTGTTCCACCCCCTCTTAATTGGTATTTATTCCATCACATTTCTCCCTCTCTTTAGCTCTGAAGAGGAGTCACACAAAACTTTGGGCATGATCTTATGACCTCATCTCACCTGACTTTTGGCAAGGCGATTTGGTAAGATTGGGCAGGAGGTGAGAAATCAGAAATGCACATGGTTTTTTTGCTTCCCCTGATCGTACCAACCAAATGTGATGGCATCGCTGGCAGGGGTGGGGAGTCAGAGGCCACTGAAGTCCCTATGATGGTCAAAGGCAGGGCCCGATAATGCCCATCTGGCATGCTGGCACTGCCCACCAGGCACCATAACTGTGCTAAGGGGGTAGGGCCTGAGTGGGGGTGAGCCTGTGGAATGGAGCTATGATGGAGACACAATGGGGGGAAGGGAGGGAGGAAATGCTGCCAGGGGGGTGATGGGGGGGTGGGTGAGGAGTGCACTGGGAGATGGAGGCTGGCGCTAAATGTCATAAGATTGCTTTTTCAAATTCACCCAAAAAACAAGTCTGAAACTCTCCTGTTTTCTCACTCATTTGGCACTTCAAATTTTTTTTCTAAAATTCTGTCCATTATCTCTGTTTCTTTCTCCACAGATACTACCAGACCTGCTGAGTTTTTCCACATTTTCTGCTTTTATTGATTTTATTATTCCTCCCTGGTTGAATAATCTCTATATCCCTAAAGATATAGAGACTACAATACCTGGAGAAATATTCAGTAAAGGACAGTGCTTTCACAGCTATATAGAAGAATTCCATGATTGTTGGATCTATTTTAAAAGAGTTTAATTTTCTGAGGTAGTAGAATTGTGTATGTCCCTTGGCTACCACATCTTGTATTCAAATTATAGCTACTTTGATAACCAAAATATTTGTCGTTAGTAACTATTTTAATGTCCGCATCATGAACATTCATGGGGAACAATATCACTAACTGGCTTTTATGAAAGCCTATGGCTAGTTCCAGTCATAACACTGCTATTCATTAATCAAATGTGTACTTTTAAGCCACATGTGTATGAAACTGTATTTGAAAAATTGCATTCTTTGACATCCATCTGTGAGGAAACGTTAAAATCAAATGTCCATTGGTCTGTAAAGGATCCATGACTTGATTGATGATGTTCAAAGACTGTTGCTGTTCCAGATCAGATAACATTGGTATTATAAATTATTATATATTATAGCAAAGCTCATCAGCTTACACCCATACCTACAATGGCAGAAAAAAACACTTCCAGAAAACAGTTTCCAGAAACCCATTTACATTTACCAGTTTTGAACAAGATTATGTTTTATACAACTAGTACAGGAGTATATTATCCCAGTTGGTGAGATATGAAGCCTTAATCTTCTCATCCATGGTCTGCTATGTCTCTTGACTGAAAGTAAAATCAGCCGAGATGCTACTTCGTTTTCTCCCAAACAACAATCTCACCCCAATCGTTTAGGATGTGACCTTTGAGTTCCATTGGTTAAAAGGGTTAAAGGAATTCTGGCGAAGCTATATATAGATGAGTTCATTCATATGCACATTGCCTGCAGTACGCTTGGAAAAGGAAATGAGCACGAAGGGAAACATTTTCATCTTGTTTTTCTTGTATAATAGCAAAATCCGCTTCACTCCACCAGCTCTTTCAACTCAGCAAGCACGCAAAGTAGTCACATCTTCAGAAGTGGAAGTGGTCAATTCTGAAACAGTAACGGTTATCCAGATCTTTGAACCCGAGGACTTTTTTCAGCCAATTGTTTATATGGTCTATAGATCTTATCGACGTTTGTTGATGAGATAAGAATGCTGCCTCTGAGACTGGCACGCAAGAGGATCTGTTGAAAAATGTGCATACCTAAGGAAGCAACATATTCATTAAACCAAAAAACTAACTACATTGTCCAATGAGTGATTAACAGAGTATAGAACAGAAATCCTGCAAAATGAATACTTCATCATACTTGCACTTAGGTCACCTGGTTTCAATATAACTATGTAGTTGTGACAATGGTTCTCAGACACAGAAAAATATACAGTGCTGAGGATTGCATGGCATTTTGTATCAGCTCATTTTATTATCAATGTTGCTTGGACACAAATTCCTTCAATAGCGTAGAGTAAACAAGTATACAGACTAGATGCCCACAGTGTTGGTACCCTGCTGGCCTGTGGTGAGTTAGCTATTCAAAACATTTTCTTTACTGAGACCTCAAAGCTATTATAGTCTCCCTCTTTTTCCTTCTTTCTACACCTTCACATTTTTATTATTGAAGTTTAAAGACACCACTTCCAAAGCTACCTCACCTCTTCTGCTTTTTTTTCAACTTTGATGATTTTCCTGCACTCTGGATCTTCCCCCTTCATTTTGGTTTCTCAGTAAAACAAAATAACTGGGCAGTTATTCCATTGTTGGCCCACTGCCAATAGGATAAATGTTACAGATTTATCAGAATTGGATTAGAATAGTGCAATATGAGATAATCAATACAGTGTATCTGATTTAAATTACAAATTATCTGGCTGCAGTCAGAGCTTGAAGTTGTCCAGAACCAGCAATGAATTAATGTACTATGTAAAAAATATACTGTGGAATTCTACAGTAATCCTGCAGAATAGTGAAACAAATACAGCAATTAATTGGTTTATTAATGTCCCCTGGAAACAGACCTCGATTGCACTGCACATGGTCTAATGGCAAAATAATGCTTTTTTTGCGTCTATTACTACACAGAAATCTGAATTCAATTTGCTTGGCTTTAAGTTGGAATGCTACAAAATGCTTGAATCTGTCATTTTCTAGGAAATGGTTTATTGCAACCATTCTTTGGTTTGAATTAAGTCATTGTTATTCAATGGTGCGTAGTTTAAAGTCTTAGGTCATGTTTTATATGGTCTGCGTCCAATATGTGATGATATTCTTTATATTATAAAAATTTAATACAATAATTGCACAAATTTAGAAATGACTGTGATATTAATAAATAAATACTTAACAGAGATATTAACCCTCTGTACACACCTCCAGTAAAATAACAAGGATTTCATGTTAGGATGGTAAGGATTGTATTAGCATTTTTAACAGTATTATCTAGACTTTTTAGTATCAAAAACCTTGGTAAGCAGCAAGAGGCATAACGCAGATTGAAACTAAAAGAAGGGGCAAGATAATTATTTGACAATGAGATTGAGTTTCAAAGGGTTGTAGAAGGCAGAGTTCCCTGGTTTTTAAATTTTGGAAATGAAATTTGAGAGCAAGAAAGAATGAAGAGAGTGCAGAGAAATTCAATTTCAACACAGTAAAGTAGAAATTAAATAGGTTTACATGCATATTAAATAGAAATTGCAGACAGCATTTTATAATTTATTCATACTTGATATTGATAGAAAAAAGACAATTATTGGCATTGCAGTTTTATGGGCACAGTTAAAGCTATTAATAGTATATTCAGCTGAATAATGAGATATTTGATGCAAGGGATTCTCTAGAACTGGTTTATATTACAAAATATGCATACCTGTCAAAATTCAGTTTGCAACAAAACCAACTATTCCTGATTGCAATCCATTAACTTCAGGTGACAAATGGATTGGGCTGAGCAATAATGTCTTCTGTGGTCAAGAGCATTACTAGTAATCATTGCCTAGGCTCCCGCCTGAAGAATGACCAATTGGCTAGGTACAGAAGAGCTGTCATTCTTGTTCGAAGGATATCTTAGCATAAATCAGCACTTTTAGATCAGGAAAGGAAAAGGAGGTATGGACAACAGTGATGCTTCAACCTAAAATAAATGGGCTATATTACTTGATATCAAATCTGATTATTTATGTAGTAGTTCAATGGTTTATAGAGTCATAAAAGGCACAAGGGGAGGCCATTTGGCCCTTTGGCCAGAATTTTACTTGCATGCCCACCCCGATTTTGGGGTGGGCGAGGCTCAAAGAACAGCATTCTCCAGCGGCCTCGGATGGGATTGTACAAGCCTTAGGTGGATGTGTTGATAAAATTCCACCCATTGAAATTATGTTGGCACTCTATGGAGCAACCAAGTCATACGCATTTCTCCCACTCTATCCCTGTAGCCCTGCAAGTTTATCTCCTTCAAATGCCCAGTCAATGAAATCATTCATTGTCTATGTTTCCACTCTAACATTATAATTAAAAATAGATTGTGCTATAGCAAAGTTTGGTTAGAAACGGGCGTGGAACATTATAGTTCTTGTTCCTTGTTTAAAAGGTCTGAAAAATACCTAATCTCTTAAATAAGTCCCCAATTACTTTTCTTCATGAAAATTCACATTGTATGTGCCTGTGCAGTGGAAATGATCTTACCCGCAACAGTGGCAGTGATTTGGTACATCAAAAATATGCTGTTTATACAAAGATGAAAAGAGTTTAATTACTTCCTGCTTGTGGAATGCAATGCACATGTGTAGTCCAGCCAGGACATATTATCGGCCCAGTAGAATCAGGCTTAAAAGACAAAGTTTTGGGAGCAGTCTCAGCAATGGGAATTTTAAATTATTTTGTTACTCATGCAAACAATAACAGGAACTGTAGCCATCTCACGCTATCTGGACATTTGGAACTTCGGCATCGGTGTATTTTTTGTGATGTGTGAATCACATAGTCAAAGCTGCCTAATGATTTTAGAAATTGCTGCAGTTAAACACTCAGAGCCACAAATTACTTTTGAATTAGAACTAAAGTAAAATAAAAAGGAGCCTTCAAGAGAAGGAAAAATTTATAGAGACCCCCAAGAAACTCAGAGAGAAATAAAGTTAAAAAAGAAATACCTTAAACAGTGTAAAGATGCACTTTCACAAACTTCATTCGTGAACACAAGAGACTTTTATGAATAAAATTTGTACAGCATCTCATAGCTGTAGCCAGCTCCCAAAAATATCTCTGCCTAGGAGCCTTTCTCAACATGGGGTGATTCCACACCGATTGATTAGGCAGACCATGTGACCCTTACTCGCTGTGTTACCCTTAAAGGGACAAGTACTACATACCTTTAAGTCCTTTATATAAGAACATAAGAACATAAGAAATAGGAGCAGGAGTAGGCCATCTGGCCCTTCGAGCCTGCACCGCCATTCAATAAGATCATGGCTGATCTGTCGTGGCTCAGTTCCACTTTCCGGCCCTCTCCCCATAACCCTTAATCCCCTCTCTTACCAAAAACCTATCAACCCGCTTCTTGAAAATATTTAGCGAGGCAGCCTCCACCACTTCAATGGGCAGAGAATTCCAGAGATTCACCACCCTTTGAGTGAAGAAGTTCCTCCTCAACTCTGTTCTAAAACGCCCCCCCTTTATCTTGAGGCTGTGCCCCCTAGTCCTACTGTCTTTTTTGAGTGGGAAGAGTCTCTCCACCTCTATCCTATCCATCCCATTCATCATCTTATATGTCTCAATGAGATCTCCCCTCATTCTTCTAAACTCCAACGAGTACAAGCCTAGTTCATTCAGCCTCTCCTCATAGCTCAACCCCCTCAACTCCGGTATCAGCCTAGTAAACCTCCTCTGCACTCCCTCCAAGGCCAAAATATCTTTGCGCAGGTGCGGCGCCCAAAACTGCACACAGTACTCCAGCTGCAGCCTCACCAATGCCCTATACAGCTGCAGCAAGACCTCCCTACTTTTATATTCAATCCCCTTCGCTATGAAGGCCAGCATCCCATTCGCCTTCCTGACCAGCTGCTGCACCTGCAAGCTGGGTTTTTGCGACTCATGCACAAGGACCCCGAGGTCCCTCTGCACCGCCGCCTGCTGCAGTTTTTCGCCACGTAAGTAATAGTCCTTCCTACCATTCTTCCTTCCAAAGTGGACCACCTCACACTTGCCAACATTAAATTCCATTTGCCATTTCCTGGCCCATTCGCCCAGCCTATCTAGATCCTTCTGCAGACTCTCCACACCCTCCGCACAATTTGCCGTTCCCCCAATCTTGGTGTCATCCGCAAATTTCGACACCCTACACTCGGTTCCCTCCTCCAGATCATCTATATAAATGGTAAAAAGCTGAGGCCCCAGCACCGACCCCTGGGGCACTCCACTAGTCACCATCCGCCAATCCGAATAGCAGCCGTTGACCCCCACTCTCTGCCTCCTATTTGACAACCAATCCTCTATCCACGCTAACACCCTACCCCCAACTCCAAGTCCCCTGACCTTCTGCAATAACCTCTTATGAGGTACTTTGTCAAACGCCTTCTGAAAATCCAGAAAGACCACATCCACCGGCTCTCCTCTATCCACCGCCCTAGACACATCCTCATAGAACTCCAGTAAATTTGTCAGACACGACTTCCCTTTATAATCTTTCTATGTAATTAATTCACTTAGTCCTATATATTAACTAAACATTATGTACATGAGTTGGACAATTATAAATTGAGTCTTTAAGTGGGTTTACTGTTCTTCGTAGAGCAGCATAATTCTGGCTTCTGAGATGCTTTCATAGGGTTGACGTTAACAGGAACCACAATAACTGATACCTCTTCTGGCATAGATCATTTATCATTATCTGCTTCCATGGAGACATCAGTTATGTCAATTATAAGAGCATAAGAACATAAGAAATAGGAGCAGGAGTAGGCCATCTAGCCCTTGGAGCCTGCCCTGCCATTCAATAAGATCATGGCTGATCTGAAGTGGCTCAGTTCCACTTTCCCGCTTTCTCCCCATAACCCTTAATTCGCTTGTCTATCAAAAACCTATCTACCCGTGACTTAAATATATTTAGCGAGTTAGCCTCCACCACTTCAATGGGCAGAGAATTCCAGAAATTCACCACCCTCTGAGTGAAGAAGTTCCTCCTCAACTCTGATCTAAGCTGCGCCCCCCCCCCCTTATCTTGAGGCTGTGCCCTCTAGTCCTGCTATCCTTTCTAAGCGGGAAGAATCTCTCTACCTCTACCCTATCCATCCCCTTCATTATCTTATACGTCTCTATAATATCCCCCCTCACCCTTCTAAACTCCAACGAGTACAGACCTAGTCTATTTAGTCTTTCTTCATAGTCCAACCCCCTCATCTCCAGTATCAGCCTAGTGCACTCCCTCCAAGGCCAATATGTCCTTGTGCAAGTGCGGCGACCAAAACTGCACACAGTACTCCAGCTGCGGCCTCACCAGTACCCTGTACAGTTGCAGCAAGACCTCCCTGCTTTTATATTCTATCCCCCTCGCTATAAAGGCCAACATTCCATTTGCCTTCTTGATCACCTGCTGCACCTGCAGACTGGGTTTTTGCGACTCGTGCACAAGGACCCCCAGGTCCGTCTGCACCTTAGCATGCTGCAGCTTTTCGCCTTTTAAATAATAATCGCCTTTTAAATAATAATAATAGAATAATTAATTATTATAAAAATAATAATTAAAGATCGATTAGGTACTTTAGTGCTTATGGGTTCAAGAACACTGACTGCTGGAATATCTCTCCACTCTTGAAGTGATCCACATGATTGCGAACAATCTGTCCTTCCACAACCACTTGCTATGAAAGGGGTCTTAGAGACAATAATTCCAGGGATCCAACTTGGTTCATTATCAAAGTTTCTCATGCGTATGACTTCATTTACCATTATGATTGTGCTGTATTATGTGAATCATGGCTTGCTTCCAGATTACTTTGGCTGGCTTCTACTATCCTTGGCAAATTTGGAAACATGAGATTCCCCCTCATTCTGAGAAGACACTTCATTAGTAGTTCTGCAGCTGGGATTCCTGTTGTTGCAGGTGGGAGTGGTATGATACCTAAGAAGGAATTGTGGGATTTTGGTCTCCAAGGTCCCTCCTGCCAGTTTCTTTTGGCCAGACTTGAAAGTTCAGATGGCTTTCTCGGCTATTCCATTTGATACTGGGTGGTAAGATTTAATATCATTCAGAGGGGTGCAATTTTGAAACTTAGCACTTGTGAACGTGGTTCCATTATTTGATACCATGCCTTCAGGTAAACTGTGAGTGGAAAAGCATTGGCATAATCCTTTGTTGCTAGTATGTGATGTAGGTGATTTCAAAAATATCCGTCCATTTAGACTGTACATCACTCATAACAAAACCTTGTGCCCAGGAATGAACCAGTGTAATCATTCTTAAGGGTGCAATGGGACTGTAGAAGGCAACTTTGTTGCAGTTAGCACTGGTGATCATGCTTGATTAGCTTCTTGATATTAGCATTAATACCAGAGTTGCCAGGATGAGCACTGTGTAATTCAGTTAGGAACAGCTCTCTGCCTAGTGCAGGCAGAACTACTTTTGCTTCCCAGAGTATGATGTCATCTGATAACTCAATTCATACTTGTGTGTAAGGAATGGCTTCATTTCCTCAGAATCTGGCTCATTTTCCTATCCTATAAGTATTTTGTCTCTGACTTGGGATAGAACTGGATCTTGATTGGTTTAGTTCCTGATCTGCTTCGCTGAGACTGGCAATGTTCTAAAAAATTTAATGCCATGATGACCACTAATGATGTTGGAGTACATGTGATAATTTCCTGCAATGGTAGGCAGCTAAGAGCAATCACAATCGCTATGTGCGTTCCACATTGTGTATTTGTAACATCTTGGTTGATTAATTACTGGCCGATTTATATACTGCACTGCTTTATCAAATGTCCTCTTTCGTGACAATAAAAACACTCAGCCTCCTTAAACTGACATGTTTCAGAAGTGTGGTTATCTCCACATCGGTAACATTCCCCTTTAAGCATTAATGATTGATTGCCTATTCTGTACCTTTTTGTTTTGGTGGCTGAAATTGTTACTTGCATTTCAGCTTCCTTGGCAGATTTGGCACCATGGTTGGCTGTAGGTTCTTTCCCTAACTGGCGAATGGCACAATTTTGTGCACTGTGCAGCTCTTATGCATCTTTTTCAGTGCATCCCATGGCCAGCGCTATACCCATTGCACGTTTCAAATTTCTTTTGACTTCTGTAAGCAATCTGTGTTGAATAGGTTATTCATTCCACAGACTAACCTATCCTGTAGCATGTTATTTAGGCTAGCTCTAAAATCATAATACTCTGATAATTGCTTCAGTTTAGCAATGTAAGTCATGATCGATTTGCCTGTGGCTCTCACCCTCAAATTAAATTTGAATCTTTGGAGTGGGACTGACGGTTGAGGTTGCAACTGAACCTTCAATAAATCTATGCATTCACTAAATGATTTGGAATCAGATGAGTTTTGGGCTATAAGCCTGTAAATAAGGTTATATGTCTAAGTGCCATAAACATGTAGGAGAATTAGGGGTGGCACAGTGGTTAGCACTGCTGCCTCAAGTGCCAGGGACCCAGGTTCAATTCTGGCCTCGGGTCACTATCTATGCAGAGTTTGCACATCGTCTGCATGGGATTCCTCTGGGTGCTCTGGTTTCCTCCCACAGTAAAAAGTCTGACAACACCAGGTTTAAGTCCAACCGATTTATTTGATAGTAAATTGGTTGGACTTAAACCTGGTGTGAGTTTACTATCAAATAAATCGGTTGGACTTAAACCTGGTGTTGTCAGACTTTTTACTGTGTTTACCCCAGTCCAACGCCGGCACATCCACATCATTCCTCCCACAGTCCAAAGATGTACAGGTTAGGTTGATTGGCCATGCTAAATTGACACTAGTGTCAGAGATTTGGAAGGTAAATACCTGGGGTCACAGGAATAAGGCCTGGATGGGATTGTGGTCAGTGCAGATTTGATGGGCTGAATGGCCTCTTCTGTAGGGATTCTATTAATTGCTTTGCTTTTCAGCTCCTCCTCTATTTTGTTTGCTTGGAAATAATACCTAAAGTGCTCGATGTTTTATGTCCAGTCCTCTGTGGAGAAGTCAAATTGGTCTATTCACCCAAAGAAAGGCACTGTTTTATTCAGACTTCAAATTAAAACAGGATACTCACAGGTGTTGAGCCAGAGGAAGTATCAGGATAATTTATCCTTGTCGCCAGAGGTGAAGACGCCACTTGCACAGACTTCATTCGTGAAAATAAAATATATTTATTAATAACAATTGTATAACAGCCTCAGGGCAGTAGCCAGCTCCCAAAATTTCTCTGCCTAGGAGCCTTTCTCACCATGGGGTGATTCCAAAATTGAGTCCCAGTTGGTTGCATAGGCCATTGACCCTTACTCTGCTGTGTTGCCCTTAAAAGGATAATTGCCAGAAAGTTAAAATTTCCCAAATAGGAGAAATAAACTAAATTGGGAGTATATTTAAAATGGATGCCATGCTGAGTATTCATTGCAGGATGTTCATTAATGAAAACGTTTGGTATGGATACATGAAAAGATACAGCGTCTGCTGATCAATAAAATTTAGGAAAAAGGTGAAAGAAGAAATAAAGCACTTGCATTTATCTAGCACCTATTGGATCACTGGGATGTTACAAAGCACTTTACAATCACTTTTGAAAAATAGTTATTGTTATTTTACAGATAAACATTAAAGGCAAATTTTATATAGCGTGATCTCAGAAGTACCAATGAACAGTTGATCTCTTTTGATCCAAAAACAGAAAATGCTAGAAAATCTCAGCCAGTTTGACAGCATCTGTGGAGAGAGAACAGAGCCAACATTTCAAATCTAGATGACCTTCATCACATCTATTTTTGATGATGTGTTACAGTGTTAGCTGCTCAGAAGAAGGGATTTTTAGCCTTTTGTGCCTGTACTTGCTCTCTGAAAGAACTACTCAATTAAGATCACCCCCTGTATTTTCCATAGCTCAGCAATATTGTCTTTCCAATATAAATATTTAACACATTTTTACAACTTACTACTGAACTTGCATGTAGTACACTTTCAAGCAATGTTCCAGGTCACAACATAAAAATAATTCTCCTCACCTTCACCAGCCCCCGCCCCCTCCCAACCACGTAAATCCGTGTCCACTAGTTATCGGCTATTTGTGGGAATAATTTCTCTATATCTACTCTATCAAAACCCTTCTGTCTCTGCTCTTGGAAAACAATTCCGGCTTTTCTGATCACAGAACTGAAGCTCTTCGTCCATGGTACTATTTTAGAAAATCTCCTCTGCACCAAAGCCTTGACATCCTTTCTAAAGTATGATGTCCAGAGTTGTATATATCAGCCAAGCTGAGATCTAATCAGTGATTTATAAAATGTTAGCCTGACATCTCTGTTTTTTCACTCTGTTGCCTTTATTTAGAATCATAGAATCCTACAGTGCAGAAAGAGGCCATTCGACCCATTGATACTGTACCAACCACAATCCCACCCAGACCTTATCCCCATAACCCATGCATTTACCCTAGCTAGTCCCCCTGATACTAAAGGGCAACTTAGCAAGGCCAATCCACCTAACCCACACATCTTTGGACTGTGGGAGAAAACCAGAGCACTGAGAGGAAACCCACGCAGACATGGGGAGAACATGCAAACTCCAGATAGACAGTGACCCAAGCCAGGGATTGAACACGGGTCCCTGGCGCTGTGAGGCAGCATTGCTAACCACTGTGCCGCCATGCTGCCCAGAAGCCATTTATAAAGCCATGGATCCTGAACGATTTTCGAACAGCCCACGAGTATGTCTGGTCACCTTCAATGATCTGGCCAGAACACCAGAAGTCCTTTAATTTTCTTTGAATAGCAGCAGAGAATCTTTTACATATCATTAAGACGGCAAGAAAAGGGTTTATCCAAAAGATGTCAGCATTAACATTGGAACATTCCCTAGGTATTGTATTGAAGTATCAGCCAGGATTATGTGCTTAATTGCTGCAATTGAATCGTTTAAGAAACAATTGAAGACACAATGGAGGGGGGACTATAATGTTTTCTTGAATGGATGAACTAAAATGGACTATACAGGCTTCCATATGATTAATTATCTTGTGCTCTTGTGACTTTATGAAAATATCTTTGGGACTTGACAGGTTCTGGGCACCATGTAGTGGTAACCAAGTAAATCTTATTTGTTTATTGAGAACTCCAGGGTGAATGCCCATATTCAGAGTATCAACAAGATTAAAAAGAGTAAAAGAAAAAACAAGATTAAAGAATGAGATGCTAATCCTGATGAGACAGCAATGATTTTAATTTCAACACAATGAGCATGCACAAATAAGGCAAAGCATGAAGGACAGCATTTTTTAAATTTTAAATTGGTCTTATTTAACATGAGAAATTATGGAAATAATTTTCTGGGAAGCCAGTGGGTGATGTTGGTGGACGTTGATGTATTGCCCTGTCAGGTCCCATCATTCCACAGCAATGTGACATTCATCAGGGTGTTAATTGTCTAATTGGTTTACCTCAGTTGGTCGGGCAGCTGGTTGGTGATGCAGGGTGACACCAGCAGTATGGGTTCAATTCTTGTGATGTGGGGAAGTCTCACAACACCAGGTTAAACCACAACACCAGCTACCAAATAAACCAGTTGGACTTTTACTACATCTCAATTCTTCTTCTCAGCTGAGGTTATTCAACCTTGCCCCTCACTTGATGTGTGGTGACCCTCAGGTTAAATTACCAGCTCTCCCACAGCCTATGGTCACCTGGGACTATGGCAACTTTACCTTTTAATTGCCTAGTAGTGAGGTTTCCTGCCTCAGGGAACCGTGGCTAATCAAATGGCTGGCAGCTCTTTAGCCCCTATTGAGTCTGCAGCTGTTCCCAATGAGAGCTGTTGCTGAAATCTTGGGGACTCACCCTAGCAAGGAGGACCAGGGATCAAGTTCAACAGGGAAGAGGAGAGCAGAAATGCACAGAAGTGATAAAAGCATGGAGAAACTCAATGGAAATAGAGGCAATAAAGGAAGCACCCTTCCTACCACTTGCCTGAGCAGTGTTACCTCTCAGTTTTCCCATCCTTTATATAATTACAACAGGAGCAAGGGGTAGATGGGTAGGTTCTGGGAAAAATGTCCATGCAATCTCATCCATAGAGGAGTATAATGTTCCAACCTATAACCCAGATTTTGCAGTCTTCCCCAAATAAAGAACACTCGTGCTGACCTCTGTCCACAAAACTTCCTCAAGCTTTTGAATACAGACTTGCTTGTATATGGCTTTATCTAAGCAAGAAAGGAAATTAGATGAAATTTATCAGCCAAAGCACAATAAAGATGGGGGCTGAATTACCAGAAAAGATGAGTAAATTGAAGAATACTATTAACACCAATGGATAATTGTGTGCTCTCTTGAGCAAAGAAGAATGGGAAATGCAATGAGAAACAAAGTAGGCAAGATTGATTTTGTTAGGTTGTCATTCGGAATTCTCATTGCTAAAAGTTAGCCATTCATTCGGATTCCCTTTTGACTGGAAGATTGCAAAGGAAGCTACTTTATTTAAAAGTTACAGTCCGGGACTGTTAACATTTGCAAGTAGACAGCAATTTAATTATTCAATGTTGTATTCCAAGGAATGGTTGTATTACTGAGACAATATATCATGATTATAAAATTGCTCCAGATCTCTCTTTTGTTGACTTGGAGCTCTGGAGCTGGAACACTGAAGTTCTCAACTTTGTAATTGCATTTTGGGTCTCTTCCATGCTCTCTTACACTATTGTATACACTGATAAAACATCCAAGTCATAGGATTCCTGAAATCCTGACAGGAACATGAAGTGCTATAACCTCGAACAAATGGAGTTCACAATCTAGTCAAACTGTTGCAGCTGCATGTGACAGTAGTGGAAAATATTTAAATGTTTATAATAAAATAATGAAAACATTGCAAAGGGATTTCACCAAGTCTTGTGCTTTATGCTCTACCTCCTTTTACCACTTATCAAATAATCCAGTGCAGTATATTATTTTACCACTATAAAAATGATACAATTTTCTTCATTATTCTTTCCTGGATGCAGACATTGCTGCAAAGACTGGCATTTGTTGCCCATCCCTACTTGCTCTTGAACTGAGTTGTTTGCTTAGGTTTTGGAGGGACATAGTACAGGTAGGCTGCGATATTTCCACTATACTTTCTAAAATTTTCATCTTTTTTACTCTTTTCTTGCCAGTAAGGTAAGTAGATCCATAAATACTGGGACAACTTTAGAACCTCAAGTAGCCTTCTTAATGTGTGAATTCTATACAGTATCATGAAGGGTATCACAATTGAACTTGATTCAAGTAGCAGTCACCAGATTGTTACCTACAGCTGGAACCTCCCTAGCCTAGATGTATCGATGTCCAATTGCTCTCTTGTCTGAACAAACAGCACACACTGGAAATTGGATCTGGCTGGCCTGTATGGTACAATTATATGCTGAACTTAATAATGGAGTTGCGAGAGAAGCTTGTTGCGTTGCATCAGAATATATCACTTTAGCAATTGTACCATAGTAATCGTTACATCAAATTTTAATAGATCTTCAAAAAATGTTTATGTTCTATATATGTTAAATGGAATAAGATATTTAACACAACAATTTATACATTACTCCTTATGTGATAGTTAATCAAATGAATTTTGGAATCCACTTACGCTACACCAATTGCATTATGCTCATCGGCCATTGGTGCCTCGTCAAATAACTCAATCAAGATAGTTAGACATGATTTGCCTTTAGCACTTCAGGTTTCCCTAATCAATCAGCACTTGCACAAGTCCCATACGACATAGGGGCAGAGTTAGGCCACTCAGCCCAACTGTCTGCTCCTCCATTCAATCATGGCTGATATTTTTCTCATCCCCATTCTCTTGCCTTTTCCCCATAACCCCTGGTCCCCTTATTAATCAAGAAATTATCTCTCTATCTTAAAGACACTCAGTGACCTGGCCTCCACAGCCTTCTGCAGCAAAGCATTCCACAGATTTACCATCTCTGGCTGAAGTAATTCCTCCTCGTCTCAGTTTTAAAGGATCATTCATTTAACCTGAGGTTATGCTCTCTGGTTTTAGTTTTTCCTACTAGTGGAAACATCCTCTCCATGTCCACTCTTTCCAGGCCTCTCAGTCCCCACCACCAAGGTTAAACTGACAATATTGTGATTTGAAAAGCAAATGAACCCAACAGACACAATGAAATATCCAATATTCAAAATTGAGTTCCTGATCCGTGTGGGATAAGTTGATCTCAGCCATAATTATGTTTCCATGACTGGGTAGGGAGTGGAACTGATTGCACAGCATTTCTGATCCTGAATGCTATTGAATGATTCCTCCCCCTCCCCCCACCCTTTGCTGTGTCTATATATTGGGTGAAGACTGCACTGGCCTTGACTATGATGTCTCTGCAATTGAATAGTTTATCAATACTTACTGCATATTCCCAAACAAAATAAGTAACTAACACGGAAAGCCTAGGAGTGACTGTGGATACATTATCCAGCAAGAGGCACGGTTTTCAGAACAGGGGGAAAAAAAACACGAAATTAAACAAACTGTTGACACTAGAAGCATTGTCACTATGCTGATACAGGCTGCACGGTGGCACAGTGATTAGCACTGCTGTCTCACAGCACCAGGGATCTGGGTTCAATTCCAACCTTGGGTCACTATCTATGTGGAATTTGCACTTTCTCCCTGTGGGTTTCCTTCGGGAGCTCTGGTTTCCTCCCACAGTCTGAAAGACGTGCTGGTTAGGTGGATTGGCCATGCTAAATTGACTCGAGCGTCAGGGAGATTAGCAGGGTAAATGAGGGTTATAGGAATAGGGCCTGGGTGGGATTGTGGTTGGTACAGACTTGATGGGCTGAATGGCCTCCTTCTGTGCCATAGGAAATCTATCATCATTGCCAGTGTCCTCAAGATGAGTGTGTGATGTCAAGTGAAACTAATTCACCCCAACTTAGAGGTAAGGGAGAGGGTCACATTTTAAAGTTCAGCTCACTATTACTACTGCGGTTAGCTGTTGACAATTAACCCAGATCACATCATAATCTGCTACAGTTTATACTGGAATTAACACGGATTGACACAAAAACAGTTCAAGTGAAATTTTCAGGTTTTTTTTGTGTTGCCTCAGGCAAGAAAAGTGGCTGTGCTCCCATCGTTCCCTGCCAAATTTTTAAACACTTTTTAAAAGAATGCTGGGGGTGGGTCCAGCTTTCAAGAAGTCGGGGCTTTTTTTTAAAGAGTGCCGCAATCTAAAAAAACTAAAATATTGATTCCCACACCGGCAGATATGCGACGATCCCTCTCCCTGAGGAGACCACCCGCCCATCCTTGCCCCAGGGAGTCCCCTCCCATGGACACGTCAGAATGAAAGCTGGACTTTCCACCCATGCTGCCATTCCTGCCCACCTAAAACAGGGTTGGAAAATCCCAACTTTGATGTTTCCAATTATTTTGCAATACTTCGAATCAGTTTCAGATCACATTCTGGCTTAAAATCTTTGTAAAAATAACCTATGTTCAGAAGTTCAAAGTCTCTGAACTTTCTGAAAGCTCCCCTCTTTCTCAGAGTCTAGGAAACTGGACAAATTGAATCAAAACGAGAGAACTATCGTCAACAGTGAATCCTGTGGAATCTGTGGAATGAAAGTCAAAATGCGATACACCCATTTCCTCCAGTTTCCATCAGAGATGATGAGAGTGCAAGAGGGGGCCACACAAAAGCATCCAATACAATCATTTTTGATTTGTCATGAGTATTCACATCCTGAATTGTATATGCCTATTGATACATAAATCCATAAATCGCTTTACAGTGCCACAATTAAATGCTTAGCTTGAACCACATGAAAACAACCTTGCTCCCAATCATTTACAAAAATAATTTCAATTGTTATTTCTACAAACCCCCTCCACTGCCCCCACACACCCACGCAACCTTTTCTACTGGTCAATGGTTTACTTTTCTTTAATATTGCTATTTGGAGTGCCAGTGAGATCATGGATGTTAGGAAATTGGGTGATAATTCTCTTTGGTTTGATAGTTTGCTCTAGTTTCTGGTTGAACCTAGAATGGGTATCTAACATGGCCACCTGAAGCAGGCACCATCATGCAGCATACCCCCGAAATCTGGCAGGGCAGTACTCTCACATGATTTTTCAACTTTTAAGTGCATTAGGCGTTCTGATAACCCTTCTCTTACAGCTTCCTTTGCTCCACCCATCACATCTCCCCCCACCTCCAACCCCCCCAACCCAGTCCACCAAAGTTGGCATTTTGCTTTAATGGGTCTTGAACTGTTTATTTTTTCTGCTTTGCATTTCCTTTGTTGACTCGTGCAATGCCATTTCATGAAAATAAACTTCTAGAAAATAGGACTTGTCAGCTGATTCAGTACCTGAGTACACTAACTCAGAAAAATCCCAGGTTCAATTCTCAATAAGTGCTGAGGTAGCTGATCTCAGATAGGGTATGAGTCGCAGCAGTGGTGCTATAATTGTCATTATTCCATGGATAGAACTCTCCAGCTCCTCCAGCCAGTGGAATGTTCCAGTCCCGCCGAGGTCAATGCACTGCAGAACACTCGCCGCACTTTATGGATCTGACCCTGCTGCAACAGAACTGTAAAGTTTCACCCTTGTTTAAGGAGGAAATGTCAGCAAGGCTGAAATCTGGAGGTTTGCTGAGTTGCTACAGTGCATCTTGTAGCTGGCACGCACTGCCACCACTGTTTGTTGGTGACGGATGTGGGTTGCCTGCTGATCAAGCATGCTGCTTTGTCCCATGTCCCACACGGTCACTTACTGATACCCAGGTTGGGATGTAGATGATCCTGCAGCAGACGGCACAACTCAGTTGCTGTTGCCTTATATACCCATGACCAGCTGTCATTGGGCATTTTACAGTAGACGAACCATGAGTTGCAGGTGTAGTTGGTAGTATAATATTGGTGCAGGCAAAACAGCTCCGATATCTGCTGACCTCCCTGGTATGCCATTTGAATCTTGTGCCACACCAAATAATGTACTTGGGGAGTAGCTAATGCATAACATGACTTGCAATTGACCAATAGAATCTGCAGCTTTGTATCCCCTGACCTCCGACGGTATTGGATGAACTTGATCTTATTACTTTTTGTCTATTTTAATGCTGTAATCTACTCAATTACTCCCTTTCAGTTGACTTACCTGTGACTTATTAGGTGGTGATAAGTAATGGGCAGAAATAAAACTTATAGCATAACCAAAATAGTTCAAAAAGTTTCATATACCACAGTCAAAGTGACCCTAACATGTTGTACACACAGGGCATGGTATACATGACAGGAGGTCCAGCTTTGTTGTACACATGGGGCATGGTATACATGACAGGATGTCCAGCTTGGTTGTACAGTTGGGGCATGGTATACATGACAGGATGTCCAGCTTGGTTGCACTCACAGAGCATGGTATACATGGCAGGATTTCTCACTGCATCTTTATAGGATTGCTACTTGCAGTTAAAGGAAGGCTGCATTTGGAATTTTTTGAAGTTCACTGCTAGCAGTTAGGATTGAAAGTTAGGAGGGATTGCAGTCAGACTTCTCCTTTTGAGATTCTAGTTTCATCAGGCTTACTCCATAAGGTGCTGAAAAGGGGGATTGTTGGCTTTGTTTTCTGAGTAGCATCTTCTGCTGGACGATCAGTATTAAAAGTGCCTGGATGGAGGTGGTCAAGTAAATAAATGTAACTTCACATGTCCAAGTAAATTTTGAGGGCAAATTTGTAAGACATTTTTTTGCAAGATTATTAAGGATATTCACAATTTGCCTACTTTTAGTATTTGTGATACAATGAATGTCAACAATGTTTAATCACACTATTCCCCCTGCCTCACCATCCTATTCCCCTCATGATATTATATACTTCTCACACAATCCCAGTCAAATCACCCCCACCTCAATCCACCCTGCCATATTCTTCTATGCTATTCCCACATTCCATTTATAATACTCCATCTCTAAACTGCCCCCAGTCTACAGCTAACAGGAGGACCTAATTAGGACTAAGGAGAAACCTACCATTCACCAAAACCTTTCTTATTCTCTTTCCCTCACTCCCACTTTGTCAACATGTCCACTCCCTTCATTTTATTCCTTTCTTCCTATATTTCTAAATCTCCTTTTTTCCATTCCTCCCTCTTTCTCCAACTCCTGCACCCCCCACACCCTCCTTTCTTTTCGTTGCGTCTGATCTTTTAGTTGCTGCTTTTCTTCTTCACATGCCCCTTTCCCTTCATCTTCATCCTTCTTCAATTTCTCTCCCTTCCTCCAACATCCTCTTTCTCTCTCTCCTTCCCTCCCTCTCCTTGGCACACTTACCATTTCCTTATCTCACTTTCTCTCTCCCACCCCAGGAGAAGGAAACTCAGTACGTAAGCATTACGGGGCCATTATAGTGTAAATTTGAATTGTTAAGCATTATTTCTGAAGTTGACCATTTCTTTTGTGTGTGTGTGTGTGTGTGTGTGTGTGTGTGTGTGTGTGTGTGTGTGTGTGTGTGTGTGTGTGTGTGTGTTAGGGGGGTGTTGGTGGTAAAAATATTTTATTCTTACATTCGCTCAGACTATAATTGGTTTGCTAACTGACATGACATGTTAAGACTCAAGAGATTTAAAGAATGTTCAGCAACTGTACTTCCCCTTGCACCACTCAAAGTTTTCATCTTACCATTTTTTTTGAAGTGCTATGAGTCAGGAAGATTTCCCATTCTGGAGTCCTGTTACATTTCTGCACTCAAAGGAAGTGGCTAATCAACATTTTACATGTTTGGTAATACAATATTTTATCAAACTGAATTTATCAGCAGGAATCTAAATGGAGTTGGCTGCTTTAAAAGCTTTTCTCTTTGCTGAATGTGTAGTTTTGCTGAAGCCATTGGAAAATTATTTGGACTTTGAGAAACAAGAGAGACATTGTAGGTGCACTGAGGAAGAGCCATGTGGTTAGAATTAAAGCTAAAGTGTTCCTTCCCCGAGAGATTAGAACAAGTCTGTCAGCAACACAACATCTGAAATAAAAATGGAAAATACTGGAACTGCACACCAGTTCTCAGCATCGCTGAATTCTGCATCAAGCTCAAATTTAGCATGGAGGGGACCCAAATTATGAAACACGTATTCCTTTCTTTTTTAGCAATGCATTGGCATCTCAGCATGTAAAGAAGAAAGGATTGGTTATTGCCTTTGGTGCAGACTTTAAATCACAATGATTGGTTAAGGCCAATTGTAAAAGCTCAGAGCGACCCTCATGTAAATTTACCCCAGATGAGCGGCATGGTGGCATAGTGGTTAGCACTCTTGCTCATAGGGACCCAGGTTCAATTTCGACCTCAGGTAACTGTCTGTGTAGAGTTCTCCCTGCATCTGCATTGGGTTCCTCTGGGTACTCCAATTTCCTCCCACTGTCCAAAGATGTGTGGGTGAGATTGATTGGGCATACTAAATTGTTCCTTTGTATCGGGGGACTAGCGGGGTAAATACATGAGGTTATGGAGTTAGGGACTTGGTGGCATTGTTGTTGGTGCAGGCTTGATGGGCTGAATGGCTTCCATCTGCACTGTATGGATTCTATGATTCTATTCTATGGAATCACCATATCTAGGATGGAGAGTGGGGAATTGCTGGGTTGAGGAAAGAAAACTTGCTGAGGTTTTTAGGTTTTTGCTGAAACTTTGGTGTTTGTAATATTGGCATCCAATGAGCTGAATGACTTCTGTCTGCACTGTAGGGATTCTATGATTCCATGAAAATATTTAGCAGAATCCTTATCAATTTAAACCTAAAACTGGGAGCCATTAACACAAATTAGGCTTGTTTCATTTTCATAGTCTCATTTCTAGAATTAGCCATTTGATGGACAAATGTGCATTCCTAACAGAGTAAAGTAATATAGATGTCATGATCAGCACCTCCTCTTATGCTGAATGCAGAAATAAGCTACAAAGGGATGCCCCTCTGATCAGAAATAGGAGCCAATACCCAGAATGAACAATTAACCTCTTTTCATTTGTTATATACACAGAAATTAATATTGATCTATTGTTACATGCACTGAAATTAAGCTTGATAACTTCTGATTAGTCTGAAACTGGAAGAAAATAACATATACATGGAATGTCCAGTTCATATAGAGTAGTAATTAGTATTTAATAGGAGACAGACAGATAAGCTAAAAGCAAAATGGATCAATCAATTGAGTATCTAGTGAAAGGAGTATTTGATTGCAAAATCCAACATGCAAAGTCTGTTCATCCTTGATAAAAGGTTTGTTTGTGAGAAAGAACATGGGAATATAGGAATAGCAACAACCCATTCATTCAAACCCTCATATATGATCCACCAGTCAATTAGATCATGGTTAATCTGTACTTCAGCTTCATTTAAATACATTTGTTTGATATCCCTTTATTTAACAACATTTATCAACCTCAATCTTGCAAATCTAACTTAACCCAGCAATCAAAGCTGTTTGAGGGAGAAAGTTTCAGAATTCCATTGCCCTTTGTGTAAAAAGTGCTTCTTGTTTTATACTGAAAGGACTACTGTTAATTTTAAAATTATACCTTCTTGTTCTGGATTTACCTATCAGAGGATTTAATTGTATATACTTATTGAATTCCTTAATCATTTCAATTACCGCAATGGGATCATTCCTCAATCTTTTAAACTCAAGAGAATGGAAGCAAAGTTAATGCAATATACTTTTAAAATTTTGCCCTTTAAACCTGGTTTCATTCTGGTGAATTCTGCCAATTTTCAAGGCCAATATATCTTGCTGAGATTTGGTTTCCAAAAGTGATTAAGGCTAGGCTCAAATCATTGCTCTTCTTGTTCAGACTCTTTATATCAATATTGGTGGCTCTTCCAATGCATTCCACACCTTTAACAGTTTTCAGTTTCCTGGTCCAAAATCCTTTTCACCATGAACATCAAGTCCCTCTACTAGAATGGTCCAGAACATTCTGTGTCTTCCTTGAGAAGGGGGTTGCTTCTTCTCCTCTCTTTGAGAGCACAAAACGTTACCCTTGTCCTTACCTCTCATCCCACCAGCCTCCACATTCCATGGATTATCCCTGCCACTTCAGCCCCCTCCAGCATGATGCCACCATCAAACATATCTGAATGGGTTTCTCTGAAGATCTCTGTGTTGTTCCTGTGGCTAAAGGCACCACCTGATGTAGTAAACAGTCCAAAAGGATCCAATTTGATTTTGTTATTCATATTGACCTAATTGATTTCAACCAAAACCACAACTGAGCTCAGTATTCTTGGGGAAAAGTCAGTAAATTGTCAAGGGTTTAGGTTCATGCCTGAAGAGCAGACACTAGACCAGAGAACTGCAGAGCTGCCAGTGCCATTGAATTAGCAGGAGAGTGGAATTGAAAAGTTGAGACCACAATTAGATCAGCCATGATTATCAAATGGTGGGGAAGATTCGAAGAACTGCAAGGCCTCTCTCCTGCCCCTAAATCCTATATTCCTGTGTCCACAGCATGAAACAGCACTGTCAAGGGATGACCAGGGAAAATTGGAAAAATAGATACGATTGGAAAACAATCTAATGTGGGGTCGCAATGATAAGCTGATGTAATAAGTATAAAAACAGAAGAATTCAGTGCTCAGAATGAAGCCATGTGGCCCATTGCTGAGGCCAACTTTCAGCTGGAGTTGCTTCTTTGATATATTTTCTGAGGTTTTCTACAAGTCATTTTATATTCCCCCATTCTGAGTTTCCATCTATATGATGTTATATGTTCTGCCTCAGTAATAATTTGCTGTGAAGCATTCCTGGGTATGATAATCTTTTGTAAGGAAAAAATGTTTATTAATAGATTTTAGTTGCGTGTTTAATGTTCAGATTGCTGCTAGTTACTCTTGTGAAAAATGACCCTTTTATCAACTTTTTGGTGGTATTGGAATGAATAACAGACTCAGCATTGAAGTATGCATTTCCTTTACGGCTGTAACTATTCCAGATAAAGCAACACTCGAGATAAAAGTTAGTCCAAAATGTATTTATTTTCTACAAATGAACACAGCAAGTCGATGTTTGCTATTTCAGAGGAACTGAAAATTCCTATTACAGGCCACGTGCTATAGCCAGGAAGCAGCTGCCTTTCCATTTCCACCTCTTGAATCTTGAATAAATATAGAGAAAGATTACAATATGACAAAAGACAGGTCATTTATTGGAAAAAAAATAGCATTAACTATGCATTCCATAAAACATTGGATTTAAAATTACTTCAGTCTGGAGTGATTTCAGTGGTTGGTAATTTATAAGACCAATACCTACTTCATGGTGAATGCACTTGTTTGCAACTTGCCATTCATTTAACCTCGTCAGGTCTGTTTTTTATTATGACAGACAAAGATAAATCTGTTCTTTGTAAAATTTTACGTGGGAGTTTTCCTTATGTTTGGAACACCAAGTGGAAGGCTTTTCAGGATCAAATCATAGTTCATAAGCTTTTATTCACTGCTGCTGTGAGTAAGACCATATGTGATAGTTGCATCCTGTTGTTGAGGCAGGTTTAAATTGTACTGAATATATTGCACACAGAGCCAGCTTTGGATAAACATGGTTTTCTACAAGGCTTATTTTCTGCATCCAATTTTTGCACGCATAATTGAGATAAATGCGAGGTGATGCATTTTGGTAGATTGAACCAGGGCAGGACTTACTCAGTTAATGGTAGGGCACTGGGGAGAGTTACAGAACAAAGAGGTCTAGAGGTACATGTTCATAACTCCTTGAAAGTGGAGTCACAAGTGGTCAGAGTGGTGAAGAAGGCATACAGCATGCTTGGTTCCATCAGTCAGAACATTGAATACAGGAGTTGGGATGTCTTGTTGAAGTTGTACAAGACATTGGTAAGGCCACACTTGGAATACTGTGTACAGTTCTGGTCACTCTATTATAGAAAGGATATTATTAAACTCGAAAGAGTGCAGAAAAGACTTACTAGGATGCTACCCGGACTTGATGGATTGAGTTATAAAGAGAGGCTGAATAGACTGGGGCTTTTTTCTCTGGAGCGTAGAGGTGATCTTATAGAGGTTTATAAAATAATGAAGGGCACTGATCATCTTGATAGTCAATATCTTGTCCCAGAGCTGGGGAGTCTAAAACTAGAGAGCATAGGTTTAAGGTGAGAGGGGAGAGATACAAAAGTGTCCAGAGGGACAATTTTTTCACACAGAGAGTAATGAGTGTCTGGAACAAGCTGCCAGAGATAGTAGTGGAGGTGGGTACAATTTTGCCTTTTAAAAAGCATTTAGACAGTTAAGATGGTATAGAGGGATATGGGCCAAATGCAGGTAATTGGGATTAGCTTAGAGGTTTAGAAAAAGGGCAGAATGGACAAGTTGGGCTGAAGGCCTGTTTCCATGCTGTAAACTTCTATGACTCTATAAATCTATTATGGAGCTTTGCTGTTGGTGACACATTTTGGGATATTACAAGTGTTTTCCTGAAACCTTTGCAGTCCTTAGGAGTAATAAATGCAGGCCATGAATTACACCAAATATGTGATTTGTTTTCTGAGTGTCACATAATCGCAGTTTGAATGTGGATGGGAGATTGTATGGAATGTGCACATGATTTTTCAACATGCTTGTCTGGCAAGTTCATGTTTTTTTTATTCATTCATGCAATATGGGGTGCCGCTAGCTGGCCAGCATTTATTGCCCATCTCTAGTTGCCCTTGGAGGGCAATTGAGAGTCAACCACATTGCCGTAGTTTTGGAGTCACATGTAGATTAGCCCAGATGAGTACGGCAGATTTCCTTTCCTAAAGGACATTAGTGAACCAGATGGGTTTTTCTGACAATCTACGATGGTTTCATGGTTATCAGTAGATTCTTAATTCCAGATTTTTTTATTGAATTCAAGTTCCACCATAGGTCATGATGGGACTCGAACCTGGGTCCCCAGAACATTAGCCGAACTTCTGGATTAATAATTTAGCGATACCACCATTAGGCCATCGCACAAGCACATATGTGACATAATTTTTTGTTCATAGAGGTAAGATAGTGTTATAGCTGTGATATTAGGTCATTAATCAAGAAGGTGGAATGAATAATTCCAAAAGCAAGAGTTCAAATTCTCCCAATAACTATTCGAGATTTTAAATTCATTTTTAAAAAATGTTTGGAAATAAAAAAGTTGGTATCAGTAAAATGGACTATGAAACTGTTAGATTGTTATAAAAATGTAACACTGTTGTCCTTTAAGCGAAATAAATTTGTCCTCTTAGTTCTGTCTTGTATGTTACTCCAATTCCATCTAATATGGGTGACTCTTAACCGTTGGTTCTGTAAGCCATTGGGATTTATCAACTTTCAGGGTACCTATAGGGATGGTTAAAAAAATTCCTTGTCACTGAATTCCACATTGCGAGAATAATTTTTTAAAATAAAGATTATTATTGCTTGGAGTTACTCAGCCATACTGACTGCATCCAGAACATTGTATGAAAAGATTGTAATAGATCTTGCTTCATTGTGGCCTGATCGTTTAGCTTTCTCTGGTTACATTTCTGTAAAATGTCTTAGATGTTTTCTACATTAAAGCTGCTATCCAAATGCAAGTTGTTGATGAATTTTGAAATCTGGTGGGAACCTCCAGATTGATGGAGGATGGGTGCTGGAGGTCCCATAATTAACAAGCTCTGCCTAGTCAACATCATTCCTACTACAAAACATGCATATCAATACATAACTTGCTATATTCACCTTTCCACTTTGAAAATCAATCAGCAACTCTACATTCCAAAATTGTTGCAAAAATATATTTCCCTGTGGAAAGGTTGAGAGAGAGATTATTTTGTCTATGTACTTGGATTGTTTGTTTCCTTGCCACTTGATGGTGTATTGAATCTCCTACCTACCTTTGTGGCAATCGTAAATTATCTCCCAGCTTCCTGCTTCCCAGGTCAGCCTCTTAACATGAGGTATATCATAAAATCCTACAGTGCAGAAGGAGGCCATTCAGCCCATCAAGTCTGCACTGACCACAATCTCACCCAGGCCCTATCCTTATAACCCCATGCATTTAGCCAAGCTAGTTCCCCTGACATTAAAGGGCAATTTAGCATGGCCAATCCACCTAACCTGCACATCTTTGGACTGTGGGAGGAAACCAGAGCACCCGGAAGAAATCCATGCAGACATGGGGAGACCGTACAAACTCCACACAGACAGTGACCCAAGCTGGGAATAGAACCTGGGTCCCTGGCACTGTGAGGCAGCAGTGCTAACCACTGTGCTACCATACCTTCCCTGCTAAAAAGATTGACAGAGGTGATGTAAAGTGGATGTTTCCCTTTGTTGGACATTCTAGAACAAGAGGCCAAACTACAGTTTTAGGCAGATTTAAAACAGAAACGAGGAGGAATTATCTTACTCAAAGGGTTGTGAATCTGTGGAATTCTCTACTCCAGAGTGCATTTGATACCAGAACACTAAACACATTTAAGGAAGAGATCGATAGGTTTAAAATTAATGGAGGGATGAAGGGTTATGGGGAGTGGGCAGGAAGTTGGAGATGACGCTCAGACAAGATCAGCCGTTATTGTACTGAATGGCAGGGCAGGCACAAGAGGCTGAATTGCCTACTCCTGCTCCTAGTTCATACTACCGTGTTGAGTCATGAGCAAACCCTATAACTACTGCTTGAACTCTAACCTCTAGACAGACTGGCTGCCCTTATTCTTTACTTCAACCTTCTTGAGTCATCTCAAGAATTTGGCTAGTGCATGAACCATACAACATCACCTTATGAAAGGCAGCCCCATTCATACCCCTTCCAGCCTTGCCCGGCTGGTGAACAGGGGTACGTGCAGCACCAAATCTTGTGTGGGAACAAACACATGTCATCATCTTAGAGTGTGAGGCCAAGGATTTGATTCTCCTTGATAGCCTTGCTTCTCCAGCTTCTTGTGAATTGGAGTCGCTGATCTCAATAGCTGTAGGCATAGTGTTTGTGAGGGAAACTATATCTTGACTTTATCCTCAAGGCTCCGCTGCAAATGCCAAAATAGTTACCAGCGCCACTATAGTGACTTTCATTAAAAAAAGGACCTACAAATAGTATTGGCGTAACATTTTTGCAATCTCCCACAAGTCATCAATGAACCTTTGAACATCCTCAAAGAACGATATGAAGCAATTCAGCTTCTCAATGAACAGCACTTTGAGGAATCCTCTGCAAGGATTTACAGGGCTTGGGGAAAAAGTAGGGAGTGGCACAAAGTTAATTGCTCTTGCAGAGAACTTCTACAGGCATGGGGGGCTGAGTGGCTTCCTTCCACCTGCAACCATGCTATGCTAAGGCAGGGGTTGGCAACTTTAATAAGGAGGTCTATTAATAAAAGTTAGTCCACAGAACTGCAACATCTTACATGGCACTGCAGCTCAAGTGTCAACTGGGTTTAAAGGGTTTTACAAAAAGGTTGTTGTTGAATGATACTTTCTCACAAGTTCAATGTTAATAAAAGTTTAAAAAATGATACAAGCTACCTAATTATCAAAAAAATGTTTGGTCAACTGACATGAAGAGCCACACAGGAGTCCTTAATGAGCCAAATGCGACTCTGGTGCCACAGTTTGCTGATCCCTTCTGTAATGTAGGAATTCATTGGTCCTTCAGCAGAGGAATACCTTTCTCCTGTATTTTGAGTTACTCCTGTTATTCTACATCCACTTTCATTGGCTTCTCCCACTGCAGTGTACTTCACTAGGTGCTCCTTCTTGACTCTATCCCTTTCCTCCAAGTTAGATGTATTTAAGCCAATGTGCCCTGGTCTGGTTCATGCTAAAATTGACACACCCACTCCATACATTACAGGTGGTTGGTTTGTGAAATGGAAAATAAATGTCACATGGTAACGTAATGAATGTCCTCCAATTAAAACTGGTGTGGGAAAAGAAACATGTTGGGGGCTGAGTGAAGGAGCTTTACTCTGTATTTAATTATACTATACCGCATCTGAGAGATCTAGGACTGATATTTTATCACCTTGCTCAGGTGAGGCTCGTAAAATCCCGCCCGAGGCCAATGGAAAATTCTGTTCTGTGAGCCTTGCCCGCCCTGATTCCAGGGGGCGTGTCTGTAAAGTTCTGGCCTTTGTCTCTAATGCTGAATGCTTGAAATGGAAAATGTTGCATTTTATAATATCCTTCACCTTGTTGAATGCAAAAATATTTTATTTCCTTAATATACTTCTAATTTTGGTCAATTCTCAAATATTTCACATTAAAATTCTACTAGTTTCATCACCCTATCCGTTAATTTGCTCTGTATTCAAATATCCCATTTTGATCTTGTTTTATAAATAATCAGAAATATTAAACTGAGATTTAATTTACATGATCAACCAGCAGATTTAAAAAGTAAAATGTCAGGGTGTTGAGTGATAGGCTTGGGAAACTCCACAGAACTAAAGAGCATTCTTAGCAGTATTCTTAAAATAAATTCTGTCTTTCATTAAACCGGACATAGTATTATGTTTAGCATGCTTGCAGAAGTTTATTTTCTTTCGCTATCCTAGTTTTTACAGCATATCAACAGCATCGGTTGGCAATCTTTCAAGCTTCAGGCTGAATGTTAACCGAACTGAAATCCACTGTTTTGGGCAGACTTCCCGACTGGCGCAGATTTTGCTGAAGCTGCTGTTCGATGCCCAGAGAAATGATGGGCTGAATTTTTATCCCCCGAGGAGGGTAGTGTGAGTCAATAGAACTCCAACATCATGTTCCTCATGCTCTCACCTCGGGAAAATGTGACCCTGCCATGCCACGTTTTGTGGCTTAATTTCGTGCTTATTTAAAGTTAGGTTACTGCATTCAACATTGATCCTTTCTAACCAGTATAGATGGTCCCAGCTAAAATGAGGAAGACGCAGAATGTGTATTCATGTATAAGCTGCTTTGGACCTGTTCACGGGAAGTGAGGTGTTGGTAAAGCAGAAGATTTCACCAGTGTGTCCACAGGCTGTTGGAGAAGATCTTATTGTAAGCTGCTTCAGACTGTGGGAGGAAACTGGAGAGTAGAAGAGAGACTGTTACCTCTTATGAGAAGACTAAAACTGGAGGCCATCAATAAAAATAGTCACCAAGAACTCAGAGGGAATCCAGAAGAAATATCTTTATCCTGAGAGTGGCAAGAATATGGAACTATCCACAATGGGTGATTATGGTGAATAATATCAATACATTGAAGGGGTGGCCAAATAAGCTGTAGAGGGAGAAGGATCTGATGGGTTATGTTGATTGAGTTAGATGAAGAAGGATGCGAGAAGGCTTAAGTGGAACATAAATGCCTACATGGACATTAAGTGTTCCCAGATCATTCATGATATTATTGAATGGCAGAGCAGGCTGGAAGGGCCAATTGGTCTACATCTGCTCCCAACTTCTATGTTCCTATGTCACTATGGGCTAGTTTGGCTGAGTGGCTTATTCCTGTCCTGCCTATTTTCTGTAAATCTGAATGGTAAATTGATCAAATTATACTGTTGGCATAGAATTTTACCTGCTGGAAATGCATACCTAGAACTCTAATGTCACTGCAGTAGCTCTAAAATGAATGTAACAGTTCTGGCCATCTTACTGCTGCAACAGATGTGTTCTAACCATGCTACAAGATTACATTAACTCATGCTGGAAAATTGAGGGGGCAGGAGTAGATCTGATCATTTGATGTGACATCCCAGAAAGCAAGGCTCTGCACTGGGAGCACAATTTTGTAATATTACCTCCTTTGTGTTTAACCTATAATATTTTGTGTTCATCAAAAATTAGGAGAGCCACTGGTGGGAAATGTGACACTGTCCATTTTTGGAACTAGTGTACTCCCAAATCAAGCTAATCAGAAGATACATGTGGATTTGTGTCATCTGTCCTCAGTGCTTGTATTAACCCAAAAAGATGCACACCAATGTATTGGTGTGGCCATATTCTGTTTTCTACATCAACAACCCTGTAGCCTTTCTTAATAGCAAATCAATTTTCCCATGTTCATGAAGTAATATAAATGTTGCTTTCAAAATAACATAAGAATGTTGACTGATTAATCACTAGTGTAATTTGAAGCTCAAACCACTTTGAGTGATGGAATTACTGCTCTTTCTTTCCTGTTTGGTCTGCTATCCATCCAGTTGTTTGCGAGTGTTCTGGAATTGTTTTGCACAGATCATTTCTTCCTCCTATTGTCTTGCCTCAGATCAACTGTGGAATGATGTCATCTTTCCACTGACAGCAAATGACCAGCTGAAGAAGGCTTCCTTGATGAGGAAAAGGCAAACTTCAGGGGAAGAGTATTGTCCGAGGGAACTGAGACATCTGCGAACACCTCATTCAGGCAGGAAAACATGGTGACAGCTTTATTTCAAAATACTTGTTGGTTTGATGAAAAGAAGGCACAATGTGAGACTCTGCAGAGCTGCAGTACATCATATCACAACATTGTAATGAAGGTAGCCAACATTTGCAGCAACCTCTTTCCATTTTGGGCACTGGAGGAGAACAAGGTTTTTTGTGACATAAAACAATAACACCTTGCATTTATATGGCACCTTAAATATAATGGAGCATTCCTAAGGTACTTCACAGAGGCACTACAAAGCAAAATGTGACACTGAGCCACATCTTCAGATGGATGACCAAATTATTGGTCAAAAAAGTAGGTTTTAAGGAGTGCCTCAAAGGAGGAAAGTTTGGGAGAAAGGCAGGGAGGTTTGTGGAGGGAAATCCAACAATTAGGACTGTGACAGATGAAGACATGGCCATGGGTGGTAGAACGATTAAAGTTGGGAAATGCTCAAGAGAATTAGAGGAGCATAGATATCTTGGTGGGTTGAAGGCTTGGAGAAACTTACAGACAAATGTTGAAGTCATGGAAGGATTTGAAGACAAGAATGAGGGTTTAAAACTGTGTTTGTTGCTTAACCAGAGAACTTTTACAGAGGTGATGGGAGAACAGCATTTGGTGCAAATTAAGACACCGGGAGCAGAGTTTTGGTTGAAAAAGAACAAAGAAAATTACCGCACAGGAACAGGCCATTTGGCTCTCCAAGCCTGCACAAATTGTGCTGCCTGACTGAACTAAAACCCTCTACTCTTCCAAGGACCATATCCCTCTATTCCCATCCTATTCATGTACTCAGGTTATGTTGGTAAAATATGGAAGGACAGACAGGAGTGGGTTAAAACAGTTGTCAGATGGAACAAAGTCACGATGAGGGTCTCAGCAGAAGATCTGATGTAGAGGTGAAACTCAGTGGTCTTAGTGAATGTGCATTTATGTGGTCTAAAACTCATCTTTTGATCAAATATGTCACTGAGGTTTTAAATAGACTGGTTCAGCCTCAGGAAATTACCAAGAGGGATAACTTAGACTGAACAGTGAAGAAGGGGGTTTATAATGGGAACTGAAGACAATGGCTTCAGTATTCCCAACTCTTAATTGGAAGAAATTTCTTCTCATCCAATTCTGCATGTGGGATAAACAGTGCCATTGATGTCAAATCCCTGGCTGTGATTAGATTGATAAGAATGGTACTAGATGACTGCTGTCCCACAGTGGAGAATTGTTGGCAGAGGATGATGTTTCAAAGGCTGCAGACAGATTGAGAAGGATGAGGAGGGATAGTTTGTCTTTGTCATAGTCATGTTGATACATATTATTTGTGACTTTAATAAGAACCTGATTGGAGGAATTCAACCATGGAGTTCGGAGAAAGATGGGCAAGAAGTTGGGAGGTGCAACACTTTCAAAGACAGTTGACAAAAGGTCTTGGAAATGTGAGAATAGCTGGCAAGGATGGAGAGGTCAAGATTGGGTCTCTTGTGGAGAGGGGTGATGATGACATATTTGAAGGAAACGGGGAGTCTGATGAGAAGAGATTAATAATATCAGCAAACATTCCTAATTTCATAGTAATAGGTGAATGGATAAACGATCACAATAGGGATATGAACTACAAATTCCATCTTACTGAGACACGAATGTGCTTGGAAAGTGCTGTAATAATTGATGACATAGTCATTCACAAGAGCTGAGATACAAATTAGGACTGAGAGGAACCAGCTGGCTCATACATTGAACTTAGAGGTGGAAAGGTCAGTTTTGATTCATACCGAATCTCTTCAGTAACTCAATTTAATTCCTTCTGTAGAATTGCAGAAGTATATATTATTTATAAAGCTAACTAGGCAGCTACAAAGAAAATAAATTAATATGGACCTGGATCTTCTGAGCAGCAACAATGTTTAGTAGATTGTTCCTTCACTCGCAAGTTCAATGAGGTAGGATTTTCTCCACAGCCTTCTGGATCCTGATGCCAAGGCCATATGAGGGTCAAATGCCCACACTGTGTGAGGAACAGTTACGGGCCTGTGATATACACCAGTTTGGCCAATTAATGTCCAGAAGATGATTAGCCTTCCAACGTAGGATGGTGGGTAGGTTTTCAAAACTGAAGGCCCAATAGGGAGACCCTCCAACCTGAAAGAAGCAATGGACTGCCAGGGCAGGCAGAGACTTTCTGGAGTGGTGGCCTGGGGTTTGCCACTGGGGGGCTGCCTCCAAGCAGCTGTGCTGTTACCCACCATGGATCTGCAGCCATTTGGAAAAGTCATTTGTCTTGGACAATAGGCCTTCCTAGGCCTTTATACTCCCCTAGCTGGCTACCTGTATTGAAAATCCCAGACAGGTCGCTGGGAAACCAGGATGCCAACCATTTGAATGCATTTGTCTCAGTGCTACCTCCATCTCCACCACCCTAGCCCAGTCCCATTAGGGGCTAAGCATTCAGTCAATGCAGCATTCCCTCAATACGGCACTGAAAATACATTTGCTGAATATGCATACAATTCCTCCTGTCTGATAACTAAAATTGAGGATGAAAACATCTCTTGAGAAGGTTTTATGGGAAGTGTCTTTTTGATTATGTTTCCTTCACCTTTAAACTTAAGCTTTTTAATTCTATTTATAGCATACACATTACAATTCACGCATGAATTGTCATCAGTATTTATATAGTTGTGGATATAAATGATGAGAGATTGGTGCTGGAGTATTGTGCATTGTTTTCCATGGCACATATTTACAATGGCTTCTGAATTCGGAAAATCTTGAACCCTCAATGAAATGGGAGTTATGGGTGAGACTGTTTCTCCTTTGACTCAATTTGCATGCAAATCAAATTCTTTTCCAGTTCACCTTTTTGATAATTACGTGAATTGTTTTATAGATAATTCTGGGAATGAATCCTGTTTTTTTTTAAAGTTTGTAACCCTCAGTTATATAAACAGGCCCTTACAGGAACTCGCTGATTCAATTCCCTGGTCTGTAGTGATCTCAGTCAGGAAGTGTGGTTCAGTACGATAGGTCTTAGTTCCTCTTGACTGGAGGATGAAGGTTAGCTATGGATCCTGCTCCTGATTGCATACCCTGTTAGTCAACTGGAAAGTACATAAGCCAGGTAAGCAAATGGCCAAGATGAATGCATTCCATGATTGAATAGTCTGAATGAGTACATAGTTTAGGGCTACATTTGTTGCCGTATTGTGGAAATGCAACATTGTTGAAGGTGCTATCTTTTGGATAGCCATGCCCCACCTGCTCTTCCAGTTGGACATACACAATTGCATGACAATATGGCAGAATTAGAAATTAAATGCTCCCACGATACATGTGGTTGTATCCCCCAACCATATCAGTGAAACTAGTTTCTTTTTATTTATTTGTGAGACATGGGTGTTGCTGGTTGGCCAGCATTTATTGCCCATTCCCAGATGCCCTTCGAGGGCAGTTGAGAGTCAACCACAGTGCTGTGCACAGTGCACAGGAGGACGTGAATAATTTGCCGGGTGTTAGCGATGGAAAGGTGGTAGGACTGGAGGGTCTTAATGACATTACTGTTACTAGAGAGGAGGTGCTCGACAGACTGGAGGGACTGATTGTGGACAAGTCGCCAGGACCGGATGGAATGCATCCGAGCGTTCTGAAAGAAATGGCGGAGGTGATAGTGGATGCCTTGGTGGTTATTTTCCAGATGTCGCTGGATTCCGGGGAAGTGCCGGAAGATTGGAAAGCGGCTAATGTTACGCCGTTGTTTAAGAAGGGTGCCAGGCAAAAGGCAGGGAATTATAGGCCGGTTAGTTTAACGTCTGTTGTAGGTAAAATGTTAGAATCCGTCATCAAGGAGGAAATAGCGAGGCATCTTGAGAGAGCAGACGCAGCACGGTTTCGTTAAAGGGAAGTCGTGTCTGACAAATTTACTGGAGTTCTATGAGGATGTGTCTAGGGCGGTGGATAGAGGAGAGCCGGTGGATGTGGTCTTTCTGGATTTTCAGAAGGCGTTTGACAAGGTACCTCACAGGAGGTTATTGCAGAAGGTCAGGGGACAGGGAGTTGGGGGTAGGGTGTTAGCATGGATAGAGGATTGGTTGTCAAATAGGAGGCAGAGAGTGGGGGTCAATGGGTGCTATTCGGATTGGCGGATGGTGACTAGTGGAGTGCCTCAGGGGTCGGTGCTGGGGCTTCAGCTATTTACCATTTATATAGATGATCTGGAGGAGGGAACCGAGTGTAGGGTGTCGAAATTTGCTGATGACACCAAGATTGGAGGAAAGGCAAATTGTGCGGAGGGTGTGGAGAGTCTACAGAAGGATCTAGATAGGCTGGGCGAATGGGCCAGGAAATGGCAAATGGAATTTAATGTTGGCAAGTGCGAGGTGGTCCACTTTGGTAGGAATAATGGTAGGAAGGATTATTACTTACGTGGCGAAAAACTGCAGCAGGCGACGGTGCAGAGGAACCTTGGGGTCCTTGTGCATGAGTCGCAAAAACCCAGCTTGCAGGTGCAGCAGGTGGTCAGGAAGGCTAATGGGATGCTGGCCTTCATAGCGAGGGGGATTGAATATAAAAGTAGGGAGGTCTTGCTGCAGCTGTATAGGGCATTGGTGAGGCCGCAGCTGGAGTACTGTGTGCAGTTTTGGGCGCCGTACTTACGCAAGGATATTTTGGCCTTGGAGGGAGTGCAGAGGAGGTTTACTAGGCTGATGCCGGAGTTGAGGGGGTTGAGCTATGAGGAGAGGCTGAATAAACTAGGCTTGTACTCGTTAGAGTTTAGAAGAATGAGGGGAGATCTCATTGAGACGTATAAGATGATGAATGGGATGGATAGGATAGAGGCGGAGAGACTCTTCCCGCTCAGAAAGGGTAATAGGACTAGGGGGCACAGCCTCAAGATAAAGGAGGGGCGGTTTAGAACGGAGTTGAGGAGGAACTTCTTCACTCAAAGGGTGGTGAATCTCTGGAATTCTCTGCCCGTTGAAGTGGTGGAGGCTGCCTCGCTAAATATTTTTAAGACGCGGGTTGATGGGTTTTTGATAAGCGAGGGGATTAAGGGTTATGGGGAGAGGGCGGGAATGTGGAACTGAGCCACGACAGATCAGCCATGATCTTATTGAATGGCGGGGCAGGCTCGAAGGGCCAGATGGCCTACTCCTGCTCCTATTTCTTATGTTCTTATGTTGTTCTGGAGTCACATGTCGGCCAGACCAGGTAAGGACAGCAGATTTCCTTCCCTAAATGGCATTAGTGAACCAGATGGGTTTTTATGACAATCAACAATGGTTTTACGATCATCAGTAGATTCTTAATTCCAGTTTTTTTTATTTGAGTGTAAATTCCACCATCTGCCATGGTGGGACTCGAACCCACATCCCCAGAACATTAGCTGAGTTTCTGGATTAATAGTCTAGCAATAATACCACTAGGCCATCACCTCCCCTAGGTTATCTAGCTGTTATCTCATTGTGATTTGTGGGAGTCAGCTGCCACTTTTCTGACTAGACTCCAAAGATTCTCATTGGTTGTGGAGCATTTCGGGGCATCCTCAGGTCATGAGAGATGTTACTTAAATGAAAATCTTGCTTTATAATACTCATAGTTAAATTTCATGTATGAAGGTATTCTTCTGCACTGCATGATTCTATGATTCTATTTAGTTGGGTGTTCAGTGTTTCTAATGTGTCGGTGCAGAACGATGGGCCGAAGGGCTTCTTCTGCACTGTATGATTCTATGATTCTAAGAATGGCTCACAGTTGAAGTTTGAGATAACGATTGATTGTGGAACTGTATCAGAGCAGATAAAAAAAATTGGTAAAGTTGAAGGCAAGAGTGAAAAACAGTCACAAAGTCAAATTTGCTGGAAATTATCACAGATTTCAGAATAACAAACCGAGAAAGATTACATTGAAGTTCACAACTATAAATGTAAATTATAAGTTCCTGTTTGATATTTTTAGCAAAGGAGAAAGAAAAACATAGTCATGAACGTGAGGTATCTGAAAACAATAAACTGAAACCAGAAAAGAGAAACATTGGCAGAGGTTTTGTGGGTCTGAGGGCAGGTCAGATATCAGCATGGAACTCCTGGCAATTCCACGGGGAAGGCCTGACAGAATCAAATGCTCCTCAGGCCACCGTTAGGCCTTGTCTACGTTTCAGGCCTCAGTGGCAGAGAGTTTCTGGCCAATCAGAAGTTTGCAGCTACAGGTCATCACCAGTGGCAGTGGGAGCGATAGTGGCTGGTGGGAATGCACCATCAGAGGCCCAGGAATGTACTGGGATTCCAGGTCAAAGGTGAGTGAGGATGAAATGGGGGTTGCAGGATAGGAGTTATGAAGAGGGGAGCAGGAGCATTAGAGACAAGGGCAGAGGAATGGTTTTCAGCAGCCAATGATGCCAGGTTCTTCAGTTGGACAAAGTGGCTGGAATTTTTCCAACTCACTGGCCTGAGCCTTGTAAAATCCCACCCACGGTCAATGGGGAATGCTGTTCTGTGAGTCTCGCCTGCCTCCAGGCCAGTTCACATTTGCACTCCTATAATGCCCATTCACACTTGCACTCTCTGCATAGCCCTTCCCATGTCCTGCTCCACCTGATCCCATCAGCATCTCTCCCTTTCCCCAACACCCCCAATTTCCCCTGTCACTTACGACACTTTCACATCCATCCCATCTCTTCATTCCCCTCCTTCCCACCTAATTTGACCCCAGCACAGACCACCATCAGCTGATGCATATAATCACCAGCAGCTTAATATCCACTACCTGAAAACTCCAGCAGCTTAAGATCCATGTCCTGGAGGCCTCCCTCTTCCAATCTCCGTAAACTGCCCCAAACCTGCTTCCTGGTGCTTCCCATCATGTCCTCACCAAGTTGGTCTGGAAAGTGGTGGTGTGGATCCAAAATGTTATCTAACCATCTATTAAACTACTAGCCATCTTTTCATGTTCTTGACGGTATAGGAACTACCAATTCACAGTGTGAGCTGAGTTAACTATTTGAAGCACAAAGCTTGAACATTACATTTGACCTCATCATTTCTTGGTTGTAAAGGGAGAAAACTGTTAAGAGTTTGACTCCTGGCTGCTGTTCACCAAGACACGATAATATTAGTTCACTATGGAAGTTGTGTGAGGACCGAATTGGAGGTTGTTGTGATATTTCCATGGTTAAGCATACTGTTGACAGTCATTCAATGTTTGAAACCAATAAGTATAACAAGTTTTGGAGTTAATTTCTTCTAATGGCTTCTTGCTTATAACATTTGCTTAAGTCTTTTCATACAATATTTTAACACAGTTGTTCATCAGTTTATAATAAATAAGCTGACAGCTGCATATTGTATAAAGGAATTTTACATTCACGTACGTTCAGCAAAAGAAATGAAACCACTTTCTGCCATGGTCCATCTGTCTAAATATAAGAAAATTGATTTTTTAAAAAAATAGCAATTACACCCACAACACTCTTCCCGAACTCCTCTGGGCAGGAATCCACTGTCAGATTAAACAATTTTATGATATAAAATTCCATTGCTCACTGGATGAGCACATTAGCCCGTGCAGATTGCTCACAGCTGAGAAATATAACTCAGATGACCAACCGACAGACAAGTGAAAACATGCATGGGTGTGTTTGCAATGTTGTTGTTTGGAGTGGAAGTTGTGCTGAACTTGTTAAGTTCACCTTAAAATGTTAGACAATCTGCAAGGATCCCATCTGAAATATGCTGTAATAATGCTCATTAATTCTTGAAATGAATTTAAGTGCAGCCAAAAAAACAACAGCACTGTGCTGTTTGTGGCATTGTGTTTTGTACCAAATAGCAGCTGCCATGTTTGTTTACACACAACAGTCACTGCACTACAACGTAATTTTATCTGTAAAGCACTTAAGAGTTGTTACTGAGAGATTTGGTATGCTGTCTACTAAAAGAAGACAATTTGGTTTTAACATTTTGAGAAATAAAGGAGCTGATATTGGTGAATAATAAATGGAACTTCTGGCTATTCTGAAGGTATTTAACTGAATATTTCCAAATTTTAATGGCTAATTGACTGACACCTTCACTGTTTACAGTCTCTTGCTGTTTGGCATCAAGCAAATATCTTACACTTTGGTGTTTGATGCCCCCAGCAATGATATCGTTCAGAAGGTTTTCCTCTGCGTAGCTGACTATAAGGTGGTATAAACTGTACATAATGCATTACTAGGAAATACCAAATGTCCAAGAGGTTATGCAGTGGCTTAGTTTAATTGTTTAATGTATCATCACTTCCATTGCCATTTATCTGTGTTTTTATTGAAATACAAAGTTGAATGACTTGATCCACTGGACCCAACTAAGAGCAAAACGAATTAAGAAGAAAGCGAGTTAAATCACAAAGTTGTGATTAGGAAATGCTTCTCAGAAGAGCCTGGAACTTCATTAACTTTTTGCTTTCTTTTGGCGATTTGTCACCCTGCTCTCCTTCTTCAAATTCTTGTTGGCATTCTTTCCTTTTCCTTTTCCAGCTACATGCTGGAACCATTACCATCCCTCACCCCTCCCCCCATCTCAGCTCATGACAATATTCCAATACTGCTCCTGTCCTCTCTCTTTGTGCCACTGCAGGTCCACATGTCCTGCTGTTCTGCCCCAGGTGACTAAACGTTGCTGCCATTCTGTGGACAATAATTCTTAGCATTGCAAAAATTCTAATCCACACTTCAGTCTCTTGGATATGTGAAGATCATAGGTGAAAAAGATAATGCCCCAAATGGGCAGTACGGCGACGCAGTGGCTAACTCACAATGCCAGGGTCCTGGGTTTGAATCCCGGGTTGGGTACTGTCTGTGTGGAGTTTGCACATTCTCCCTGTGTCTGCATGGGTTTCCTCCCACAATCAAAAGATGTGCAGGTTAGGTGCATGGTCATGCTAAATTGCTCATTAGCATCCCGGGGGGCTAGCAAGGGTAAATGAATGAATTTATAGGGATAGGGTCTGGGTGGGATTGAGATCAGTATTGACTTGATGGGCCAAATGGCCTCTTTCTGCACTGTAGTGATTCTATGATTCTATGAACTCCCTTGTATTGAAAGCAAAGTGCCACTATAGGAACTGGCAATGGCATTGTGGATAGAGATGAAAGGAGCCAGCAATGCTCTAGGTGTATGTGCGAGACTGCTGAACTGTGTTTGGACATGCTTGTTATAGATTGTAGAAGGAAGGCAGGCTCAGGAAGATAAGAAGTTCCATAGTTTTAAAACTCTGGGAAAAAACAAGTCAGTTACAGAGACTGTGTATCGAGTCTTGACTTTAGTACAAATGCTGGAACAACAAGGAGCATGTAAGAGCACATTTACAAAGCTTAGGAGAGACAAGAGTGGAAACCATGTTAAATTTTAATTGCACATTATATATGACGAGATAACCTCAACATTGACATGTAATATATTCACAGAGCCGCATCACTGCAATCAGTCAGAGCTTTGACATGCATTGAACAGAGAAAATAAATCTCAGAATGTCACCTTCAGAAATTGAAAGCTGCCATGTGTGAGATTTAGATAATTGAAAGTATTTTTGTGTATGACTGATTGCATAGGATGGTATTAAACCTGAATTCTAGTATACTTCTCTCTCACAGTAGCCTCCTCGAAGAAAGTCAAGGATTTCAAGTAAGGTTTGTTCCCTTATATTTTGTGCAGTCTTGTCCTTCAAGCAAAAATGCACTTTGCTTTCATTACAAGGGAGTTTGGGGCTTTAGCTTTTTCACCCATAATCTCTAACTATCAATTTTGCTACCACCCTTTCTGTTCTAGCCAGATAGATATTTACCTGCATTACAACCTTTGGATAATCAGAATTCATTATTTTCCTCCACATGCGTCCACTTATCTGTTTCCTATCAAATAATGAAAGGAACCTTTAAGAATTACCACTGTACTGCATAGCCCACCTTTTGTTGAAAGCTCCCAGCAAAAAATCTAATCGAGGCTCTGAACGTGAAATTAAGGTCAACCGTTGAAGATTATAGAGCCATAGAGTCATAGAGGTTTACAGCATGGAAACAGGCCCTTCAGCCCAAATTGTCCATGCTGCCCTTTTTTTTTAAAACCCTAAGCTAATCCCAATTGCCCACATCTGGCCCATAACCCTCTATACCCATCGTACCCGTGTAAATATCTAAATGCTTTTTAAAAGATAAAATTGTACCCACCTCTACACTACTACCTTTGACAGCTTGTTCCAGACACTCACCACCCTCTGTGTGAAAAAATTGCCCCTCTGGACACTTTTGTATCTCTCCCCTCTCACCTTAAACCTATGCCCTCTAGTTGTAGACTCCCCTCCCTTTGGGAAAAGGTAATGACTATCTACCTTGTCTATGTCCCTCATTATTTTATAGACCTCTATAAGGTCACCCATCAGCCCCCTACACACCAGAGGAAATAGTCCTTGTCAATTCAGCCTCTCCTTATAACTCAATTCATCAAGTCCCGGTAGCATCCTAGTAAATCTTTTCTGCACTCTTTCTAGTTTAATAATATCCTTTCTATAATAGGGTGACCAGGATTGCACACAGTATTCCAAGTGTGACCTTACCAATGTCTTGTACAACTTCAACAAGACATCCCAACTTCTGAATTCACGTGGGTATATTTTTTCTGCTGTAAAATTATGGAAATTAGAAATTCTAGCACTATTTTCCCAGATGATCGGTGAAGAAATGATCCCACTGCAGTATTTAGAATGGGCTCTGTACAAATGTATTTGTAGCTTGCAATCAGGTTTAACCAAACAAAAGAGGCTTTTTAGTATGCATTGGTATTGTTCATTGTTGTAAGATTGTGCTACCCAGTGAAAAGAAGCATTTTCAGATATCCATACATCCTGAGTTCCAACAATGTTATACACAAACCAGCAGAATTAGGAAGAGTTCTATTTCCTTAGGCGCTCAGTACCAGCTACGTGTTGAGTAGCTATACAGACCTCTTCAAGTACAATATTCACGAGAACTTGCCCAGTTCTTTTTGCAAACTTCAAATTGTTTTTCAGTGCAGTGCTTCCCATTCCCAGCAGCAGGGCTGAGATCAGCTTAAATTTTGACACGTCCATCTAATGCTGTAAATTGTAATCAGTCTGTGACTCATTCACTTCCTCTGAAAGACTCCCTCACAAATCATTCTACTTGTTGGGCTTTGTGAGAATGTGTTCGCTCCTTCAAAGTACAAAAAAGTCATCAGTGGTTGGTTTTTTACAAGTCTCTTCTTTGTTTAACTTCAGAAACCACGCTGCCACCGTCAAATATTTATCTACATTTGAATGACAACATTATATGAGTAAGATGAAAACATCTGACCGAAGTTAAAGAGACAATCATTTTCATGTCATAACTATAAGGATGCAAGCTTGACTATTAACATCAACATCAGTTCTCTTGAAATAAAGGTTTGATTAGAAATTGTTAAAACTGCTGTACAGATTGAATACGTTTATTTAATGTATTTCAAGAGCATTTGAACAAAAACAGAAAATGCTGGAAATACATATTGATTTATTATTGCCACATGTATTAGTATATAGTGAAAAGCATTGTTTCTTGTGCGTTTTACAAACAAAACATACTGTATATAGAGAGGAAAAGGAGAGGGTGCAGAATGTAGTGTTACAAACATAGCTAGGGTGTAGAGAAAGGTCAACTTAAAACTAGGTAGGCCCATTCAAAAGTAAGGCAGCTAGGAAGAAGCTGCTCTTGAGTCGGTTGGTAGTTGAGAAAAAATAACACAGGTTAATATTTCAGATGGGGAGTCTTTATTCAAGAAACTGTTTCCAATATCTTCTCTCTTCATTCCAAATTTCCAACACTCAGAAAATGTTTGAACAGATTACGTGATTGTTGATCCTGTTTCAGTAGGATGATGTCTTGTGTGCTGTTCTTTTACATTTACACTTTGTGTTTGCTATATAATACAGACACCCACACTGTAAATGTACTGGACTAACTTTACACATTTACTGAAATTAATGCACTTTCTTAGATCCCTACTTTCCTTGGGATGATGCAGTCAGTTTGCTGAATGTCAGGGCAGATACACTGCAGACTCTAGCTGATGCTGAGATAGTCCCACATCTGATATTCCACACAAAGATCTAATTTTTTTCTCTTTATCTCCATTCATGATGTTTTGGTTCTTTTTCTCTTGCTATTTTCTTTGCATTACCCTTCTTTCTGAAGACTATGCTGAGGCACAACATTTTCTTTCATCTCTCCAAATGCTGATAATCCCTCACCTACCTAAAAAATTTCACATGCTTGAAATAGTCTATAATTTCACAATAACATTGTTGTTTGTGGACAGGTAATGCTATTGCCTGATGTTTTCCCTCCATAGTTTCAAAACAAAATCCCTCCAGATGTTAACTTACATCGTGTCCAAACTACAAGATAAATGTGAAAGAATTGGGTGGCAAGGTTTCACCCCATCTTATCTCACCTATCAGGAAAACAAACACCACAATCCCCGCTCCTGATCACATCATAAAATGGATCTCTCATAAATCTGAGAATTTTGCTTTCACAAACCTATTTTGAAGCCCATTCAAAAGATAGGATGCTCCATTTGGCAGCAGGACCTGGACAGTGAGGTAGCTGAACGTAGAATCATTGAATCTATAATGCAGAAGGAGGCCAATTGGCCCATCAAACCTGCACTGACTACACTAAGAGCAGTCGCCCTGACACTAAGGGGCAATTTAGCATGGCCAATCAACCTAACCCTCACAGGGAGGAAACCAGTGCACCCAGAGGAAATCCAGGCAGACATGGGAAGAATGTGCAAACTCCACCATGTCAGACCTTGTGCTATTCTGCTCATTTACTACGTTTCCACAAGGAGCATGTCGAATCTCATGGTTCCTGCCTGCTCCGCCATTACCGCTCGTCTCCAATGTCCAGGGGCCACGTTTAAAAATACCCGGACAACCATTTACTCTTCTGCTTTGCTCCTTGACTTCCCAGTGTACCTCACCCCCAACCCTCCACCGCCCAGTCCAGCCTCAGTTTCACCTCTCCCTGTGCCAAGCCTTGGCATTGTTTGTGCTACAACCAGCCGGTATCTCTCAGTAATGGTGTAAAGAAAGGCGAAGGCAATGTCGACTGACCTTAAATCCAAGAAGAAGTCTACCTGGCCAGGTGCATGTCACCTATGTACAATTGTGACAGCGAACATTCCAAACTCCCATTTAATTTGGAAGGGGGAACAAGACTCCGGTATGTCAGCCTTTTAATAAGACGCAAATCCAAGCCACTCACCATCCTGATATGGAAATATATCGCTGTTCCTTCACAGTCACTGGGCCAAAATCTTGGAGTTCCCTCCCTAACGGTATTTTGATTTGACTTAATTTATTATTGTCACATGTATTAATATACAGCAAAGTATTGTTTCTTGCACGCAATACAGACAAAACATACCTTTCATACAGAAGGAAATGAGAGAGTGCAAAATGTAGTGTTATAGTCATAGCTAGGGTGTAGAGGAAGATCAACTTAGTGCAAGATAAGTCCATTCAAAAGTCTGACAGCAACAGGGAAAAAGTTGATCTTCAGTCAGTTGGTAGGCGAGCTCAGACTTTGGTATCTTTTTCCTGAAGGAAGAAGGTGGAAGAGAGAATTTCCGGGGTTCGTGGGCTTCATTTTTAAAACTTGGGGAGTTCAACAGATCTATGTAGGGTTTTTTTTGTTACATGTAGCAAAACATTTTAATGAAATCTGGCAAACTGGCTTGCTTTAAAACATTGTGAAAAATGTTAAGTGTTCACTCTGCGTTAATTAGAAATGCTTGGGACTATTTTCCCCACTGAATAAATGGCAGGTTAGGCGCTGAAGAACCTTCAAAGTGTCCAAGGTGGAATCTTGATGTGCAGTGCCAGCCTGATTTTCCAGCAAAGCATCATGTTGCTAAATAAGATTAAGCATGCACTAAAAACAGCTGTCACAAAGATGATTAAGCCTCTAATTAACAATTAAATTAGCTCCAACAATCATTAAAGAGGTTACATGCCATCTTGTTGGCTAGCAATCTCGCATAGAGTCAATCAGCTGAATCAGACCAAAGTAATTGTTGGTGGGAATTACAAGTGCTATTTACAGCCACACTCAGCTTTCACTGTTCACTTGCTAATTGAGGTTGACTGACCACATTACATTTGAAGTGGGTGTTTTATTACAAGCTGGGAGATTTTCTGGGACCCTGTCAAGATGTCACCAACAATCTACCAATTCAGAAATAGACGTTTACGGAACTATGAAGAAAGATCGAAGTGCAAAGGAAGAGGCTGCATAAACAATGGACCAATTACGTCCATTGTGACATTGTTTATTTATTAGTGTCGCAAGAAAGGCTCACATTCACGTTGCAATGAAGTTATCTAGTCACCACACTCTGGCACTCATTTGTGTGCGCTGAGGGAGAATTTAGCATAGCCAATGCACCTAACCAGCACGTTTTTGGACCATGAAAAGAAACCACTTTGCACTTCAGAAGGAGGAATGGAGGCATAGACTATTTTCTAAATGGGGAATTGCTTAGGGAATCAGAAACACAAAGGGACTTGTGAGTCATTGTTCAAGATTCTCTTAAGGTTAACATGCAGATTCCTTCTAAAGTGCATAACCCCACACTTTTTCACATTATATTCCATCTGCCACTTCTTTGTCCACTCTTCTAACCTGTCCAAGTCCTTCTGCAGCCCGCCTGCTTCCTCAGTACACTACATAGCTTTGTATCATCTGCAAACTTCGCAACAGTACTTTCAGTTTCTTCCTCCAAATCGTAAAGTTATTGTGAAATGTTGTGGTCCCAGCACTGACCCCTGAGGCACACCAGTTGTCACTGGCTGCCATCCTGAAAAGGACCCCTTTATCCCCACACTCTGCCTCCTGCCTGTCAGCCAATCCTTTATCTATGCCAGGATCTTACCCTTAACACCATGACTCAAACCCGGACCTTCTGGCTCAGAGGCAAGGGCTCTCTCTACCCATTGCACAAGGTCTCTCCCTCAGTACGCATTATCAAATCTAAAATAGCCTGTTCTCTGGTTGGTTCCAAGGTCTATTATTCTAAGAAACAGTGTCAAATGCAATCTATGAACTCAACCTCTAGACTATTTTTGTCAAATGGGCTCAGACTCCAATATTGTGAGCAGTTTTGGGCTCTATATCTAAGGAAGGATGTGCTGGCCTTAATAAGGAACCAGAGAAGGTTCACAAGAATGATCCCAGGAATGAAGAGCTTGTTGTATGAGAAACAGTTGAGAACTCTGGGTCTGTACTCATTGGAGTTCAGAAGGATGAGGAGGGATCTTATTGAAACTTACAGGATACTGCGAGGCCTGGATAGAGTGCATGTGCAGAGGATGTTTCCACTAGTGGGAAAAACTAGAAACAGGGGGCACAACCTCAGGCTAAAGGGATGATCCTTTAAAACAGAGATGAGGAGGAACTTCTTCAGCCACAGAGTAGTGTCTTTGCCACAGAAGGCTGTGGAGGCCAGATCACTGAGTGTCTTTAAGACGGAGATAGATAGGTTCTTGGTTAATAAGGGGATCAGGGGTTTATGGAGAAAAGGCAGGAGAATGGGGATGAGAAAAATATCAGCCATGATTGAATGGTGGAGCAAACTTGATGGGCCAAGTGGCCTAATTCTGCTCATATGTCTTATGGTCACCCTGGGGCTTGATAGTCGGGGGAGATTGTATCCATAACACAGACAACAGGTTGAATATCAACCTGCAAAATCCATCCAACATGCCAATGGCAAGGGTAAGAGTGGGAAAGTCTCCTGGTCCGCCATGCTTGATGTGGAGTGATGCCCCTCAAGCTATAAGCTTCTGGCAAAAGGCTAGTGACCTGTTCTAGGAAAAATCTCGCTTTGGAACTGATGAAGTTCTGTCATGTGCACCGCTAAGTGTGGGAAGAGAAACAAAATGTGTAATGACACAGAATTAATTAAGGACCTCATAGTAAAGGATGCTCTAGGTTAAGTGGGATGTCTTGACAAATATAAGAATAGGATGGGAATAGAGGGATATGGTCCCCAGAAGGATAAGGGATTTTAGTTCAGTCAGGCAGCATGTTCGGTGCAGGCTTGGAGGGCCAAAGGGTCTGTTCCTGTGCTGTAATTTTCTTTGCTCTTGATAACATGGTAGAATTTCACATTCAGTTTGAGGGTAATAAATTTAAGATCACGAGATCGTAAGAAATTGGAGCAGGAGCAGGCCATTTGGCCCATTAGTCCTGCTCTAAGGGGCAGAGTTTAAAAATAATGGACCTCCCATTTATGATGGAAATGATGAGGAATTTCTTCTCTCAGAGTCTTTGGAATTCCTTTCCATAGAGAGCAAGGGAGGATGAGAAGGGGCTGATTTAGACACATTCTTGATCAACAAGAGAGTTGCGGATTATTGGAGAAAGGCAGGAAAATGGAGTTGAGACCATAATCAGTTCAATCATGATATTATTGAATGGTGGACCGGGTCCAATGGGCTGAACAACCTAACCCTGCTTCTTTTTCCCTTTTGACTTTACGAAAAGTGAATCTCTGCGGCTTTAAAAAAGTTAATATGTCCCTTGTGAAGTCAGAGGTGGATGAAAACAACCATTTTGTCAGCCAACTGCACTCAGGTCTCTACAAATAGCTCTGGCTGTATCAGCATGAGAAGCTATTAGAGCCTAGTATAATAGTGGCTGAAAATGATTAATGAGCCTTTCCAGGAGTACCCACCCCAGCCCCATGGTGTTACTTTTCCTGTTTGAAAAGACTTTTCTTGTACGTTGTTGTTTTCTCTGTGTGGCTTTCACCATGGTCTGCATGTACATTTGGAGTGAGGGCAGGAAGAGCCTTATTTACAAAAACAATGAGTACAGGGCTCCTGGGATAGAATCCTGGTGGCCCTCAGCGGGTTATGATTTGGGTACAGCCTCTATTCAACCCCACATTTCATGTTTGCTATCAGCACAGACTTTAAAATGTTCCTTTCCTCATTGGGCAAAAAGTTGGAATGATTTTTGTTTTTGTCCCTTTGGGATCCTCATCTAAAATGAATACGTCTTACTAGTTCCTGTTGTTACCTTCGAACATTTTATGGTCTTTCAGTAAAAATACTTCATATTTTTTAAAACCCACAAATGGCTGTAGAAAATGGTCACCTGTGGATCACATGACTTCTCATAT